>NC_140933.1:139364164-140014164 GCF_014529385.1 Adiantum capillus-veneris
CATGTGTATGTAGCAACTCATATTCCAATGACATTACAGAATCAATTGTACTCTGCATATCCTTACTGATTGATCTTCTAGTAATAACTTTTTGGCCTTCTCTATACTTGGACTTTTGTGTGCACAATATTCTCATGTGTTTGTCCATATGGGTTTAGGGCACCCACTCCCTATAGTCCATCAAGAACAAATCTTGCATCTTGAAGACTTTGAATTTCACTCGTAGTAAGCAATGTGCCTTTGGCCACCAAACATTTAGTACTACCAATCCATAAATAGCATTTGTTGGCTCCTAACTATGCTCAACACTATCACGACAAAACCATATCATATGTGGTTGAATGTTAGAGTCATCTCATGATAATCTAATTCTTCCATAGAAAGAAGGTGCTAGAACTCAATTGCCTGCACATCCCTTTGAATCTATTTATTTAACACAGTTAGCTTTAATGGAATTGAGATATGCTTAACATCTAACCACACTCCCCGGATTGGTCTGACATATTGCCCATGTTGTTTGTCTCACATCTACCTTTGCTATTTGAATATTATCATCCCGTTGAGGAGCAAAAATGGCAACATGAGGAACATCTTTGTTGTTGCTGAGGCATTGTGACCTTTTGAAACTCTTGCCTATGTGAGTCAAACTCAATAGTTGAGCCTTTGTATCCTCACATCCAAACTCACCAATGGTTATTGTTTGAAGTTCTTGCATGTATTGATTATACACATGACATCCCATGGTATGCCAATCTCTAATCCTCTTCACATGGTCAACGCATACCCAACAATGGTATGCCAATCTCTAATCCTCTTTACATGGTCAAAACATACCCAACAATTGTTTGAAGTTCTTGCATGTATTGATTATACACATGACATGCCAATATCTAGTCCTCTTCACATGGTCAAATCATACTAAACTCTCCAGATGGTCGGACAAATCACTTTCCAATCCATATTCTAAAACGCACATACTATCTTTGTGATCCCTTTTCCACCTTGCAAATTTATTACAATTAGAAGTAAATCATTATTAGTATGATTAAAATAGGTAATCCAAGTGAGTGTAAAATTTTGGTACTTAATAAAGGTTTAAGTCTTTGATATAAGTCACTAAGCTCAATATCTGTCATTTGGCCATTGTTTTTTGTAGATAACACAACCTCCAACATGAAGTCTTCTTAGGTAACATAACCTCCAACATAAAGTCTTCTTAAGTCATTAAGCTCAATATCTGTCATTTGGCCATTGTTTTTTTGTAGATAACACACCCTCCAATATGAAGTCTCCTAGCATCTTTGCAAAGCCTTAGGTTTTAAACTTGTACCTTGATGCAATATATCTTGTAGCCTTTGTTTCAAATCAACCAGGTCTTAATAAAGGTTTAAGGTTTTGAAATACAAGCTCAATATCTATCATTTGGCCATTGTTTTTTTGTAGATAGCACAACCTCCACCATGAAATCTTATACTAGCTTCTTTGCAAAGCATTAATTCTTAAACTTGTACCTTGATGCAATAAATCTTGTGGCCTTTGTTTCATATCAACCAGGTCTTGTTTTGAAGACCCCTATCCATATGATACCCTAGATGGACACAAAACATCTGGCCATCACACTTTCTTAGCCTTACTATCCCACTAAACCATGAGGTGTGTTGTAACATCTGCACTCCAAAGGTGCCCACTAGATTTGGTCTCCATTCCCTTACTGCTCCCCTGTGTAAAACACAAAGTGGGCCTTACTTTCACCAAAGTGCTCCTCACAAGCATACATAGCATAGCCCTTAGCTTAACCCTTAGTTCTAGATTAGAAGCACCCTCTGAGGGCCATAAGGATCCAAAGTAAAAGCTCTAGAGGAGCATTTAAGCCACTTAAGGGTGCCTATATGGCCATAATGGTAGCCCTACAACCCTAGGACCATAGGATCTCTCATTAAAATAAAGATCAACCTATGGTCATAGAGCTTCTACTTTGGCACCTTATGGCCCTAGGGACAGAAAGGCTACCTCTAATGTAATGAGAGATAATATGACCCGGGGGCCATAGGGTGGCGTAGGTGCCCTTAAAGAACCATTTTAATTGCACCATAGGTTGCTAGGGTTTAGGGCTTGTAGGCACATTAGAGAATGGGACATATTCTCAGGTACCCATAGTACTACATAATCAAGCTAAGATGCAATTTTTGACATTTTAGTTTGTCTAGGCTTACCGTAGAGATCACATTTTAGAAATAAACCAGAAGGCAAAGGGATTTTCTCCACTACGTGCATTGTCATGCAGACCTTAGTGTGCACGTATATTGTACCCATGAATATAGATATTGATCAACAAAGACGAGATTATAACCCAATGTACATAGGACATATTCCCAGGTACACACAATACTACACAGTCAGCTAAGATGCACTTTTTGGCATTCTAGTTAGTTTAAGCTTATGGTAGATGTCACATTTGAGAAATAAACTAGAAGAAAAAGGCGTTTTGTCCACTACATGCATTGTAATGTAGAAAACACCTAGGTCCATAGTATCACCAACATGGTTCTACAAGGGAACCTATGCCACCCTATGGCCCTAAGGTCCATAGTATCACAACAACATGGTTCTACAAGGGTACCTATGCCACCCTAGGTCCATAGTATCACAACAACATGGTTCTACAAGGGTACCTATGCCACCCTATGGGCGTAGGGTCAGATAAACTCTTATTAGATTAGAGACACCCTCATAGTGTCATAAGGTGCCAAAATAAAAGCTCTAGAGGAGCATTCACGCCACTTAAGGGTTCCTACATGGCCACAATGGCAGTGTTATGCCCCTAGGACCATAGGATTTCTCATTAAAATAGAGAGCAACCTATGCTCCTAGAGCATCTAATTTAGAGCTTCTACCTCTAATTTGATGAGAGATAGATGGGTGTGCACATATGTAGGACCCATGAATATAGGTATTGACCATTAAAGACAAGGTTATAAGCCAATCGTCCTAATCTCCATGCACCTCTAGACCGAGGTGTAAGGGTATTGGGCATAGCTAGAGAATGTAAGGTAGTTTAAAGTGTGCCAATGTAGAAGATCTAAAGGGACATTTGTGCCACTGCATGGCACCTATATTGAAACCATGTACATAGATACTCTCATTACATTCGAGTGAACCCTCTTGCCATAGGTCCATAGGGTGCTAATGTAGAAGCTCTAAAGGGCACTCAAACCATTCAAGGGAACCTACATGGGTACCATGTACATAGGAGCTCTCATTTGATTAGAGGGCGCCATGTGAACTTGGGGCCATAGGATGCCAGTGTAGAAGCTCTAAAGGGAACTCAAACCATTCAAGGGTACCTACATGCATACCATGGACATAGAAGATGTCATTTGATTAGAGGCCCCCCTATGGACCTAGGGCCATAGGGTGCCAGTGTACACACTCTATAGGGACATTTAGACACTCAAGGTCACCTATATGTGCACAATGGTTTCTATATAGGCATAACACCATAAGAACCCTCATTAGACTAGAGGGCAACCTTTGAACCTAGGGCCATAGGGTGCCAATGTAGAAACTCTAGAGGAGCATTTGAGCGATTCACAAACACCTACATGGGTAACATGGCATTCCTATGACTCTAGGGCTATAGGATATATCATTGGAATAGTGGGCAATTAGATTTAATTAGAGATACCATGGCCTTAGGGCCATAGGTGTATTGGCACCTAGTGGACCTAGGGCTATTGAGTCCCCTCTATGTTATTGAGGAAACCTATGGCCCTAGGTCCATAGTGTGACAGCAACAAGGTTTTACAACAGCACCTATGCCATCCCTCTATATTGTTATCGAGGTACCCAATGGTCCTAGGTTCATGTTAACCGACAAGTCAGACAGAGGAGTCAATACTGGGTGAATAGGAGGTTTAAGGACTACCCAACGCTCCCTATCGCTTGGTTTTGATCATGGCATGTTAATCGAAAAATAAGAAAGCCGAGTCAATACTGGGCAAAGAGGAAGCTTGGCGACTACCCAACGCTCCCTACCGCTTGGTGTTGACCTGGGTGTTAAAGCCATTACAAGCGATAGTAAAGACCTTGGGACTGTAGAGTCAATACTGGTCAAAAAAGAGGCGTGGGACTGCCCAATGCTCCCTATCACTTGGTATTGACCTTGGTGTAACCAACGAAGGAGACCCTTTTGGTGATGTGATTACAAGTCATGCAGTGGAGTCTGCAGCGAGCGAATAGGAGGCTTGGTGACTGTCCAACGCTCCCTATCGCTTGGTGCTGACCTTGGCAAGGAGGCATCGGCCCGGTAAACATGGGCGGATATCACATTGCTTTGAGTCAGGGACCCAGATTGTAGGTCCCACAGATGCTTGGGTGATCGCCGATGAGAGGCGCACCACATATCTCATTTGATACTATTTTTATTTTGATCCACCCCACTGTGGGCGCCCATGTGTGAATGGGTCAGATTGTTATAAAAGGTCCATTTTGACCTAAAACTTGTATTCTGTAAGGTGTAAGCTAAGAAGTGCTCTTACTCTATCTTTGTCTCCTTCTCCCTCGTATGCTCACAGGTGTGTGTGTGTGTGTGTGTGTATGTGTGCGCGCTTGAGAGAGAAAGAGAGAGAGTGTGTGTGTGCGATCGAGCATTGAGGCGACATCAATGGCGGTGAGGCAGTTGAGTGCGGCATTGGTGGTGGCTCCTTCTTCTTTGCAGCACATGATCCTTCACGACAGAAGCATTGAGCATTGAGTGACACACCATTGTTCCTTTGAGCTTGCTAGGACTCTCTAGTTGTGTGCTTGTAGCCTTTCGAGGCTCGCACATGGTGTTTTGGCAAGTCCCAACCTTCAACATGTACGGTAGAGCATAACATAGTTGGCACCGTTGCCGGGGAATGCCTTGTATTAAGCTTGAGGAGCACTCATTGCTACCTCGGGAAGCCTTTCTTCCATCTGTTTTTTGTGTTTTGAGGTGTTGTGTTGACTGTCCGTTAGGGTGTAGAGTACTATGTTTAAGTGGGTGTGTTAGCGAAGGTAGTTAGCATTAACTAGCCGTGTTTAGCTGTGTTAGTTGAAAAAGAGGTTAGATAGAGTTTGTAGGAGGTGATGTGTGTGCGTGGGAGATCGGTGCCCACGCGACCACATTATCTTTTCAGAGTTTGCAGAAGGTGGTGTGTGCGTGTGGGAGCTCGATGCCCACGCAACCACATTATCCTTAGAAAAGTTTCAAAAAAGAATAAATAATAAATAATCTATCGGCAAAAATACTGATACAAGAAAGAAAACCGAAAAGGACATAATATTTTTTAGTTTAAAAGGAAGGGGTCGGGATCTTTCCCCAAGCCCAATCACAAGCCCAAGCCTCAGTCCTCAGTGTTATGATATACTACTCACACTACCTTATATATAAAGACTAAGATCTCAAGGGAAGGGAGGGCATGTGGGACAAGTTCCTCAAGTCCTCCACCATCCCCTTCACACTCACCCTTTGGACTTACTAATTCTAGGCCTTTATCCACCTAGGAAAAGACTAGTTTTAGGGTTTTGAGGGGTTGTACATAACCAAATCGGGGGCTCTAAACCACGATGCATCCTCTAGACAAGACGCTCGTTTTGAGCTCACACATGTCATATTTTGTGGCTTGGTTAGAAAAAAGGGCCATAAAAACAAAAAAAAATGAGGGTAAATTTGGGTTGCAAAACGCCCAAAAACCGAGGGGAGCGGTCTTCACAGGTACTCACCAATACTTCTAGAGTGTTGAGATCACATGCACCTACACTTTGGTTGTGTGCTAGAGGATGAGCACATAGAGAGTGTCTCCGTTTATGCGGGCACTCATTATTCCTCTACCTTAGGCTCTAGGCCCTCAATGGAAACCCAAGGTAGTACCATTCAGGACCCACATATTGCCTCTAGTGACTCTTTCTCTGACTACGATATCATGGAGGGTTACCCAATGCCTAATCCCGATAGCTCAAGCCAAGACATGCATGCCATGGGCCCACGGTCCAGGCCAAGCGTGCTTAGTTGCTTGAAGGAAACCTTTAGTAGAGCCACTCGCTCCAAACATGGAGTTAGCGGAGTAAATGAAGAGGGTGGGGAAGTAAATTCGCCATTACTCATGGAGAGTGTGCAAGTGAATACTCCATTCACAGCACCCCCTGACTCTTCAGAGCTATTCCCCTCCGAGGTTATATTACCTGATGGTAAAAGCCTTGCTGAAGTGCAAGAGGTTGAGCGGTATATCATTGCGGCTAGGAAAAAGGAAATCAAAAGCTTACGCAAGGTAGAGCAACGGAGAGAACTTAAGGCAAAGGCCCCTATGTCACCTCACCAACAATGCTAGTCGAGCAACCATGTGCACATGACTTAGCAACCACTAAGGGTCAACCCATAGAGAACCACATTGCATTTAGTTCAAAGGACACCCCTAGTACCTAAATCCTAGATGGAGCATTTCTAACTGAGGACTGGGAGTATGACCTACAAAAGGAGACTCTAACCGACTATACATAGGTCACACCTATCACGTGGGTTGGTTAGATGTCCTATAAACCACAACGGGTGCCACTAGTGTAGAGGATCAACAACAAAGAGTTTGTGAGGTCAATTCATAGGGTTATTGAGCTAGAAGGGCATAATAAAGGGATCCACATGCCTTCAACGGGTCTCATGAGATTCTTGGATATAGGGAAGGCTACCCAACCAACCTTACCACAAATGGAGACTCACTCAGTAAGTCCAGGGGTCTCAGTACAATCTGAGTCCACAAGTGATAGCTTTACCTTTCCAAGTCTAGATCATCTCTCTCTTGATGACACCACGGCTACCATGCCTACCTCAGTGATGGGCATGACAAAAAACACGCGATGGACCTCATTTGTTAGTAAAGAACTGCTACATGGTAGCTCAATGCCTGCAACGGCATCTACAAGTGTGTATCAATCGTATGCCACCTATGGGTCCCCATGCTCATGTAGCTCCTACCCCTCCCATTGTTTCAATAACCTATGCTCCACAACCACTACATCCAAGCTCTTATTTCAATGGGGACCATACCCACTAGCGTTAGCATGTCACATCCGATGTCTGCTATGCCTAGGGCCACATATATGAACTTTGGGCCATCACATGGCACAACATTGTACCAAACTTGGAACCCAAGGGCTTCTTATATGCCAAGCCCAATGCCAATACCTTCTCCACATGTAGTTCCGAGAGCGCCTGTACCCACGATGCCTGCTCACTTGGGTGACTTAGCAACGTTTGCTCGAGCTATCAGTCAATCTATTGCTAAGAATATGCGTAACACACCTGATAGGGAGACTAGAAGTAAGGTAGTGCAAATAGCCAAGCTTATACAAAAATTTAGTGGAGACGGGGATGTGAGAAAGCATAGTGATTCTCTAGGAGAACACAATGACCTGCATAAGAGTAATTCTTTAAGCCTGACTTTAAGTGGAAAGGCTGGGGATTGGTATAAAGCCCTGAGGATGGAAGAAAAAATGATTTACCCTACTCTTAGGAGACTGTTCTTGAATGAGTACGTACGAGAGGGAGTACTTTGGGGTGTAGCATCTCAACTCTAGAAAGCCCAACGAGAGGAAGGAGAGTCTGTGAGAGACTTTATTAGTCGCTTGAATCATTAAAATTTGCGTTGTAATCCAACTGAGAGCTTCAATAATAACCAATTGCTTGATAGATTCATTAGGGGATTACAACATGAGGATATCTACGATGACCTAGTCATTAGAGGTATCACCACTTGGGAAGCAGTCACCACCAATGCGATCCAATTGGAGGATAACTCAATGATGCAAGGAGAAAGAGTGTTTGTTGAGTCTAAATCTACTAGCTCACAAGCATCAGGGCATCAGCCAATGACCCTAAAGCCTATTGCTAAGGAACCAAAGATATTTGAGATGACTTTAGCAAATCTCACCAAGGCTATTCATGTGAGTCTCAGAGATAGTCATGCTCTGCAAAACAACCATATGTATCCAAGAAGGGAGCAACAATGGTGCTCAGTATGCTATGGTCCGCATAGTACCAGTGAATGCTCTACGTTTAGAGTAAAATTCCATGAGAATTGCAATGCATGTGGGAGGTATGGTCATCAAGCTAAGGACTGCATAGTTTTTAAACACGCAATGGCCAACAGACCAACCTCAACATGGACAAACACACCTCAAGTGCTTGCATTGATGCTGGTCCCACCTCTTGAACAAATGCCACAACACATGGTCCCTAGGACCCAAAATGTTGTTCAAACAACACCGTTACCACCTCCAGTGCTAGGACCGCAACCACCATATCCGAGAATCACTTATGTGAATCAAGTGGATTGTCAGTCTTCTATTGCTTATTTGGAAGGCTGTGAGGAAGATATAGTCCCTAATATCACCTATGGGATTGATGGACTTGAAGAAAGTCCACAATACTGTATGGAGGATTGTTGGGGACAAGTCAAACCTGTCTATCAAGTAGCTGCTCTTGCGACAAGAGGCCAAAATATCAATTACACTGCCAAGAGACCACCTCTTCAATGCTATGAGTGTGGAGGTCCACATCGTGTAGCTGAATGCCCCACTAGACTAAAAAAGAACACTAGACTAATGCAAACCAATCAAGCAATCACGTCTACAATGCCAATACTCATGTGTAATCGATGTGGTATAGATCATTTGATTGCCCAATGTCCTAATAATCCAAATGCGCCAAAGATAATGCCATTGAATTTAATTGAGGTTACAAATGAACCAACACAAAGTACGCATGTGGTACGAGTAAATGTAATCACACCATTGATGCTCCAAAAACAAAATTATATTCTTGAAGAAAAAGACACAGCATCAATTGTCCAATCTCAGAAGAGGAAGAAATCATGAAAGAAGATATCGCAAAAAGCAGCGAAGTCAGACCCGAGTTCAAAGACCAACATAGGGACTAGTGATGACCCCCTATATATGAACGACATTGAAGAGGATTTTGACTCAGGGGAAACAATGGAGACTAAAACGACCGTTAGAAAAGAAACAAACAACAAAGATTGTCATGAGCCACAATGGCCAAGACCAAAGAAGAAGTTAGGAACTTACCAACGCCCTACAGAGGAGATCGAGCGAGTTAAGAAATTAATGGGTTTGGTAGTAGAGACCCAAAGGGATCTAGAGATAGCACCTAGGCAGATCCACATTACCAAGACAGTGTTCCCTATGCAACAGCAACCACCCAAAGGCCATAGACCACTAGCCATACCTAGTGTCATCCAAGAGGAAAGTGACGTTAAGTCATGGGAAAGTGGGCGTACTTCCTTCTTGTTGGAGAGAATGTTTACAGAGAGATTACTTGACCCTATCGAAGAAATGGAGATCCCATCTTCCCCACGTCAAGGGATTGAACCGTTAAATATTGCCAAATTAATGGATTTCATGGCCTCAGAAGTTAGAACCACCATCGTGTCCAAACTATATGGAGACCCCGAGATATTATTATCTCTTCAAGCTTTCCTCGATGGAGAACTGAAGGTCGGAGGGCTACCACAATTTTCACAGATGGATGGAGCTAGAAAGATGCCAATAGAGGAGGAACACTTCGATCTACAACCCAACGTAGATGAGAACTCTGTTGTAGAAATACCTGTTAACAAGTTGGGACAATACTTTGAGGGTGATGAATCCAATGCAACCATACTAACCACTACCAAGGGATTAACTATGAAGGGAATCCTTGATGGTGGCACTGGGGTTAGCATTGTGGCTAAAAATTGCTGGGAAACTATGGAAAGACCTCACCTTGGGACCACAACCATAGTAGTAAAGATGGCCAATGGGTCTATTGTTAAACCTATTGGGATGCTAGAAGATCTCAAGATCAAGGTCATTGGACATAAAATAAGAAATACCTTCATTGTTATGGATTTTTCCAAGCACACTGTGACATCTGAGATGAAAATTAGGATGTCCTTTCATGAGGGAAGCAAAAATGGTACATGACTCGTCTAAAAACCATGTCTACTTGCAGTTCCAAGATTCTTTCATTCGAGTTGATCTTGTAACCGATCGAGCACATCCTCTAGGAAACAAATTTATAATTGATCATAGATCTGACACCACAGTTCACTCGGCCCTATTGTAGTATTGTTACACATGCAAAATGGACACTAATGTTGGGGAAGATTCTCCTTATATGGATGTTCTACCTAGGATGACTGATTCTGACAATGTGAATTGGGTCCACTTAGCAGCCACCATAGACACTTGGATAAATAGGGGGACAATATGGGTAACACATGAGGGGGATGAAATGCCACCACTTGTACCTTTAAATATGATAGGAGCAATGCATATAGCTTTTGTCAAGACTCATTAAAATATAACAAAAAGCATACAAGTGGGTCCCTAAAGCTTCTTTAGCGGACATTGTTGGTGCTAAAAAATCAAAGCCTCTTAAGAGACGCCTCACCATCTCCAACAAATGCAAGAAAAAATTGCGTTGGATTCCTAAAAAACTGTTGGAAGCCCAAGGCTACTATGATGGATATGATCAAATCTGGGTGCCAAAATGTCAATTGTGCTCCTACCTGTCACTTGACCATCCTCTAGCTCCAAAACAATTTGAACACGGAAAGGAAAAAATCACAGAATGCTACACACCCGCTCCACAGCTAGTTTGGGTACCGAAGAAAGAAAAATTTGTTCCACATAGCTCAAGAACATGGAAGTCAAATGAAGCTTCTTTCTCTTCATGTAGTTCATATACGTAAATAGAAGCTCGACACAACCTCCATGTTGGGATAAAGGCGTTACGTCTTTTGCTTGCCCGGACGTCCAGTGTCCGGCCAGCTGTCCATGTGTGTACATACCCTTATTCTTCATTACATATGAGAATAAGGAGCTCCTCATCTTGAGACTTGTGAGGCTGCTCCACCCACACGTGCTTGTGCTCTTCCCTCTTTCCCTCATGCACTGTGCACGCACGCAGGCATGCATCTGTGCACACGTGCACTCATCAATTGGTATCAGAGCTTCGGCGACGAACTGTGCGTGCGATCGCTCTCTGACGACTGACTCAGAAGCGATAGAGCTCACCGGCTACGGCGAGCTCAGAGCTCATGCTTGAGCTTGGCGATGGCAACAGATCCGACATGGACCGGAGCACTCAAAGGGGATCTCAGCAATTCCCGGTTACCCGACGTACTTAGCCCCTCTCAGACGGAGGGAATCTTGGAAGTTTTTGAGATCTCTCTGTGCAGCAGATCTGAAATTGGGAGCTTGGCTTGGAGTTTGATGATTGCAAGGAGTAGAGCATGGAGGACTTGTCACACCACGGCTTGAGTCGGGTAGCCATAGGAGACTAGTGTGTGGTGACAGCCAAAATCTTTGAAATCTTGAAGATAAGAAAATCATGGAATTTGGGAAGCAGCTGACAACACACACACACACCGTGTGCAAAGAGCCAGCAAGTCGAGCATCACAGAGCTCTGGTCGTGAGCAAGGCTTGAGCTTTGCAAGGAACTCTGGTCGTGAGCAAGGCTTGAGCTTTGCAAGGGAATCGAGCCATCCAGCAGAACCGAGAGCAGGAATTGAAGCCATTGAGGGCACACATAGTGAGCAAGCAAGCGAGCAAGTAGAAATTGGGGGGAATTAGCATACAGTGATGGAGGCATTCAGCCAAGCAATGAAAAGCAAGGAGAGGAGCAGCCGAGAAGTACCGAGCAGGCCGTGATAGGTCGACCACCCCCCCATCCCTCGACTTCCCGATTTTGTATGCTCCCACCACCAAAGCCCCAAGTCCTCGAGCTTGGAGATAGAGAGAGACATAGATTCTCTCACCGCGGGAAGAGCTTGAGATAGAGAGCGACTGTGAGAGAGAGATGGAAAGCGAGTGATAGGTAGAGACAGAGCCTCTTTTCTTGTGTGTGCTCATGCACACAGGAAAACGTGTGCAGGCACCGGCGAGTAAGCCCGAACATCACCTGGTATCAGCCAGATTTCCCCGCCCATTACGATGATTTTTTCTCCTCTTCTCGACTTCAAATTTTGGTGACCCGACACAGTTTTCGACACCGTTTTCGGTGTTTTTTCTCATCATCTCGGCATTCCTCCTCTACGGCTTCGAGCATTGATAGCTCGGCTTGGCGCATCGGTTTTGACATTGATTTGTGGCTATTTGACTAGCGTGCTTTCGCCCGGCGGCAAAAGAGGACTCCCATGACCATCCCTGGTTTTTTTGACTTCGACGGTCATCTCCAGTTTTGGCTTCGACGGCACATACTGGCAGATACGGCTCTAGGAACCATTCCGGAGCAGGTTTTTCCTTGAGCGTACACAGCTCTTGGACAACATTTCCGATCGACATGTTTACCGATTGATGAGGTAGTAGTTGCCAGTTCTTCAACGGTTTTGCTTACAAGAGAGCATTTTTCACAGAGTTTGGTGCAGTTTCAAGCTATGTATGCTTATGTGGATACAGCTTGAGCTAGGTATAGCTCGTAGATAGCATATTTATAGGTTTACATGTGTTTTTGGACAAGTACACATTGTTGCTTCAACGGCACATACTGACAGATACGGCTCTAGCAACCATTCCAGAGCAGGTTTTTCCTTGAGAGCACACAGCTCTTGGACAACATTTCCAATCGATATGTTTACCGATCGATGAGGTAGTAGTTGCCAGTTCTTCAACGGTTTTGCTTACAAGAGAGCATTTTTCAGAGAGTTTGGTGCAGTTTCAAGCTATGTATGCTTATGTGGATACAGCTTGAGCTAGGTATAGCTCGTAGATAGCAGATTTACAGGTTTACATGTGTTTTTGGACAAGTACACGTTGTTGATGGATCCATCATTGCAATAGCTCCAATAACCAACAAAATTGTCAATACGGAGGGATGAGCTACCCGGCTAGGGCATGGAAACACTCACACGGTTAGTGAGATAATCCTGGCAACACAAATGTTTAACTCTATGAGGTGAGCTTCTCGGCCTATGGAGGAGCGAAGCCACAATGAAGGGCAATTTCCATATCCACTTCTCTTCACCCCTAATCAACCCAATCACACACACTATGATTCCAAGACACACACAACACTAATCCTATCATGCAACACACTAATCGCAAGCACACACACACACACATAGATCTATTGAGCACCACACTCCAATCAAACCTATATGCACACACAAGAAAAAGAGGGCAATCACACAAGATTAGAGATGGATTAACCACTAATTAGTTAAGATCTAGCTAATCTAAGCATCATAGGCAATCATAAGAAGCATGAGAGAGGCATAGTGAAAGAGAATGAATCATTGATTAGTGTTAATCAAGTCTCATGAGCAAAGAGAAGCTCAAGAACTCCATAGCCACACACCTTAAGAGCTCTCACCAAAGAGTGCTCTCAACAAATGAGCTTGAGAACCCTAATTTCTTTTAAACACTGCCTTATATACCTAGGTTAAAAATATGCAATGTCCGGGCGCCCAAGGCCTTTAGGCTCCACCACTTAGTGAATCTGCAACCTAGGCACAATAATTGGCCTATTATTTACAGCTTGGAACTCACATTGATCCCATAACACATTAGAGATATTACAATGACTTGAAATAAATCGGGAATTTACAATACGTGACCATTTTGGGAAAATGTGGAAAATGTGTAACTCCAATCTTTACTGCTTCTTCGTATTGATCTTTGATGTGCATCCATACGTCTTCAATCTTTAGCAGCTTTTGTTGATGACATTGACTCAGTTAAAATTCCCCCCTTCCGATTTTAGTGCCCATCCTCGGGCACTGTTGAAAGGTGTCCATGGAGGAAAGGGAAGGTTTCAATTGGTTGTTCATGGGCTGATTGTTTTCATTTGTCATTGAATTTGTTGATGAGGTTCAATTTTCCGCAACATCTTCATTGGTCCAAATATGTCTGATGTGAGAGATGATGTTGGATTTGCCTGTTGTAATAGCCTAATAATGAGACTGATGAAATATTTTGAGGGGTTATTCAAAAAGATGGTGTAGCTATAAAAGCATATGACATGGCTTTGCAAGCTAGCACCCCTTTAAGAATGGTTTTCAATGACGAGGATATGTGCTCTCATCTTACTGTAAACTGTGCGTGAGTGTTGGACTCTACGTCACTCCACCATTCATAAGTTAATAGACTTCGACTCTTATGCTCATCTAATCCAGCATGAGCAACACGACTTTAGATATGCTCAACTCTTTTAGCTTGAGCGCGTAAGCCTAATGAGTACTATGACTCTTAGCACAGAGATTAATATGACTTGAAGCTTGGGAACTAATGCTTTGCTCATTTTATGGCTCAACAGCCCGACTCTGACTATGCCAAAGAGTGTTTTTTGCACCCTAGCGACTTGAATTTTTACATTTTTGTGCTTAGTGCAAACATTTCTTCAGGTAAATGTAAGCTTGAATCCTCAAAAAGAGGATTAGTGAAGGACCAAGTTGGCATTGAAAGTTTCTTTTGCCATACCTGTTTTATTATCTTTGAAAATGCATTCTCGTTGGTTGGGTTGTCCTTCTTTGACTGCGAAGAATCCATTATTGCTTTGATTCTCCAATTGGGCCTGTTGATAAGCGTCTTTGATGTTGTTGTAGGCCTCTGTTGATCGTTGACATTTGACTTTTGACTAGGAGCATTGGAAGACTTAGGAATCCAAATATCTTGATGACCTTTGTATCTCCATTATTGACTTTTCTTCGTTCTAGGTCTTGTTGATTTCTTGAGATCTTCATGCAGGTCTGATGTAGTTGCATTTGGCTTGTGGTTGACTGGTAGCCAAATCTTTGTATAACTTGTGTAAAATCCTTGTCCAAGAGGAAAAATTCTTTGAGATCTGTCTTTTTTCTGTATCCTCTTGAGAGTTGTGGTTGACTTTAGCATATTTTGATGTTGTTTCATTGTATACCTGCTTCTTAGGTATCCTAGAATATTGTCAGGTTGATACCTTGTGGGCCTTCTTTCTTGGCAGAGACATGAAGCTACTTCATATGCTCTAATTTGCGGTTTTGGTACCCATATTTGTCTGTTACCTCCATAGTACTCTTGTTCCTTTAAGCTCCAATGTGATGTGATCCATCCCATGTGTTTGTCTTTCTGTGTTGATCTCATGTCTTTAATCCAAACTAGATCATTGACTTTAACTAAACTGCTTGGAACAAACACTTGCTTGACTTTTCCTTGCTTTCTTGAGTACTTTGGCTGATATATCTTTGCTTTTCTGGGTGTCTCCTTAGAGGTTTCAGTTGTGTCAGCAATTGACTTGAAATTTTGAAATCCTGACTTACTTGAAGAAGCTGATCCATGAGGGTTCTTTGATGTAGAGGCATATGTTGTCACATCTTCTTTTCTAATTAGTGGAAGTTCCACTTTAGTTTTACCTTTGTCTGCAATTTTGATCTTCATTCCTTCTAGCTTTGGTGGCATTTTTTGCTCAATAGCTTCCGTGGTTTCTCTTTGCTCTGTTTGATCTGCACTTGCTATTGTCTGATTTTCTTTAAACTCTTCTGTAGTTCTGTTCGATGGAGATGAATCATCTTTAATAAGATCTTCCATTTGAATTATGCTTGTTGAGGACTTTGTGTTGTCGACAGTCCGCGAGTGACCAGTCTTGATCTCCATTCTTTGTTGTCTATGATGACTTTGTCATGTTTGCATTCTATATCTCTAACATCTTCTGGGCCATTGGCATTCCCATTATGATGTTGTTTGGCATATCTTTTGTTGTGATCACATAGAATTGAGCTATGATGATTTGTGAACTTATTTCAATGGTGGTGGAGATGATTCCCCAGCATTCTGCTCGTTTGTTTCCTGATATGTTCACAAATACAAGAGCATCTTCCAATTGTAGCCATAAGGTTCTTGTCTAGCTGAAAATCTAGCTTTACTTCACTTGACAGCTTTTCTTCGTTTTCACCAACAATGTTGCGCTTGATCGTCTCGGGATTCATGTCTAAATTGACTGTTTTTGTTGTGGTAGTGTCCTTTGGTTGAGCTTTATCTACATCTTCTTTGCCTTGACCACCTGCTTCAATCAATGTTGACTCGTATGACTATGATATTGCACTGTTTTGCAATTGTTAAGCATTGTCTACCTGTATATGGGTAACTCTTGATCTTAATAGATCCGCTGTACTTTTTGGCACAATTTGTCTCTTCGGAGGAGATTTTGGTGGTGACCTTTGTGTAGCTTTCTGGACTTTAGCTCCCATTGACTTTGACTTATCTATTACTTGTTCTGGCAGCTTGAGGTTTTGCATCATCTTCGGATAATCCTTGACTTCAGACGGCGGGCCATCCGTATGGGTTTGTACAAGGTCATGACCTTGCTAATACTCGTTACCATGTGCATCTTGATATGCATATGTGAGCCTGGTCACATGTAACTGTTTGAACACTATTGGATTTGTCGGCTTTTGGCTTTGAGTTGTAGAGATCAGCTGAAACTTTTGTCCTTGATGATCTTCATAGAGGCATCTGATGGAATCTGGGTCAATTGGAAACTTACAACAACCATATGATCTTTCAATGGTTTCTGCCTTGAAGAGGTCTGTTGACTAGAAGCTCTAGGGCTTCGAACTGCTGTAGCATTTCCTGGTATAAGAGCTGATTTTGATGGATTTGTAGCTCCCCCCTTCCTACGGTGATCACCATAGCCTGCTTCATTGTAAGAGTTCAAAATTGTTTGGTCTCTGATTTAGTCTCACCTTTTGGGACTGTGAAGGTACACTTTGGATAGCACTGTTGACATTTGGCATTTGTAAACATTCTACACAGTTTCCTATGTATTTTCTTGAAACATGACAAATTATTCTCCAAGTCAAGCGATAGATAGCATTATCTTTGCCCTGATATTGTCTATCCCATGGGTTTCCTATAATATGAGCTTATGTGGTTTCAGGACCCAAGGCATCATAGATACTAGACTCCCATCTATATCTACGACTGTTTTGGTCAAAGTATATGCTCGTTTGGTCACAACATCGAAGCTTGATTTCCGATTGATGTATCCTTGCTTTTCGATTGCTGTATCCTTGTTGTCAGAATTTCTTGGACAATCTTTAGCAAATGTCCACCTTTTCATCCACAATCTGAGCAATACGCCATGATTGGTAGTATTCAATTGGTTCTCTCATGTCAAGCTCTAGCTGAGAAGCTTCTGTTTCTGTGCTTGCCAAGTTGTTGGGATCTTCTTTCAAAACACTGAGCATCAAGCTGTAGATTCCTCCATCTTGACTTTGGTACCGTCTTTGACTCGATTTTCCAGTTAGACTTGTTTCTATTGGTTGATATGTTGGATCTTTCGTTACTGGCTCTCGGTTATAGATCTGACCACTGTAATCCATGTACAATGACCCTGATTGCATATGCACTAATTGGATGCTTTGCTGGCTTGTGCAGATTTCTGGATAACCACTTGGGTTGATTTTTTGCACTTCCATCTGCATTTCATCTTTGAGCTTGCAATACCTGGCTCCACTGAAGTCTGTGAACATTTGGGAGTTTTCTGAATCTGGCTTTACTCTGATCAACAGGATTTTGGCTCCTGCGCTGCTTTTGCTGCTCATCAAATATCCATGGCCTTCTGTATCTGTGTACAAAAATTTATCCCCATTGTAGCCATATAGCTGTAAAATTTGCTATGTTGCACTTGTACCTATGTTACCACTGCTACTGGCTTGCTCTACTGTACTTGAACTCTCAGCTCAATTTGAGTCCATGTTGGCTTAATCCACAAAAACTGTCAATTGGCAGACTCTGGTATTGATTAGCAAAATTTCTCCTACCCGGCTTGATAAAACTGCTTTAGTCAAAGCGCTTTTACAATCGACTGCTCTTCAGACTCGCAACAGTTGATTAACTCCGCGATTGGTCAATTTTCGGCTTGATTGCTCACGGTTTCGAGTTGACTATTTTCTCACCGACTGATCTCATTTGCTTGTGCACGTTTTGCTCAGTGTGACTCTCTGATGGTGCTTTTTTGCTCATTTAGCCTTTTTTTCGAACTGTTGTTGGCTTTTCTGGCTCTTTCTGGCCTTTGCTGGATTTTCTTGCTTTTGATTTGCTTGTTGTGCTGTTTGCTCGGCATGTGATTTTTTTGCTTTTCTGGGGTTTTTGCCTTTTTTCTGGTACTTCCGACGAGTTTCTTTTTGTTTCTCTTAATTTTATGTGAGTTTTTGAATTTTTTAAATTTTTTGGCCTTTTTATGATTTTTTAACACTTTTTTGGGGAAAGTTTTGATTTTTAGAGAATTTTTTGTGAAATTTCTTTTAAAAATTTGCTTTTAAGAAAAAAAAGTTTTTATGATTTATTTGTGAGTGTTTTTTATTTTTTGTGATTTTTTTTTGAATTTTTAGATTTGTAATGATTTTTCTATGTGCTTTTTTTCAAAATTTTTTATGAATTTTGGTTTTTAATTATTTATGATTTTTCTATCAATTTTTATTTTTATAGAATTTTCTAAGATTTTTTTATTGTTTTAGTTAAATATTTAATGCTTTTCTATTTTATTGTGAAATTTTTAATGTTTCTTTTGATTTTTTATTTAATTTTAGGATTTTTTGAATTTTTGTGATTTTTTTATTTTTTATTTTTTATTTCTTTAATTTTTATTTAAAAAAATTGGATTTTTTTATTTTTTTAAATTGTTTTTGTGACTTTTTAATTCTTTTTTTTTGTGGTTTTTGTGATTTACTTTTTTATTTTTATTTTTTGATTTATTTGATTTATGTATTTTTTTGAATTTTCTAATACCTATTTTTATTTTTATTGAAATTTTTAATTGTTTTTATGGAATTTTGTGTTTTTCTGTTTTTATGTGTGTGTTTTTTTCAAAAAAATGATTTTCTAATCCTCTTTTTTGAGCTTTTTATTTTTCTATTTTTTGTGATTTTTTATTGTTTATTTTCTCTCTTTTTTCTTTTTTTAATAATAAAATAAATTAACTGAAACTAGACTAACCTAACCTAGACTGAGTAACTAGAGCTAACCACCTGGTGGTTGACGAGGGGCGGGCACGTGGGCGTAGATAACGGGGAAGGCAGAGCTAAACCAGCCCGGCCTGGCGTGCAAGTGGGTGGAGAGAGAGGGCGCGTGCAGGGCCACAGGCAGCCGGGTCAGCAGGCGCGTTGATTGCGAGGCGACAAAGCTGGTCAGCGGGCAATGCACTTTTGGCAAGAGAGAGAGAGCGGGAGAGAGAGTAAGGGGGGGTCTCACGTGAGAGAGAGAGAGAGAGAGAGAGAGAGAGAGAGAGAGAGAGAGAGAGAGAGAGAGAGAGAGTAAAAGTTAGAGAAGGAGAGAGAAAGAGTTAGGGGGAGTCTCGCGTGGGAGAGAGAGTAGAAGTTAGAGAGGGAGAGAGAAAGAGTTAGGGGGAGGGTATAAGTTTGAGAGAGAGGTAGGGCTACAAAAATACATTTTTCAAAGAAAATAAGGGCAAACTTGAAATTCTACCGGTTTTTAGGTCAAAATTTGAAGCTTTTTTGCCGGTAATTACACTAAAACTTGTGGCAATCGCCCGGTTTTCTTCAAGGCAAGCTCAAAATCTAAACAGGACTTTAGAATTTCGGGTGGTTAAAATACATTGGACCCCGCGAAGAGAGAATAAGCAAGAGAGAGAGTAAGAGAAGAGAGAGGGTGAGTGGATGGGTTCACACGGAACGGAGCGGAAAGAAAAAGAAGAGAATTTTAATGTCGACGACGAAAGCTATCTGTACAAACCATAAAGTTTTATCCGACTTGAGAATTTGATGTGCTGCAAGGCACGGTACTGAAGTCCGAACCCCGTTTTTTATTAATTTTTTATTTCCAAAGAAGGCCAAAAATTAGCCGAAACTCCAAATTTGCCACAAAAGTCCAAAAAATTCCCGAACAATTCTAGGAACCTTAGAAAATCACCGACATTCACAACCAAACATTTTTGACACGCAAAAGCACACTGAAAATAGCAGATTTTTTTCAAAAACGCCAATTTTGACAAAATTGTCCACCTGGTCCCCGAAAATAGCAAAAGCTCAAAACTCAACCACGAAGGGCACAAATGCGAACAAAATGATGCCGTAAATACGCACACACAAAATGGCTCGTAAAGATTGCAAAATATCAATTTTTATGGAATTATCCAAAAACTTATGCAAAAATTAGCAAAAAGTTATAAAAATTATCCAAAAAAATTCTACAAATTCTCCATATATTGGGTAATAGTGCAGCCAATTAAAATTTCCAAAATCACATCAATTCAATCGCCAAACAATTTTATCAATAAAATCAAGACTAGAAAATTAAACCGGCAAAATTACCGACAAAAGTAGGTCAAAAATTGACGCAATCGAAATGTGTAAATCCCCGTTTTGAGCACAAAAATCATTACACATATCAATTGTGCAATCAAAATATTGAATTAACCATGCAAATTAAACACTTTTTTAGGCACACACACACTAAAAAATTGGCAGTTTTCCAATTTTTAGGTGCGCACACAAAAGGGTTAAACTTGTTGGATTTGCAATGTGATTTCACAAATCATTAGTTGGGCATGAGCACAACACAAATCAATCATCACAATTGAAAAATCATAACGAACATTGATTTCTCGGTGCTCAAACATGGGCAAAATAGTGCACACACCTAAAATTAGCATACACACACTCAATTAGAATGCACACATACTTGATTTTGGTACACACACACACTTGAAATTGACCATCCAAGCATGCAATCAACTCAATTAGGCACCCAATTAGCAATACACATTCACCAATTAGCAATTAAAACTTGTCAAATTCATGCGCCACCAATTCTTAAAAATTTTGACAGTACGACGGCGTGAAAATGAATAATCACACAATTTTCAATTCATAACATCAGCATTGCATTGCATCAACATAGCATAGCATTACATTGCATCATGGTGGGATCCCTACACAATTCTACACATCTCTAGATTCTAGGGAAGTTGAGAATACCACCTTAATTACCTTTCCATTGAAGATCAATTGAATGGTCGATTGCTCCAATCCTTCATAGCAAATTAGTAATTTAGCAAAAATTAATCAAATTAGCAAGGGGTTAGTGTGAAATTAGAGTGTATAAACACACAATTGGCAAGACATGGTTACACATTAGGGAATTATGAACACAATGCTTCATGCACACACATCCAAAATCCACAAAAACATAAACACACAAGTGAAATTAGTGAGGGAACGCATTCGTTTATGCCACAATTACACTAGCGTATGCCATCGTCCTCGTCAACGACGCCAAATGTTGGGGGTTCCATCGTTGTAATAGCTCCAATGACCAACAAAATTGTCAATACAGAGGGATGAGCTACCCGGTTAGAGCATGGAAACATTCACACGGTTAGTGAGCTAATCGTGGCAGCACAAATGGTTAACTCTATGAGGTGAGCTTCTTGGCCTATGGACGAGCGAAGCCATAATGAAGGGCAATCTCCATATCCACTTCTCTTCACCTCTAATCAACCTAATCACACCACACACTACAATTTCAAGATACACACAACACTAATCCTATCATGCAACACACTAATCGCAACACACACACACACACACACATAGATCTATTGAGCACCACACTCCAATCAAACCTACATGCACACACAAGCAAAAGAGGGCAAACACACAAGATTAGATAGGGATTAACCACTAATTAGTTAAGATCTAGTTAATCTAAGCATCATAGGCAATCATAAGAAGCATGAGAGTGGCATAGTGAAAGAGAATGAATCATTGATTAGTATTAATCAAGTCTCATGAGCAAGGAGGAGCTCAAGGACTCCATAGCCACACACCTCAAGAGCTCTCACCAAAGAGTGCTCTCAACAAATGAGCTTGAGAACCCTAATTTCTTTTACACACTGCCTTATATACCTAAGTTAAAAATATGCAATGTCCGGGCGCCCAAGGCCTTTAGGGCTCCACCACTTAGTGAATCTGCAACCTAGGCACAATAATTGGCCTATTCTTTACAGCTTGGAACTCCCATTGAGCACGTAACACATTAGAAATATTACAATGGCTTGAAATAAATTGGGAATTTACAATACGTGATCATTTTGGAAAAACGTGGAAAATGTGTAACTCCAATCTTTACTGCTTCTTCGTATTGATCTTTGATGTGCATCCGTACTTCTTCGGTCTTTAGCAGATCTTATTGATGACGTTGACTCAATTAACACACGTCGACAGAGCCACTCAATCGAAGTGAGCCAGTTTGCCAGGCTTTTGGCAGCGTATGTAGACCATTTGTGGATCTGTTTACTAAGACACTGAGTGTCTAGTTTTCATGCAATTTGGTGAGATTTTTTGAGTTTTACTCAGTTTCCAGGAGAAACTCTACCGGATTTTTTCCAGATTCTCGCCATGGTTTGCACATTCTCACAGTTTGCTCTCTGATGATTTAGTGGTCAAGTTGACTCCCACATTGGCAGTTATCTGCAGTTTTTTGGCTTGCAATTTGCGTTGAGTTTTGACTCATTTTGCAAAGGAAATTCTATTCGTTTTTCCCCATCTTCTTGCCATAAAAGTCCGCAGTGTTATGCCATCTTCTATAGTGGTCGATATATTCCCACTTTGACAGTGATCGAGTGCTTACTCTCAGTTTGACAAGTTTTGTCAATTTGGAGACAGTTTGATGTTCTTGTACCCACTCTCGTAGGAGTGAGGATTGTGATTGTGTATGCTTGTGTGGCTATAGACAGACAGTCATAGGTTTCACAAGTTTTTTGCAGATATTTACAAGCAGTTTCTCTTGTGGGATGCGTTTTGAGCTAGCTTGTTCTCTACTTGCGTAGATGGTTATGCGCTTTAAGCTCAGTTGAGCAATTTGTCCCAGTTTATGCTTGCAGAGTTTCCAGATTGTGGAGTTGCTTTTAGGAATATGTTAGCATCAGATTTGATGCGATTGATCATGCTTTTGAGCATTGTGCAGTGGTTGAGTTACCTCCCACTTTGTTGCCAGTTTGGCATGGTTTATGGTTGAGATTGTACTTGAGATTTTGCTCAATTTACAGGGGAGATTCTATCAAATTTTTCCTAGATTTCTCGCCATACTTTGGTTCTTAGCCATACATTTATGGTATGCTCGTAATGTTTACAGGTTTCCTTTGATTTTGCTTCATGTTCTCACATTGATGCATATTCCGAGCGTGAGACTACAGCATGCACGTTACGGGTTTTCTCTATTGAGCTACTGGTTGGTTTATGCTTGATTAGCATAGTGGTCGAGTGATCTCCCACTTTGTTGCCATTTTGGCTTTCACTTATGGCAGCAGAGATGTGTGACATTGAGAGACGATTGTCTTGTTCTTGCCGATACATGCGTTGTTGGCATTTTGCGATCACACAGGGCACATTAGACGCCACGTATGAGACATCAGTGGAGATGTATGCGTAGTGCAAATACGGGTTTGACAGATGTTAGAGAGGTAGTTCCAGTGGCAATCTATGCCAGTGACAGTGATGTCACGCTTGCCTCCAGTGTACCTCTTGCAGATTTGTCTATGGTTAGCACACTTTCTCCACAGTGGTTACTAGATAGCAATGCAGTTTTCCACGTCACACCATGTCGTGAGTGGTTTAGCACATTTTCTAGTGGGAGACTTGGTTGTGTACACTTGGTCGATGGTTCGGCGTTTGACATAGAGGGTCCATGAGATGTTTGTTTGTCATTGCTCAGTGGTGTGTCATACACGCTACAACATGTGCGCTATGTTCCTCAGTTGAGACAGAGCTTGATCTCAGTGAGACAATTGGCAGCTTTTGGTTGTCAGGTACTACTTAGAGAGAAGTCTTTCCAGATGCATTGCGGTTCACTAGTGATTGCCGAAGGAGCCCACAGCGGCCTGGTATATCTTATGCATGTGTCTGAGGTTCGAGAGTGGCGTAGTCTTAGTTTTGTTGCTAGCATACTTTGAGCAAGAGACGAGATGTGTCTTTTTTGCCAGTGATCTCCATCATGCTCAGGAGACAGATCATTTAGGTGTGCAGAGTACACTCTGTAGAGACAGAGATAGAGCGGTAGTGCTCTAGTGAGACACAGCAGGTGTTGTTAGACTTTGTGCAGGCAGAGGTAGAGCAGGTCTGCTCCCTAGAGACATAGACAGAGATGACATATATGGAGTTTTTTGACATGCTCATGTTAGAGGCTGATGAGTTGGTGCTAGGATGCACAGTTTTTCCTATGGGTGAGAGGGAAGTAGCTTCCCCAGTGTCGATGTTGACACATCCATATGCGATGGGTAGTCCTGAGGATGCAATGATTGCAGATAGTGCACGGGGAGGCGAGTACAGCCAGTCTTGTGTAGATTTCATCAGTGTTCGGGTGTCTCATGTTCGAGTTATTACTGTCAAGGCCCGACCTAGCAGCTGTAGTGGGAGCATTTGCAGCAGGGATTGTCAGCCGTACGGTGGCTGACACTAGCATGATGCTTCATGGAGCTTTGCAGACCATACAGAGTTGTCTACAAGATTTACATGCAGGCTCTAGCGTGGGTACACACACTCGCCTACTACCAGAGCCGATACAACTGCGTGTAGATCGACAGAGTGAGCCAGTGGGTGTAGGTTGAGAGAGTCTCTCACCTAGTTTCTTGTACATACTAGTAGTTTAGCTAGTAGATCTCACTTATCGGTGCATCACCTTTAAGTGGGAGATTGTTGGGGTAAAGGCACTACGTCTTTTGCCTGCCCAGACATCCAATGTCCGACCGCTTGTTCACATGTGTACATACCCTTATTCTTCATTACATATGAGAATAAGGAGCTCCTCATCTTGAGACTTGTGAGGCTGCTCCACCCACACCGGCTTGTGCTCTTCCCCCCCCTTTCCCTCATGCACCACGCACGCACGCATGCACGCATCCACACACATGTGCACTCATCACTCCACCTACCATTATACATATCCATACAAACAAAAAATAATTCGCACCTCCTATTATAAGTTCACCACCTACAACAATGTTACAAATAAAATCATGAAAGAGTACCTTACTACCCTTGCAACTAGATGAAACGCATAGGGCAGTTGAAAACTATTAGTTAAAGCTTTCACCCATAACAACTTGGAACAATTGGTTTTAAAGGGTGATGACATCATTCCAAAAGGTATGATCTACCCAAGGAAGGGGGGAGTGTTTGCTGACATCCATCATTCACTTGCTTCCCCCTTAAGCTTCCTCCCTAACCTCTCAATCTCTGATCTTAGGGAATGTATATAATAGCCCTATACTCATAGAAACCAAAATAAAAAAGTAAAAGCAAGAGCAACAACCACCCAACAAAAATTTAACTACCTACAAGTCCTATAAATGACCCAAAATCATAAAAACACATTATGCACACGGACACGACCTTTTAACATGAACATTATAATATTTGCACTCTAACCATCATCTATCTGTGTGTATAGATATGGCTAGTACACTAGAGTCATCCACTCCCACCTTGGGTGAGAGGTACCCTCTCTACTTTTCACAAGTATTTCACTAGCATATCTACCATGTGCTTGCCTGTGAATGGGATCTGGTAGATATGCTAGCATGTGAGAGGAATTTCGATGAATTAGAATGGCTGATATGTTTCTTGACCACAACTGATCCATACTTAGTAGAGGACGTCTCCCCGATTGCACAGGACTATCCTCTTGACCAAGATGACTATAGGCGTCTAGTGATGTTCCTAGTGAACATCTGTGCCTCTAATGATGAGGAAGAGTTACATGATTACATGGATGGCACATATGGTCTCATGGATGGTGACTTTGTTTTTATCGATGATGACGAGGATATGGGTTTAGCCTTAGGGTTGCCTCCCCATCTCTACAGTATCATGTTCCCTTGATTCGCTAAAAAAAGAAGGGGAGGGGTGAAAATAATTAAGTTAGGCTTACTTATGTTGTTTGCTTCTTCCAACTGATGTGCGCTCCTAGAGGTATTCTTCATGTTTTCTAGTGTGTACAGGATGTTAGGATTTTGAACTTCATGGAGTCTTTCTCTCATTCACTCTTCGAATCAAGCGCGATCATCAACACAAACAGGTTTTTCTTGTCCATTACATTGCCTCTTGTCATTGTTGCATCTATGTTTGTTTGCTTTCATTGTGACTGGTAGCATAATATTCAACGCATTTGCTAAGTATCAACATGAAATTCAATGTAGCTTTTTGTCGTAATCCCTTGTCTAGGTTTCAGAATCAAGCAGTTTGACTAAGCTAGTTTGACCAAGTTAGGAGTTAGAGATCTTCTCTTAATACCATGGAGAATGCCTTCCTAATAATTAATGGCTACTTTAGGTTCTTAATCCGATTTAGACATCATTGTGTGCAGTTTTCTAGTGGGATTAGTCCCTATTGACCTTTAGCTTAAGTGCTATAAAGGGAGTTTACTAGTGTGATGAGCCTGGGGAGGGTAACAATGTTACATGCCCCCCCAAAGTTACAAAATTAAAATGCTAAAAATGATCACTCAAAAAAATCAAAAGTGCCAACAATGTAAAATTTAAGCTGGAAGAGAAATCTCGGTTTGATTTGGTACTTCATTCACTTGTATCGCCTATGGTACTAGAGCTTTAGAGATTCCCAGTGTGGGCGCTATTCCTTGAAAAGCAAAAAACCCAAGGCATACAAAACAAGCACACACATCAAATAAAATCAATGTGGAGATACTTTGGGGGGTCAAAGACAAGGAAATAAGCTAGGCGATAATTTCATGAGCAATTTATTTTATCGTCTCTTAACTATAAGGTCTTCTAGGTACAACCTCTAGTCAGCCCTCGGACATGAAAAACTTGGCTCTCACGATTAAACAGCTTGTTTGACCAAAGAAAATTGAGAACCTCACCCATGGTATTAATAGTTGACCTCTAGTGCCTCTCAACTGCTAAATTAACGACCCCAAACTTATTTAATTTTTTACCTATATTCCAGTTTAATGTTACTACTAACAAATTGTTTAAATTTCTGTTACCAATCAATTTGTGTGCCTACAATTGCATATGCTTTTTAATTATATATGAGAATGCAATTATTGTGCCAATTTTGGTTTATTTTGACTGAAGGAGGCTAAGGACATTCATCAGATGCTCTTTCACCTCGACGAACGAGCTTCACCTCAATACCTCTCGAGGACAGAATCTACATCAAGAAGGGGGGCATGCTAATCGACAAGTCAGATAGAGGAGTCAATACTGGGCGAATAGGAGGTTTGGGGACTGCCCAATGCTCGCTATTGCTTGGTGTTGACCGTGACATGTTAACCGACAAATGAGAAAGTCGAGTCAATACTGGTTGAATAGGAGGTTTGGGGACTATCCAACGCTCCCTATCAGTTGGTGTTGACCATGACATGTTAACCAACAAATGAGAAAGCCAAGTCAATTCTGGGTGAATAGGAAGCTTGAGACTGCCCAACGCTCCCTATCGCTTTGGTGTTGACATGGGTGTTAAACCCATTACGAGCGACACTAAAGATCTTGGGATAGTAGAGTCAATACTAGGCAAATAGGAGGCTTGGGAACTGCCGCACGCTCCCTATCGCTTGGTAGTAACCAACAATGGAGACCATTTTGGTGATTTGATTACAAGTCATGCAGTGGAGTCAACACCAAGCAATAAGAGGCTTGGTGATTGTCCAATGCTCCCTATCGCTTGGTGCTGATCTTGGCAAGGAGGCTTCGGCCCGGTAAACATGGACAAATATCACATTGCTTTGAGTCGGGACCCGGCTTGTAGGTCCACAGGTGCTTGGGTGATCACTGATGAGAGGCGCACCACATATCTCATTTGACACTATTTTTACTTTGACCGGTGGGCGCCCATGTGTGAATGGGTCAGATTGTTATAAAAGGTCCATTTTGACCTAAAACCTGTATTATGTAAGGTGTAAGCTGAGAAGTACTCTTACTTTATCTTTTTCTCCTTCTCCCTCGTATGCTCACAGGTGTGTGTGTGTGTGTGCGTGTGTGCGCGCGTGCTTGAGAGAGAAAGGGAGAGAGAGAGAGAGAGAGAGAGAGAGAGAGAGAGAGAGAGAGAGAGAGAGAGAGAGAGAGAGAGAGAGAGAGAGAGAGAGAGAGAGAGAGAGAAAGAGAGAGAGAGAGAGAGAGAGAGAGAGAGAGAGAGAGAGAGAGAGAGAGATTGAGCATTGAGGTGACACCGGTGGCAGTGAGGCTGTTGAGCACGGCATTGGCGGTGGCTCCCTCTCTTTGCAGCGCAGGATCCTTCACAACAGAAGCATTGAGTGGTGAGTGACACACCATTGTTCCTTTGAGCTTGCTAGGACTCTCTAGTCGTGTGCTTGCAGCCTTTCGAGGCTCGCACACGGTGTTTTGGGAAGTCCCTAGCCTTCAAGCCTCCTATTCACCCAATATTGACTCTAGTATCCCAAGGTCTTTACTGTCGCTTGTATTGGCTTTAACACCTAGGTCAACACCAAGCGATAGGGAGCGTTGGGCCGTCCCCAAGCTTCCTATTCACCCAGTATTGACTCGACTTTATCATTTGTCAGTTAACATGCCACAGTCAACACCAAGCTATAGGGAGCGTTGGGTAGTCCGCAAACCTCCTATTCGCCCAATATTGACTCCTCTGTCTGACTTGTCGGTTAACAGTTCATAATGTGCCAACAATCTGGTTCTACAAGGACACCTATGCCTCCTCTCTATGTTATTGAGGAACCCTATGACCCTAAGTCCATAGTGTGACAACAATATTGTTCTACAAGGGCACCTATGCCACTCTATTAGGGTCATATGATCTCTTATTAAATTAGAAGCACCCTCCTAGGGCCATAAGGTTCCAAAGTAAAACACTAGAGGAGAATTTATGCCACTTAAGTGTGCCTAGATGGCCACAATGGTAGCCCTACAACCCTAGGACCATAGGATCTCTCATTAAAATGAAGATCAATGTATGGTCCTAGAGCTTCTACTTTGGCACCTTATTGTCCTAGGGGTACACATGATACCTTTAATGTAATGAGAGATGATATGACCTGGGGGCCATAGGGTTGCCTAGGTGCCCTTAAAGAACCATTTTGATTGCATCATAGGTTTCTAGGGTTTAGGACTTGTAGGCACATTACAGAATGGGACATATTCTCAGGTATGCATAGTACTACATAGTCAAGCTAAGATGCAATTTTTGACATTTTAGTTAGTCTAGGCTTACCTAGAGGTCACATTTTAGAAATAAACCAGAAGGCAAAGCCGTTTTCTCCACTACATTCATTATCATGTAGCCCTTGGTGTGCACGTATATTGCACCCATGAATATAGATATTGATCAATATAGATCAGATTATAACCCCATGTACATAGGACATATTCCCAGGTACGCACAATACTACATAGTCAATCTCAGATACATTTTTTGACATTCTAGCTAGTCTAAGCATATGGTAGAGGTCCCCTCTATGTTACTGAGGAACCCTATGGTCCTAGGTACATAGTGTGACAACAAAAAGTTTCTACAAGGGCACCTATGCCATCCCTTTTTTTTAATTGAGGAACACAATGGCCCTAGGTCCATAGTGTGCCACCAATCTAGTTCTACAAGGGAACCTATGCCTCCTCTCTGTGTTATTGAGGAACCCTGTGACCCTAAGTCCATCGTGTGACAACAATCTTGTTCTACAAGGGAACCTATGCCACCCTATGGCCCTAGAGTCATATGATCTCTTATTAGATTAGAAACGCCCTCCTAGGGTCATAAGGTTCCAAAGTAAAAGCTCTAGAGGAGAATTTACGCCACGTAAGGGTGCCTACGTGGCCACAATGGTAGCCCTACAACCCTATGACCATAGGATCTCTCATTAGAATAAAGGTCAACCTATGGTCCTAGAGCTTCTACTTTGGCACCTTATGGTCCTAGGGACACACATTCTATCTCTAATGTAATGAGAGATAATATGACCCAGGGGCCATAGGGTGGCCTAGGTGCCCTTATAGAACCATTTTGATTGCACCATAGGTTGCTAGGGTTTAGGACTTGTAGGGACATTACAGAATGGGACATGTTCTTAGCTACGGATAGTACTACATAGTCAAGCTAAGATTCAATTTTTGACATTTTAGTTAGTCTAGGCTTACCGTAGAGGTCACATTTTAGAAATAAACCAAAAGACAAAGGGGTTTTCTCCACTACATGCATTGTCATGTAGCCCTTGGTGTGGACGTATATTGCACCCATGAATATAGATATTGACCAATAAAGGCGAGATTATAGCCCGGCGTACATGGGACATATTCCCAGCCATGCATAGTACTACATAGTCAAGCTAAGATACACTTTTTGACATTCTAGCTAGCTTAAGCATATGGTAGAAGTCACATTTTAGAAATAAATCTGAAGGCAAAGGGGTTTTGTCTACTGAATGCATTGTAGTGGACAAAACCCCTAGGTCCATAGTATCACAACATGGTTCTACAAGGGCATCTATGCCACCCTATGGCCCTAGAGTCATATGATCTCTTAATAGATTACAGACACACTCATAGTGCCATAAGGTGCCAAAGTAAAAGATCAAGAGGAGCATTTAGGCCACTTAAGGGCACCTACATGGCCACAATGGCAGCGCTATGACCCTACGACCATGAGATCTTTGATTAAAAAGGAGCAACCTATGCTCCCAAAGATTCTACTTTAGAGCTTCTACCTCTAATTTAATGAGAGATATGTGGGTGTGCACATATGTAGGACCCATGAATATAAGTATTCACCAATAAAGACAAGATTATAATCCGATGGTCCTAATCTCCATGCACCTCTAGACTGCCGTGTACGGGAATTGGGCATGGCTAGAGAATGTGAGGTAGTTTACATTGTGCCAATGTAGAAGATATTAGGGACATTTCTCCACTACATGCATTGTCATGTAGCCCTTGGAGTGCACGTATATTGCACCCATGAATATACATATTGACCAATAAAGACGAGATTATAACCCGACGTACATAGGACATATTCCCAGGTACACATAATACCACATAGCCAAGCTAAGATACACTTTTTGACATTCTAGTTACTTTAACCTTATGGTAGAGGTCACAATTTAGAAATAACCCAGAAGGTAAAGGGGTTTTGTCCACTACATGCATTGCAATGGACACAACCCCTAGGTCCATAGTATCACAACAACATGGTTCTACAAGGGCACCTATGCCACTCTATGGTCCTAGGGACATATAATCTCTTATTAGATTAGAGACACCCTCATAGTTCCATAAGGTGCCAAAGTAAAAAGCTCTAGATAATCATTAAGCCACTTAAGGGCGCCTACATTTCCACAATGGCAGCACTATGACCCTAAGACCAAAGGATCTCTCATTCAAATAGAGAGCAACTTATGCTCCTAGAGCTTCTACTTTAGAGATTCTACCTCTAATTTAATGAGAGATACATGGGTGTGCACATATGTAGGACCCATGAATATAGGTATTGACCGTTAAATACAAGATCATAACCCGATGGTTGTGATCTTCGTGCATCTCTAGACCAAGGTGTACAAGTATTGTGCACGACCTAGGACCACAGGGTTCACTCTCATTACATTCGAGTGAACCTTGTGGCCCTACGTTTGGCCCTAGGTCCATAGGGTGCCAATGTAGAAGCTCTAAAGGGCACTGAGGCCATTCAAGGGAACCTACATGGGTACCATGCACATAGGAGATCTATTTGATTAGAGGGCACCATGTGGACCTAGGGCCATAGGATGCTAGTGTAGAAGCTCTAAAGCGCATTGAAACAATTCAAGGCACCTACATGCGTACCATGGACATAGAAGCTCTCATTTTATTAGAGGGACCGCTATGGACCTAGGGCCATAGGGTGACAATGTAGACGCTCCATAGGGACATTTAGCCACTCAAGGGCACCTAAATGTGCACAATGGTTGCTTTATAGCCATAATGCCATAGGAACCCTCATTAGATTAGAGGGCAGCCTTCGTACCTAGGGCCATAGGGTGCCAATGTAGAAACTCTAGAGGAGCGTTTGAGCCATTCACAAGCACCTACATGGGTAACATGGAATCCGTATGACTCTAGGCTATAGGATCTCTCATTGGAATAGTGGGAAATCAATTTAATTAGAGATCACATGCCCTTAGGGCCATAGGTATATTGGCACCCAATGGACCTAGGGCTATTGAGTCCCCTCTATGTTACTGAGGAACCCTATGGCCCTAGGTCCATAGTGTGACAACAAAAAGTTTCTACAAGGGCACCTATGACATCCCTCTATGTTATTGAGGAACACAATAGCCCTAGGTCCATAGTGTGCCTCCTCTCTACGTTATTGAGGAACCCTATGATTGTTCTACAAGGGCACCTATGCCACCCTATGGCCCTAGGGTCATATGATCTCTTATTAGATTAAAAGCACCTTCCTAGGGCCATAAGGTTCCAAAGTAAAAGCTCTAGAGGAGCATTTACGCCACTTAAGGGTGCCTACATCGCCACAATGGTAGACATACAACCCTAGGACCATAGGATCTCTCATTAAAACAGATATCAACCTATGGTCCTAAAGCTTCTACTTTGGCACTTTTTGGCCCTACGGACACACATGCTACCTCTAATGTAATGAGAGATGATATGACCCGGGGGCCATAGGGTGGCCTAGGTGCCCTTAAAGAACCATTTTGATTGCACCATAGGTTGCTAGGGTTTAGGACTTGTGGGCACATTACAGAATGGGACACATTCTTAAGCACGCATAATACTACATAATCAAGCTAAGATGCAATTTTTGACTTTTTAGTTAGTCTAGGCTTGCCGTAGAGGTCACATTCTAGAAAATAAACCAGAAGGCAAACGAGTTTTCTCCACTACATGCATTGTCAGGTAGCCCTTGGTGTGCACATATATTGCACCCAGGAATATAGATATTGATTAATAAAGACGAGATTATAACCCGATGTACATAGGACATACTCCCAGGTACGCATAATACTACATAGTCAAGCTAAGATACACTTTTTGACATTCTGGATAGTTTAAGCATATGGTAGAGGTCACATTTTAGAATTAAATCTGAAGACAAAGGGGTTTTGTCTACTAAATGCATTCTAGAGGACAAAACCCTTAGGTCCATAGTATCACAACAACATGGTTCTACAAGGGCATTTATGCCACCCTATGGCCCTAGAGTCATATGATCTCTTATTAGATTACAGACACACTCATAGTGCCATAAGGTGCCAAAGTGGAAGATCAAGAGGAGCATTTAGGCCACTTAAGGGTGCCTACATGGCCACAATGGCAGCGCTATGATCCTAGGACCATTAGATCTCTCATTAAAATAAAGAGCAACCTATGCTCCCAGAGATTCTACTTTAGAGCTTCTACCTCTAATTTAATGAGAGATACATGGGTGTGCACGTATGTAGGACCCGTGAATACAAAAATTGACCAATAAAGACAAGATTATAATTTGACGGTCCTAATCTACATGCACCTCTAGACCTAGGTGTACGGGAATTGGGCATGACTAGAGAATGTGAGATAGTTTACACTCTGCCAATGTAGAAGACCTAGGGCCACATGGCACATACATTGAAACCACGTACATAGGTACTCTCATTACATTCAAGTGAACCCTGTGGACCTAGGTCCATAGGGTGCCAATGTAGAAGCTCTAAAGGGCACTCAGACCATTCAAGGGAACCTACATGGGTACCATGGACATAGGAGATCTCCTTTGATTAGAGGGCGCCATGTGGATCTAGGGCCATAGGATGCCAGTGTAGAAGCTCTAAAGGGCACTCATGCCATTCAGGGGTACCTACATGTGTACCAAGGACATTGAAGCTCTCATTTTATTAGAGAGGCCCCTATGGACCTAGGGCAATAGGGTGCCAATGTAAACGCTCTATAGGGACATTTAGACCCTCAAGGGCACCTACATGTGCACAACGGTTGCTGTATAGCCATAACACCATAAGAACCCTCACTAGGTTAGAGGGTAGCCTTTGGACCTAGGGCCATAGGGTGCCAATGTAGAAACTCTGGAGGAGCGTTTGAGCCATTCACAAGCAGCTACATGGGTAACATGGCATCCCTACGACTCTAGGGCTATAGGATCTCTCATTGGAATAGTAGGAAATCAAATTTAACTAGAGATCCCATGCCCTTAGGGCCATAGGTATATTGGTACCCAAATGGACCTAGGGATATTGAGTCCCCTCTATATTCCTGAGGAACCTTATGGCCCTAGGTACATAGTGTAACAACAACACATTTCTACAAGGGCACCTATGCCAACCCTCTATGTTATTGAGGAACACAATGGCCGTAGGTCCATAGTGTGCCAACAATCTAGTTCTACAAGGGCACCTATGCCTCCTCACTATGTTATTGAGGAACCCTATGACCCTAAGTCCATAGTGTGACAACAATCTTGTTCTACAAGGGCACCTATGCCACCCTATGGCCCTAGGGTCATATGATCTCTTATTAGATTAGAAGCACCCTCCTAGGGCCATAAGGTTCCAAAGTAAAAGATCTAGAGGAGTATTTATGCCACTTAAGGGTGCCCACATGGCCACAATGGTAGCCCTACAACCCTAGGACCTTTAGATATCTCATTAAAATAAAGATCAACCTATGGTCCTAAAGCTTCTACATTGGCACCTTATGGTCTTAGGGACACACAAGCTACCTCTAATGTAATGAGAGATAATATGACCCGGGGGCCATAGGGTGGTGTAGGTGCCCTTAAAGAACCATTTTGATTGCCCCATAGGTTTCTAGGATTTAGGACTTATAGGCACATTACAAAATGGGACATATTCTTAAGCACGCATAATACTACATAATCAAGCTAAGATGCAATTTTTGACATTTTAGTTTATCTAGGCTTGTCGTAGAGGTCACATTTTAGAAACAAACCAGAAGGAAAAGGGGTTTTCTCCACTACATGCATAGCGCATCGTCATGTAGCCCTTGGTGTGCACGTATATTGCACCCATGAATATAGATATTGATCAATAAAGACAGATTATAACACGATGTACATAGGACATATTTTTAGGTACAAATAATACTACATAGTCAAGCTAAGATACACTTTTCGACATTCTAGTTACTTTAATCTTATGGTAGAGGTCACATTTTTGAAATAAACTAGAAGGCAAAGGGGTTTTGTCCACTACATGCATTGCAATGGACAAAACCCCTAGGTCCATAGTATCACAACAACATGGTTCTACAAGGGAACTTATGCCACTCTATGGTCCTAGGGACATATGATCTCTTATTAGATTAGAGACACCCTCATAGTGCCATAAGGTGCCAAAGTAAAAGCTCTAGAGGGGCATTAGGCCACTTAAGAGCGTCTACATGGCCACAATGGCAACGTTATGACCAATGGAACCTAGGATCTTTGATTCAAATAGAGAGAAACATATGCTCCTAGAGCTTCTACTTTAGAGGTTCTACCTCTAATTTAATAAGAGATACATGGGTGTGCACGTATGTTGGATATAGGTATTGACCATTAAATACAAGATCATAACCTGATGGTTGTGATCTTGGTGCACCTTTAGACCAAGGTGTACGGGTATTGGGCACGGCTAGAGAATGTAAAATAGTTTACATTGTGCCAATGTAGAAGACCTTGGGCCACAGGGCACATACATTGAAACCACGTACATAGATACTCACATTACATTCGAGTGAACCCTATGGCCCTAGGTCCATAGGCTGCCAATGTAGAAGCTTTAAAGGGCACTTAGGCCATTCAAGGGAACCTACATGGGTACCATGGACATAGGAGATCTCATTTGATTAGAGGGCACCATGTGGACCTAGGGCCATAGGATGTCAGTGTAGAAGCTCTAAAGGGCACTCAGGCCATTCAGGGGTACCTACATGTGTACCATGGACATTGAAGCTCTCATTTGATTAGAGAGGCCCCTACGGACCTAGGGCAATAGGGTGCCACTGTAAACGCTCTATAGGGACATTTAGCCACTCAAGGGCGCATACATGTGCACAATGGTTGCTTTATAGCCATAACACCATAGAAACCCTCACTAGGTTAGAGGGCATCCTTTGTAGGGTGCCAATGTAGAAACTCTGGAGAAGCATTTGAGCCATTCATAAGGACCTACACGGGTAACATGCCATCCCCATGACTCTAGGGCTATATGTTCTCTCATTGGAATAGTGGGAAATCAAATTTAATTAGAGATCCCATGCCCTTAGGGCCATAGGTATATTGGCACCCAATGGACCTAGGGCTATTGAGGCCCCTCTATGTTACTGAGGAACCCTATGGCCCTAGGTCCATAGTGTGACAACAACAAGTTTCTACAAGGGCACCTATGCCATCCCTCTATGTTATTGAGGAACACAATGGCCCTAGGTCCATAGTGTGCCAACAATCTGGTTCTAAAAGGGGACCTATGCCTCCTCTCTATGTTATTGAGGAACCCTAAGTCCATAGTGTGACAACAATCTTGTTCTACAAGGGCACCTATGCCATCCTATGGCCCTAGGGCTATATGATCTCTTATTAGATTAGAAGCACCTTCCTAGGGCTATGAGATTCCAAAGTAAAAGCTCTAGAGAGCATTTACGCCACTTAAGGGTGCCTACATGGCCACAATGGTAGCCCTACAACCCTAGGACCATAGGATATCTCATTAAAACAAAGATCAACCTATGGTCCTAAAGCTTCTACTTTGGCACCTTATGGCCCTAGGGACACACATGCTACCTCTAATGTGTTGAGAGATAATATGACCAGGGTGCCATAGGGTGGCGTAGGTGCCCTTAAAGAACCATTTTGATTGCACCATAGCTTGCTAGGGTTTAGGAATTGTAGGCACATTGCAGAATGGGACATATTTTCAAGCAGGCGTAATACTACATAATCAAGCTAAGATGCAATTTTTGGCATTTTAGTTAGTCTAGGCTTACCGTAGAGGTCACATTTTAGAAATAAACCAGAAGGCAAAATGGTTTTCTCCATTACATGCATTGTCTTGTAGCCCTTGGTGTGCATGCATGTTGCACCCATGAATATAGGTTTTGACCATTAAATACAAGATCATAACCCGATGTACATAGGACATATTCCTAGGTACTCAAAATACTACATAGTCAAGCTAAGATACACTTTTTGACATTCTGGCTAGTTTAAGCATATGGTAGATGTCACATTTTAGAATTAAATCTGAAGGCAAGGGGGTTTTGTCTACTAAATGCATTTTAGTGGACAAAACCCCTAGGTCCATACATGGAGGATTCACTAAGGGTTATCATATGGTATCACGTGAGTGTACAATAGGGGGGTTTTCTAAGGCCAAATGGATAGATTTTACATAAGAGGGTCGCGTATGTAGGGGTTAAAAAGACAATTTTGTTGCAGCAGGTGGCTTCCCCCTATTACTCCTAATGAATCCCCCATGGGTGCATAGTATCACAACAACATGGTTCTACAAGGGCACCCATGCCACCCTATGGCCCTAGAGTCATGATCTCTTATTAGATTACAAACACACTCATAGTGCCATAAGGTGCCAACTAAAAGATCAAGAGGAGCATTTAGGCCACTTAAGGGCGCCTATATGGCCACAATGGCAGCGCTTTGACCCTAGAACCATGAGATCTCTCTTTAAAATAGAGAGCAACCTATGCTCCCAGAGATTCTACTTTAGAGTTTCTACCTCTGATTTAATGAGAGAGACATGGGTGTGCACGTATGTTGGACCCATGAATATAGGTATTGACCAATAAAGACAAGATTATAATCCGATGGCCCTAATCTCCATGCACCTCTAGACCGAGGTGTATAGGTATTGGCCATGGCTAGAGTAGTTTACATTGTGCCAATGTAGAAGATCTAAAGGGACATTTGTGCCACTACAAGGTACCTACATTGAAACCATGTACATAGATACTCTCATTACATTCGAGTGAACCTGTGGCCCTAGGTCCATAGGGTGCCAATGTAGAAGCTCTAAAGGGCATGCAAGCCATTCAAGGGAGCCTACATAGGTACCATGGATATAGGAGCTCTCATTTGATTAGAGGACGCCATGTGGACCTAGGGCCATAGGATGCCAGTGTAGAAGCTCTAAAGAGCACTCAGGCCCATTCAAGGGAACCTACATGTGTACCATGGATATTGAGGCTCTCATTTGATTAGATGGGCCCCTATGGACCTAGGGGCAATAGGGTGCCAGTGTAAACGCTCTATAGGGACATTTAGCCCCTCAAGGGAACCTACATGTGCACAATGGTTGCTTTATAGCCATAAGACTAAAGGAACTCTCATTAGACTAGAGGGCAGCCTCTGGACCTAGGGCCATAGGGTATCAATGTAGAAACCTAGAGGAGCATTTGAGCCATTCACAAGCCCCTGCATGGGTAACATGGCATCCCTATGACTATAGGGGTATAGGATCTCTCATTCGAATAGTGGGTAATGAAATTTAATTAGAGATCTTTTGGCCTTAGGCCGATAGGTATATTGGCACCCAATGGACCTAGGGCTATTGAGTCCCCTCTATGTTACTACGAAACCCTATGTCCCTAGGTCCATATTGTGACAACAACAAGTTTCTACAAGGGCACCTATGCCATCCCTCTAACCCAACGTCCCTAGGTCCATAGTGTGCCAACAATCGGGTTCTACAAGGTCACCTATGCCTCCTCTCTGTGTTATTGAGGAACCCTATGACCCTAAGTCCATAGTGTGACAACAATCTTATTCTACAAGGGCACTTATGCCACCCTATGGCCCTAGGGTCATATGATCTCTTATTAGATTAGAAGCACCCTCCTAAGGCCATAAGGTTCCAAAATAAAAGCTCTAGAGGAGTATTTATGCTACTTAAGTGTGCCTACATGGCCACAATGGTAGCCCTACAACCTTAGGACCATAAGATCTCTCATTAAAATAAATATCAACCTATGGTCCTAAAGCTTCTACTTTGGCACCTTATGGTCTTAGGGACACACATGCTACCTCTAATGTAATGAAAGATAATATGACTTGGGGGCCATAGGGTGGCGTAAGTGCCCTTAAAGAACCATTTTTATTGCCCCATTGGTTGGTAGGGTTTAGGACTTGTAGGTACATTACACAATGGGACATATTCTCAGGTACGCATAATACTACATAATCAAGCTAAGATGCAATTTTTCACATTTTAGTTATTCTAGGCTTACTGTAGAGGTCACATTTTAGAAATTAACCAAAAGGCAAAGGGGGTTTTTCCACTACATGCATTGTCATGTAGACCTTAGTGTGCACGTATATTGCACCCATGATTGATCAATAAAGACGAGATTAAAACTCGATGTACATAGGACATATTCCCAGGTAGGCGTAATACTACATAGTCAAGCTAAGATACACATTTTGACATTCTAGTTACTTTAAGCTTATGGTAGAGGTCATATTTTAGAAATAAACCAGAACGCAAATGGGTTTTGTCCACTAGATGCATTGAAGTGGACAAAACCCCTAGGTCCATAGTATCACAACAACATGGTTCTACAAGGGCATCTATGCCACTCTATGGTCCTAGGGACATATGATCTCTTATTAGATTAGAGACACCCTCATAGTGCCATAAGGTGCCAAAGTAAAAGCTCTAAAGGAGCATTAGCCTCTTAAGGGTGCCTACATGGCCACAATGGCAGTGCTATGACCATAGAACCATAGGATCTTTGATTCAATTAGAGAGCAACCTATGCTCCTAGAGCTGCTACTTTAGAGCTTTTACCTCTAATTTAATGACAGATACGTGGGTGTGCACACATGTAGGATCCATGAATATAGGTATTGACCATTAAATACAAGATCATAATCCGATGGTTGTGATCTTCGTGCACCTCTAGACCAAGGTGTACAGGTATTGGGCATGGCTAGAGAATGTGAGATAGTTTACACTTTGCCAATGTAGAAGACCTAGGGCCACATGGCACATACATTGAAACCACGTACATAGGTACTCTCATTACATTCAAGTGAACCCTGTGGACCTAGGTCCATAGGGTGCCATGTAGAAGCTCTAAAGGGCACTCAGGCCATTCAAGGGAACCTACATGGGTACCATGGACATATGAGATCTCATTTGATTAGAGGGCGCCATGTGGACCTAGGGCCATAGGATGCCAGTGTAGAAGCTCTAAAGGGCACTTAGGCCATTCAGGGGTACCTACATGTGTAGCATGGACATTGAAGCTTTCATTTGATTAGACAGGCCCCTATGGACATAGGGCAATAGGGTGCCACTGTAAACGCTCTATAGGGACATTTAGCCACTCAAGGGCACCTACATGTGCACAATGGTTGCTTTATAGCCATAATACCATAGGAACCCTCACTAGGTTAGAGGGCATCCTTTGGACCTAGGACCATAGGGTGCCAATGTACAAACTCAAGAGGAGCATTTGAGCCATTCACAAGCACCTACATGGGTAATGTAACATTTAATGGCCTAGTAACTTGTGTGTAGCGGAAAATAGCATGAACATAGTGAGCATTTCATTAGAATAGATTCCTAATGAGATTAACAAGAGTGCTTGGGTGGAGAGAGCAATAAAAAGCATAACACCTAGTTAGATAGCATGAACGATACTTCAAAAAGAGAGAGAAATTAAGCAATTGACAACATTTGAGGACCGGATTTGCATGGAGCTGGTCCCCCCTCCAAAAGGCTTTGTATTATGGTTTCTCCCATCAAGAGAGAAATTTTACAATACAATTTCTTGTGTTCCTTCAATACTAGCTAGTGCAATGAAGATGGTGAGAGCTAGCGGGGTATGAGAGTAGATTGAGAGGAAGAAGGAGTATTCTTACGAGAAATATGTACATCTCCTCACATAATCACTCATATTAGCATAGCTTAGCTTAGTATTTAGCATGGTATAGGAGATGAGCATGCAATGAAGCTTGGCTCTTGGTTGGATTTGCATCACAAAGCCAAGAGTTGTTGGTGTAGGCCTTCCTTCCCACAAGCTTGGAGTAGGTGATAAGCTTTCCAATAAAGCTTGAGAAGGAGAGAGTCTTCTTTTCTTCACACATGAGAGTGTGTGAGTGTGTGTGTGATAATGCCTTTGAAAAATCAGCCCCCTCTCTCTCTTGGTCGACCCCTCTTGCTATTTGCTCTTGCTAGCATCCTACTGGACCTCCCCAGGCTTAGCCAATGGTAATTAAGCAACATAAGTGATAGCCTTTTGACATGTGTCCCCCTTTCCCCTTTTGTGAGAGATTTAGGTAATTTTTTAATTCAACTAAACTCTCATTGGACCCCTTTGCCTCCTGGCCAATAGGAATCAGGCAAGCTATTGCGCTACTGAATGCTCATTGGTCCCCTTGGGAGACTATCCAATAGTCTTCTAGAGAGCTTAATTCTTATTGGTTCTTTTATTAAGTGTTTTTAAATTAATTAAACTAGATTTAATCTGGCCTAATTCTCGTTGGTCCACCTCCAAGGCCATCCAATAGGAATTGAGTACACCTTGTGGGCATCTGGGCTAGGGAGTTGACATGTATCCCTCTTTCCCCTTGTGTACAAAGGGAGCTTGTGTGTGTGTGTATGAGTTTCTCTTTCATCCCCTACTTCTTGGGCTCGCCCCCTCCTATGTAGGGCTTGACAAAGACTTTTGGGACACACACAAAGCATCCAATTTTCCCTAAAGTTGACCTTTGGACACAACCTTTGAATTTTGGAACCTTAGCATTTTGGAAGTCTTAATGGTCTAAACCTTAAGGTCTTTTAAGCCCATTGTTGCACATAGATCTTTTGCAGATGGCCCCCCCTTGGATCCCTATTTTCCCTCCTTTGGATCCCTACTGTGGCCAGTCTGCTAGCTTAACCAATATTCTAACTTTTTCTCCCCTGGCACTTCCCGATATTAAATGATCAGTTTAACATGAGAAAATCATTTAGGAGAATTAGATATTGATTATTATGACAGGTAACATGGCATCCCTATGACTCTAGGGCTATAGGATCTCTCATTGGAATAGTGGGAAATCAAATTCAATTAGAGATCCCATGTCTTTAGGGCAATAGTTATATTGGTACCCAATGGACCTAGGGCTATTGAGTCCCCTCTATATTACTGAAGAATGTTATGGCCCTAGGTCCATAGTGTGACAACAACAAGTTTCTACAAGGGCACCTATGCCATCCCTCTATGTTATTGAGGAACAAAATGGCCCTAGGTCCATAGTCTACCAACAATCTGGTTCTACAAGGGCACATATGCCTCCTCTCTTTGAACCTCTCTAATGCAGGAGACAGTGTCAACAAGAGGCAAGAAGAGATAAAGGTATACAAGGAAATCAAGAAGAACTACATTTGAGGATGGTGCAGATCCAATGGTGGCAACCATGTGCCAACTTTACAACCAATATTTTCATATTTTCACCAGAAGGACTCAAAAGTACACTGCACCACCTGCAACAATTGGAACAACATTCACATGGGCAATGAAAACCAGTAGGCGAGGGGAGATCGATTATGCGGCGTACCTACAGTACAACATTGTGAGGATGGGAACCCCGAATCCTACATACATTGCAGCAGGGGAGATGCTCACAAAGGTGATATATGAAGCTCTACATGCTAAGGGCCAGTGGCCTCTTCCTCCATCACAGATTGACTAGTTGAAGCTGACAGAAGACAAGGAAGAAGAGCAACCTACAGCTCCCAAGGTAACCACCAGACTGAAGAGAAAGCTAGAGACGGTGGAAGAAGAGCCTGCTCAACCAAAGAAAGGGAAGAAAGCTACTGTTCAAATGGCAGCAAAAGAGACCAAATCCCAGAAGGCTGCTCGGCTAGAGAGATTGATGGAGAGTTTCAGAGCACAACGAATGCTTAAAGGAGATCTAACTGAATTATGGAAGCCCTCACTTGAGGCAATGTCTGGATCCTCTCGAAGGACGAATAGGGATCGCTTCAAAGATTACATAAAGAATTTTGAGATCCTAGATGCGGCGGCTGAGAACATTCCAGTCATACCATTTACTAACGAAGAGGTTGATGATGTAAGGCGGTAGCTGCTAGAAGAGCAGCTAGAAGAGCAGGAAGGGGAAGAAAGAGAGAGGAAAACAAAAGCTGATCGAGACTTCAAAAAGAAGCCATCAACCCCACCATCAAGCCACGAGTCAAGTCCTCCACCATCACCACCTCCTCCTAGTCCTCCTCAACCTCGACAAACTGAGGAATTGAGAAAATCTAAGAGGCAACAAGACTCCAAGAAAGAGGAGAACAAAGAGAAAGAGCAGAAGGCATAAATTGAACCAAAGGCTAAGAAGCAAGATCCTGAAGCAAAAAATTATGGAATATTCCTGGATCTGCTAGATGCTAGATACACCCGAGAGGAGGCAGCTCAGACAGCATTTCAATTATCAACACTTAAACCAGAAAAATCCACATTGAGCCCTCGTTTGGTGGAGCTGAAGGAGAATGCAACAAACACCATGGATTTGCAACCACAAGAGGAAGACTGGGAAGAAGTTATACAAAGACTGCAAGAATTGAGAGCCAGATCAATGGCTAAAGAAATGGAGTATGAAGGGCTGCTGTTGAGTGAAGAAAAGGTGAAATCAGAAGTGGAAACACTTCAGAAGCAAACCAGGAGCAGATGCATGGCCAAGCACAGATGCAAACTAAGTTAGAAGCAGCACTACATAAATGTCAAGAGCTAGAAAATCAAAGCCGGGAAAGCAATCAAAAGCTGCTAAACTCTGAAGAGGAATACCAGAAGGTCAACAATGCTCTTTCTGAAGCTGAGAAGGAAAGGGATGAGCTAACCCTACAGTTGGCGGAAGAGTCAAAGCAAGTGGAGAGCTTGAAAGAGGCTAAGGACAAGGCTGAACTCTCATATGAAGCTAGCCAAGATGAGGTAATTGAACTCAAGGATCAAATCAAAGTAAAAGAGCAAACTATTCAGAGGTTGAGAGCATCACCGAGCAAAGCAAGAGCTGCAGCTGCAACTAGCACAAGCCAAGAAAGAGATGCGTTTGAAGAACAAATGATAGAACTTCAAAAAGAGCCGACGCTTGAAAAGAAGCAGAGAGTGATGATGGCAAAAGGATCAATGGTGATATAAAGTAGATTGGAAGATGAGAACAAATCTTTGAAGGCACAATTGATGAAGCTTCAGAAAAGACTGGAAGATAATTCACAGATGCTGCAAACAGAGAATGCTAAGATAAAACAAAAGCTAGAAGAAGCTGATAGGGTCAAGGCAGAATTCAATGACCTATTAGTATCTGTGATAGAACAAGCTCAGATAGCAAAAGACAATTTATACAAGCAACTGGATGAACTTCAGGGTCAAACAAGTGAAGAACGTCAACAAAGTGAGGGGCCGGCTGCAATGGAAGGGATTGATATAGAGAATGTGTCAGATCCGGTGGACACCATAATACAAGAGGACATTCCTGAGGGATCATTACAAGAGCCCCGGGATCTGACACAAGAAGAAGAAGACAATCTACAGAAAGCCATAGAAGCAGCTATGAAGGACACCGCAAAAGAAGCAATGCAGTGGGAGCAGAGGATATTAAAGTTGATGACCATTCAGAAATTAGATGCAAATGTCGTTTGACATGAATGGCTACAACCCTCTCTCCCCTATCCTCTTCTCAAATATGAGGCTGCTAAAATCAACAAGAGGATCAAAGAGGAGCCCACAGTACCATTGTACAATGAAGATGTCACCAGACCAGAAGGGGTTAAACTTATTGTAGAATCCCAACCAAGATGGAGGAAGGCATGGCTCACTAAATACCCTCAGTATTTAGTTCATTTGGTAGAGGCGCCTAAAATGATCAGAGACAACCTCAGTTTTTGCCCTCTACCAAGGATGCGGACATGGAAGGAGCATGAATTGCTGAAGAGAAGCCACCCCACGTGGATCAACTACCCAAAGCTGCCAAGCTTGAAGGCAGGCGAGAGAATGAGTAAGCAATACATGGTGAAAACCCTAACGGGCGCCATTAAATTGTTCATTGGCTTGCCTGACCTCTCTTGCATTATGCTCCGGAAGATATGTAAAACCCTTATGGCAGTCTTTGAGGTCTTTAAACCTGGACAAGCCACAGACAACATATTCTTCTTCCAAGATACATATAGATGTGCTTATGAACTGTCTGTACAACCTTCCCATGAGGTGATACATGTCCTCTACCAACGAATAATGTTCTTGCCCTCATACAACCTCCAGGCCTTTGAAGAAGCCTTCTACACCGGCTTCTTCACCATCGATACAGATATATTCAGCCCTACATTACTGGCCCAGCATGCACGGTATGAGTCTGTTTTGAAGATGCACAAAAGCCTCCACTGAAGCAGTAGCTCTACTGTCATGTCGGGGACGACATGAACTAGGAGGGGGTGAGTGTTAGTAGAAGACTGGCGGACACACTCAACTGGAGACTGGCGGAATACGAAAAGAAAGAAATCCTATGTAGTCATTCCTTGATTAAGAAAAAAATCTGTAATTTCATTTGTATACACTTGGGGCTTACAGAAGTTTCCAATTTTGTATATTATTTTTGCCAATATACTGAGTAGGATTTTACTTTGGAACATGAGATATTGTATTTGGAAGGTATTTATACCAAATTTTGCCCTTAATGAAAAAAACCCCCTTTTGTTCAATTTATGAGGTGTCTGTGAGAAGCGTATTCTGTGTACGAGAGAGAGTGAGAGTTTATCTTGACGCTATGCCCACACTGGTGGTCGGAATCGATGCGGAGAAGTACAACATGTTGCCCACGGAGAGAGCTACGCGCCAACACCTACATTGTGCATGTACGGCTTGGCTTTGCGAGATCGAACCGCGAGCTATTTCTAGTGATTCGGGAAGCATACGGTGTCTGTTTTCGCATTTCAGCATATCCACGCGTTCGTATTGAGTAGAGCTACACATTAGGCACCTTAGTTTTCAGAAACGACGACCTGCAATAACCTGTCAGACATCCTACGTGATTTTGCACCAGGTGTTTTTGCGTAGGATTTTGGGTCACGGACCTTAGGGAGAGTGGCCTATTGGTGTTAATAGGATATCCCTCAAGTTTCGTAGCTTTTCAAGAACGGCTGATGGGTATTTGGCTCTTGGAAGCATTGTAGGAAATCTCCTCCTGTGTACTTTTGACGGCTGTAACTTAGACATTGGGTAGAGACGTCTGTAGAAAGTAGTCAATAGTCGATCGAGTGTAGGTTGACAGCCTATGCTTGCTTCCACGCGCCTGCGGGTCGAGCTTCCTTAGCTGACAAATCTTGTTAGGTGAGTTCTCACTGTGCTGACATCCGTCGCGACGTATCCGCCAACAATGATCCTATTTAGTGCCCTATAGTCGACACACATACGATATGTGCCGTCTTTCATTTGCACTAGTATCACAGGAGAACCAAATGGAGATGAGTTAGGCCTAACCATGCCCTTCTCAACTAACTCATGCACTTGCCGCATAATCTCCTCTTGTTGAGCTTGAGAAACTCTATACGGAGGTTTGTTAGACGGTGAACTTCCTGGAAGAAGTTCAATTGCATGGTCATCATTACCTCGTTTAGGAGGTAGCTCACAAGGGATGTCATCAATAAAGACATCTTGAAACCCCTTGAGAAAATTGGATAACTCTAATTCCTTTCGATTGTGTATATTTTCTTTTGCTAAAACATTTTGTTCATTTTGAGAATCTTTAACAAAAATCATGTACACAAAAATAGAGCTCTTTATTGACTTGTTGAAAGCTTGTGTATGTACAATGGGTATAGTGTTACCCATTTCCTTAGCATCTATATACATATCTTTTTCCCTGAACTTAAAGGAGATTCTCCAATTGGCAACCATGCGATCAAACCATGGTGCCCCTAGGATTACATCCTCATGCTTGAGAGGAGAGATAAAGAAGTCCTCTTTGTCCACATAGCTTTGGACTTGGAGCCTCAATTTCCCGATTAAGGGAGTGACTGAAGCTTCTTGCCCCTTGAAAGCACCGTCTGCAGGTAGGACATCTCCCATCTTGTAGGTTTGTATGCCTAGCTTGGTGGCCAACTCTATAGATATAAAATTATGAGTAGAACCGGAGTCAAAGAGAATAAAAGCATCATGTTCTCTTACCTTTCCCCAAGCATGGCATAGAGGAGATCCTTTGTGGTGAGTTTCCTCCTCTTGGATTTCGACCAACGTAGCTCTAGGAGGATCATGGCGGTTGTTCTTTTGGGGACAAGCGCAATATGCATGCCCTTGTTTGCCGCACTTGAAACATCGGTTATCCTTGCGATAACACTCAAGCTCTTCAGGAGAGAGTTTATTTTTGCCTTTATAAACTCCCTTCTCTTTAGCTTTGTTGGAGTTTCTCTTAGGAGACTTTTGGACATTGTCCTTCCCCTTAGGCTCATTGGAACCCTTCTTGACCATCAATTTCATAAGAGGAAGAGGATGAAGAAGATGGAGAAGAGGGTGTCCTCTTTCTCGCCTTTTTCTTCTCTTGCTTTTTGTCATCCATCTTTGAAGTATGGCGTGGAGAAGTATGCGATGGTCTTCTCCGTTTTGGAGGTGATGGAGAGCGTTTAGCCCGACATCTTTGTGGAGCCATCTCCGCCGAGGTGGCGGGAGACTCACTTCTTTCTCGTTCCTTCAGTGGAGGCTCTTGAATTCTCCTTTGAGAAGGAGATTCGTCATTGTGAGCTCCTTGCCGCACTGTCGAAGCAAGGGACTTGCCAATACACCGTGTGCGAGCCACAAATGGCTCCAAGCACACAACAAGCCTAAACTAGCAAGCTCAAGAGAGCAAAGGGTGTGTCACTCACCGCTCTACGCTCGCCTTCGTGGTGGATTCCTCGCCGCGATGAAGAAGAAGCTGCAGTCGTGCCGCGCTCAACCGCTTCGCCGCCGTCGTGCCTTCGTAATGCTCGATCGGACACACACTCTCCCTCTCTCTCTCTCTCTCTCTCTCTCTCACACACACACACACACACACACACAAGGAGGTGAAGAAGAAGAAGATGGAGATGGAGATGGAGCAAGAGCACTCTTCTATTGCACAAATGAGAGAATGAGTGAATTTTAGGTTTAGTTGGCTTTTATATGAGCTCACCCCATTCACACTTGGGCGCCCATTCTTAGCCAACTAACTCCTTGAATATTCCAGTTAGAGTGCGACTGTCATCGGCGATCACCCTTACCCTATTCCTATTGGTCCGACAAGCCCGGTACTTGACTCTACCAAATACATAATACACATCCGTCGTAGGTGATGGGGTGTCCGTGAGCTGTGAGGGTTAACATGCCCCCCTTCCTGATGTAGATTCTGTCCTCGGAAGCTATTGAGTTGAAGCTGGTTCATCGAGGTGGAAGAGCATTTGAGATGAATGTCCTTAGCCTTCTTCAGTCACTGCAAAATCAAACAACATTGGCACAGTAATTGCATTCTCTTAAAAAGCATATGCAGTTTTAGGTAGACAAATTGATTGGTAAAAGAATTTCAAACAATTTGGTAGCAATGAACATTAAATTTCAATGTAATCAAATGCATAAACAGATGTAAAGGTAAAAAATTAAACAAGTCTAGGGTCGCTAATTTGATGGTCGAAAGGCACTAGAGATCGAATATTAATACCATGGGTAAGCTTCTTAATTTTCTGTGGTCAATTAAGTTGTTTAATTGCGAGAGCCAAGTATTCATGTTCGAGGGCTGACTAGAGGCTATATCTAGAAGGCCTTGTAGTTAAGCTACCATAAAAGGAATTTCTCATGAAATCATCGCCTGACTGATTACTTTTTCTTTGACCCCCCAAAGTCTTTTCACATTGATTCAATTATGATGTGTGTGCTTATTTTGTATGCCTTGGGTTTTTTGCTTTTCAAGGAAAAGCGCCCACACTGGGAAACTCTAGGGCTCTAGTACCATAAGCGATACATGTGAGTGAAGTACCAATTTAAGCAGGGATTTCTCTTCCAGCTTAAAATTTTACATTGTGGCACTTTGATTTTTTGTTTATTCATTTTCAACATTTTAATTTTGTAACTTTGGGGGGTCATATAACACTGTTACCCTCCCCAGGCTCATCACATTAGTAAACTCCCTTTATAATACTTAAGCTAAAGGTCAATAGGGTTAAGCCCACTAGAAAGCCCTAGTACATTTCACACAATGCTGCCTAAATCGGATTAAGAACCTAAGTAACCATTGCTTATTAGGAAGGCATTCCCCATGGTATTAAGAGAAGATTTCTAATACCTAGCTTGGTCAAACTAGCTTAGTCGGACTGCTTGATTTTTAAACCTAGACAACTGATTACGACAAAACATTACATTGAATTAAATGTTTGATACTAAGAAAATGCATTGAATATTAGGCTACCAATCACAATTAAAACAGACAATCATAGATGCAAAAAAGATAAAGGGAAATGCTAATGGACAAGAAACACCTGTTTGTGTTTATGGTCGCGCTTGATTTGAAGTGTGAACAAGAGAAAGGTTTCATGAAGGTCCAAATCCTATCAATAGCAACACGCTCCTGTACACACTAGTAAACAAAAGGAATACCTCCAGGAGGCACATTAGTGGGAAAAGAGAACTTCGCTAATCTCTCAACTCTAAAACAGAAACACTCCTATCGTACTAATCTTACCTACCCTCCATCACTCAAGTGATGAGGATCAAAGGTGTTTTATGGCATAGGTTTCTGTTTCACTGTACCAAATGTGACATGGGTAGGTCTGAGTCAATGTTTTGACTTTTAATGTGCATACTCGTTTGCTAATTGACCTTGCTCTTTTTTTTTTTTTGTGAGTATAAAGCTTTATATGTACATTCCCTAAGATTGGGAGATATAGAGGTCAGGGAGAAAGGTTGAGAGGGAAGCAAGTGAATGATGGATGTCCACAAACACTCCCCCCTTCCTTGGGTAGATCATACCGTTTGAAATGAGCTTGTCACCCTTTGAAACCAATTGTTCTAGTTGGTAATAGGTGAGGATTTTTTCCAGTAGTTTTCTATTACCCTAGGCGCCTCGTCGAGTTGCAAGGGTGGTAAGGTACTCTCCCAGGATTGAACTTGAAGTGGTTCATCAGGTGATTCTTGAACACTGGGAGGTGTGGATTCTTTGGTAGCTTCATGGAGGTCCACTACTATAGATGGAGGCTGTGTAGAAGCTTTTACCTCTATGGATGTATTACATGAGGAGCTAGAAGCTTCATGGGACTCCCCCCTTCCTGAGCTAGGTGGAACAAATCGTTCTTTCTTTGGTACCCAAACTAGCTCGGGAGCGGGTGTGTAGCATTCTGTGATTTTTTTCTTTCCACGATCATTGATTCGTTTTGGAGCTACGGGATTGGGCTCACTTGGGTCAGGTGATAGGTAAGAGCACAATCTACGTTTTGGCACCCAGATTTGATCATTTCCTTGATAGTAGCCTTGGGCTTCCAATAGTCGTTTAGGGATCCATCGCAACATTTTCTTACTTTTCTTCGAGCGAGTGGTACGTTTCTTACAAGGCTTCTGTTTTTTAGCACTAGCTATGGTCACTAAAGAAGCTTTAGAGACCCACTTGTATGTTTTCTTCGTTACATTAGGATGAGTCTTGTCGGAAGCGATATGCATTGCTTGTAGCATATTTAAGGGTATAGGCATTTCATCCCCCTCAGGTGTTACCCAGGTCGTCCCCCTATTTCCCCAAGTGTCTATGGTTGCTACTAGGTGGACCCAATCCACATTGTCCGACTCAGTCATCCCAGGTAGGATATCCATATAAGGAGAATCTTGGCCAATGTTTGTATCCTTCTTACAAGTGTAACAATATTGTAGTGGGGCCGAGTGAACTGTGGTGTCAGAGCGATGATCAATAATGGTTTTACTCCCTAAGGGGTGTACCTTACTAGTCACCAAATCCACTCTAAGGACAGAGTCTTGGAATTGCAAATAGACATGATTTTTAGACCAATCGTGAACCATTTGTGCTTCCCTCATGAATGGTCGTCCTAAAATCATTTCATATGACATAAGGTGTTTAGAGAAATCCATTACAATGAACGTATGTCGTACCTTGTGTCCTAGAACTTTGATCTTAAGATCCTTGAGCATCCCCATAGGTTTGGCTATGGTACCATTTGCCATCTTTACCACAATGTTAGTAACACTGAGGCGGGGTTTTCCCATGGATTCCCAACAATCTTTTGTAACGATGCTAACTCCCGCACCACCATCAAGAATTCCCTTTATAGTTAATCCCTTGGTAGTGATGGGTAGGGTCGCATTAGACTCGTCGCCTTCAAAATACTGCCCTAATTCGTTAATGGGTACCTCGATCACAGACTCGTGTCCATCTAAGTCAAGTGATTGCACATGATTTTCCTCATCAATCATAATCGAGTCAGGCCTATTTGGTTGCGCAAACTGCGGTAATCCCGTTCGTAGCTCTCCGTTAAGGAATGCTCGAAGTGCAAGGAATAACTCAGGATCTCCATACAGCTTTGCTATGATCGTGGTTCGGACCTCAGAAGACATGAAGTCCACTAGTTTGGCAACATTCATTGGTGTTTTGCAGGGTGTAGGTCCTTGACTAGGAACTGGTGAGGATGGAATCTCATATTCCTCAATGGGATCAGGTATTCCTTCGTTAAACATCCTTTCCAACAAGAAGGGTGTATGCTCACTTTCTGATGTCCCGTCCTCACTCCCTTCTTGGATGATACTAGATATGGCTAATGGTCTATGGTTCATGTGGGGTGGATGAACTTGCGTGGGAAACACTGTGTCATGAATTTTGACATGCATGGGTTCTGGTTCTAGTTTCCTTTGAGTCTCCTCCACTAAACCTCTTAGATGTTTCACCTGCTCAATCTCGTCTACTGGGTTTGGGTACGTCCCAATCTTCTTTTTACGATTCTTCCCTTTTTGCCCCTACGGTTTATCTTGGGGGTCTTGGATTGGATTTGGAAACACTTGTGGTGTTTTCAGAGGCTCTTTATGGTTTTCTCTTATTCGGTTGTCATTTGGTTCCATGTTACGGTTTTCTTTGTTGGTCTTTCCCTTTGTGGTATTGGTTCTAGTCTCCATTGTCTCGATTGAATCTGAATCATCCTCGAGGTCATTCATATACACGGGGTCATCTCCTGTTCCTATGTTTTTTTTGGAACTTGGCGTTGAATTTCCCGTATTCTGCGACCTCTTCCTTCGTGTCTTCTTTTTCTTTGCTTGGATAACTGACGCGGTATCTCTCTCTTCGAGGATATGGCCTGGCCCTTGAAGCATGGACCGTGTAATCGCATAAGCGGGTGCGATGGGTGGTATTGGCGATGTCACACTAGCAATTTTGACCAAATTTAGGGGTGTGATTTTAGGCGCATTTGGGTTATAGGGGCATTGGGCAATCAAGTGATCTATGCCACAACGATTACATGTGAATATTGGCATTGCAGACGTGCTCCCTTGATTCATTTGCATCTGTGCAGCATTCTTTTGCAGCCTAATAGGGCACTCCGCTGCCCGATGTGGTCCACCACACTCGTAGCATTGAAGAGGTGGCCTCCTAGCCTGGGTGTTGATATTTTGACCTCTGGATGCGAGAGCAGCAGCTTGATAAACCGGCTTGACTTGTCCCCAACAATCTTCCATGTAGTATATAGGACACTCTTCCAATGTATCAAGTCCGTAGCAATACTAGTGTCTATTTCCTCCTCACAGCCATCTGCATAAGCATTAGATGGCTCGCAACCCACTTGGTTCATAGGGGCGACTCTTGGATGCGGGGACTGCGGTCCTAGCACAGGAGGTGGTAGCGGTGTAGCTTGTACAACATTTTGAGATCTAGGGACCATGTGTTGCGGTAGTTTCTCAACAGGTGGAGCAGGCATCAATACAGGAGCTCGAGGCGCATCCGTCCAGGCTACAGGTGGTCTATTTGCCATCATACGTTTGATCATTAAACAATCCTTAGCTTGGTGACCATACCTACCACATGCGTTGCAAGTCCCATTAAATTTTACTCTAAACGTAGGGCACTCACTAGTGCTATGTGGACCCAAGCAAATGGAACACCATTGTTGCTCCCTTCTTGGATACATGTGACTATTTTGAGGGGGTCGATTATCCTTAAGAGACTCTTGGATTGCCTTGGTGAGGTCTGTCAAGAATGTCTCAAATACCTTTGGCTCATTGGCAATGGGCTTTGCAGTCATGGGTTCATACCCAATGGCTTGTGAGCTAGTGGATCTCGTGTCAGTAGACACCCTCATGCCTGCTATCATCAAGTTGTCCTCTAATTGGATTGCATTGGCAGTGACATCTTCCCAGGTTGTGATACCTCTAATCACTAGTCCATTATAGATTCCTTCATTCCTCAACCCTCGAATGAATCGATCAAGCAGTTGGTTATTGTTGAAGCGCTCATTTACAGGGCAGCGAGAGTTTAAGTGCTTTAGACGACTAATGAAGTCCCTTACTGACTCTCCTTCCTTACGTTCGGCCTTTTGTAGCTGAGATGCTACACCCCAAAGCACACCTTCTCGTATGTACTCCTTTAGAAACAACCTTTGAAGGGTAGGGTAGATTGTTTTCTCATCCACCCTTAGGGTTCTATACCAATCTCCAGTCTTCCCACTTAATGTCCAGCTTAAGGCATTGCACTTATGTAGTTCGTTGTGTTCCCCTAAGGAATCACATACTTGTTCAAACACTTCGATGTGTTTTCTTTCATCTTTGTCCCCATTGAATTTTTGCGTGAGTTTGGCAATTTGTACTGCCTTACTTCTAGGCTCTCTATCAGATGCATGACTCATATTTTCCGCGATAGATCGACCTATGGTTTGAGCAAACGCTGCCAAGTCACCTATGTGAGGAGACAGGGCCGGTGGAGGTACTCTTGGAATCATATGTGGGAGAGGGACAGGTACCGGTCTTGGCATATGTGTGGATGATGCAGGATATGGAACATAATCGGGCATAGGTCCACTCGGATAAGGGCTAGGGAGCGGCACTCGAGGAGCATGAACAAGTGGTACAATTGGAGGTGTGGGGGCCATGTGTGCATAAGGGGCTAGAGGCACATACGGTCGAGGCCCCATATAAGGTACTACGACACTAGGTAGTGGCACTGCGCTAATCGTAGATGTCATCGGTACATTCTCTGTCAGGCTTATCCCTGGAGTGAGCACTGTGTTTTCCTTAATAGAGGGTTAAGCCAAGTTAGGGAAGCTAAAGTTGTCGCTCGGAGGCTCAGATTGCATAGAGACCCCAGGTGAAATGATGTAAGATGGGTCCATGGGACTCATTAGAGGAGTCTCCATTTGTGATAGAGTAGGCTGTTGAGCCTTGCTCGTATCTAGAAATCTCATGGGGCCAGTTGAGAGTATATTTACCCCTCGGTTTTGCCTTTCTGATTGAATAATGCCATGGATAACATTACAGATCATTTTCTGTTGATCTTCGAGGCTCGTGGCACTAGAGGTGGATCGTACAATCTCTATCCATCCTACATGGTAGGCGTGGCCAGAGTGTAGATCCGTCAACACCTCAGTGTGGAGGTCGTATGTCCAATGATCATTAATGAACAATCCTTCTAGAGTCGACGTGTTAACGGTTTCTTGTGAGGTAGAAGCAATGTTGCTCCCCGTGGTTTTACTTGTCACCAACGGTACTCTAGAGGGAACTTCTGAAGGAGGCAGCTCAACAAGGCCTTCTTGGTAAGAAGTTGGCAGGATATCCACATGGACACTCTTTGGGGGTGTGGGGTCCACGTGCGATGTGAAAGGAGAGTCCACTTCCCCACCCCCTTCGTGTGCTTCATTTGCATCAGGTTCCGAGCGAGTAGCTCTACCTAATGTTTCCATGAAACGGCTAAACATACTAGTACTAGGCTGTGGAGCTTCGGGAGGTGCATGGCCTTCTCTCTCAGTGTTTTGGGTAGGGTATGCTTCCATGATTTCTGAGTCGGAGGAGGAATCACTAGCGGCTATTTTAGGATCTTGGATGGTGCTACCTTGTGTCCCCGCTGAGGATCTAGAGCCTATCGTGGATGGGTAATGGGTGTCCGTATGAACAGAGGCACCCTCAATATACTCGTGTTCTAGCACCCGCCCAGAGCGTAAGTGCATGTGCTTTTGATACCCTAAGGTGTCAAAAAGCTGCTCTAGGAGGCCTTGTGACTAGTTTTTTGCGTGTTTTTTTGTTTGTTTTTTTTTGCTAGATTTTTTAGAGCGTGTCATGGAATGGGCCGTGTGATAGCTCGAAACGAGCGTATCGCTAGGAGGGACGCGTTGTGCTTTACAGCCCACCGTTTGGTTCTATTTTGCTCCAGAAAAGCCCGAAACAGTCTTTTCCTAGCTGGGGAACTAGGCTCCAAATAGCAAGTCTAAGGGTGCAAGTGGGAAGAGAAGGGAGGAGAGTGGAGGACTTGTCCCACATGCTCTCATTCTCTCTTGGGGGAGTAGGGTATATATATAAGAGTGAGTCTAGTATATACCATAAGACTGAGGACTAAGGCCTGGGCTTGGGCTTGGGCTTGGGCCAATGATCCCGATCCCGATCTAACTTTTATACAAACCAACCCGTCCGTTTTAAAACTCACGTTTTTTATTTTTGAAAATTTAACCTCCCCCTCACTCACGTTTTTATTTTTCGGAATTTTTTTTTTCAAATTTTTTTAATTTTTTTTTTGGGTACGCGTTTTGGTGCGCGTTGACCTCACCTACCTACTTTCTGTCTCGCCTAATTACTAGCCTACTTAATTAACTAACTGTGCGTCTAACTGTGCACAAACCAGAAAACACAGAAAATGCAGAAAATTGAAACTTGACAGAACTGTGCAGTGCAAACCAGAAAATGCAGAAAACGCAAGAAATGCTAACTGTGCAGTGCAAACCAAAAAACGCAGAAAACGCAAAAAACAAAAATCTCCACACAACTACACACACTCATTCCCTGCCTTTCCTATGATAGAAATTGCACCACAAGAAAGCGTAAAGTGCTTAACCGAGCTTAGTGTAGGGCATTTCCCCGGCAGCGGCGCCAAAAATGTGCGCTCCTTGCCGCACTGTCGAAGCAAGGGACTTGCCAATACACCGTGTGCGAGCCACAAATGGCTCCAAGCACACAACAAGCCTAAACTAGCAAGCTCAAGAGAGCAAAGGGTGTGTCACTCACCGCTCTACGCTCGCCTTCGTGGTGGATTCCTCGCCGCGATAAAGAAGAAGCTGCAATCGTGCCGCGCTCAACCGCTTCGCCGCCGTCGTGCCTTCGTAATGCTCGATCGCACACACACTCTCCCTCTCTCTCTCTCTCTCTCACACACACACACACACACACACACACACACACAAGGAGGTGAAGAAGAAGAAGATGGAGATGGAGATGGAGCAAGAGCACTCTTCTATTGCACAAATGAGAGAATGAGTGAATTTTAGGTTTAGTTGGCTTTTATATGAGCTCACCCCATTCACACTTGGGCGCCCATTCTTAGCCAACTAACTCCTTGAATATTCCAGTTAGAGTGCGCCTGTCATCGGCGATCACCCTTACCCTGTTCCTATTGGTCCGACAAACCCGGTACCTGACTCTACCAAATACATAATACACGTCCGTCGTAGGTGATGGGGTGTCCGTGAGCCGTGAGGGTTAACAGTCATCAAGGAGCAAATTTCTGAGCCCTTCATAGGTATCCTCTTCTTCTTCCCGAATCGGAGAGAAACCTCTTTTGGAAGTCTCGCAAGGAGGGTTCCTAGGTATTCTCTCGTCATGGTGGGGAGCTTGGAGAATCCCATGAGCACGAAGCTGCCGTTGCACTTCACTTTGGAGGGATGGATTCCCATGGCTTGTTGAAGCCTAGAAACAAGATAGTTAACAAGCATCGGGGCATCATTAGTAGCTTGCTCATTAGCAAAATCAAAGTTATCAACATTAATTTCACTTTGTTTACTATTGTCAGCCATTCTAACAACTTTTAGGTGTAAACTTTTTAGGTGTACTTTGGCACTTCAAGCCCTAGTTGCTACTCCTCTTTATCCCTTTAGAAGAAGCACTCCAGCTATTGTACCTGTGACTGGAATACCATTAATTGCAAGGAATAGAAGAGAGGGTCTTTCAACACCAAAACAACACCGGCTCCTGTCAAGCTTCTAATAGCTCAATAGTGGTTAAGTCGTAGGAAAGACCCACAGGACTCCACTATTAAGACCATAGCTCTCGACGGTGATGCCCCGTTAACTGCACAAAGGCAGGTGCTCTGCAAGGCTGAAAAATCCCTATTCTACTTACTCACATGCAATTAATAGTACCAACCATTTATAGGTAGCTTGAGGACCTCCCTTCTTGATCAAGAAAAGAGAAACCTTGTGCTCTAATACCAATGTAACATTTAATGGCCTAGTAACTTGTGTGTAGCGGAAAATAGCATGAACATAGTGAGCATTTCATTAGAATAGATTCCTAATGAGATTAACAAGAGTGCTTGGGTGGAGAGAGCAATAAAAAGCATAACACCTAGTTAGATAGCATGAACGATACTTCAAAAAGAGAGAGAAATTAAGCAATTGACAACATTTGAGGACCGGATTTGCATGGAGCTGGTCCCCCCTCCAAAAGGCTTTGTATTATGGTTTCTCCCATCAAGAGAGAAATTTTACAATACAATTTCTTGTGTTCCTTCAATACTAGCTAGTGCAATGAAGATGGAAACTTCATGCACAATGCAAAACACTTATCAAACACAACATTAATTCCCTCACAGTCTCAGACCCAAGACCTCACACACCTTCAAAGATGGTGAGAGCTAGCGGGGTATGAGAGTAGATTGAGAGGAAGAAGGAGTATTCTTACGAGAAAGATGTACATATCCTCACATAATCACTCATATTAGCATAGATTAGCTTAGTATTTAGCATGGTAGAGGAGATGAGCATGCAATGAAGCTTGGCTCTTGGTTGGATTTGCATCACAAAGCCAAGAGTTGTTGGTGTAGGCATTCCTTCCCACAAGCTTGGAGTAGGTGATAAGCTTTCCATTAAAGCTTGAGAAGGAGAGAGAGTCTTCTTTTCTTCACACAGGAGATTGAGTGAGTGTGTGTGTGATAATGCCTTTGAAAAATCAGCCCCCTCTCTCTCTTGGTCGACACCTCTTGCTATTTGCTCTTGCTAGCATCCTATTGGACCTCCCCAGGCTTATATAATGGTAATTAAGCAACATAAGTGATAGCCTTCTGACATGTGTCCCCCTTTCCCCTTTTGTGAGAGCTTTAGGTAATTATTTAATTCAACTAAACTCTCATTGGACCCCTTTGCCTCCTGGCCAATGGGAATGAGGCAAGCCATTGGGCTGTTGAATGCTCATTGGTCCCCTTGGAAGACTGTCCAATCGTCTTCTGGAGAGCTTAATTCTTATTGGTTTGTTTATTAAGTGTTTTTAAATTAATTAAACTAGATTTACTCTAGCCTAATTCTCATTGGTCCACCTCCAAGGCCATCCAATAGGAATTGAGTACACCTTGTGGGCATCTGGGCTAGGGAGCTAACATGTGTCCCTCTTTCCCCTTGTGTACAAAGGGAGCTTGTGTGTGTGTTTATGAGTTTCTCTCCCATCCCCTACTCCTTGGGCTCGCCCCCTCCTATGTAGGGCTTGACAAAGACTTTTGGGACACACACAAAGCATCCAATTTTCCTTAAAGTTGACCTTTGGACACAGCCTTTGAATTTTGGAACCTTAGCATTTTGGAAGTCTTAATGGGCTGAACCTTAAGGTCTTTTAAGCCCATTGTTTCACATAGCTCTTTTGCACATGACCCCCCCCTTGGATCCCTATTTTCCCTCCTTTGGATCCCTATTGTGGCCGGTCTGCTAGCTTAACCAATATTCTAGCTTTTTCTCCCCCGGCAGTTCCCCATATTAAATGATCAGTTCAACATGAGAAAATCATTTAGGAGAATTAGATATTGATTATTACGATAGGTAACATGGCATCCCTACGACTATAGGGCTATAGGATCTCTCATTGGAATAGTGGGAAATCAAATTCAATTCGAGATCCCATGCCCTTAGGGCCATAGTTATATTGGTACCCAATGGACCTAGGGCTATTGAGTCCCGTCTATATTACTGAAGAATGTTATGGCCCTAGGTCCATAGTGTGACAACAACAAGTTTCTACAAGGGCACCTATGCCATCCCTCTATGTTATTGAGGAACAAAATGGCCCTAGGTCCATAGTGTGCCAACAATCTGGTTCTACAAGGGCACCTATGCCTCTTCTCTATGTTATTGAGGAACCCTAAGTCCATAGTGTGACAACAATCTTGTTCTACAAGGGCACTTGTGCCACCCTATGGCCCTAGGGTCATATGATCTCTTATTAGATTAGAAGCACCCTCCTAGGGCCATAAGGTTCCAAAGTAAAAGCTCTAGAGGAGCATTTACAACACTTAAGGGTGCCTACATGGCCACATGGTAGCCCTCCAACCCTAGGACCATAAGATCTCTCATTAAAACAAAGATCAACCTCCTAAAGCTTCTACTTTGGCACCTTATGGCCTTAGGGACACAAATGCTACCCCTCATGTAATGAGATAATATGACCCGGGGGTCATAGGGTGGTGTAGGTGTCCTTAAAGAACCATTTTGATTGCACCATAGGTTGCTAGGGTTTAGGATTTTTAGGCACATTTAATATTGGGACATATTCTCAAGCACGCATAATACTACATAATCAAGTTAAGATGCAATTTTTGACTTTGTAGTTAGTCTAGGCTTACCATGGAGGTCACATTTTTTTAGAAATAAACCAGAAGGCAAAGGGGTTTTCTCCACTACGTTCATTGTCATGTAGACCTTGGTGTGCACGTATATTCACCCATGAATATAGGTATTGACCATTAAATACAAGATTATAACCAGATGGTTGTGATCTTCATGCACCTCTAGACCAAGGTGTAATGGTATTGGGCACAGCTAGAAAATGTGAGATAGTTTATTGTAAGAACTAGGGGAGCTAGACCTTGGATCCTCCTCCCAACATCCCATTATATAGGTGGGCTCCTAGCCCCTTGCCCTAGACGGATCCCTTGTCCACATTGTCTAGCCCGGCCCTTGGCCGAAGTCCATGACCACCCTAGTCCTTAGGTTTGACCCTTGTCCTGACATTACTCCCCCCTTAAGGAAGAGTTTTTTTCCTCGAAAACACAAGTAGTAATATCTTCTTAAGAATACTGATGTTTTCTTTATTGACGTCCCATACGTGGGCCAGTCGTCTGTATGTCCGATAATTGGTGCAATGAGGAGGTTCAATGAAACCAAGAGCAACATCTTGATTTTCAACACTGTTGTCCTTTGGCAACCACTTGTATCAAATCGGTAACTCAATTTGTCTTACTTGAGTACTTGAAAGGAGTAACCACAACTAAGAGTTATCCAAAGGCATAACCAGTTTTCAGATCTTCTGAAGGTACTGGAATAATGCAAGAAAACCTTGGCGTAACTTTCCATGCAGTTGTGAGTTAGATTTCCTACTCGCGTGAGTATCTTAAAAAACTCATAGCTACTAAGAAGTAGAATAGGGTGTATCCTTATGTCAGATTTTTGAACATTTTGGAACACACACAACTACATGTTCACCCCTAATAAAAGTTACTTGCCAACATACTTTGTCAGCACACCTATTAAGTCCATGACGTATGAAACTATTGAAACGGTATCCAACCCCAGCACAATAGGTGTTCAAAGTTGAAAACCTTACTTAAGCAAATTCTAGAAGAGGGAGAGAATCACCCATTCAAACATGCGTTGTGCTAATGTATGCTCTTAGTAGATCCTTTAGCAAAAAATACTTGTAAGTTGCCCATCCAACGCTTGATGAATAGCAGTAGTAAGAGTGAGGTACTGGCCCCCAACCACTTACAGACAGTCTTCTACGACTGATGATAAACTATGACTCAACCAGTGAGTATCCAGCCATATACTCGATATGGACTGGAGGAAACCAACTAGGTTTAAAGCAGTTGGAATGGAGTAAACTCTTAGAGTTTAGACCAAGGAACCACAAATACCCATACTGAGCCATTACCTTGTATGGCAGGGTGTAAACTCATCATAACTCTGCAATAGAAATTGCACTTGCAATGCAAAAAGGTGTAGAGAGAATAAAGTCCATGAATTGGCATGCCGCTCCAAATAAATCAGTGTTAAACACTAGGGCCCATAACACCTAGTGTGCATGCATTTAACACAAATTTATCATTCCATGACGAGACTTTCCACAGTACGTACGTGAAAGCCTTTCAACAAGAGTTGGACCATAACCGAATGTGAAAGCTCAGTCACACCTAGGTACCAACCATGAGACATTCTTGGTAACGTAGCATACTTGGCTATATGTAGAAATGACCCTCCATTAAGGTGGTTTCACTGCACTTGTCATCGCAAGAAGTCTGTACCGAATACTCCACAATTTTTGGCCACTAAAATTGTTATTGATACTGTGTGATCCAAATGGTCTAATGAACGGATACGACCAGCACGTAGGGACTTTGTCCCCGACACATCATTAGGAATTAGGTGCAAGTGTCAGTCCCAGAGACTCATATTCTCCACGCGTGGAATATGTCTCGAGTAAGGATGTCTGTAAAAAGAACATCCTTCAAGTACATGATGTACTTGTGTGTGGAGGTGACTACAAACACTCTGTGATGCGAGTGAGAGGGAGCCTCATTATCATTGCTCCACATTGGTTAAACTAAACTCCTTGAGTTCCTAGAGCATGTTGTATCCCATGTGACAACATGTGCCAAATCGAACCCGGCAAGTGGGTTCATAACAACATAATGTATCTTGGACACTATGGCCCAAAATGCTTTGTTCCGACATGCCCTTGGCATGGCTCAGAAATATTTAAGCAGATTTATAAGACTTGAAGAAACCAAGCAAAGCATACTAAAAAATGGAGTACACCACAACAATAGATGCGTACCTGGAGATTTGAACTTAATGGTCACTTGCCCGTATTCAAATGCAGAAGAGCACGTCGCCCACCTGAGAAAAAACCAAGCACATTGCACTAGTAACCCTGGGTATTGCCTTCGCAATTCAAACCCGTTAGTTAGAATCTACATAGTAAAACCCCTTGGTAAGACCCTTTGTAGAAAATGCTCAACGAGCAGGTAACGGTAACCAACATAGTCAACCGTGTACAGAATGATTGGAATCAACTTAAAAAGAGTTGAATTTGTCTACTACCCCGTGGTAGATGACGGGCTTCTTTCCTTGAAAGTAGAACTGACATAGATCAAACTATGATCCTCAATGCCGATGGGATGATTTAGTAAACACTCGCTGGGTCTTACCCCAAAATTGTACTTCCATAGACACTCGGAGTGTTATAGAAAGAGCAAGATATCCACACAAGTGAAATGCCCAGCTCTTATGGACAACCGTGTTGTTTGAAATTCTTGTTGCATCTATACGCCGTTTTATAGATCAGTCTATGCGAGTGTAAGTTCATTCAAAACTCAGCTCAGTTATCGCACCAAAACATGTAGTGCTTACGAAATACCCATATGTAATGGCAAGACTCTTACTTAGCCATTTACGTCGGTGGGGAGTCCACTGGGAGGTCTGTTCAAGCTCGAGAACAATCACCCAAGAAATGCCAGCAATGGGGTCTTACCCGAGATCTGACAATGACTCGTAGCCAACGTGTGTGACTCATGGCCCTTATGGCAATAAGTGTTCAATCGACGAATCGATGAAGACTAATGTTAATGGCATCTTGGCCAAGTTCTAGCTGAGAGTTAGAGCGCCGTGGCTCAAGCTGATTCACAAGCAAGACATAGTCATTATTCCTTGAGAGAAATAAGAAAGAGAGAGAAGGAGAGCATGCGGGGTTGAGGAACTTTTCTTAAATTGGTGTGACATGTGCGGTATAGTGGGTGCCCATGCTCGTGTGCATCTTATACCTAGCCTGCAGTGTATCCTATAGGCATGCAACAGTCGACCTTGATGGCGCTGCCATCGAGAGAGGTAACCGAGATCATATCGGGACCGTCCTACTGTAAGCCCTTGGCTGTAGTGACGGGCTCAAACCTAAAAGCCCAAATCATAAGTGCCTTGCATAGTCGGTACTGGTAGGGATGTCTTGAGGTGATATCCCAATGGTTGCCAATGCCCCAAACTTGTGTGCCAATGCCCTTGATGCCTAGTCAAGAGGCAATATCTTAGCACGAGTTAGAACCCTTACGTCACGGGTAGCTGGCAAAGCTCTGTGCTTGCATAACGGACAATCCTTTCCAACGAAAATGCATAAGCACGAAAAATCAAGCAAATCTTAACATAGACTAACCTGGTCTTCCGACTGTAAACAGACGTCCCAAACTTTTGAAGAAGATACTTGCTCGAATCGGACTCATAGCCAATTCGAATGAGCGAGAGAGAGTTGTCACGTGTATCATATACACTCTCAAATGGCATTCATGCCCGTCTGGTACGTAATGAAAGATCCTGCAAGCATAGTGTCAAATCCCTCCCGAGCATGTAGCTCATAGCATATGCCAATCTTGGGAAGTCGTAATGCAAAATACATAAATTAAATCCGTGCGTCACATAAGTAATGTGTAGCCAACAAATGTTGCTATCGACCCATGAATATCGTGGCAAAATTGAATCGACCATGTCGAATATGTCATCCTTGACAATGTGCAGCTAACGACCACGTCAAAGAGCTCATCAAGTTGATAAGTAAAATTGCTGTATTTTTTACCAGCTTCTAGAAGCGGGAACAAGTAGATGACCTTGTCAGACATATGTGCTGATGTCAGCTATCCGAAACATGGGAAAGAGAGCCTTGTCTGATGTGAAAAGAGTCGGCCATGCCAAATAATTTTGCACCGTTCATGAAGTCTTGGTACATGCCTTGCCAATCTCCTTGAGATGCTAAAACAAAATCGAGTTGCTATGATTGCACCTCAAAGTTAAACTACTGAGGACCTGTGTTGTGGGTCATGGCTACAGTGTATGCAACATGGCAGGCAATAACCAAAGCTGCAAATAAGAAGTATGTCCCATGTGCTGAAGACATATGCATTGAACTCTAGGCATGAATGATCAGTCATGCTAGTCAATCCTGCATGCCAAGCAATGGGAGTGACTAAAGTCAATAGAGCCGTGCTGTAATGACAATCAAGCCTTGCTTGATAAAGTACAGCCTACCCCGTGGGCAGAAATCCATTCACAAGTTGGAACCCAAACCAAAAGCAAACTTTAACAGAAATAGCTAATTTTTTACCAGATTGTCCAAAGTACCTCGCAATATGCCGAAGGAGTTTTAGTAGATACCAACGTTGCTTAAATCCTTCAATACTTTATCCCTTGGATAGTCGAATGTATCGGATACAATCGTCAAATCAATGTCGACGTAGTCAAAGCGTTCCGCAATAATCGTGTCAATTGTATCTTGGATAGATGAAGATGATATTGATACTAGACCGCACTCCGCACGGCAAATCAACAATAGATAGGTGCTATCAAGCGGAAAAATAGAAGGCACGTAGCCTGAGCATGCTTAAGCTCATAAGGATTCGCAATGGTGAGCTCAAAACAGCCCTTGGCCAACTGTCCGTGACTCCCTTTTGAGCCATGCATGCGATCATAATTCAAGGCCATGATGTCGGGATGGTGATGGTTCGAATCCGCAGTTCCCTTTTGAGCCATGCATGCGGGTGGTTGGGCTAACATGTCTGCTGGGTCAAAACGGCCCGGGGCCGATCGATTGTCCTTAGATGTCCTCCGTCTTGCATTCCATTCATGCCGCGTTGCCTGTGGCGCTGCGAGGGGATGACCCCTTGGAAGTCTGCCTGTGTGTGCGGCCCCTTGGGCGCCCAACGTGAAAAAGCAAGATGAAAAGAAAACAAAAAAATTAATAATCTTACCCTGCAGATTTCATGGTGATCTGCGCCGATGCAAACACAGCAAGGGGGGGCGATCTGGACCTCGAGAGTGAAGGAAACAGAAAGGAATGTTGTTCCCATCCCTCCTGCGACCCCAACGATGCTGAGCACATCCCATTTGGTGTAGGTCTGCCACGGGTTTCCTTTGTGTGAAAGCAGCCGCTCCCACGGCTCTGCATGCTCCGTCATTCCCACCCTCGACTGCTAAGGGCTCCTGCCCACAGCCTGGATCGGCCTCTTGAGCCCGCCATGGAAACTCTCATGAAAAAGAGAGAGAGAGAACATGCGAGAGAGAGAGAGAGAGGCCAAAGAGCCCTTCCTCCATAGCTCTCACCTCCCTCCCTGAGATATGATACCAGTGTAAGAACTAGGGGATCCTCCTCCCAACCTCCCATTATATAGGCGGGATCCTAGCCCCTTGCCCTAGATGGATCCCCTGTCCGCATTGTCTAGCCCGGCCCCTAGCCGAAGTCCATGACCGCCCTAGTCCTTAGGTTTGACCCTTGTCCTGACATTTACACTGTGCCATTCTAGAAGACCTAGGGCCACACGACACATACATTGAAACCACGTACATAGATACTCTCATTACATTCGAGTGAACCCTGTGGCCTAGGTCCATAGGGTGCCAATGTAGAATCTTTAAAGGGCAGCCATGCCATTCAAGGGAACCTACATGGGTACCATGGACATAGGAGATCTCATTTGATTAGAGGGCGCCATGTGGACCTAGGGCCATAGGATGCCAGTGTAGAATCTCTAAAGGGCACTGAAACAATTCAAGGGCACCTACATGCGTACGATGGACATAGAAGCTCTCATTTGATTAGAGGCCCCCCTATGGACCTAGCACCATAGGGTGACAGTGTAGACACTCTGTAATGAAATTTAGCCAAGCAAGGGCACCTACACGTGCACAATGGTTGCTTTATAGCCATAACACCATAGGAACCCTCACTAGATTAGAGGGCATCCTTTGGACCTAGGGCCATAGGGTGCCAATGTAGAAACTCTAGAGGATCATTTGAGCCATTCACAAGCACCTACATGGGTAACATGGCATCCCCATGACTCTAGGGCTACATGATCTCTCATTGGAATAGTGGGAAATCAAATTTAATTAGAGATCCCATGCCATTAGGGCCATAGGTATATTGGCACCCAATGGACCTAGGGCTATTGAGTCCCCTCTATGTTAATGAGGAACCCTATGGCCCTAGGTCCATAGTGTGACAACAACAAGTTTCTACAAGGGCACCTATGCCATCCATCCATGTTATTGAGAAACACAATGGCCCTAGGTCCATAGTGTGCCAACAATTTGGTTCTAAAAGGGCACCTATGCCTCCTCTCTATGTTATTGAGGAACCCTAAGTCCATAGTGTGACAACAATCTTGTTCTACAAGGGCACCTGTGCCACCCTATGGCCCTAGGGTCATATGATCTCTTATTAGATTAGAAGCACCCTCCTAGGGCCATAAGGTTCCAAAGTAAAAGCTCTAGAGGAGCATTCACACACTTAAGGGTGCCTACATGGCCAAAATGGTAGCCCTACAACCCTAGGACCATAGGATATCTCATTAAAACAAAGATCAACCTATGGTCCTAAAGCTTCTATTTTGGCACCTTATGGCCCTAGGGACACACAAGCTACCTCTAATGTAATGAGAGATAATATGACCCGGGGGCCATAGGGTGGCGTAGGTGCCCTTAAAGAACCATTTTGATTGCACCATAGGCTACTAGGGTTTAGGACTTATAGGCACATCACAGAATGGTACATATTCTCAAGCACGCATAATACTACATAATCAAGCTAAGATGCAATTTTTGACTTTGTAGTTAGTCTAGGCTTACCATAGAGGTCACATTCTAGAAATAAACCAGAAGGCAAAGGGCTTTTCTCCACTACATGCATTGTCATGTAGACGTTGGTGTGCACGTATATTGCCCCCATGAATATAGATATTGATCAATAAAGACAAGATTATAACCCCACATACATAGGACATATTCCCAGGTACGCATAATACTAAATAGTCAAGCTAAGATGCACTTTTTGACATTCTAGCTAGTTTAAGCTTATGGTAGAGGTCACATTTTAGAAATAAACCAGAAGACAAAAGGGGTTTTGTCCACTCCATGCATTGTAGTGGACAAAACCCCTAGGTCCATAGTATCACAACAACATGGTTCTACAAGGGTACCTATGCCACCCTATGGACGTAGGGTCAGATAAACTCTTATTAGATTAGAGACACCCTCATAGTGTCATAAGGTGCCAAAATAAAAGCTCTAGAGGAGCATTCACGCCACTTAAGGGTTCCTACATGGCCACAATGGCAGTGTTATGCCCCTAGGACCATAGGAGTTCTCATTAAAATAGAGAGCAACCTATGCTCCTAGAGCATCTAATTTAGAGCTTCTATCTCTAATTTAATGAGAGATACATGGGTGTGCACGTATGTAAGACCCACGATTATAGGTATTGACCAATAAAGACAAGATTGTAAGCCAATGGTCCTAATCTCCATGCACCTCTAGACTGAGGTGTATCGGTGTTGGGCATGGCTAGAGAATGTGAGGTAGTTTACACTGTGCCAATATAGAAGATCGAAAGGGACATTTGTGCCACTGCAAGGCACCTACTCTCATTACATTCAAGTGAACCCTGTGGCTCGGGTCCATAGGGTGCCAATGTAGAAGCTCTAAAGGGCACTCAGGCCATTGAAGGGAACCTAACATGGGTACCCTGGACATAGGATCTCTCATTTGATTAGAGGGTGCCATGTGGACCTAGGGCCATAGAATGCCAGTGTAGAAGCTCTAAAGGGCACTCAGGTCATTCAAGGGAACCTACATGCGTACCATGGACATAGAAGCTCTGATTTGATTAGAGGGCCCCCTATGGACCTAGGGCCATAGGGTGCTAGTGGAGGCGCTCTATAGGGACATTTAGCCACTCAAGGGTACCTACATATGCACAATGGTTCCTTTATAGCCATAACACTGATGGTGGCAGCCGGGATTCGAGAATCAGTCACATGAAGATTGTGCGATGCCAAGAACAAATCCTTTTGTAAAACTTCTTTATACTCATGCCAAGGACCGTGCATGCTATCCTCTTCCCCATACCGTGGCCTCCGAGTCAAAAGAACTTACTATAAAGTCCTTATCTTCTGTGCTCGCTCCATGTCTTTTGTAATACTTCTTTATACTCGTGCCAAGGACCATGCACGCTATCCTCTTCCCATGCCCTAGCCTCCGAGTCAAAAGAACTTACTATAGAGTCCTTATCTTCCGTGCTCGCTCCATGTCTCCGTGCATGCAAGAGCTTGCTCTCTATGCAGTCAATATGACCAAATGTCGAGACAATGCGATCGTAACTGAAAGCATAGTTAGGTTTGTCATGGAAAACATAATCTATATAATTGCGGAATTTTTTTGTTAAGATAATCCTTACCTCTCCACTTTCTCTTGGCTACTTGTGGAGAAGCGTGTCTTCAGTGGACAAAAGGTAGAACACTTGGAATCGCTCTAATTTTACGAGACACCTCATAGGTCTCTCTCTCTCTCTCTCTCTCTCTCTCTCTCTCTCTCTCTCTCTCTCTCTCTCTCTCTCTCTCTCTCTCTCTCTCTCTCTCTCTCTCTCTCTCTCTCTCTCTGCCAATTTGCACAGCAAAGAGCTCCGTTAATGATCAAAGCACCGCAAAGCACTACATCTTTCACATAGGTGAACACACCTGGAGAAAATAGAGGATGCCCAACACATTCCAAGAACATGGGTACCTTGCAACCAATGCGATCGAACATACGACAATTTGGAAAAAAAGACCATCAAGAAGTTCTTGTACTTTTGTAGAACACCATCAAAGCACCGCAAAGCACTACATCTTTCATATAAGGCCATAGGTCTTCAATGTGCAAGCATAGGTGAACGCATCTGGAGAAAGGCATTTCCTTTGCATCAGGTTAAAACAGCCCAGGGCTTGGTTGCCATAGGCATGATGGGCATAGCCTGCAATCAACACATTCCAAGAGATGACAATTTCTAGAGGATGCCCAACACATTTCAAGAACATGGGCATACCTTGCAACCAATGCGGTTGAACACATAAAGTTTGGACAAAAAGGTCATCAAGAAGTTCTTGTGCTTTGTTAAGGACACCACACTAGAGGATGCCCAACACATTCCAAGAACATGGGTATACCTTGCAACCAAGGCGGTTGAACAGATGACAACAGGGACAAAAAGATCATAAAGAAGTTCTTGTGTCCAACACATTCCAAGTGATGACATGCAACGAGCTACTGTGATTAAAATAGTGAGAGTTGCTGATGGAGATGCATAGATTCACTATAGAAAGTTGTGACGACTTGTTGCGTTTAAAAAAAGCGAGAGCTGGAGTTGCTACAAATTGCGACGAGCTATTGCGATTAAAATAGTGAGAACTGCTGATGGAGATGGACAAATTCACTATATAAAACCACGGCGATGACTTGCTGCGGGTGAAAAGAGCGAGAGCTGGAGCTACTGTGGCATTAAAACAACGAGAGCCGCTGGTGGAGATGCACAAATTCACTATATAAAACTGCGAGGCTCATAAAAAATAAGGATGGAGCCATTTGAAAATCACACACATGGAAGAACATGCTGCCATATTTTTGAAAGCACCTCTTAGCTATCGAAGTAATAATAAGTTGACAAAAGACATTATACCTAAATGAGTACATAAGTAAATACATAATCCTAGGATGTCCATGCACTTCATGTCTAAATGATGCCTAAATGAGTACATAATCCTAGGATATCCATGCATTTTATGTCATGTAGGGGTAGCTTTATGTGTGTGTTAGTACTATTAGTCCCATAGTTGCTACTTCTTAACATCAATATTAGGCCTCAAAGTTATTAATAAAGGTCAAATAGTAGGTTAGAAAAAAGAAAAATTTAATGAAATATTGACATGATACAATTAATAGTCATATTTAGAGTTTACAACATCCTAGAGTTTCTTAGAGAGCTAGAATTAAATTGACAATGACTTAGTTGACCATCCAAGCTCCAAACAAAAGGGGGAGAGATGTTACCTGCCACCATCCAAAAGCAAAAAAAAAAAAAGAACTTTAATTACAACTAATTTGTAGATAGGGGGAGAGATATATATGTCACAGGGGCATGGATAGATAACTTAATCATTAACTTAGAAATTCATCCTAGTATTATTAATGCTAGAGAGAGAGAGAGAGAGAGAGAGAGAGAGAGAGAGAGAGAGAGAGAGAGAGAGAGAGAGTCAATAGCATTTCCCAAGTTTAACCTCTTGGTTCCTACTTTGTGTCGATATAGGTGTGTCAATAACCTTTCGACAGAAATTTATCCATTGTGTACTTATAAATCTCTATGAGACTCCACCTATTTGAAGGTTCAAGGGTTGTATAATTTTAAGTAAGAGAATTAAAGACTTGCAAAACCAACAAATTTAGAGGTATATTTGAAGATTTTCACACTAAATTTCTAAAAATTTTGTAGGTTTCTCACCTTCAAGTTTAAAATTTAGGCGAATTTTGTTGTTGGGATTACACTAAACTGTCGAGTACTGAGACGCAGGCTTCTGCGATGGCGTACTTAAAGCTGGCATTCTATTGCCGTGTCGGCGTTGCTGTTGGTGGACTGCCTACCAACAGGGTGATTTCTGCCATCATCCAACGATTCTCAGGTATTTCTATGGCCATGATTGTATACCCGAAGTACTTGCTACGATGATGGCTATTTTGGGGCGCCTGGTATGTAGTCTCTCTGTTCACTTTCTTTCTTTTCGTTCTCCTAGGCTTTGCAACAAAAGCCGCTGGCAGTGAGGGAGCACCTGTCCCTGCTTGGCAATTTTGGAAACTTGAAGCACAGGCAGAGGCAAAGCACACAGCTGCTCTGAAGGCACGGGCAGAGGCAGTGATAAGGGCACTTAAGGTATGTGCAGAGGCAGAGAAGGCCAAGGCAGAGGCAGTGGCCAATATGTTTTCACAGCAAGTAGAGTCTTTGGAACAAACGTGTGACATACATGCCAGAGATTACAAGGCCTCTATGGCAGAGGCAAGATTGGAAATTTTACAATATAAGTACCATTTAAACGCAAGAGGCATCCCGGAGCTATTTATTAAGGCTCTTACTAGGGATGCCAATCTCTATTGCTACAGAAAGGCGCAAGAGAAACAAATAACAGAGGTGCAACGAAAATTTTATGCAGATTTGGCCATGAATTGGTTTCCTCAAGAAAAGAAGGAGCTTTGGCAAGTTATCCTTGAGATGCCTACCATGGTTGACTTCAAAGAGGACATGCAAAATGTCCTCTCTTCACATGATCTTGATCTCCTCGCTACGAAGATCACTAGCTTCCATAGGGAATTTCGCCATTTTCATCATGGTGCAATAAGGCAAAGGAAGGACATTGTTTTTGTACGCGAACACATCCAGCAAGGAATCCATGATACTACGGTGGATCCTTTACAATTGGAAGGATTTATGCGTGCTATGGCTAAAAAGATAGATCTGAATGTTCGTTTTGTAGATGCATGCCAGGTGATTGAGGGTGAAGACTAGATGATGCACTTTGTATTGGGAACTTTACTTGTATTCAGCTGGTCCAGTCCTCTAAAGGATATGGCAGTTTTTTTGGCTTCTTTTTATTGGGTTAATGGACATGTATCCGGGGAGTATGCCACTTTGAATTTTGGTAACAAGTTAATTGACATGCTCTGGCTATGCTAGATTTCTGGTGGCTGTGTACAGATTTCTGAAATTTTTATGGATTACATGTATTCCGGTTATGCTAAATGTCTGGTGGCTGTTACAGATTTCTGAACTTTTCATGTTTTATGTGTATTCCGCTACAGTCTCTCGAAAGGCAGGTTTTTGCCATGCACTGGTTATGCTAGATTTGTGGTGGTTGTATACAGATTTTTGGTATGTCAGAGGTTTGAACATGCTACTGCCTAACTCTGATTTGTTAAGTCATCAAATGCTCGTGGTTACACAGGTAGCTTTACATCATGATTTTTTTGCATTATTTCATTTGTTTAATTGCCATGCACTGGTTATGCTAGACTTGTGGTAGTTGGATTTTGGTAGTTACTGCCCAACTCTGACTTGGGGGGGAGATTTGATGTATGAAATGTTGGAATTTTTGATGGGGAAGGATTTCATTAGAGTCGCCAGACGTCCCTAAACAAGTGGAAGTGGAATGATGACATGGCACCATGGTTTGAGGAGTGTAGGGAGGGTTTTTCCAAATTATGTGGAAAAAAAAAGGGCTCGAGTAAGGATACTCACCTACCCCTAATCTTGGTGTGCAGGATACCCAAATGAAGGATAAAAACTAACGTTAAGCGAGTCTATCCCCAATATGCAATAACCCATTCAGTAGCCAACACCTGGCTCCTCGGCTCCTACTGCATTATCTCACCAGCCTGTACGCTCGCTCTGGCTCACGCTTTCTGGCGTACCCATCATCTTCCATCTCCTTCCCATCGAGTGCTGTCCCGCACCGAATGTCTACGTGCATGAACGTCTCTACCTGCTACCCCCTTCCCTCTTTCAATTTGTGTTTGTGTTCCGCCTCACACACAGACGTAGGATCAGCTTGCAGCTTATACTGGCTTTTATTAGTATGTATGTCTCTGTCGCCCAGGTGCCAATCGATATTATCAGCTTTATACAAATGATATGCTGGGACTTGGAGGTGGAGGAAGCACTTTTGAATTACGGCTACATGAGGATCTGTAAGTATTGCTTATGAGTGTTTTCTTTAGACCTTCTTTCTGGAGAGATTGCGTCCTATGGTAATTGCTTGACTTGTAGAGAATGCATGGCTCAAGTGGGCTTAGTGAGACCTTTGGAAATTGCTGTTTGTCCCACTCGGAGGAGTTCAACATCAATGCATTGTTGCTTATACTGGCTTTTAGTATAGCAATGTATAGCAATGTATAGTAGTATCAATGTATAGCAATATATAGTAGTATCAATGTATAGTAATGTATAGCAATGTATAGTAGTATCAATGTATAGCAATGTATAGCAATGTATAGTAGTATCAATGTATAGCAATATAAGCAACATACAATCGGATGCAACAATGCAATGGAATGCAAAATTCGAGGGGGTTATTTGAGGCAGCAGCGTCAGGCAACTAAGCCTGCCCTTCTTCTGCAGTGCAGCCACAAGCTCTTATATAGCTATTTCGCAAAAGAGCAACGCCCATGATGTCAACCAGCAGCTCAAGAGGACTTCCAAATGAGAAAAGCTCAAACAACAAGCTCAAGTTTAGATCCATTATACATGCACAGGATTGGGCTAGTCTTCTACCTATTTTTGTAGATTGAAATCTACTGTGTATACTTATGTATTTTGATTCTTGTAGGTTACTAAGGGATGGTGGTGGACGTATGTCATTGGTGATGGATGTGACTGAAGGGCATGAATAGGAATGCTCCTCAATAGGGTGATGGTCTTTGATCCTCACTCGTTAATTATGACAGTGCTTAGTCTTTGATTTATAATGTGAAACTGTTTACTGCATCAGAAACTCTTTTAAAAATAAGATTTGAACAGTATAAATACACTCTTAGAAAACAGTGGAGAAGATATGGACTTGAAACATTGTTCTTATAGTTGATACACATGAAACTTATAACAATAAAACTCTTGTAGCTTTGGATTTATGACCAGCAAGGGACCAAAAGGGTAACAAGATATTTGAACTCGGCTGGTAAGATAGTTAAAGAATTTACAACTATTTGAGCAAAAAGATTCAAAAGATATACGAGCAAAAAGATGTGTATGAAAACAATGCAGGTACATTTTGCTAAGGAGGGGAGGATACGAAGTTGGTAGGCAAAATAACTTTGTAATCAAAGTTAAACAGGGGAGGACTTCTTGGTCTCATTTCTGGCTGCGTTTTTGGATTCTCATTTTTTCCAATCGTCATTTTCGAGCAAGGGCATGGTAAGGTGTGTCGACATGCAAGGGCCTGTAGTACAAACCTGCTATAGAGCCTTGCTCATGAAGTACTGATCGTAATCTATTTTCAAAGAAAAGTTGTTGGGCTTCCCACTCCCTTCGAGATGCTTTGGCTTGTTGAGCATCAAGCTTTCGTTGTCTAGCCGCCGCCTTCTCGGCTAAGGATTGATTTCGCTTCTTTTCCTTCTCTACCTTTTTCTCCTCTCTCACTTTGGCTATTTCATCTCTTTTGGCAGTTTTTGCTTTCATGCTGTTGATGTATTGGCTAGAAGTGAGAATTAAGTTTGTATAATCTACAAATGCCTCTCTATTTGCTTGCTTTATTGCAACATCCATCTTGGGTGCTCGAAGTGGATCAATTACTTTGCTCGTTTCAATTGAAGGACTATTCTCATTCGAAAAGTGCTTCCTTTGACTTGGTTGTTGATATTCTGCATATTTCCTACATTAGACTACCAAGAGTTACAATTTGTGGAAAGGAACTGTTGATACCTACCTTGGCACAGCTTTGTGGCTGCTCGTCAAGGCCCATGCAATCAAGGTAAATATTTGGTATGTTGTGATGACTATAGTTGGGTTGGGGCTGATTCCTCTCAAGGTCTACTTACTTAGAGATAGATGTAGGAGTAATCTCACCGCCAATGCTTTCAACCAAAATGTAAGTAGATGAGGTAATATGTACCAAGGTTGCTCCATCTTGACTTGCACTGGTCTACATGGATAGTTTAGTATTAAATAACAACAAGATATATGTTGGTTTTTTAAGTATGACATAAAATAGCTCATTGTTGGAAAGTTGAATCTTCTTAGGGTTCACTTCATTAGAGATAGCTGAAGGAGAATTATGTCCGTCAATGATTTCAACCAGAATTTGAGGTGATGATTTACTCTATGCGAAGGTTACTGCATGCTGATTTACGATGGTCTACATAGCTGATGGTTTAGTACAAATAATAACATTACTTATGTTAGTTTTTATTGAAGTATGACTTGAAATACCTCATTGTTGGAAGCTCTCACTGTATACTCCCATTGAATGTGACAATAATCTTCATCTTCTAGAAGTTGGGAGTAGTTGATTCCGTGCATTTCTACTCCTCCACATGTTGTGGAGAAGTCTTGATCTGCTGGAGTCACCATAGACCTAAGCGCCAAAATAGCTTCATCTTCTTCATTTGCTGTAAATGGCGTGGCTGGGACTTGAGAATCAATGTCCTCTGTAGCAGTGGTTTCTTCCTCTTCCACTATGTTCATGTGATTACACGGCATATTTTCGAATTTCACTGCAAAAGGCTCAATAGGCCAAATCCCTGTGGCCTTAAATCCATCTTTGATATTGGTTTCTGTGAAAGATGAGTGTATGGCTTTGGCAACAATAGTAGCTAGCTCGATCTTGCTAGCTTTCCTTGAAGAAGTCCTTAAGTGCTAGCTGTCTCTTTGTGAAACCGGTCCGTAGGGCGGTAGACGTTAGCTTTCACCCGATTCTTTAACACTTGACTTCACGACACAAAGCAATAGCTTAAAAGGAACTTGTAAGTGAGATTGGAATTACACTTCAAAACAAAAGCACGGCCAGGAAGCTAGAATGCTCCCAAGAAGACAACGACACCTATAGGCCCCAAAGATTGGCGCCCCTTTCGGTATTTCTTTATTACTCTTCAGGAATGAGGAATAAGCTACGAAACCCAAGTCCTTGAGACTTTCATGTGCATCCAGCTAGATGGCACCTGTGCAGGCAAAATTTCGACAGCATAACGGCCCCAAAACTCGCCCCAGATAGTTCCCAAGCTCCGACTCGTCTCCAATAGCATAGACCCCCTATTTCCTGCGCAAAAACAATAATTACAGTATGCTATATTTACTGGTTTTCTCACTGTTTTCAGTCCTAAACAGCCCCTGAACTGTCGTCTAACAGTGGGGCACTGCTCCCAATGCTCCTGGCATCGTATCGGTTGCAAAATAGTCCAAATTCAGTGTGTACGCAACGCTAAAATTGCATCTGTTTAGTGAGGTTATGACCCTCACTGGTGCCCGCTTTGGTGTAGCAGTTAGCTACACCCGTTCCTGACCCGTTCCTGTTCAGAGAGGCTCTTGCCTCGACACAAAAGCATAATTCAAGCATAATTCCCCACAGCTGTACATTGGTCAAATCAGAAGCCCACTAGTGGGGCATAACATAACTGCTCGTAGAGGAGAGAGAGAGCAGTGCGTAGTGTGCAGGGCATCACTCCTGGCACCGCACTATACATAAGAGGGAAAGGAGGCACTCCATGGCTCTTAACCTATGCTGATAGGAAGCTTGTAAATGAGCCTCCCAGCTATAAATTCAGCACCACTTCTTCCTGCATGAGGAAAGTGCACAGAAATGTGCCACTTGGCACATTTATAGGCCATTTTCTGTTTCGGGGTTGCCGCCTAAAAATCTCCCGATCAGTTGCCCAGTTGACTTCGCAGCAGAGTAATAAAATGTTTCCCTTGTCATACCGGAGGTAATGACGCGAACACATTTTCAAGTCCAAAATAGCAGTTCCCTAAATTTTACGAGATGCTTTCATGGCACTCACATTGGTCATCTGACACTGGAACCACATCGAAAAATGCAATGTCGGCCAGCTATCAGATGATTTAAATTCGTAGCCCCACGGTGGCTAACCTTAGTCCATTTGCCCAACTTCAGTGCTCACTGGCCGTCCGGCCTAGACTCTCACTGTCCGCCTCACACCATGCAACTCGGGCATTGGCATTTCCAGAGGGGTGCTTTAAAACAAGTCAAATAAAATTCCCCCAAAAAGAAATCAACAAGTAAAGTTGCCATAGACTCGTGACATACCCCCCTCTTGAAATCGCGAACGTCCTCGTTTGCACGAATATCAATCCATTAGTGTGTACAACACTTCATGGACACCGTATCACGACTGTCAACCTTTTTGTGTGTACACACCTGGTCGACATGGTACGAGACATACATGCTCGTAGTTAACACTCTTGTGTATTCAACACTTGTTAACTCATGTATGGTCTGCCTGTGAGACTATTCCATTGACATAGTGGATAGCTTTCACACTATGCCACTGGTTTTAATAGAGTCCATAACTTTTAGTAAACTTCGAATCCTTCAAGCATAGTAAACAGCAGTTTAAAAATGCGTCAACATGTACTCATTAGAAGCAATTGGTGTACTCTTGACAACTGAAAAGACATACTTACTTCTATAGCACTGAACCGACTTTTGGACAAAACGTTTATTTCCCATAGGTAATTGCCAAGCAGGGTACACTTCTATCGCATTGAATCCATAGATACATGAGAAGTGCTAGCTCCTGGATCACCCCCCTCTAGTGCAGGTCTCTTTCCTTTTGACCTTTGCTCTTCTTGAGTTGGAGAATACGTAGGTGGTAAACCAAAGGCTTCAAGGTATAGCTGCAATACATTTGGTGACTCTAACAGTTCACTCTCTTCCATCCACTTTGCATCCATAGGTGGATAGTTCTTGAACTTCACCAATTATCGCCTTGTAACCTTTCCTTTGGCTTTTCTTTCTTTGTGTGCCATGATCTGTTCTGGGACCAAAATTTCATCAAGCTCTTCAACTTCTGGCTGCTCTTCAACTGGCATATCTTCTAGCACATCACCAATAAATGGTCTGAGAAGACTCACGTGAAAGGCATTGTGAATCTTCCAGTTCTCAGGCAATTTCAGCCTATAACTCACATCACTGATCTTCTCTGTTACTTGAAAAAGCCCATAGTAACGCATACAGAGCTTTGTAAAGAGACTTTCTTTACCTTTTTACTTCTTTAAGCGTGCCTTTTTAAACCGCAACAGTACCCAATCACCAAGTGAAAACAGTAATTCACGACGGTGGAGATCAACAACTTTCTTTTGCTTTGCGTGTGTCCTTTCAAGGGCATGCTTTATCTTTTGATACATTTCATCCATATTCTGTACATATTGATCTGTCTGAAAGATTTTTTCCTTGGTATGCAAAATGGGAGGAACTTTCACATGACCTTCGACAATTTCAAAAGGTGCTTTGCCTGTTGAAGAATGCACTATATTATTGTATGCATACTCAACCAACGGCAAATACTGCTCCCACTTGGCCTTGTGCTCTGACACATAGCACTTAAGCAGATCCAAGACAATAGAATTTTCTTCTTCTGACTGCCCATCTGTCTATGGATTCTGACCTTGAGTGCTAGCCTAGGGTTCCTTATATAATAAGTTACCGAATTTGTCCTACCTACTTTCCAACAAAAGTCACTTAAAAATAATAAGTGAAAAATATAAAAAATAGGTAAAATAGGCTAAATGCACTGGAAAATTCCCCAGACTGACTTTGATGGAATCTGTTGTAAATGCCTATGCTTATGTGGTGTGCAACCAGAGGATATGTATCTATACCAAGTGACTGGGCATGCACGGTCTACGAATAGACTCACAAAAGTGCAAGATCACTTCTAATCTAGACAGAATTGACTGACGAGAACCTTGCAATGGTGTAGCTTGTCCACGGACACATAGGGTTGGATGTGTCACGTGACATCCCCTCCTTTTCAAAGTGAGGTACTGGTACCAAACTGTATGGCGTCGAGGGAGAGCGCCAACAGCATCCGGAATCCTGGAAGGGACTCTTTGTCGGCCCACTCTGATGTGTGGGTCATGCGGTACTTGAACTTCATAAAGGTCTGCAACGCTTGCTTCTTTGGGCCGCACGGAAAGCGACAAAGTGTTCTGTGGCTCCTTCCTTGCTTCAACTGCATCTAGAGACCTGCTTCTTTAGTCTTCAAGAATCTCCATGGCTCAAAATTCCTAAAACCATTTCCAACACAAAAACATGAACATACCCATTCCATGTAAAGTGCGTGGAAAAAATCTTGTCTTCTTTAAAGACTGTGCATGCAATGTAGATGAACAAACAGACGGAGTGCTAAACCGTTCACTACACAGATGCAAACAATGAGATCTAATCTTGTTGTGCTGATCAAAATCAATCAACTGTGGAAAAACACTATGGAAATGCCCATGCTTGGTGCTCATACTTTTATGTGCTCGTTCTACAAATGTGTCATGCCAAGGAAGAGACATGGAATGTGACTTCCGTGAATGCAAACATTTCATCCTTTCATGAATCATCCGTATACATTCGTGCTCATCCATGAGAGAAACGTGCTCAACATATAATATGTCATGCCTAATAAAAGGTATCCTATAAAGATGTCGACTAAAGTACATGAAACGATCAGGTATGAAACACTCGTACAATGCGTGCGTATCAATCATGCGAACACCTAATACTTCCTATAAGGGTTTTGTTGAGCTAGGCTCGAGAGCCAAGATCGATCCTTCGTGATTGATCGAATTTGCAACGAGGTGAGCTTCGCTAGAAAAAGCATAAACTAACTCATCATCTTTATGAACAATCACGTCTTCTTCATGCAACTCAGCATGCTTGTGAGAAATCACATCTTGATCATGCAAATCATCATTAGCATTCAAACCATCATGCTTCTCATAATCATACAAATCCTGTGTGTCATGCTTGGGAGGAGAAGAAACTAAGAGAGTCTCCTTTTCCCGAATCCTTTCAATCTTGTTCTGCATATTAGCAATGAGAGATGGAGAATGAACAATGTCCTCTCCATGAATAACAATGGAAGAATTACTTTTGGCATTGAGAGTGAGAGTGTTAGCCTCAAAATCAATGAGAGGTTTATTATCACGAAACCATCGAATGTCCAAAATCATATCACATCGTGAGAGAAGAGACACAACAAATCTTCTAGTGAAGGCAGCTTGTTGAATCGCAAACAACACATCAAGGCATTCCTCCGTGATGAGAGCGTCCATACCGGGAACAAAGCCAGAGACCTTGATAGGAGATCTCGGGCTAACTTCGAGGCGGGCTCTCACAACAAGAGAGAGATTGATCACATCATTCACACTACCTGTGTCAAACAATATGACAAAACGGTGTTCGGACGTACGAACGTAACATTTAATGAGAGGATCATCAATGGGAGGGTCACGAGAAACATGGGGCACACTTGTGTTATCATTAATTGCATTGACAGAGGAAGTGGGTTCTGTGGTTTCTTTAGATTCATTTGATTCAAGCTTAGGACATGTTCTTTTTATGTGACCCTTAATGTGACAATGATAACAACGACCTTCCTTAGAATAAGTGCTTTGCTCTTTCGACGTGATGTATCCTCCTACAATTCCTTGTGCTACCTTTTCATCTGGAGTAAGCTTAGGTTTAGCAATTGTGTTAGCCTTACCCTTAGATTCATTGGAAGAATTTTTTTCTGAGAGACTGTTGGAAGATTGGTTAGAAGAGTTACCATTCTTACCATTCTTACCGTTCTTATCGTTCTGAGGGTTTTGAGAAGTCTACGAGGTACTTGTGGATGTCTGGTGCTCCTTAGGCTTTACCTTGTGGTGCTTCATCTCCTGTACGAGAGCAATCGCTACCGCCTTGTTGAGATCGATTGGATCGAGCACCTCGACATCGTACTTGATATACTCGTTCAATCCATAAAGGAATACCTCTTTATGTTCTTCATCCGACTTGCGTAATTGGGTACCTAGCTGCAAAACACGATTAGAAAAGGACATAACCGGTATATCATTTTGCTTGAGAGCGCGCCAATCGTCCTTCAACCGTGCGAGGTACTGAGATGGCATAAACCGTGCCTTGAGCTTGTCTTGGAAATCAACCCAACTGAAAGAAAGGGGTGTGAATTCGTCGGCTTCCTCTAGGTGCGCGGCTAGCTGTGCCTCTTGCCATGCATGGTACCAATTGATGGCATCACCGGTAAGGTACATAGCTACTGTCAAAACTTTGCTATTGTCTGTTTTCTTAGTTGCCGCAAAATAAGCATTAAATTGATGCAACCAAGAAAGAATAACTGTAGCCTCCATCTTACCGTCATACTTACTGAAGGTCAACTTTTCTTTGACTGGGTGATTGGAATCCGAATCGTGGCTTGCGCCACTTGATGAACTCCCACGATCTTTGGGTGGGTTGGACTTCAAGGCAAGCACTTGTCGAATCAATTCTTGAGTGCGTAGTTATTGTTGAGCCTCACGCTCAATCTCCAAAGCCACTCTTTGAGTTGCACGCTCGGCCTCAATGGCCGCGCTTCGTGCTGCCTCTTCCGCCTTTCTTTGTTGTTTTTGTTCTTTGCGTTCGTCGCGCTCGCGTTCTAAAGCAAGGCGATTTGCTTCTTGCTCGCGGTCCTTAGCAAGGCGATTTGCTTCTTGTCTATTCATCATGGCCATCATCTGCTTGACCATTGCCTCCATAGGGTTTAGTACACTTGGTGGCATAGATGGCGAAGGAGGACGGTCGAAAAAATCTCCTGGTGGGGAAAATTCTTCATCGCCTCTCTCATGCTCATCGCCTGTATGCGAAGTATCCATTCGGCTTCGGGTGATGACCATGCACTATGATCTTTGGTTCTTAAGTTCACGAGGAACTTGGGTTCTTGGGGGTCTTGGGTTCTTGGGTTCTTGAGTTCATGAGGAACGTGGTTCTTGAGGGTCTTGGGTTCTTGAGGATCTTGAGGATCTTGAGGTTTTCTTTCGCTTGCAAACCGTGTTTGAGAAGGATCTTCTCTTCACCCGAGTTCTACTCCTTTCTGCGGGCACACCCCTTAGCGGCCTTGCGCTCACACCAAGGTTTCTTTTTCCCACCTCATGTCGATTGGCCGGCCGCTAGGTGCACGGTCCGCTCTCAATGAGTGAAAAGAGACACAAGGGGAGGCTAGACAAGCCCTTCTTTCTTAGGATTCCTGTCACTCTTCAGCAAAACACGATTAGGAATCGACACACCCAAGTGAATTTGGGTTCGTGCGACCTCAACAAGCAAAAAACATTCTTGTGGTTCTTCCCTTGAGTAATACAGAACACTGCCAAAGCTTTGATACCAATTTTAGGTGCAAAGGAATGAATGTTGTATTTTCTCAAGATGAGTGATCCATATTTACTCAAGGTTCCTTTTAGTTCTTATGGAAGGTAGAGCCTTCCGTTCTTTATGGAGAGTGCTGTGATCACGAACAAAATGGATGGATATTGTGCGTGCAAGTGTATGAGACTGAGAGAAAGAGAAGAGAGATACGACACCAGAGACTTTGTAAAGCCCTCCTCCAAAGGCCCCACTCTTGTCGGCGAGAGTGGTCTACTTATGATTGCACAAAATGGTACAATGACGATGCAATGGACTGATGCAACCTGGGATTATGTCGGTGACGATGATGGTGATGACATTGACGACTTTAGGGCTGAAATCTGCGATCTTCTAACTGCTGTCCACAAAGAGACTATGGCTGAAAATCTGGGACTGTTTCGGGTGGCTGAAAATGACTGTTTTGGCTGCGTTTTTGAGGGCTGAAAATGAGGATCTCTGCATGGCTCTAGGGCTGAATTGAGTGCTGTCCTTGCATGCTGAAAACGCTAAGCCTTCTGCTGCAAAAGGGGCTGAAAACCCAAAACGCTGGCTGGCTGCTGTAGCGTTAGCAAAACGCTGGGCTATCTGTAGAGGATGGCGATACTGCAATGTTGAAAAGGTGAGAAACTGAAAACTCTAGGCTTGGAGAGGACAATCGCCAAGGGTTGAGGGTGCTTGAGGTGGTTCTTGCTGAGAAGGTGCCTGTTGAGCGGGAGCTCCTGTTGCCTCTTCTGACCTTGAGTGCTAGCCTAGGTTTCCTTATATAATAAGTTACCCAATTTTCCCTACCTACTTTCCAACAAAAGTCACTTAAAAATAATAAGTGAAAAATGTAAAAAATAGGTAAAATAGGGTAAATGGACTGGAAAATTCCCCAGACTGAGTCTGATGGAATCTGTTGTAAATGCTTATGCTTATGCGGTGTGCAACCAGAGAATATGTATCTATACCAAGTGACTGGGCATGCACGGTCTACGAATAGACTCACAAAAGTGCCAAATCACTAATCTAGACTGAATGGACTGACGGGAACCTTGCTATGGTGTAGCTTGTCCACGGACACATAGGGTTGGATGTGTCACGTGACATCCCCTCCGTTTCAAAGTGAGGTACTGGTACCGAACTGTATGGCGTCGAGGGAGAGCACCAACAGCATCCGGAATCCTGGAAGTGACTCTTCGTCGGCCCACTCTGATGTGTGGGTCGTGCGGTACTTGAACTTCATAAAGGTCTGCAACGCTTTCTTCTTTGGGCCGCGCTGAAAGCGACAAAGTGTTCTGTGGCTCCTTCCTTGCTTCAACTGCGTCTAGAGACCTGCTTCTTTCGTCTTCAAGAATCTCCATGGCTCAAAATTCCTAAAACCATTTCCAACACAAAAACATGAACATACCCATTCCATGTAAAGTGCGTGGAAAAAATCTTGTCTTCTTTAAAGACTTGAACGTCGCCTTCCAAGTCTTCTAATTAACGTTCAAGTAATCCAACGGTCTCCTAACTAGCCTAGACGTGCACTAATTTGCCATAATTGTGCGGCTCTCAAGTTCCTTTTAGCTAATTCTTGATTATGCATTCGTATTTTAGTTAATCTGCTAAATTTTCGTAGTCCAACAATGTCTGATTTATATCAATTTCCCACTTTTACGTTCTCGAACCTACTAGAACTAACAGTGCAATACACCATAATGTATTTCAAATTTCACTGTTACAAACATTTCTTTCTTATTGACACTCACTTATTTCCAAAAAACACTTCTTTATCACAATTACAGATCCCAGATTCACTTTCGAATTGACATATAAACTTAACAAATAATAAGATCTTGTTATTTTGCACAATCAAACTGGTTCTCAATTGCCTATGCACTCACTTATTGACACCACAAATAGATGAATATTGGAATAATTGCATTCAAACTAGTTTATTTTTGACAAACTGTTCACTTCTCCCCATCCAAATGCTTTTAATATGAAAGACTTTATAGCAGACACTCACAATGATGCAATGAAATGACTTGAATACACTTTTCAAGAATACAGTCATCCTTTCCAACTTCTATGCTTAAATTTCCTATCCTTTCTCTCTCTAGAATCTTCTGTGACAATTTTTCTTTCACACATTCACTAAAGTTCAGCATACATATGATTTATTTGCCATACACACAGACAAAACCATTCAGTTTCAATCCTATTCTCTCTATTCTCAATTCTTTTTTACTCAAACAGTGATCAGTTTCCATCTTTTATGCTTTCAATAGGTGACATTTAGATGAGGATTCTTTCTCTAAGTTATGCTTATAACTCATTCTAGCATGCAGAATAATAATAAATTGCAATACAACATACCTTTTCAATTGTGTGGATTCTTCAATTAGTTTCCCTTTCTCCTCTATTGCATGGAAATTGACAGCAATTCTTCTTCTCTCTCTTTTCTGCTTCTTTCTCTCTCTAGAATCTTGGATTCTCTTCTTTCAATTTTGCACTCACACTCACTTCCTAGAGAACAGAGTTCTGCTTCTCTCTCAATCTCTCCTTCCTTTTCTCTCCCATTCTCTCAGGTTTTCAATTCTCTCCCTACCTAAGTTCTTGAGTAATTCTCCCTCTTATCCTATTGCTCACTCTCACTTTCTCTCTCTAGCTTATGCTGCAGGTCTTGATTATCTTTCTCTCTCACTACACACAGTCAAGCATTGAGGGAACAACTTACAATAACCCACACACACATGGTATTTCTCACACAAGAATATACACAGTCTTACGATAAAGACTGATTTCGAATTCCCTCTCTATGATTCCCACAATTACTCTGTCTCTCTCTTACTTTCTCTCTCTAAGAAAAACCAGCGCTATACTCTCTCTCTCCTTCTCCTATCTGGAGCGCCCCCTTCAGGCTCCCTTTCTAACTATCTCTCTCACCTCTTCTTGCTCTCGCGACTCCTCACTTCTCTCTCTGGCGACCCCACCTTCAACTGATTCCCCCCTCATCGTACTTCACTCGTCATGGCAACAAAACGGCCTTTTCTCCCTTGGAATCACCTCTCGCTCTGCCAACCTTGCAGCCTTTTTTTTTGCTCTTAGCCTGCGCTCAACAACCCTGTAGCTCTCGGCCATCCCTCGGTTCTCAGCTCGCATGGCCTGCATCCCCTTTCATGCATGGTGTTCAACCTGCAACCCTCCTACTCTCCTGATCAGTCCCTCTCTCTGGCTTCATCCATAGGCTCTCTCTCTCTCTACTGTCGGCTGTCCTCTCGGCTTGGTACGTCAGGGCAGCGCCCACTCTCTCTCAATACTCGTACCTTGCCCACAATGGCGCGGCCTCTCTCACCTTGCCCTCAGACTCTGCACACACAACAGCGCACGCAAGGGTAGCCCTCTTGGGCTCCCTTCTTCGCCACTCACCTGGCGACCCTCCCTCTCTTTCATCATCTGGCTTCCTCACCTCCTAGCGGTTCCCCTCCGCATGACCGTTCAGAGCTGCCAATCAAAACGTAATTCTGTTTTTGTTTTGTTATTTTTTCTTAAAAACATTGTCTGGTCTTTTAAGACCTTGCTCCCACGTTGAAAAAGGCTTAAAGTCCCCGAAACCTCAAAGATCTCCATCATGACAATGAGCATCGAGCTCACATCTTCTCTCTCCTTACTCTCTTGAACTTCACGGCCCCTCCTGGATTCTAAGTCAAAATTTGAAGCTTTTCTCGATAGTTACACTAAACTTGTGTACACTTTTCACTTTCTTCAAAGGCAAGCTCAAAATCCAATTGGGATTTTCCAGTTTCAACCGGTTAAGATGCATTGCATTAACACAAAATATATATATGGCAAACTCACAGGACTTCGAAGGTCTATTTCGGCTAAGACTCGACTCAAGACCTCACTACTATACTTTCACTTGGACTGGGTATGGGGTGACACATCTATCCTACCAAATTGGTCATAAAAAGAAGAATTTGTTTATATCATAAAGCAACAATAAGGAATTTTAAAGAATCCATTCCGACTAATCTCGAGCTCGCAACCCCACTTGGTAACATAGTAGTAATCTCAAAACCACCTATAAATAATTCTACTTTTAAGTCGTACTAGGATAACTTGTCAGCTTTTTCGCTATTCAGCTATGAAATCTTGTAGCTTCCTCCTCGACAAGCTTAAAATCTAGCTAGTATTTGATAATTTAGTCAAGTAGACGTAAACTAGGGACTCATTAAGAATGGATAATTTCCTATTCAGCACAAATTGAGATACCTAATGGCCATAGCTTGAGTTTGGAGTCGTTAAGATAGCTATCAGCAAGTTCCCTAAAACTGACTCCAGTCATCAAATGATTAACTACTTTAGGTAAAAACTTATCAGCAAGCAATCATAAAAACTAACAAATATTAACACTAATGCATCCGTTATGGCAATCATTAACATGCTAATGCACCTAACATGCCCGTGCAAATTCCCAAGTTACCCCAGTTTTGGTACAAAATGTAAAAATATTCTGGTGTCTACATTCCTCCCTCACTGAATTATGAAGTCACCCTCGACGAACAAGAATGTCTTCTACACTCATATGAACTTCTTGAACTGCTGCAACTCCCAGCTTGGCAGCTACACTTTGAAAAATAAATGGCTCCCCTCCTTAACTGCGAACGTCCTCGTGAGCATAAAGCTTGAAACACATCATATAACACCAGTAGTCTGTCTATTCTCATTTCACACATTACAACATCATACTTCTCTCAACATTTGAGTCAATTAATAACAATGTCAGTGATAAATTAATAAGCAGTAAACATAGTAGAATAAACCAACTAACACTAGTGAATCTGTATACTCTTACTAACTGATTTTATAAAGATTTACCGATCAAAAACTCTAACTTCCCCAATAGGCAACTAAGTAGTAAATAATAAAAGAGACTAATTAATAGAATAACTATAAACTATCCTAATCGAGACAATAACTTATCATCATTAATAATAAGAACAACTCCATTTCATGTTGATAAAGCTCTATAGAGGTAAAACCTGTTAACCCCTATATTATAGAAAGTATACTGATATTTCCAGCAATGACAAGTCATAGCCTAAATTTTTTTCTTTTTTCTTTTCTAATTCCGTTTTTTTAAAATTGATTTTTAGTTTTCCATGCATTCATTCTTTTGTTTTTTGCAAGTCACGTCGGACTTGAAATTTATGTTTTTTTTTTCATGCATTCCACACTCACTGCTACGTCGAGCAGGAATATCCTTTCACATTCACTTACCAAACCGTATAAAACTTAGATACCGCTCGTGGCTCTGACACTAGAGACAGAGTTGTTCCACCCACCTACTAAGCTTATACGGCGATGGGTACACAACATATAACATATAACTTTTCCCTCTCCAAGTTCATCACATGTGTAGTATCTAACATACCAGCCATAATCGAGAGTTTAAAGGTCTCTCCCAACCACAGAGATCTACGACACTTCAAAGATTTGTTTTTACCATTAAGGAAATAAATGAACCATCCAACACTAGATTAGCTATAGTGACTATATTAATTAATAACCTTTACTACTCCCTGTTAGCTACTAACCAGTTCAATCAAAATTCTTGATTAATAATCCTAGATAAAGACTGCTAATAAAACCATATAGATTACTAATCTAACCAGTTTAATAAAACTATGCCACACTTATTAATTCTTCACTGACTTACAGGCATTAAATTGAGAAAATGTCAACAATTTGAAATAAGTACAACTGGAAATAAAACACCTGTTAAGTCTTTCTTGAACTACTGCTTTCCTTTGAACCACAATCCCAAATTCAGTTCGACATTTCTTTACTTCAGAGCTTCTACTCCAATCTTCTCTTTTGATCACACACTCCAACTTTGCTTTCTGCAAAAGGATTAGAACTACACACACACTAATGAAATGTAGTATCCTACTCCTAAGTTTTATTGGTTTTTGGTGTTTTTGTTTTTGTGATTTTGCTTTTTTGTTTGCTTTTTTTTTCTTTTTTTTGAATAAAACAAAAAATCAAACATAAAAAAAATGATTCTTTTTGGATTTTGTAAATTTTTTATTTTATTTGGATTTTTGTGGTTTTGTTTGTTGTTTTTTTTTAAAAAGCATCTCGCTACATATTACAAAATAGTATAGGTGCATTGGCTAAGCCAAAATATGCTACATGCTATGGACTACAGATATCCACACATGGTCCAGTTGCCTACTCCCAGTAAAAGCTTCAGGATCCTACTTGTATTCAATGCCCTAGTTAGAGGCATCTATATAAGGTTCAGAAACCTACTTTTACCAAAAAGCTACAGCTCCCTACATGTATGTCAAACCCTATTCACTTTCTTCTATTATGCTATGGATTCCAAACATGTATACATGCTACAGACACCTACTTTCCACTAGAAAGCTACAATGCCCTACTTGTATAATGCCCTATCCACTACGCATATTATCTCCTATCTTGCACCACTGTTTGTTGGGATAATTTCTTCTTTTCACACAATCTAGCAATATGGCCTGCTATACCACAATGCTTACATTTCGGTTGATATTTAGGTTTGATAATTTTCGACTCATTCCTTCCCTTAGTTAGCTCTTTTCTGACTTCTAAGGAACATGAATTATTGGGTTCTTCCATTTGATAGACACAATAATTATTACTATCTTTTTCTCTTGATGCAACTATACTCTCATCTCCCCTATGGCCACTTGTCACTTCACCACCTAATGCTACTTTTCTATACTTTTCAAGTTCCCCTCTCATTGCTTTAACATCATTTCTCAAGGATGCTATCTGTTCAAAATGAGATTTACGTTTGTGGTTAATCATCTGACACATCTCTCCTATTTCCTCTTTTAATGTTATGACATCATAACTATAACAATCATCAATTAACCTGACTAGGTCCTTGTTATGTTTAGCTTCAAGCAAAGCTTGATTCTTTTCGATTTCTAATATGGATATTTTGGCCAAACAATCTCTAATCACACAACCCACATTATAACCTTCACTATTCACTTGCTCCATTGCTCCAGTTCCTTTAGACCAAACTGAATCAGCCTAAGCAATATTCTCTAAATCACCTAAGATGCATCTTGAGCTTTACTCACACCATGTCAACTTTAGCTAAGTCATTTCGTCCAAGGTTACAAGCATGAAACGTATATATAATATTGAGATAATCCCAAGTCAATCTAAGACTCGCTCTTTTCAACGTTACTACACCGACATTGCCTCTTCTTGATTGGCCAAACCCTAGGTACCAGCATGCAAAATATATGCACCGGGGTGCCCCGTAGCTTTAATAGCCATCTGGCTCCCGGCGGACGCACCAAATGAACGTCGCCTTCCAAGTCTTCTAATTAACGTTCAAGTAATCCAACGGTCTCCTAACTAGCCTAGACGTGCACTAATTTGCCATAATTGTGCGGCTCTTAAGTTCCTTTTAGCTAATTCTTGATTATGCATTCGTATTTTAGTTAATCTGCTAAATTTTCGTAGTCCAACAATGTCTGATTTATATCAATTTCCCACTTTTACGTTCTCGAACCTACTAGAACTAACAATTCAATACACCATAATGTATTTCAAATTTCACTGTTACAAACATTTCTTTCTTATTGACACTCACTTATTTCCAAAAAACACTTCTTTATCACAATTACAGATCCCAGATTCACTTTCGAATTGACATATAAACTTAACAAATAATAAGATCTTGTTATTTTGCACAATCAAACTGGTTCTCAATTGCCTATGCACTCACTTATTGACACCACAAATAGATGAATATTGGAATAATTGCATTCAAACTAGTTTATTTTTGACAAACTGTTCACTTCTCCCCATCCAAATGCTTTTAATATGAAAGACTTTATAGCAGACACTCACAATGATGCAATGAAATGACTTGAATACACTTTTCAAGAATACAGTCATCCTTTCCAACTTCTATGCTTAAATTTCCTATCCTTTCTCTCTCTAAATTTATTTGCCATATATACACACAGACAAAACCATTCAGTTTCAATCCTATTCTCTCTATTCTCAATTCTTTTTTACTCAAACAGTGATCAGTTTCCATCTTTTATGCTTTCAATAGGTGACATTTAGATGAGGATTCTTTCTCTAAGTTATGCTTATAACTCATTCTAGCATGCAGAATAATAATAAATTGCAATATAGCATACCTTTTCAATTGTGTGGATTCTTCAATTAGTTTCCCTTTCTCCTCTATTGCATGGAAATTGACAGCAATTCTTCTTCTCTCTCTTTTCTGCTTCTTTCTCTCTCTAGAATCTTGGATTCTCTTCTTTCAATTTTGCACTCACACTCACTTCCTAGAGAACAGAGTTCTGCTTCTCTCTCAATCTCTCCTTCCTTTTCTCTCCCATTCTCTCAGGTTTTCAATTCTCTCCCTACCTAAGTTCTTGAGTAATTCTCCCTCTTATCCTATTGCTCACTCTCACTTTCTCTCTCTAGCTTATGCTGCAGGTCTTGATTATCTTTCTCTCTCACTACACACAGTCAAGCATTGAGGGAACAACTTACAATAACCCACACACACATGGTATTTCTCACACAAGAATATACACAGTCTTACAATAAAGACTGATTTCGAATTCCCTCTCTATGATTCCCACAATTACTCTGTCTCTCTCTTACTTTCTCTCTCTAAGAAAAACCAGCGCTATACTCTCTCTCTCTCCTTCTCCTATCTGGAGCGCCCCCTTCAGGCTCCCTTTCTAACTATCTCTCTCACCTCTTCTTGCTCTCGCGACTCCTCACTTCTCTCTCTGGCGACCCCACCTTCAACTAATTCCCCCCTCATCGTACTTCACTCGTCATGGCAACAAAACGGCCTTTTCTCCCTTGGAATCACCTCTCGCTCTGCCAACCTTGCAGCCTTTTTTTTTGCTCTTAGCCTGCGCTCAACAACCCTGTAGCTCTCGGCCATCCCTCGGTTCTCAGCTCGCATGGCCTGCATCCCCTTTCATGCATGGTGTTCAACCTGCAACCCTCCTACTCTCCTGATCAGTCCCTCTCTCTGGCTTCATCCATAGGCTCTCTCTCTCTCTACTGTCGGCTGTCCTCTCGGCTTGGTACGTCAGGGCAGCGCCCACTCTCTCTCAATACTCGTACCTTGCCCACAATGGCGCGGCCTCTCTCACCTTGCCCTCAGACTCTGCACACACAACAGCGCACACAAGGGTAGCCCTCTTGGGCTCCCTTCTTCGCCACTCACCTGGCGACCCTCCCTCTCTTTCATCATCTGGCTTCCTCACCTCCTAGCGGTTCCCCTCCGCATGACCGTTCAAAGCTGCCAATAAAAATGTAATTCTGTTTTTGTTTTGTTATTTTTTCTTAAAAACATTGTCCGGTCTTTTAAGACCTTGCTCCCACGTTGAAAAAGGCTTAAAGTCCCCGAAACCTCAAAGATCTCCATCATGACAATGAGCATCGAGCTCACATCTTCTCTCTCCTTACTCTCTTGAACTTCACGGCCCCTCCTGGATTCTAAGTCAAAATTTGAAGCTTTTCTCGATAGTTACACTAAACTTGTGTACACTTTTCACTTTCTTCAGAGGCAAGCTCAAAATCCAATTGGGATTTTCCAGTTTCAACCGGTTAAGATGCATTGCATTAACACAAAATATATATATGGAAAACTCACAGGACTTCGAAGGTCTATTTCGGCTAAGACTCGACTCAAGACCTCACTACTATACTTTCACTTGGACTGGGTATGGGGTGACACATCTATCCTACCAAATTGGTCATAAAAAGAAGAATTTGTTTATATCATAAAGCAACAATAAGGAATTTTAAAGAATCCATTCTGACTAATCTCGAGCTCGCAACCCCACTTGGTAACATAGTAGTAATCTCAAAACCACCTATAAATAATTCTACTTTTAAGTCGTACTAGGATAACTTGTCAGCTTTTTCGCTATTCATCTATGAAATCTTGTAGCTTCCTCCTTGACAAGCTTAAAATCTAGCTAGTATTTGATAATTTAGTCAAGTAGACGTAAACTAGGGACTCATTAAGAATGGATAATTTCCTATTCAGCACAAATTGAGATACCTAATGGCCATAGCTTGAGTTTGGAGTCGTTAAGATAGCTATCAGCAAGTTCCCTAAAACTGACTCCAGTCATCAAATGATTAACTACTTTAGGTAAAAACTTATCAGCAAGCAATCATAAAAACTAACAAATATTAACACTAATGCATCCGTTATGGCAATCATTAACATGCTAATGCACCTAACATGCCCGTGCAAATTCCCAAGTTACCCCAGTTTTGGTACAAAATGTAAAAATATTCTGGTGTCTACAAGACTGTGCATGCAATGTAGATGAACAAACAGACGGAGTGCTAAACCGTTCACCACACACATGCAAACAATGAGATCTAATCTTGTTGTGCTGATCAAAATCAATCAACTGTGGCAAAACACTACGGAAATGCCCATGCTTGGTGCTCATACTTTTATGTGCTCGTTCTACAAATGTGTCATGCCAAGGAAGAGACATGGAATGTGACTTCCATGAATGCAAACATTTCATCCTTGCACGATTCATCCGCATACATTCGTGCTCATCCATGAGAGAAACGTGCTCAAAATACAATATGTCATGCCTAATAAAAGGGATCACATAAAGATGTCGTTTAAAGTATAGGAAACGATCACGAATGAAACACTCGTACAATGCGTGCGTATCAATCATACGAACACCTAATACTTCCTGTAAGGGTTCTGTTGACCTAAGCTCAAGAGCCAAGATCGTTCGTTCGTGATTGATAGAATCTGCAACGAGGTGAGCTTCTCTAGAAAAAGCATCAACTAACTCATCATCTTTATGAACAATCACGTCTTCTTCATGCAACTCATCATGCTTGTGATAAATCACATCTTGATCATGCAAATCATCATTAGCATTCAAATCATCATGCTTCTCATAATCATACAAATTCCGTGTGTCATATGACTGAATATGCAGATGCAACTTTCCAATGATGGGAGTAATGCACTTTGAGTGGCCAGGACATGCCAATCCTGCCTCTACGGTATACCCCATCTCTTCAAATCTGATGCCCAGTTTCATAGCTAATTCTTGCATGATAAAATTCGCTTTGGCACCTGGATCAAAGAAGATAAGTGCCATCTGGTCTCTAACTTTACCCCACGCTCTGCATAACTCACTAGCATTTGTACTAGGTCTGACGCCCAACATGTCTGGCACTAAACCTGCCAAGGGAATAAGCTTCTTTCCTTTCCTGTCCTCTTTGTCATCTGAGTCAGTTGGCCTTTTCTTTTGTGGACAGTTAGCTGCAAAATGACCAGTCTGCTTGCATATAACGCACTTGTTTTCAACCATCAAGACCTTCTTTTCCTCGGGCGTGTTACGCTTAAAAGGATTCCTTTTCTGCTTCCTTGCCTGCACTCCAGAAGTCCTGACTGAATCCTTGCCTTTATTGAACCTAGCTGACCCTGGGACGCTTCAGGAGCCACTTTCGTAAAGGGCTGTTTTGCTGAATTTTTCTTTTGCTGCCCTCCTTTCTCGTTGCTCGGAAACCCACTGTCCTCTCCTTTCAACAAGGCAAGACCAATGTTAGCAACTTCCATAAGCTGAGTGAGGGTAGCCACTCTGTTCTTGGTGCAGTAGTCGTGAAGCCCTTTGGGCAACCCACAACAGTACTTCTCTATCTGCTCTGTCAATGGCACAAATCTGTAGGAGGTCATTGAGAGTAACGCTTTACAAAACCTCCTATTGTACTTTAGCAAGCTCTTGCATGTAGCCGAAGTAATTTGGTGCCAATCTGTCATGACTTCGGCTTCAAATTCATCTGACAGCCAAGCAGATGCAAACATTTGCTTGAAGTATACCCAAGTGGTGGGTGCCTATCCTTGCATTAATAATGTCGTCCACCATGTGAGCGCATTGTCCTTTAAGAAAGTGGCAGCTTTCCTTACTTTAGAGGCCTCCGTAAAATTCCCTCCTGCATAAGCTGTGTCAAACTGCTGGAGGAAAGTAAGAGCCTTTGTTTTATCCTTGAAGCCACTAAAGATGCTGAACTTCACAGCTGCACCTCCTTCTTTGTATGGTTTTGGCTTTTCTATTGGCCCCAAATTGTCATAGGGAAGCGTCTGCAGCATGGGCACTATAGTAGGGACCATCGGTGCCCCTTGGTCATTGAGATTCTGCATCAAAGGTGCCATATCTGGCTGCTGTCCAGAAAAACCAGCCATGCCAAAATTGACTTGTGGCACCCCAAACTGGCCTTGATTGCTCTGAAAGCCTTGCTGCATGCCAATGTTACCATACATGGGGTTTGGCATCATGCCATGCATACCCCCAAACACTGTACCATGCATGTACTGCTGGTTTCCAGGCGCATAACCAGCCATACTTTGGAACACGGATCCACCCCCGAAATACCCAGGATGTATCGTGGGTGGTGGAAAAACCTGACGCATTGCTTGGAGATTGGTTCCCTGTCCATTTTTAATGCAACATTTTGACCCTAAAAGGTGGCGGGCTGAACTGGTAAAACCTGTGGAGTAGGGATCCTCGCCACCTGTTCATGGACAGGAGGGACCTGTGTAGGAGCGTGACATGACTCCGCAACATGTGAATGCTCCCTATCCTGCTCAGTTGCATGGGGGACCTGGGCTGGAGCCTCAACATGCTCTGTACGCTGAGGGCATTCCCTTGCCTACTGTGACTTTAATGGTGCTTGCAGATAATCCATAAACCTGGGATTCTACACCAACTGAGTGAAGACATTCACAGCAGCAACTAATTGTGTCCTGAAGGCATCCTCTTCAAAGTGCCCAATCATGAACCCTTGAACCTGTTCTCGTTATGCATTCAGACGAACAAAAGGCGTAGACAGTGGCGGTCGTGAACTCTCACCAACTTCATGCTGTAAAGGAATAGCCTGTCTACCCTGGGAAGAGGAACCCTCTTCTCTAGCGTTTTCTGTCCTATCAGCCATAGTGTAATTCCAAGTTCTTGTACTTTGTGTCTTTGTCGCAAACCAACCAGGGCTCACTTCTTAAGGAAAAAGTGATCTAGTCCCGGCGACGGAACCATGAAACTGGCCCGTAGGGCGGTAGACGTTAGCTTTCACCCGATTCTTTAACACTTGACTTCACGACACAAAGCAATAGCTTAAAAGGAACTTGTAAGTGAGACTGGAATTACACTTCAAAACAAAAGCACGGCCAGGAAGCTAGAATGCTCCCAAGAAGACAATGACACCTATAGGCCCTAAAGATTGGCGCCCCTTTCGGTATTTCTTTATTACTCTTTAGGAATGAGGAATAAGCTACGAAACCCAAGTCCTTGAGACTTTCATGTGCATCCAGCTAGATGGCACCTGTGCAGGCAAAATTTCGACAGCATAACGGCCCCAAAACTTGCCCTAGATAGTTTCCCAAGCTCCGACTCGTCTCCAATAGCATAGACCCCCTATTTCCTGCGCAAAAACAATAATTACAGTATGCTATATTTACTGGTTTTCTCACTGTTTTCAGTCCTAAACAGCCCCTGAACTGTCGTCTAACAGTGGGGCACTGCTCCCAATGCTCCCGGCATCGTATCGGTTGGAAAATAGTCCAAATTCAGTGTGTACGCAGCGCTGAAATAGCATCTGTTTAGTGAGGTTATGACCCTCATCGGTGCCCGCTTTGGTGTAGCAGTTAGCTACACCCGTTCCTGTTCAGAGAGGCTCTTGCCTCGGCACAAAAGCATAATTCCCCACAGCTGTACATTGGTCAAATGAGAAACCCAATAGTGGGGCATAACATAACTGCTGGTAGAGGAGAGAGAGAGCAGTGCATAGTGTGCATGGCATCACTCCTAGCATCGCACTGTACATAAGAGGGAAAGGAGGCACTCCATGGCTCTTAACCTATGATGACAGGAAGCTTGTAAATTAACCTTTCCAGCTATAAATTGAGCGCCACTTCTTCTTGCATGAGGAAAGTGCACAGAAATGTGCCACTTGGCGTATTTGCAGGCCATTTCCCGTTTCGGGGTTGCCGCCTAAAAATCTCCCGATCAGTTGCCCAGTTGACTTCGTAGCAGAGTAATAAAATGTTCCCCTTGTCATACCGGAGGTAATGACGTGAACACATTTTCAAGTCCAAAATAGCAGTTCCCTAAATTTTAGGAGATGCTTCCATGGCACTCACATTGGTCATCTGACCATCAATCATCAATGGAACCACATCAAAAAATGCAATGTCGGCCAACTATCAGATGATTTAAATTCATAGCCCCACCGTGGCTAACCTTAGTCCATTTGCCGAACTTCAGTGAGAGAATACTGGGGTATGCTTGCAGGGTGAGACCATACATGAATTGGGATATGGTAAGCACGGTGAGAGGCTGTATCTTTGTACTGGCTGGAACAAATAAGGAGTTGCGCATTGTTATCATTATCATTTGATATTAGGAGTATTAAATGCTGAGTTAATTTCGTTATATTTGCACTGGTTAGTATATTTTATAGGGGTCTGTTCATGATTATTGATGTGCAAGTGTGGTTCCGGATTCAGACTAACGATGGACAAGAGCAAAAGGCCAATCTTAGCAATAGTGTGACTAAACACGAGTAGTGTGACAAAATGCATGCTGTAAAGGGGGTGTGTATTGGAGTGGTGGGATGGAGCATGACCTATCGTGATTGAGTGTGGATCATTTTGTCTTTTCAAGGACACGTTGTAAAAGGTTTCTATTAGTGGATTGACTTGCGGGTATTTCCCGCCCTTGTTCTTCACCCTTGTTCTTCACCGATTTTTGTCTCTCTTCTAGGGGCAGTACCCTTATTGGCCCCTCTATCCTATAATTTTAAGTTAGAGAATTAAAGACATACGCACCGGTCGCACAACTTGCAAAACCTACAAATCTATGGCTGTGTGGCTTTGCAGTTGGTAGAGCCATTATCCAAGGATTCTTAGGTATTTGTTTTCTTGATGAAGGCCATGATTGTATACCCGAAGTACTTGCTACGATGAGGCTATTTTGGGGCGCTTGGTATGTAGTCTCTCTATTCATTTTCTTTCTTTTCGTTCTCCTAGGCTTTGCGACAGAATCTGCTGATAGTGAGGGAGCACCCGTCCCTGTGGCAGTATTGGAAACTGAAGGCAGAGGAAATGGCAGAGATAAGTGTAGAGAGATTGAAGGCATAGGCAGTGCCTTGATCAAAAGCTCTAGGATCCCTCTTGCTTTTAGACGATACTTATATTGCACGATCTTCAAACTTGCCTTTGTGATAGAGGCAATGTAATCTTTCGCACCGGACTCGCTCCTCAGTCTCAAAGCATTCAGTCTCGCTGCACTTACCATACCCATCTCTATTGCTATAGAAAGGCACAGGAAGAGCAACTATCGGAGGTGCAAAGAATATTTTAAAAAGATTTGGCATTCTATGGTTGTGTGGGCTTTGCAATTGGTAGAGCCATTATCCAAGGATTCTTAGGTATTTCTTTTCTTGATGAAGGCCATGATTGTATACCCGAAGTACTTGCTACGACGAGGCTATTTTGGGGCGCCTGGTATGTAGTCTCTCTGTTCATTTTCTTTCTTTTTGTTCTCCTAGGCTTTGCAATAGAAGCTGCTGATAGTAAGGGAGCACCCGTCCCTGTGTGGTAGTATTGGAAACTGAAGGCAGAGGCAATGGTAGAGATAAGTGCAGAGAGATAAGCTCCGGGATCCCTCTTGCTTTTAGACGGTACTTATATTGCAGGATCTTCAACCTTGCCTTTCTGATAGAGGCAATGTAATATTTTGCATTGGAGTCGCTTCTCCGTCTCAAAGCATTCAGGCTCTTTGCACTTACCATACCCATCTCTACTGCTATAGAAAGGCGCAGGAGGAGCAACTATCGAAGGTGCAAAGAATATTTTATAAAGATTTCGCATTCTATGGTTGTGGGGGATTTGTAATTGGTAGAGCCATTATCCAAGGATTCTTAGGTATTTCTTTTCTTGATGAAGGCCATGATTGTATACCCGAAGTACTTGCTATGATGAGGCTATTTTGGGGCGCCTGGTATATAGTTTCTCTGTTCATTTTATTTCTCCTAAGCTTTGCGACAGAATCTGCTGATAGTGAGGGAGCACCCATCCCTCTGTGGAAGTATTGGAAACTGAAGGTAGAGGCAATGGCAGAGATAAGTGCAAAGAGATTGAATGCTTTGAAGGCATAGGCAGTGCCTTGATCAAAAGCTCGGGGATCCCTCTTGCTTTTAGACGGTACTTATATTGCAGGATCTTCAGCCTTGCCTTTGTGATAGAGGCAATGTAATCTTTTGCATTGGAGTCGCTTCTCGTCTCAAAGAATTCAGTCTCTCTGCACTTACCATACCTATCTCTATTGCTATAGAAAGGCGCAGGAGGAGCAACTATGGAAGGTGCAAAGAATATCTTATAAAGATTTGGAATTCTATGGTTGTGGGGGCTTTGCAATTGGTAGAGCCATTATCCAAGGATTCTTAGGTATTTCTTTTCTTCATGAAGGCCATGATTGTATACCCGGAGTACTTGCTACGATGAGGCTATTTTGGGGTGCTTGGTATGTAGTTTCTCTGTTTATTTTCTTTCTTTTCGTTCTCCTAGGCTTTGCGATAGAATCTCTGATAGTGAGGGAGCACCCGTCCCTGTGTCGCAGTATTGGAAACTGAAGGTAGAGGCAATGGCAGAGATAAGTGCAGAGAGATTCAATGCTTTGAAGGCATAGGAAGTGCCTTGATCAAACGCTCTGGGATCCCTCTTGCTTTTAGACGGTACTTATATTGCAGGATCTTCAACCTTGCCTTTGTGATAGAGGCAATGTAATCTTTTGCATTGGAGTCGCTTCTCCGTCTCAAAGCATTCAGTCTCTCACAGGAGGAGCAACTATCGAAGGTGCAAATAATATTTTATAAAGATTTGGAATTCTATGGTTGTGGGGGCTTTGTAATTGGTAGAGCCATTATCCAAGGATTCTTAGGTATTTCTTCTCTTGATGAAGGCCATGATTGTATACCCGAAGTACTTGCTATGATGAGGCTATTTTGGGGCGCCTGGTATGTAGTTTCTCTGTTCATTTTCTTTCTCCTAGGCTTTGCGACAGAATCTGCTGATAGTGAGGGAGCACCCATCCCTGTGTGGCAGTATTGGAAACTGAAGGCAGAGGCAATGGCAGAGATAAGTGCAAAGAGATTGAATGCTTTGAAGGCATAGGCAGTGCCTTGATCAAAAGCTCCGGGATCCCTCTTGGTTTTAGACTGTACTTATATTGTAGGATCTTCAACCTTTCCTTTGTGATAGAGGCAATGTAATCTTTTGCATCGGAGTTGCTCCTTCGTCTTAAAGCATTCAGTCTCTCTGCACTTAACATACTCATCTCTATTGCTATAGAAAGGCGCAGGAGGAGCAGCTATTGGAGGTGCAAAGAATATTTTGTAAAGATTTGGCCGCCAAATGGTTTCCTCAAGCAAAAAAGGAGCTTTGGTAAGTTGTCCTCGAGATGCCTACCATGACTGACTTCAAAGAGGACATGCAAAATGTCCTCTTTTCACATGATCTCGACCTTCTTGTTACGAAGGTCACGGCCTTTCATAGGGAGTTCCACCATTTCCACCATGGTGGAATAAGGCAGAGGTATGCGATTATTTTTGTTTGCGAACACTTCCAGAAAAGAATCCATGATACTACCGTGGATCCTTTGCACTTGGAATGCTTTATGCGTGCTATGGCAAAAAAAATAAATTTGAATGTTCGTTTTGTAGATGAATGCGAGGTGATTGAGGATGCCAATGAAGATTAGATGCACTTATATGGGGAGCTTTACTTGTATTCAACTGGTTCCATCCTCAAAAGGATATAATATGGTAGATTTTTGGCTTCTTTTCATCGGGTTAATTGACATGTATCTGGGGAGTATGTCACTTTGAATTTTGGTAACAAGTTAATTGACATGCTCTTGCTATGCTAGCTTTCTAGTGGCTGTGTACAGATTTTGGAAATTTTTATGGTTTATATGTATTCCGGTTATGCTAATTGTCTAATGGCTATATACAGACATGTTTTATGTGTATTCCGCTACAGTCTCTCAAAAGGCAGGTTTTTGCCATGCACTGGTTATGCTAGATTTTTGGTGGTTGTATACAAATTTTTGTGTTGGGATTACCCATCCAATATACTTAAGGAATGGGACAGCTATGCCCCACTGGTAGAAGGATGTCATAATGGATATTACCGAGTGCATTATATCAGAGCCATTAGGATTTATAAAACTTTGTAGACTTTTCAAAATCCAACAATTTTGTGGTATAGACATTGGATTAATTTATCCATTATTCTTTTGCTTCTCTCTTATCTTGTCTCAATTGTCTATTCAATTTGACTTAAAGGACTTAAGCGGATTAGGATATTATACTAAGTGTGACCTTGGTTGATATGGTGCAGTAAGTTACCATACCTCCGAGAGGAAATACGGTTGTTGCTTATGTAAATGCACCTATTGCTCCTCAACACAGCATCATTGATAGGGACATCGATGCTATGCTTTGAAATTCTTAACCTGGGATTTATAGCGGGGAAGGCAAAGACATAGGCAAGGTTCTTTAAGATTGGATTGAGTGCATGGATGAATACTTTGATTTGGCTCATTCGTCTGCGGTAAACAAAGCTATCATTGCTAAGTTCAAGATAAAGAAAACAACCAAGCGTTGATGGAGAGACCATTGTACTGAAAACAATGTCGATCCTAATGCTACAACTTGGGATTACCTTAAAACCCAGCTTAAGAAGAACTATCAGAAAAAAGTTTATCATTCAGACCGTATGAATGAGTTTCTTGAATGTACTCAGAGAACTAGAGACCTAGAATCATACTATCAACATTTCTTAACCCTTGTTAAGTATGCTCCGGTAGGGATGAGTCAAGAGGTCAAGGTAGCTCGATTCTTGTCAGGGTTACGTAATCCTATGAAGACTAGACTCCAGAGTCTTTGTCTTACCAATTTTACAGATGTCCTTGATGCAGGCAAACCCATTGAAATAGAGTTAGCTACTACCGGAAAGAGGAAAACTGAACCTATTCCTATTCGTGAAATCAAAAGGTCTCGTCCCAAGGAGGAACAAAGGTTTGGGAATCCGCAACAAAGAAGAGAAAGCTTATTACGTATAAAGGGTAGACATGATCGTTTGTGCTACACTTGTTTTGATCTTGGTCATCAATTTAGGGATTGTCCATTTAACAATTCAAGCTTCACAGGATTGGTAGACAATTATGAACGTAGGAACTTCAATCCGAGTCGAATTTTGAAAATTCTAGACTTGGACCATCAACGAATCAAAGGAACTTCAATCAGCAAAATTTTAACCAAAACTAGAGACAACCTCAATATCAAGAGAACTTTAAACTAGGCAATCCACCTTTTGTTCAGAATGGACCGCCTGCCAACAATAACAACAATGAAAAGATTAACCGTCAACCTTGTCCAAGAGAAGGAGGAAATCAAAGACCTCATGGTTAACAGAGCTGAAGGGGCTAGAGGTGAAAGAAATCAAGCAAACGCGTCTGTTCATGCTGCAATTGAACATCAGGGAGTAAATGAACAATTTTTAGTAATCCAAACCCCAGCGGAGTATCAATAACCATTTTACCTTACTAATTGATTCAAGGAGTACACATTATTTCATGTCTCTTAAATGCATGAGAAACCTCATTTTGCCTGAACACCCTGATATAGACCTTACAGTAGAGTTAGCTACGGGTAGGAAGGTTAGATCTTCTACTTCAATGGGTAACTTGGAATTTTGTTTTGGATGGTCACGATACTTCTGTAAATTTCAGAGTCTTACCCATAGGAATCTACAATGGAATCCTAAGAATGGATCGGTTTAAAGCCAATGATACTCTCATACATTGTAAAGATGCTTCATTAACATTAAGGAATCACCAAAACTCTAGGGTTACAGTTACTGGAAAACGGGGAAAGCCTAAGCTCAAGCTAGTGAACTTTACCAAACTTATGAAGTCATAGGAAGAATGATAGGATTTACGTAGTAAAGCTTAAACCTAAGGAGAAGAAGTTAGATTCATCTGAATTGAATGGATAACAGAATTTGATGATGTATTTCTTGAAGAACTTTCACAATTACCACCCAAGCGTGATGTTGATCATGCAATAGAGCTTACCTCAGTAGCTCAACCAAATTCCCATAGACCATACAAAATGTCAGTACCTAAATCCGTGAAACTCAAGGACCGACTAGCTCAACTTCTTGAACAAGGCTTCACTCGACCCAACATTTCTCCATGGACTACTCCCATTATTTTTAATCAAAAGAAGGATGATACTCTATGTCTATGTATTGATTATCGTGGATTGAATTAGGTAACAATCAAGAATAAGTATACAATACCAAGAATTGATAAACTACTTGATTGATTATATGGAGCCTCTACCTTCACAAAGATTGATCTTAAGTCAGGGTATTACCAAATCTGTATCAAGGAGGAGGACATACCAAAGACACGATTTAATACTCGTTTTAAACATTATGAATTTACAATTATGCCTTTTGGACTTACCAATGTTCCTGCAACTTTGAGTCATCTCATGACTGACGTATTTCGAGAGCATCTTGATGATAATTTTCTTGTCTTCTTTGATGATATCTTGGTTTACTCAAGGAACAGAGAAGAACACGAGCAACATGTGCAGCGAGTACTTGAACTTCTCTGCCAAAATCAACTTTATGCTAAATGTAGCAAATGCACCTTCTTCACTGACAAAGTGGAATATTTGGAATTTATTGTATCCAAATGATGGTGTTTCTACTAATCCAAGTAAGATTGAAGCTATTATAGCTTGCCTAAATCAATACAAGAAGTACGTGGCTTTTTTGGTTTAATAGAATGGTATCGTACATTTATTCAAGTCTATGCTAAGATTGCATCTCCATTGACTAATACGCTTAAGAAGGCTAAAGTGTTTACTTGGAATGAACGTGCTCAAGCTAGTTTTGAGAAACTCAAAGAAGCTTTAGTGAATGCTCCAATATTGCAGATTCCAGACTTCTCAAAAACATTCACTGTGTATACTGGTGCAAGTGGACAAGCAATCAGTGGTGTTCTCTCCCAAGAAGGAAAACCAGTAGCTTATGAATCTCGTAAGTTACGTATTCATGAGTTAAATTATCCTACACATGACTTGGAATTATTAGCCATTGTGCATGCTCTTAAAGTATGGAGACATTATCTTCTTGGAAGGAGATTTGAACTACATACAAACCATAAAAGCCTAAAGTGGATCTATACCCATCCAGACCTTAATATGCGGCAATGAAGATGGATGGAGTTATACGAATACGATTTTGGAACCGAATATAAACACAGAAAGAAAAATCTTGTGGCCGATGCCTTAAGTAGGGAGAGTAATGTAGCGGCTATCACAACCTCTAATACTTCTTTAATTGACCTTATTCGAGAAGGTATGACTCAGGACCCGTGTTGCATAAAGATATAGTCTTTGATGAACTTAAATAATCGCACAAAGAAGCAGGAAAGGCAGATCAAAAGCTTCCATGTTGAAGGAGATGACCTTTACTTTAGTAACTGTCTTTGCATTCCAAATCAAGGTGGAATAAAATTTCAAATATTATAGGAAGCTCATGATATACCTATAACAGGGCACCCAGGATACATTAAGACTTACACTACAGTAAGAAAGAGTTTCTTTGGGCCAAGACTAAAGCGAGATGTGTCGAACTATGTTACAAGATGTTTAACATGTCAACGTATCAAAGCTGAACGAGTTCAATACCCCGATAAGCTTCAACCTATTGATGCTCCACAAATGAAATGGGAATGCATATACAGAACTTCTTACATCTCTGGGATATACTCTATTTTTATGGTTGTTGATATATTTACAAAAATGACACATTTGTTTCCAGTCAAGACATCTTTTACGACTAAGTATATAGCTCAAGATTTTGTGAAACGTGTTTTGATGTATCATGGTTTACCTTGCCGAATAATATCTGATTGTGATGCGAAGTACCTCAAATTTTGGAAAACATTATTCTCAGCTATACAGGAACCTAGTTAGACTTTAGTATGGCTTATCACCCTCAAATTTGATGGGTATACAGAAAGAACCAATGAAATCATTGAGAACATGTTACAAGCTTACTGTATGCATGAGCAGAGTAAATGGACTAAATATTTGTATTTGATTGAATTTGCGTATAATTTCTCATTTCAACACTCAATTGGGATGTCTCCTTTTGAAGCATTGTACAGACAAGAGTGTCTTACTCCACTCAAATGGAAAGATCCTCTCATACGAGTTCAAGCATCCAAAGAAATGTTGGATGAAATGCAACTACAAACCAATCTTATACAACAGGATATTAAGACTGCTCAAGATAAACAGAAGAGTTATGCTGATCCAAAACGGTCTATCAGACTTTATGAAGAAGGCGATAGTGTATTTTTAAGAGTAAAATCCAAATGTAGTTCTTTATCAATGGGGAAGTGTAAGAAGCTCAGTGCTAGATATTATGGACCTTTTGTGATAACAGAGAGGATTGATGATCAAGCTTACAGACTTTTGTTACCACCACACATAAAAGTATGTGATGTTTTTCACGTCAATTTACTCAAGAAATATGTACCTGATCACTATTATCTACCTCTACGGATGGAACTTTTGAAATATATCTCGAAATGATACTTCAAAGTCGAACTAAGCCTCTACGTAATCGGACCATTATTGAACACCTTGTTAAATGGTCAACGTATCCTCAGAAAGACGCTACTTAGGAACGTGATGGTGTAATGAGATTAAATTATCCAGATTTAATGTCGAGGTGAGGACACTTCGAAATTTTCAAGTGTGGGAGGATGTAAGACCCCCAATTTTTGGGTCTCTTTTAAAAATAAGAAAAATAGCTCACAATATCCATTTTTGTTAGATTTTGATTTAAGATGCTTGTTTGACAGTATTCGAAGATTTTAAAGTAAAAAGCAAAGCCGTTTTCATGTTCCAGTAGGTTAAACAAATGTTTGATTTAGTTTTGAAAAAATTCGCTATTTATAGTTTTTTCATGCTTTTTTATGCTTTTAGGTGTTTTTTTAATACAAAAAGCAAGGTTGGATCCTTAATCTGTGTGTTCCAGGGAAGTTATGGTGCAATTTTTTAAAAATCCGTTCTTTGAGTGTTTTTCATGCTTTTTATAGCTTTTCACGCTTTTTAGTGCTTTTTAGTGAAAAGCGAGTCTGCTTTTTTATTCTAGTGGACAAGGGAAACCCGTGGTTCAATTTTACAAAATTTTGCTTTTATTTGCTTTTTACGTTATTTTTAGCTTTTTGTGCTTTTTGGTGTTTTTGGAAAAGCAATGTGATTTTTATGAGATTACCTAAATATAAAAATATTAATTTTAGTCTCCCTCGGATTTAAAATGATCACCCAGAGCAAAAACGGGGTCATACAAAATTTTTACCGAAATTATTTTTATAAAAAGCGGTACCGTAAATACACCGAGGCAGTATGGGAAAGTCATATTTATGTTGGGACATCAAGTTGGCCAGATACTGTTTGGATGGCCAATTTTACTGTAAAAATTAAATGATAAGTGGAGGAGTTGACCACCAAAAGCAAAGGCTTGTTTTTAGGAAAGACTGGAGCTTTTTCCCAAAAGCTAGGGGCTATTTGGAGCTGAGAGGTAGAGCATGTTTCTGCTTGGTGCACACTCTAGTCTCCTGCACTTGCCTATAACTTGCCAGTTAGTGCTCAATTTTCAGTGCCGTCTATTGCATCTACTACCGCAAGGCTATACATATCTATTATACGGAGTGGTGCAAGATCTTCATCACCATCTCCATAAGCTCTTCTCTCTCTCTCTCTCTCTCTCTCTCTCTCTCTCACACACACACACACACACACACACACACACACACACAGAAGATTCTCTCTCTACTTACTTACTATTTTCTCTCTCGTTTCACGGTGTACGCGCTCTCCGGAAGCTTTCGTGGCAAATACCTCTACGTAGCTCTCATCACTGCTCTCTTGCGGCAAAGCAAGAAGCTTTCGACAGCCCCTAATCGATTCTAAAGCACATTGAGAAGCTCTAAACTCCATAGCCATCATCTTTCTCTCTCTACGTTGTTTTTTCGAGTAGTCACCCTCTCGGTGATTGTTTCTTCATATATGAGTGCATGTATGGATTAACCGAGTACGTATGAAATTGCCCCATGATTATTTCATCATGTTTAAATGCTGATTTATGTACATGATGTGTTTATATTCACGTGCATGCATAAAAAACGCTTTTCGTTTCACGTCGTCATAGAGACGGTAGGGACACTGTTTTGGCTATAAATCACAAACCGCTATCAGTCAATCTGAACCCTTTGTAGCAAAAAGAAAACACATCATTTTAAAAAATTTCTCTCTTTGTTGTCATATGAAAAACACGCACGAGCTAAGAGATATGGTCAAAATCAGTTTGCTGCCCACTACTCTTAAAACCAAATTTTTTGACTCCAGGCTCCTTGGAGAACCACTATATAGATTCAACGGATGGAAAAAACCTCTTAACCAATTGAAAAGCATGTTAAAACTTGATGATAAATGTATTTAGGTCTCCGTTATGACTTTGTAAATGCACGTTATTAATCACTCCATAACCGGTTTTACCTACGCGTGTAGGGGTGCTACCAAGAGGGGGTACCATATGACGTCGTGAGTTGATCGATTTGTTTATATATGATTTATGATTTATTTTGGTGAGTTGATTTCAATCATTAGATTCCCATACATTTATGTGAAGGTATATGGTTAGACAACCCGAACGGCATAGACATATATGATTAAAGCGGCTTTCTTTTGGGGTTATCGTTTGTTGTGTGAGTACCGTATGGGTAAAGTAATGTGATAGAGTGATAGTCTATATTATGGAGCTGAACTTGATGCATTAGTTTGAGGTCAAATACATTCATTTGCATGTTATGCATGCTCCCGAAAATATCAAAAAACTGTTTTTGCATATGTGTGAAGTTATGATTGACCTAAAGATCGGAGCTGTTTTGCATCGTGCTTATGGTGATGTAACGTTATCATATGATGAATCGAAACTTATGGATTGATATGGATGCCTCATGTACATGGTTATGATTGCTTTTCACCTTTTTATGTCAAAACTAGCTCTATGTGCTAGAGGGGTGAAGTGCAATTGTGATGCATCAACTTTGCATGGTTGGATGTTGTCGAAATTGGATTTTTATATCATGATTAGTTTTTGGTCGGACTCTTTTTATGCATGAAAGAACCATGTCTTAAGAGTCATATGTGTATGGACTCCGAATTACTACAGGGGATATATCAAACTTCAAGTGTGGGAGTTGGTTCAATGTGATTATGATTTATGGTTAAGGGCTGAAATTCCCTCATGGATTGTGGTTGATATTTTATGGTGAAAGCTGGTGTGGCTTATGGTGTTTTTTTTGTTGGATATGGTTTTATTGTCAAAATGCTATCAAAAGTTTAGCAGCCATGTTATGTTCTAAAGTGGTTATGCAGGATTGGTTATGTCTCACCCGAGTTGGGTACATTTCTCACTCGTGTGAAGTGATTGGATTATGGTCTATGATTTTGGGATTGGATCATGAAGTGATCAATATTGTTTATGGTAGACGTGTAAGGGTAGAGGCCCTGTACAGTCTAACTGCTTGGAAAAGATTGTTTGTGCATATAGAAAGTGCTATTGTGATTAGACTCATGTGTTATGTTTCTCATGGTAGTGTCGCTACAAGACTAGGATCACCTACATCACTTAGACTTAAACTAAAGGGTCGTTGACCTGGGGCTTCACTGGATTGTGGGTGTTGCCTAGGTCTTCTTATTTTTTGTTAGGCTCATCTATATGTTAGTGCATTGGGGGTTGAATGATCTACAGGACTAACACGTTGGGGATTTTGCCTTGGCTTGGCCTAAACACTCGGTGCTAGGCATCGAAGAGACGTGGCGCATAGATTGGTATGTTTGGTGTTGATACCCTACCACCTACTAGTATTTGGGATCCTTTCAGAGGCTCGGGTTCATGGAGGGAGGCAAAGCGGAGTCAACTTATGTCTGCCTCATGTAGGTTGGAGGTGTTCTGGATCGCTCCCAGCAAAGTGAAATTCTCTCTATCCATAGTAGAGCGGATGAGGATGGGTGGACCGGTTGATCCCTACACATGGTCCGATGCTCTGCTAGTTGTTTTGTCATAAACTTTTTGATGTTATGGTATACCCAGATTTTGTCGTTGCATTAATACATGGTTGCTTGTTCCATTTAGAAGAGGCATTTAAAGATTCTCTGTTGTCATTCTCCCACGTCTTTATGCACTCTATTTCACTCTCCACTGTATCTCTCTCTCTCTCTCTCTCTCTCTCTCTCTCTCTCTCTCTCTCTCTCTCTCTCTCTCTCTCTTCTTGCAACGCGGTGTACACATAATTCACCCTCCACAATGTTATATTTTTTTCTAAGTACGCTTTCATTCATAACACCCATTCAGAGGTAGCTCTCGTCGCTAGGTACATCTGGATGCAATGCAGCTCATGGATGAACTCCATGCTTGGTCGGACGCTGAGAACTCCTCCCCTTATGCAAATGGTTCTGCAACTCTGATGTATATTGAAAAATTGTGTAAAAGTGTAAATTTTGTATTTTGTGCATAGGCCCCAAGGGAGGGATATTTCTCACCTTGGTGTATCAGAGCCAATTCTTAAGGTTATAGGGATAGCCTAAAAGCATGATACTAGTCGGGTTAGTTATGCACTATACATGCATTCATGGATGCTGTTTGAGAAAAGACATTGTATTCATGATGCATCTATAAGTGACATTGGTTGGTGGTACCTGTTTAAATTTGTCTTCTTAAGTAGAAGTGTTTGGTTTGTTTCATGGTAAAGTGGTTGAAGTGTTCAACAACAGTGTTGTAAATTCTTTGAATGTTTGTTTTGTAGTAATAAATGACTCCGAGAGTGACATTTGAGTGCTTTAGCCACGGAAACGAGGTTTTGGACATAGTGTTAAATAATATGGCGACATAGTTGACCATGGATGAAAGGAAACTTTTTAACTTAGAAATTGGGACCAAAGTCTTTGGCATGCCAAGAAGCACAAATTATTGGAAGAGTGTTGACCATAGTTACCTTATCCGTCATGTAATGTGAATAGCCTATGAACTTTGAGAATAGCAGAATTAAGAGAATTAAGGTGAGCGTTTTTGTGAGATCACTTTGAGAACATAGAGGGTGAACTTAATTGATGGTATCAATATAAACATAGTACTTAATTAACTTGACATGAACAATAATTTTGCAAGAGATAGAGTATTAGAGAACATGAAAATAGTTGAGGATCGGATTTACTTGGAGCCGGTCTCCCCTCCAAAAGGCGTTTGTATTATAGATTCTCCCATCAAGAGAGACTTTGTTACAATACAATCTTTGTGTTCCTTGTGACCTTGGTGATGCTGTGAAGATGGAAAGCTTCATGCATCACAAGCTTAACATAAACTTTGCAAAGAGCATTAACTATCCCAAGCCTCAGTCCCAAGGCATCAAACACCTTCAAAGGTGGAGAGAGCTAGTAGGGAATAAGGGTAGGGAAGAGGAAGAAGGAACATTCTATAGGAGAAAGAAATAGTTTCTCACTTATCATCACTCTTCTTGCTTAGCATAGCATGGTAGCATAGTAAAGAAGATGAAGAAGATGAAAAACTTAAGCATTGAAGCATGGATCTTGGTTGGATTTGCATTCCATAGCCAAGAGTGTTGGTGTAGGCTCTCCACTTTTCAGCAAGCTTGGAGAAGGAGATGGATCTCTTGCACTTTGAACTCCACACAATGAGACAATGTGTGTGTGTGTGTGGGAGAGTATACCTCCCTCTCATGCTTGGTCCACAACTTTCTCTCTTTTGTATTATTTTATTATTTCATTTGGACACGTGTCCTCTTTTTTCCTCTTTGAGAGAAAGAAATTAATTATTTATTTTTATGTATCTAAATTCTCATTGGATCCCTTTAAAACCTATCCAATAGCATCCAAGCACATCATGAGAGTCACATGTGGAGGATTATTTGAACATGTGTCTTTTATGCTTATTAAGTCATTTGGTTGAATTGAATACTTCAAGGACTTGGTCAATCAATCAAGCATGTATCTTTTAAGCTTCTCAAGCCATTTGTTTTGAATTGAATACTTTAAGCCTTAGTCAATCAAGCATGGAAACTTTCATGCCTCTTGAGAATTTATCTTTGAATTTAACATTTCAAAAACCTTAGTTATTTAAGCATAAAAATCACCTTAAGCTTTGGACAAGGTTCCCACAACCACTTTAAGCATCTTAGCACCTCATGCTTGAGTAGGATTCCCACCTCGAGGTTAGTCCTAGCTTGTGTAAGGTCAAGGGACTTTTTAACACTACACTTTGGAGGTCGTTAATGAAGCTAACCCTAAGGTCTTTTAGACTCCATTAGATGCACGTTGCTCTTTGATAGACTACCTCTGTTTGGATCCCTTTTGAAATGTAAACATTTATCCTCTTGGTCCCTTGCTGAGGTAAATCTAGAAGCACTTATTGCACATTGCTCTTTGGTAGACCGTCTCCTTTTGGACCCCTATTGAGATGCAGCCATTTCTCCTTTTGGTCCCCTGTTGAGATAAGTCTGGAAGCACATATGTATATCCTAACTCTTGTTCCCCTTTTATCTTCCCATATTAAGTGATCAGTTTAGTATGAAAAAATCATTTGGAAAAGTTGGATATTATATTTAATGGCACATCACCAAGAATCCTTCCGTCCATTCTTTATCTACATTAACGACAGTTCAAGAGAGTGGTTTGCCAACCTCATGCTACTTCAACTCAGAGTATGATTAGGCATAGAAAACATGTTTTATTACTTGGTGATGCGCTCCCCGATGTTAAGGATTGTCGAAGTTTCCAAGAAGTTTGAAGCTCTTGCAACTGTCATAGGGAAGGAAAGACTAGAAGATAATTACAAACTACATTGTCATCTGGGAGGTTTGAGAGAATACGCTGTTATAAGAGTTAAAACAATATTTAGAGAATTACTCCAAGACACCCATGGTATTGTAATGAAGACAAAAAAAATAAATGAATCAAATTTTTGATGAATATAAAGAAACATAGACTCAATTTTGGTTCACATGTGCGCTAAGTTTTCTCTCTCCTTGTCTTATCTTAGATGGATCTTCTTAATTGTCTTGATGAACTCTCAAGGGACTTTGCACAAAGAATCTTTTTCAACTGCGTGGTTGGATTGAATCTCCGCTGGGGAATTGGTGTTGCTCAAATTTCAATTCCAAACACTTATGTAGCGTGGGAGTTATATGTTGAAGCTTAACCCGAATATCGAACACAAGTACCTGATAGGTTTATGATGAATCCACAGCTTTGGGTCAAAGAAAAGATCCAAGAAGGTGACATTAAAGTACAAGGATATGCCCTTTACCTTAACCTATGTTCTCTGTGGCTCTTTTTGTACGTCCGCTTTTCTCTTTCAAACCTCGCCTTCTTTTGTTGAGGTTCCTCTTGGTGTGCTGCTACTGCTTTCTTTTTCATTTCTTCAATTCTTGCTTTTCTTTCCTCATTTTTCGAGCTTTCACTGTTATGAGCCTCATGGGAGCTTTTTGCAGATTCTTCATCTGACTTGTACACTCTCTTTGTTGAACGAGTGTTTCTTGGTGAAAGTTGAGCAGACACAATCCAGGTGTTCTAATCTGGGGCTGGCGGCTGTTGGAGCTATATATGGCTCACTCTACTCAAATTAGTCTCACCTATATATTTGTATTGAGGCGGTCCGGGGCGGGCAACAAGAGAGGTGACCTCTAAACACCCCTCAAGGCTCCCGTGCTGCTCAATTGGGGCTGGGGAAACTACAAGCACAACAAAACAGCAAACCCACAGCCAAACCCAAACAATATAGGGGCACCACCTAGTTATGGTATGCGAACTAGGACGCAAGAGAGATTTTGGTACAACCAAGAAGATGCACCACACAACACACACAAGAAACCTCACACCAAGACACACACAAAATGGACCAGAGAGAGCTAGAGAAAAGGGAAGAGAGGGGAGGAAAGGATCTTGCGTAATACCTTATTTGTGACTTGAAAATGGAGATGGTTCGTTATGATGCTATCGTAGAACTTGTACAAAACTCACTCAATGCTTAGTGATTGCTAAACATTGCCAAAACACACACACACACACACACTGTCTTAGGGTGTGGGAGACCTCTCACCACAATACCCTCTTACAAAGGACACAAAATTGGCAATGAAAAACGCACTAAAATACTTTCTAAAATCAAGATCAACCGATAGAAACTCAAATTACACAAGTCACCTTGAATTCACCGAATCGTATTGCACAAATGGAAGGACGAAGATTTGAACGTCGAATCACGCCTTTGATGCAACAAACCTCAATTTATTGATGATGAAGGAGCATATACAATAGTGGTTTTGAGATTTGTGGAACTCACGCTCTCTCACTTGCAATGTGTAGCTCGAAGGCTTCTCTCACACCAAGAGTGAAGCTCACAAGTGGTTGCTACACCTAAGTTTCTCCTCACACATAGAGTGTTGGGGTGCTATGTGAGATGTTAGAGCTTGTTTTACAAGAAGGACAGGGGCCTATTTATAGGTTGGAGACCCCTCATTAAGATTATTGGAAATCCTAATTTACAAGCTAACAAATCAAGATTATGATTTTTTTGAATATCAAAACATTGCGGGCCTTCTTTGTCTGCTTGAGTCATGGGTGTGGGCTCAAAAGAGAGCATTATTGATGGTAAATAAGGTGAAAGTAGAGTTTTAAGGAAAAAGAGAGAGAGAGAGTTACTTTGTACATGTCTTGAGGTGAGGTGTTTTTTATGGTTAGGTCAATGCTATTTTGTGTTAGTATGTTAGTGGTTAGTGTTAGTAATCACTAGAAAGTTAATGTTACGTTTACAATGGGTAGAATGAGGTGGATGGTTGAATGAAGTGAGCAAATCCTTGTGATGGTGAAGCTTGAAGATGTTTTGGACTTACTTGTGTAGATTCTCAAAATGACTATCGATCTTCTTCTTCGTCTTCTCTTCTTTACACCACCGCCGCCAAGGTTGATTATCGTGATGAAAATGGTAATTTCGTTGATGAGATCTCTTGATTTGCAGAGGTTAATCATGGTACACATGCTGAATTTATGTATATATATAAGGGTTAAGATGGAATTGTACTTTGGAGATAATAGTGAGAGGTATAGAGATGGTGTATGTACATGGAGAGCTCATATGAGAGCTATGGAAGTAAGTGGGGAGGTTAATGGTGAAGAAGGTGAGAGAAACCATTGAAGGTGCAGGTTTGAGTGAGGGATTGAGAGGAATGTGTGTGTGTGTGTGTGTGTGTGTAGAAGTGTGGAAAGAGGTGAGAGAAGACTATGCGCTACTTGTGAGAAAAGTGGGCAGACTGGGGTCCACTCAAAAAATCATATCTCACCGTTGGTAGCTCCAAAAATCATGAAAAAATTTGAGGTGATTATTCAAAGCGTGGGCTACATTTTCTCTTTTGACCACCGCTCCAGATTCAGAGTGGAGATAGGTGCCAAAATTCTCACCAAAAAGCCTGTTTTTTATGCTGCAAAAGTCTTTGAGTGGCCCCCTCCTTTGTTGAATTTGGACAATGCATCCAAGAGTGAGCCCCTCCTTTGTCATATTATAATACAAAGCATCCAAGTTGCCCTTGACCATGCATGGAGGAGGATTATTGGTGAATAAAGAAATATATACATGGTGGGACTAGTGTATGGACTATTCATGGACTTTAGCTCAATGAGCACATGGTGTTAGAATAATGAGTAAAAATAATAATAAAAATATGGAGGAGTTATGGATATAGAAAGATATTGGAATCATATGATATGGTCCCTCTTTGAATTATTTTGGGTGAAAGAGAAAAAGGTATGCAAGTAAATAATATAATAAACGTGACCAATGAGTAGAAATCAATTTTTTGTTTTCACGAGGGTGAGGGTGAAAATGTGGGAGTGATTTGTATAAAGGAAAAATATGAGGTTAGAGTATGTACATATTGGCAAAAAATATACTTATGGTGCAAGAGGATGAAAGAAGATAAATTTAATAAAACACACACCTAAGTATAAATATTTAAATAAATATCAAAATAATTATAAAAATCCCTATGTTCAGGCCACTTATATAATGAAATATTTACACAGAAATGGGCCATAATATTTATTTTTATTTTTATTGTTTTTTATTTTTTTACTCAACTAGCCCAGTGACTAGCTAATTTAGGGTTTTTAAGAAAATATGGGAAAAGTCCCCTAACTCACACACGCCTATTTACAGTGAAATGGTAGGGATAGCCATAGTGTTTGGGTGATTTTGGTAGGGTGGAGTAACTTACTATGGCAATTATGGAGAGCCAAAAAACGGCTATCAGTATCTTGTCCTCAATATGAATCAGTCTTTGGGAGCTTATATGGTGTGTCTCTTGTCTCGTCTCTCTCTCTTTCTCTCTACATCTCAACATGGTATCAGAGCGGTAACGATCACGCACCGATTCAATTCATGGTGACAAGACAGTATGTGTATACGATTCGCATGTAAGATTCAAAATTGCTACAAATCTTATTTTTGAGCGTTGATTCTTGTTAATTGTGGTTTTTTTGTGTTAAGAAGAATATGATTAGTGTTTTATGTGGCGTTTATTTCTAATCAATCTAATCGTTGATTACGTTTTCTTGTTGATGACACCCTGAACTTCATCTCAATTTTTCGGGGTGTTTTGCTCAAAATTTGGAGAAACGAAAAAAGCGCAACAGCGCTTTTTATACAAAACTTGTTTGTCTCCTCGAGGTCTTCGATTTGAGTTCTAGGTTTGCGTCAATCGGAGTTCGCAGCAGAAAGTTATGCTGTTTTTACTGCAATTGATCTTGACGCAGCTTTCTTCGTCCTACTTCTTCGTGAAGCGTTCGCGATCGTTTTTCTTATTTTGGCGTTAACTTTTTCGAGAAGATTTAGCTTTTTGCTATTCGTATTGTGACCGTCAATCTTGCGTCTCACGCCACTCTATTTTGAGGACTCTTTTATTATTAACGTTTCCTTTATCCTGTCTTTTTTTGGGTGACGTCTCTCACATCTTGGGACGTTCCTTGAGCATCCTTATTACGTTTATCGTTGACAGAACGCAGTCCTTAGATCTCTCTCATTCTCAATTGCGGCCTTCACCATATATGGTGTACAGATTCTGCGATCTTATCTTATACGTCTTCTCGCAACAAGATATGGCTATGAATATTCTCGTCAACGGCTTTCCTTCTGGCCAGCGTTCTGTTCCTCTTTTCCAAGGTCAAGGATTTCCAGGCTGGAAAGCAAAGATGATGTTAATTGTTGAAGGCGATGAACTCTCCGATGTTGTTCTTGGAAATCGTGTTTATCCGCCTCAGCCTATTGATACGGATAATGATAACGTGCTTATCACTGAAGGACCTATATTTGAAGATTGGAATGTTGCCTATACGGATTGGCAACGACGTGATAAAGCAGCTCGTCGGTATATTATTTCTGCTCTTACTGATTCCCTTTTGCTTGATATGTATGAACTGCCTACTTCCCACGATGTATGGAAGTACCTTATTGCAAACTTTCAGAAGAAATCTGTTACAAAAATACTTTATTTGAGAGGGTTGCTTAACAACGTACAATATGAAGTTGGTACTACCATGACGGGACATATTGAATCTTTCAAATCTATTATTAATCAACTTGCTGCTGCGGTGATCCTGTTCCACAAAAGCAACTGATTACACTTCTCCTTGATACGGTGAAGGACTCTTCTTATGATAACATTGTTACTATTCTCTCTAATAAAGATGGTCTTGATTTCGACCAAGCCTGCATGTCTTTAATTGAATACTCTAAACGTCAAGAACTTCGTAATGATGGTCATGATACAGCTATGATTTCACAAGAGGAGATTGAGTCACAACAGATGCAACGTGTTTTTTATGCTCGAAGGCGTCCATTTCAACGAGGAAACCACAGAGGTGGCCGTCGCGGTAATATTTTCTCTCGTCTCAAATTTCCTAATAAGCAATGTTCTTAGTGCAACAAAAATAGCCATACTGAAGATGATTGTTGGGCACATCAATATGATGAAGAACACAATATTACCACGAAACAACCACGTTTATCTAGAGACTCTTCTTCTTCTTCTTGTGAATATTGTGGACGATCTGATCATCCCACTCATATGTGCTATAAGCGTCGATTCGACATAGATCGGAGTAGAGCATATGCTACTGAACATCGAAACAACATTGTACCAGAAACAAGCTGCGTCCTATGTTCAGTTGCTCTAGACAGAGTACTTCATGTACGTGATGGATCACTTTTTATTGTTGATTCTAGTGCTACAGGAAATATGACATATCAGTCTAAGTGGCTCCATACCTATCATCCACTGCCACTTCAACGTGTTGTTTATCTTGCTGATGATACTACTTGTCAAGTAAAGGGTATTGGAGACTTATATCTTGGTACCTTATCTTCTTCCACTCGAATTTTGTGAGGAGTATTACATGTACCAGATCTTCAACGTAATCTTCTTTCAGTTGCTAGACTTGTTGATCTTGGTCTGTTTGTTGGATTTGATCATACCAATTTCCGAATTGAGAAAGATGGACAGACTATAGCCACTGCTCCTTGAAACGGTAATTTGTTTGAACTCTCTCTCAACGATGCTGTAGCAAATGTTGTCACTGCTCCAGGTGATCATGATTGCAAAGTATGGCATCACCGTTTTATTCATGCTGATTTCTCAAAACTCCTTGATCTTCAACGTCGTGATCTTGTTCATGGCATGGATCTTAAAGCCCATCCTCATATGGGAATTTGTGAATTTTGTGCTCTTGGGAAACACAATCGTAAACCCTTTCCTCTTTCAAATACAACTCATTCTCATGACATGTTGGATCTTGTTCATACTGATATATGTGGACCTCTACCTTCTTCGAGATCACAATATCACTACTTCATTAATTTCATTGATGATTTCTCAAGGTATACGACTGTATTTGTACTTAGACAAAAATCTGAAGCCTTATCTGTTTTCAAACAATTCCACAAGCCTGCGGAACTTCAAACTGGTCGTCGCCTTAAGAATCTTCGTAGTGACAATGGAGGCGAATATGTTTCTCCAGAGTTTGTGAGTTATTGTGCTGACAGTGGAATTCATCATGAACACACTATTCCATATTCGCCTCAACAGAACGGTGTTGCTGAATGAAAGAATCGCACTATTCTCAATGCTGTAACATGTATGCTGATTCATTCTGGCTTATCTCGTGTTTTCTGGGCTGAAGCTACTTTGATAGCAGTATTTATTCAGAATCATCTTCCTACTACTGCACCCTGTGGTAAGATACCCATCACAGCATGGACATGTGACATTCCTTCTGTATCTCATTTTCAAACCTTTGGATGTATTGCTTATATTCATGTTTCCAAAGAAACACGAACAAAGCTTGATGCTCCTGGTCTTAAAGTTATTTTTATTGGATATTCTGACACTTCCAAAGGCTACAAATTCTATGACCCTTCCTCCAAGAAATTAATTGTGAATCGTGATGCTACTTTTAACGAACAGCTTATGGGAGGCTCATGGTCCATGGATGATTCTAATGATACTAAATCATTGCTTCAGGCTTTTCCATTTCTTTCAGAAGATGAAACTCTTCCTATAGAGGAACTTTCCTCTTCACAACCATCCATTCCGAATGTTGCCAATGATGATATTGATATTTTTGTTGATCTGCCTATTGATTTTAAACATGGCTCATGTCATGTTTATGATGAGGATATTGTTGATAATGCTTTTTCTACTTTTGAAGATCCCGTTACTTATGATGAAGCTATCTCTTCACCACAAAAGGATCAATGGCAAGAGGCTATGGAAGCAGAGTACGATTATCTTATCTCTAAAGGTACATGGATACTAACTGAATTACCTCCTGGTCGTACAACTATTAAATGTAAGTGGGTGTATAAGACAAAAGTAAAAGTAGATGGATCTTTTGACAAGTATAAGGCGCGTTTAGTTGCAAAAGGTTACTCCCAAGTAGCTGGTGTTGATTATCAAGAGACTTTTTCACCAATTGTTCGCATTACAAGTGTTCGAGTTTTATTGGCATTTGCTGCTCAATTTGATTTAGAAGCTCATCAAATGGATGTGCGAACTGCTTTTCTTAATGGTGACTTGGAAGACAAAATTTATATGGAACAACCAGAAGGGTTTGTTATTCCAGGTAAAGAAGACCTTGTTGCTCAACTCCATAAGGCAGTATATGGTCTCAAACAAGCTTCACGAGCCTGGTATACAAAATTTGATCTTTTTCTCACCTCTAAAGGATTCATCTCTTGCTCGTCAGACCCCAACTTATACATAAAACACCAAGGTAGCAGTTTTGTGATTCTTGCTCTTTATGTGGATGATACCATCCTTGTTTCCAATGATTTGGGATTTCTTCAGCAAGTGAAAATGTTATTGTCTTCTGCATTTGATATGGTGGATCTTGGAGAGATTCACTCGTGTCTTGGCATTCAAATCCAACGAAACCGTACAAAAGGTATTTTATTCCTTCGACATTTAAATTTTATTGCAGATACTATTCAAAAATTTGGTATGGAATCTGCACATTCAGCCAACACACCTTGTCTTACGAGCTCTACGAAGAACACTTCTGATAATGGTGGTCAACTTGTCACAAATCAACCTTATGCTAACTTGATTGGATGTCTTCAGTTTGTTGGCATAAACACTCGTTCGGATATCCTGTTTGCTGCTAATTATCTTGGACAACATCTTACATGTCCTTCTCTTAAGCATTGGTCTACTGCAAAGCGTGTATTGAAATACTTGAAAGGCACTACAGATTTTGGTTTAGTCTATCGACGATAACTCACATCGGATTCTATGAAATCTCTTTCTCTTTTGGGTTAGACAGATGCAGACTGGGCAAGCTCACATTTATCTATGCGATCTACTAGTGGAAATTTCTTCTTTATAAATGGTTGTCTTGTTTCTTGGACTAGCAAGAAACAACGTTGTGTTGCAGTTTCTACGACTGAGTCAGAATATGTTGCGGCATCACTTGCAGCTCGTGAGTTGATTTGGCTTCAACAAATGGTGGTTGATATTTGTCACTCTCCTCTTTCTAGCACACCCTTGCGGTGTGACAACCAAAGTGCTATTAGTCTTGCAAAAGACTATGTTCAACACAATAAGTCAAAGCACATTGCTGTCCATTATCATTATGTCAGGTATGAAGTATGCAAAGGAACCATTATGGTTGAACACTGTCCAAGTGACCAGATGATTGCAGACATTTTGACCAAAGGCCTCAACGAGTCACGTTTCATCCTCTTGCGCTCGGAGCTTGGAGTTGCTTCGGCATCACTCTTTCTAGATTAGCTTCTTTGCTATTGTAATAGCTTTGTACATATGACATTGTAATCTTTTAGGTACCATGCACTATGCACACTCCACATTTGCACATTGTGATCTATAAGTCACTTGGATATTTAAAATGTACATAGATGCACAATTCACTTTCACATCATCATTGCTGGTTCATATTTTCACATTGTATAGGGGCTTGGGTTTTTCCCTTAAACTCCCCAAGAGTTTTTTCATCCAAACCTTGAGACCTTTGTTTGAGTGGGGGTGTTGGAGCTATATATGGCTCACTCTACTCAACTTGGTCTCACCTATATATTTGTATCTTGTCCTCAATATGAATCAGTCTTTGGGAGCGTATATGGTGTGTCTCTTGTCTCGTCTCTCTCTCTTTCTCTCTACATCTCAACAACGGAAAATTATCGGCCATTCCAATAGCATGATATGCTATTCTTGTTAGCACTTTTGGCGTGCCCAGATATGTGATTTTTCCTTCTTTCTTTGTGCCTTTCAGTTTCATAAGCACATACTACGCATGATCAATTGCCTGCCTGGTTGTCGACTTCAATACTTGGGTGAAGTTGGTTGCAACCGGATGGTTTGGGGTGGTGTACCATGGCGGTCTCTATGATAAGAAGTGGAAGTGTTGATGGTATAGGTGAGCTGGTTCTTCCACTTGCCTTTGGATGAGATAAAAAAAGGTGGCAGGAGTTGTATCTTTGGTAAAGGTGCCTGCTATCTTTCTGTCCCTGGCCCACACCGTCATACCTTTAGTTGGCAGCTTCAGTGCCTCGGTCACTATCTCCTTAGTGATTACCACTTCTAATTTACCACTTCTAATTTTTACCCTTGTTGGTCAGTGATTTAGGTTGACCCATCTTCCTTGATTGTGGACAGTAATTCATATGTCTTTTGGAAATCCACACCACATGGTTCTTGGTCGTAGAAGTCCCTTAGGCTTAGCCTTCTGTTGGCTTCTTTGGTTTCTAGCTTTGTAGCTACATCATATATCTCCTTTGGTAGCATTTGTAGTTCCACTTGGTGTCCTTCTTCGCTCTTCAACCTGCCAGTGAAAACCGTGGTGTTGTTTTCTTCAAGCTTTATTTTTGACAAGTAAGTTGCCTTTTCCGTTTTCACTGAACTTGGATCTAGCTAGTAACGTGGAAACTCTTGCAGCTTTATTTTTGGGGCACCCTTTTCTTTTGCTTCTCGACAACTTGCATTGCTCCCCTCATGTCTAGTGTGAGAATGTGCTATAAACGGACTCTTGTGGACTCCAAAAATCGCGTGTGAAGAAGGCAGAGAGCTCCCTCCTCCAAGAGTGACTAGTGGAAATGAGGTGATTTTGGGCTACCTTGGATATTCATACTCGGATTTCCCAAACTATTTTTCCCCAAATTCCCCTGTTAGTCCTATCAGGCCGTGAAATCTATGTTAAGACTCAAAAATTTCTTCAATCGGATTTCATGAGCTCATTCTGCAAGAATTTGGGAAAGTAGGCCTTGGCAGCCCAATTTAGGCTTCCTGTTTCCATTTGTCGATTGAATTGAAATATTTTGTGCCTATCCGTCTTGTCCTTCTGATCATCAACGTATCTTTAGTTTCTCCATCTGAGCTCATTTGCTATTTATTAGTAACTTTTGACCTGCTTATTGAAGAAATTAAAGAAAATAATAAAATAACGCTAAAAAAGCAAGTAAAAAATCAATAATTACAAAAGTCCATTAAGAAACACTGCTTTATTGTTTTTTGGTGGATTTTTCCATTTTTAAGGTCCAATATCAAGAAAAATGATAAAAATAACCAAAATAAGACCATTTTTAACGATTTTTTGATAGTATATACACTATTTACACTCATCGGGAAGATGTTCTCAGTTAAATTTTTCTTGTTGATGATTTTGTAAGGGAATTATTAGGTAATTTTGCAAAAAATCACACGTTAAAATTAAAGTTTTTCCTCGCTCTTGAAACATTGTCCTTAATTACTTAGTTCCCTTCCACCCCTCCTAGATGGCGTACTCCGGGGCGACTGTGTACATGGGTTGAACAATCGTGTCTATGCATATCCTTGGTTGGCTCTACCATGCTTTGAAGATCAATGCAATTCAAACCATTATCCTGTGCAAGAGTTGGGTCTTAAGTAATTAACTCAAGGGTTTCTAATGTCGAGGTTTTCTTTTGCTGTCTTCCAAAGAGCAAGTCTTGTAGCTTGTGTGCTCTTTGCTTTATTGTACCATCAGGATGCTTTGGCACACTGATTTCCTGAGCTGTCGGTATCAATAATGGTGGTTGTTGAGCTTTAACTCGCCATTCATATCTTGGTTTCTCTTTGATGAATTGTTGTGTTTGAGTGTTTTGAGACTTAACCCTCCACCGCTTCATCGGCTTTATGGTTTCTGGGAAAGATAAGTGCTCCTTTTTCCTCCAAATCCATCTTGTTTTATGTTTTCCACTCAAAGATGCTTTTCTTTGTGTCTTTGATTTTGGAACCTTCTTCGGTACGGTAGATGATGTCTTGGGTACCCAGATTTGAGATTGTTTGTCTTTGAGTTGTACTTTTGGTGCCTAGATATGTCTGACTCCTTGGATGCTACTTGTAGAATTTGCTTGTCTAGAGGATGAAGAAGATTAATTGCTTCCTGGTTTGTTCTGCTGGTAATCCATTTCCATTTCTTCTTTGCTTGGAGCAATTGGAACAATGAGTTGTCCGCCTTTAGGTGATAGCTTGAGTTGATTTGTATCCCAACCTGGTACTTCGTTGTACGTCCGCATCCATGAGATTCCAAGAATCATCGTTTCATTCATGTGTTCATCTGGTAAGCATAAAAACTGATGAGGTCATGAATATCCATGTACTATCACATTTAAGTTGACTACTCCCAGTGTTGGTGTTGGGTTCTTGTTGCATTCTTTACTACTAAATATTTCTGCCGTCAAAAAATAATTCGTTGCTTTCTTGTATGTGAAATAATTGACTGCATTACTTGAGCTCCTGTATCAACCAGTACATTTGTGCTAAGATTGTTTAGCTGTACTTTGATGCGAAGGTCCATTCCATCTAACCATTCATCATCTGTTGATACTGCATCTTTCTATAATTCCCATAGTCGTTCATCAGTTCCAGAGTGTTGATGGGAATAGGTACTTGTTGATTTTTGAGAGAAACTTTCCTTTTGAGTACTTGAATTCATCAATACCCTGATGTCGTTTTATCTTTCTTTGCTTTGCGGCATGCATCTTTTCTAGCAATTCATTGGTTAGTGGCAAATTGTACTTTTTTAAATGGCATCCACTAATCCAATTAGCCATTGGTTTACCATCTAGGGTACACAACTTAACTGCTCCACTTGGGGATACATCTTCAATGATAAACAGTTCATTTCCCTTTTTCTTAAGCTTGGGAATGTGTTGCTTAAGGGAATAGACTAAAACTAAGTCCCCTTTCTTGAAGCTTTTTGTTACTAGATAGGAATCAAAAAACTAGGTTTATTTCCGCTTTTGTGCATAGTTGTGAGCTACAGATGTTAGCCTTTGCTCATCAAGCTTTTCTAAATCTTAAAGTCTCTCTAATAGTTCATGTCCAGTGCACTCAAGATCCTTAGCTACCCTTAGTGTCAGCAATAGAAATTCTATCGGCAGTATGCATCAAGACCATAAACGAGGTTAAAGGGTGTAACGTTTAAAGCTATCTTGAATGAAACTCTATAAGTCCATAGAGCGGCATGGAGATTCATTTTTCAATCAGTTTGTCTTGAACTAACCACTTTAGTCAATACCGAGCTAAAAAAATTATTCGTATGCTCAGCTTTTTCATTTGCTTGTGGGTGATAGGAATCTGATTTGTTATGGATGGCCATAGATTTATTAAGAAAATACTCAATTACCTCATTGAGGAAATGAGTTCTCCTATCAGTGACAATTTCTACTGGCAGTCCATATCTTGTGAATACATTCTCATACAAGAATGCGGCTGTGGTTCTGGAATCATTCTTTTAGATTGCTTTAGCCTGTGCCCACTTGGTCAAATAGTCCATAGCTACAATGATATATTGAGCTTGGGTTCTAAAATCAGGTGGTTGTATGGCCCCACAAAGTCTATACCCCATTTTGTAAAATCTCTAGCCCCCATCATTGGTCTTAAAGGCATGCTATCTACACGGGTTGACATTTTTGCTCATTGACATGCATCACACCTTCGAACATATTCCTTGGCATCTGCAAAAAGTGTTGACCACCTTATGCCTACCATTAAGATTGCTCTTGCGGTGGTTTCACTAGAAAAGTGACCTCCAGCTAATCCAGCATTTGCTTGTTCTATAATGAGAACATATTTGTCTTCATTTGCACAAAGACATAGATGTTAATCCTTTCCTCTTTGATACAATTGGTTTTCAATAAGAGCATAGTCTCTTGCTTCAGTTTCAATTGCTCTTTGGCGGTGTTTACTCATATCCTCAGGAAATGTTCGGTTTGATAAGTAAGTAACTAGATAGTTACTCCACTTAGGAACGAGTGATATTTGGAACAATGTCACATATGGTTTGGGTGTGTGTTTCTAGCATTGAGGACATTTTTTTACAAATGAGTGAACATCACTCCTCATAGCTAGCCAAAATACTCCAAGTCTCAAGATCTGTTGCATAGTTTGGTCTTCTGCAAAGTGAAGTCCCACTATGATAATATGTGCTTGACTTAGGTATTGGGTTTTCTCTTCAAGATTAATACACAAAATCAATATTTTATCTTGATTTCTTTTGTATAGCCTTCTAGCTAGTAATAGATACATAATCGATTGCTCAATTAATTTGGTTGTAATAGGAAGTGATATTTGCGAATCCATTTGAACCATGGTCATCAAGGATACTATATTTTTTGACCATCGAGGTATCATTTCCATGGAGAGCAGATATGCATTTGCTAGATCATCTTCTACTCCCTTTGGTGGTTCTCCTGATATAATCCTTGACAAAAGATCTTCTCTTTGGTGAGTGGTGCCCTTTTTCACAACTATAGTGACATCAAATTCCAAAACAATGATGAACCATCTCAGTATTTTTCATGTGTTGCATGGCTTGTTGACCAAGTACAATAAGGCTTGGTGGTCCACAAAGAAGACAAATTTGTTAGCTAATAGGTAATGTCTATACTTTTTTATGGCATAGACCATTCCTAATCCTTCCCTTTGTGTGGTTGTATAGTTTTTCTCTGCCATATTCAACTGTCTACTAGCATAAGAAATAGTAAAATCAAATTTTCCTTCTCCTGGTTGAGCTAGTATGCACCCAATGGCAAAACTAGAAGCATCTACACATATGTGGAATATCTTATTCCAATCTGGTGCTTTCAATATTGGAGCTGAAGTGAGAGCTTACTTTAGCTTCATGAAGGATTCTTCACACTCATTAGTCCATTCAAAGAGTGTAATCAAGCTATACATGGGTTTTGCAATTATAGCGTACATGTAAATGAATCGTCTGTAATATCCACAATGTCCCATGAAAGCTTGAACCCCTTTGGCTGTTGTCAGTCTATGCAATTCAGCAATAACATGAATTTTATCTATATCAGTAGCTATGACATTTTGAGACACTATATGTCCAATAATTCATCCTTGTCTGTCCATAAATGTGCACTTTTTAGGATTTAAGCAAATCCTATAAAGTCTATATTTTCTGAATACCTTTTTGAGGTGTTCAAAATGATCAGCCCAAATTAATGAATGTACACATAGATCATCCATATATATTTCCAAGAAATTACAAAGGTGACATGAGCATTAGTTAACCAAAAAGGCTAACCTGATAGGCAAAAATACCCCATTCAATTACGAAGGCAGTTTTATGCTGATCTTTGGGGTCAACCAAAAGTTGATTGTATCCCAAAAAGCCATCTAAAAAGCCGTAAGCTTCTTTTCCTACAACTCGCTCTAAATAATGCTTAGTGATTGGAAGAGGAAATTTGTCTCTAATGGTTGCTGCATTCACTTTCTTGAGATTGACACACATCCGTAATTTTCCATTTTTCGTGGGTACTACCACAATTGGAGACACCTAATCTGCGTGTTCAATTTCTTAAATGAATTTGGCTTCCTTTAGATTTTCTATCTCTTCTTTGATCTTTCTAGCAAATGTGTCATCATAAGTGTATGCCTTTGTCTGCTTGATTTCGCATCATCTCTCATAGGCTCGGGGGGTTCACTATGTGTAAAACTACCATATCACGTGCGTTCAAGACATGTTTGTAAAACCCCTTATCTATGAATTTTTTAAGGAGTATAATGTACCAAAGAAGTCATCCATAAAAACCCTAATTGACTTTCCAAAGAAGGGCTGAAAGACAAGAGTTGTAAACCTTATAAAGGTACTAGGAGCATTTGTGAGCCCAAATGGCATCACTCTATAGGCAAAGCAACCCCAAGGTGTGATGAAAGTGGTTTTTAACTGATCTTCTTCTGCTATTCTGATTTGAAAATACCCTGAATACCCATCACACACTGTGCAACATTCATAGCCGGCTACTTCGTTTAAGATTTCATCTTGGAAAGGAAGAGGAAAATGATCCCTCTTTGTTGCAGCATTGAGCGGTTTGTAGTCAACACAGACCCTCCATTTTCCATTCTTTTTAGGGGTTACTACAATTGGGGACACCCACTCACAGTTAGACACAGGGTAAATGAAACCAGCTTTGAGGAGTCGGTTAACCTCTGTCAAAAGTGCCTCTTGTTGTATTTTTCCTAAGCGCCTTAGCTTTTGAGCCACAGGTTTAGTACCTGGTTTTAATTCTATGCCATGCTCTATAACATCCACACCTCTAATTTGTGAGTAATCAGTGATAAACAAATTGGGATACCTCTTGAGCATATCGATGTAGGACCGCTTCTCCTCAGGGGTAAGATCTTTTGCAAGCATCCTCTCAAAGTCTTCAAAGTGCTTGTGGTCACCTTTGTCATCCTATGTTTGCTCCTTTGTTGGGTCAACCTCTATTGATGGAGTTTTTGATGTGTTGAAGATGATTCCCATTACCTCCAAAGATGATTCTTCTTCGCTATTGGATGTAGTGGTTGAACCTTCCTCGTCGCTTGAGCCAAAACTCTCTTCACTTTCTTCATCAGCCGTGGTCTCATAGTTGATATCGAGCTGCTTTCCTTCATGCCAATCGTATACTACATGTTGGCCCTTTTTGAGAATCAATTGTCCTCGTCCCCATTTTTGATCTGCATTCACAGCAATGAGCCAAGGCCTCCCTAGGATGATGGGATAGCCCTCCCCCTTGGCTGGCATAACATACATGTCCACACATGCATCTATATTACATACAGAAACTTTTACATTCTCGATGATCCCTAGGCACTTCACACTTGCATTGTTGGCCAGTCTAGCTTGACAATTAGAGGATTTAGTGATTTCAAGCCCTAGTCTCTATTCATGGCTCTTTCCGTGATCACACACATTTGTGCTCCACCATCAACATACACGTTGGATACCTTCCTACCCCTTACATAAGCATCTACAATAGGTTCCACATCTTGTTGTGGCTTTGAAGTCAATGCCTTTACTGTCACCTTTTCTTTCTTTCTTGGGAGTCTTGTGCTTACAAGTTTGGACCAGTGCTTTCTCACCTTGGGTGATAGATGTAGGAGTTGAGGCCAAGAAATATTGGGCTTTTGAGTTTGCAAATCTTCTAAGATGTTGTAGGGTTCCATATTCTTTCCTAATGGAAAATGGTTGATGCCGATCTCCCTTCGCCTTGACCTTTGCTTCTTGCCTCCTTCCTCCTTCTTTGACTTTTTCTTCCTCTCCTTCCTTGCAGGTTCTGACTCTTCATTCCTTGTGTCTTCATCCTTGTTGTGTGCTCTTGTGCACTTTTCTGCTGGCATAACATCAAAATGTATAGGGCTCACCTCTATCTCCTCTTCCAGCTTTATGACATTTACTCCCCTCTCTTCCTCCACTGGTGGGACAGGAGGGATGTTTGCCACTGGAGGTGGTGGTGGTCGACGAAGAATTTGCGGGGCTTGAGCATGCTCTTGCTGCACCATGAGCGGAGGGGGTCTAGGAGGGTATATGTCCCCTGGAAGACTTCGAGGGTGAGGGAAATTATACATGCCATGACCAACTTCGTTGCAATTCCAGCATCTCAACTCTTGTGCTTGACGTCGTTGATTGCGATTCCCTTCTCTTGGTTTTCGTTGTTGGGGTAGGCCCTGCACTAGATTCAAGGTGAGACTCTCTAGTTGTTGAGTTAATCTTTGCAAGATCTCTTGTTGTGATCCTTCCCCTATTTGTGAAGTTTGGGCAAGAGAGCCCCTAACTTGTGCTCCCATGCTTGGTGAAGAATCCCTCTCAATGACTTCATTTAGGTCCCTTGTCCTATGTGCTTGAAAATTTAACTTCTTGAATTTGACCATGGCCACCTCACGTGCTTCCTCAAATGTTGATGGGAATTTTAACTCTACCTTGGTCTTCAAAATTGGATACAAGCCAGCCATGAACCTATCTTTCTTTAGAAAGTTTGGTGCACCACCTTGGTTTTGTAAGGTAGCCTCCCATCTATCCCATAGGTTAAGGAAAACGGCCTCATAAGATGGGTAGTCTTCAAGGAATACCTGTTTATGTTGAAGTAGACAAAGACCCTCTGGAGTATCTCCTTGCCCAAATTTGGCAAGGAAAATTGCATGTAGCCTCTCCCAATTGGTTTTGTTTTGAGGTTGCAAGGCCTCGTACCATGCCTTAGCCTCCCCTTTGAGAACGAGTGGAAAAGCACGCAGCTTTACCTCTTCTTGATCTCTCCCAGAGATAAGGTGTGCCATCTCCAAATTATCCAGAAATTCTTGTGCATCCTCACCATTTTTAGAATGAAAGGTAGGAAAAGTGCTTGACATTTTAACAATACAAGGAGGCTTGTGTACCACAAAGTTTTGACTATGATGAGTGATCACATCAAAATGAAAATATATACATCAAGTGTTAGTTCATAATTTATCATAGGCAAAATAAAAGGGTTGATTGAGGCATTAATTTCATTAAGGCGAGTGGGTCCAAAAATTCTCCTAATGGTTTCTTGAAATCTAAATTTTGTAGCAATTATGATGTGCACAGATTGACGAGCTATGGGTGTAAAAGGAGAAGTAGCTCCAGGTTGGTTCATGTGACAATGTGTTCTCCTTTTTCTTTCTCTTGAAGAAAGTTTCCTTTGAGTGGATCGCTATCTAAGCGCCTCTTGTCCCTGCCTCAAAACAAAATAAAAACATGGACATCAAATGAATCATCATAATTAATGAATGGAAGAATGATGGGATTTGGAGATGCCAAGATTTCACCAAGTCTTTCTGCTCCAAACATAAAAACAATGCGTTGTTGGTAAAACAATTTGCGATCTACACAAATGTTAATTCTGATGCGTTGTGAAAAATGAAAAGCATATGGTGCAACTCTATTGTTCATGAGGAGAATAGAAGGCAATTAGGAAAGTTCCTCAGTGGGGGCACCACTTTTATGAGAGCGGATTTTTTGAGATGGGGCTCAACTCAAGGCTCCCACCAGATAACCACTCCGTGAGACCCTACACACGCATATTTCTTAGGGGCACCACCCTCTTTTATGGAGAAAGAAGGAAACCAAAACAAACCATATACAACACACACACACACACCCACACACACTCACACCTTCCTTATGTGTTTCAACACAAAATGCCCTTCAACCATTCAACACACACTCCTTAAGCAATCCCTTTGAACACTGCACAAACTCACATGCAAAGATTGACCTTCACCATATTAGTGCTCATATACTTCTAAGAAAAGCAAGCACAAAACCTCAAAACTCAAAACACCATAATGCACAAATACTTGACAACTCCTTTCCTTTCCCAAAAGAAGAGACTACTTACACACATAAAGCGGCATGCATAGAGAGCTCTTCTCCATCTATGCAGCCCCAAGACTTACTTACACACAACATAAGGAGAGAAGCCAAGCAAATAGACACCATGGTGCACAAAAAACTTTCTCAACAAACAAGCAACCCAATGAGCACAAAATATGAGAAGCTGTCAAGATAGGCTTACCAATTTTACATGCGTTTAGAGCAAAAGTGTGACGACGACACCCCAATTGCAACAATGTGTTGATCAAACCATGAGATAGATCATTGAACTTGATATCCTTGCTCTCATATAGAATCTACAATCCTTATTTAGGGATCAGTATGATAAGAGAAATGTTTGCAAGAGAATGGTAGCAATAGCATATTGATGCTCTCTCTATGGTGCCGCTTATGATAGCGAGCTTAGGAAATGGATAGGGAGACAAGAGGAGAGAGAGATTAGGGCTTCCCTAACCTTAGAGGAGCTTATTTGCAGCAATGGAGTAGGTGTGTGTATTTTTGTGCTTGCCAAAGGGCCTTTTTATAGATGTACAAGACCTTGGGTTAGGTTAAACTTGACTAGGGTAGGTGATTAACCATAGTTAGGTTCCCTTTTGACCATTCCTTCAATTATGCAAATAAGGGACTTGTTTTTTTATTAAAAATAGCCTTTTAGGTCATGGAGGCTCCATAAGGGTTGATAATGTATGTGGGCCCCACCATGATGTCCCTCCAGTGGCTCCTGCAGAGTGTCCCCATCTTGTTTGTTGTGTCTCTGGAAGCATCTTGAGCCGACCCCTCCACATGCAAGTGGTTTTTAACTCCCCATTGGTATTTTAGAATGTTGGAGAAGTCAAGAAAACTTTTCACCTTTGTGGTTTACCTGATTGTAACTTTGACCTGCAGTAATAGTGTCCGCAGCACCTTGTTTTCACCATAACTTTCAGCCTGTAACTCAGAATTGGGTGCTGTAAAAGGCAAAGTTGACCTTCTCAAAGTGTTTAAGCTGATTTTGGAGTGTTCCTCAAGTATAACCATGAGCTAAGGCGTTCAAGATGCATCCAAAACACCTTTTGAACCAAGTCTCCTTGTTGGGGGCCCTTTAGCATGCATCCAAGGTGTAGCATGCTTTTTTCAAAAGAGAATCCACCTTAAACAAATGAGGTAGGCTCCAATAAAGTTTGATTTATTGGGGATATACATTATATTTAAGATTTGTTGACCAACACAAGTAAATGATCCAAGACTTGGGTCACATAGTGGTGGGGAAGGGAAGGCCTACAAGGTTAACCCTACCCTTGAGAGAAGATGGGTAAGATAAGTGCCCATAAATTATTTATTTACAAATTATGGGATGTAGATAGGTATTTAAATTAGTAAAGGTAATTAGTTAAAAGAATATGCAGTAAAAAAACTAGGAGAGTAGAATTAAGTTTACTATTTACATTCAACATCAAGAGAGAAATATGATGTAAATGCATAAAGATCTAATAAGGGTAAGGTGTTTGTATGGAAAAAGGCTATTACAGAAAGAGAGAATGAACACTAGGTTAAAACTTTGATAAAAAATATATACATTTGAGTAGAAATGTAGTGCAAATGCAAGGTTACCATTTAATGCTACTCATATTAGCCCTCCCCCTTCATCTAGGATCATTCATGCTCCTAGATGAAACAAAAGAGTTTTTTTCTTTTTTTTTTCTTTTTTTCTTTTTTTCTTATTTTTCTAAAAAAAAGAGGAGTGATATACACTCTTTTACTCCATTAGACCTGCTTTTCATTACCTCAATCCCATAAATCGGAGATGGGAGGGTTGCCTTGGGTATGTTGAGATTCCAAGGTTGGTTCTTCTTTGCACATCAAAGCTTTAAAAACAGGTGGAGCATTTGCCAAGCCGAAGGAAGCCATGCCAATTTGGAGCTTAGACGATGTAGGTAGATGACTTCCTATCAACGGATTGATACGTTGAAAGTAGGGCTTTAATCTCCATCCATTGACTCTAGTCTTGTGGAGTCTTTCTGATAAATCTGCTAATCTGTAACTACCATTCCCAAACTTTGTTTTTATCATGAAAGGTCCCTCCCATCTTTGCAAAAACTTTTTGTCAAGTCGAGTATCAAGTCGGTTATCATAGCGAAGAACCAACATACCTTCCTTCAATCCTTTCCCCTTGAGCTTCTTGTTGATTTTGTCCCTTTGGCTTGTGGCTTGGGCAATGTAATAGTCGATGGACTCTTCTCTATCAAGCTCAAGTTGTTGAAGATCTAAAATTCTTTCCTGCAAAGCTTCTTTTGGCTTCTTTGCTCCCCGTGAGAGAATGCGTAGGCTTGCAATCTCCACCTCAATAGGAAGGAGTGCCTCCAGTCCATATACCAAATGAAAAGGAGTGAATTGAGTGGATACCTTGAAAGATGTTCTGTATGCCCATAGAGCTGCGGTCAAATGGCGATCCCAGTCATTTGGTCGATCTGCAACCTGCTTAGAAATGATTTTACATATCATTCCATTCACCTTTTCAACCAACCCATTGCACTGAGGGTAGTGAGGTGTAGAATGCAAATGTTTGACTTTTAACTTTGTCAAAAGATTATCTAGGAGCTCTGCTCTAAACCCTAGACCACGATGTGACAAAATCTCTAATGGTGTGCCGAATCTACTGCATATGTGATCAAAGATAAATTTTGATACCTCCTTGGCTGTAATTCGTGTTGTACTTGCTGCCTCCGCCTATCGTGTCATTTAGTCTACTCCCACAATGATGAAGACCTTACCGGTAGATGTGCGAGGTAAGGGGCCTATTGCATCCACACCCCACTTCTCAAAAGGACCATACGAAATTATTGGAACTCGCGGTTCGTAAGTGAGTCGTTGATTTCCAGCAATCTGACAACCTTTGCATGACTTACACCAATGCTGGACATCACGGTGTAGACTTGGCCAAACAAACCCTGCTTGCAAAATCTTCCTGTTTGTAATATCATGAGAAAAATGACCCCCACAGACATCATCATGGCATGAAAAGAGGATTCTCTCTATTTCTTGAACAGATGGCACCCTTCTTAGCACCAAATCTTTCCCTTTATGATACAGATCATCTCCTATGAGTTGGTAAGGAGTTGCCTTTTTTACCAACCTATGCCTTTGCACTTTATCCAAGTGTTTAGGGCACTCACCAGTTTGGAGGAAAAATATGATGTCCTTCAATTCCTCTTGGCCTTGGTACTTTGGTTCGTAGAGCTTCACACCTCCCACCATGATCTGAAGTTTCGCATTGGCGAGATAATCTGCTTCCTTATTGAGGGTTCTCACAACATGCTGTACCTGTGTAGCTTCAAAATTCTTTATCAAAGCCTTGACCTGTCTAAGCCACTCCACTAGAGTAGGGTTCTTGCACTTCCATATTCCTTGGATTTGCCTAATAACTAGTAAGGAATCACCTCTTATTATAAGTCTTTCAATGCCAAGTTTTTTGCATTCTTCAAGCCCCAACTTTAAGGTGACATACTCAGCCTCATTATTAGAATGAACATTTTCCAAGGTGATACCTTTCTTAACAAGAACTTCCCTTTGTGGACTTAGAATAAGAACCCCCCTTCTGCCCGATCGTGTTGTCGTCGGTAAGCTCCATCAAAGCACAAAATGTGTGCATTGTCCATCTCCTCCTCATTATTTTGTGGTGTAGCTTTGTCTCCTGCCTTTGGTGACTCTTTCCTTTCTCTCACTTTGTATGTGAGAATGTCTGCAAGACCTGCCCTTGTGCTATCTTCCACAAGAAAAGTGTATTCGAACTCTTGAAGTTCTAGAACCCATTTGGCTATCCTAGATGAGAGGCTCATGTGTTGCACAACATATGGTAAATTGTTTTCCATGGTGAGAATGACAAATGGTGCAGGTAAGAGATATGATCGGAACTTTCTTACCGCAAACATAATTGTGAATACCACCTTCTCCATATCGGTGTAGCCCTTCTCTGCAGCGGTCATGACTTTGCTTGCAAAGTATACTGGCCTCATGTAGCATGTTTTTGGGTCTTTTTGCATGAGAACTACACCGATGGCCTCCATTCCTACACTTGGCGTGATGTAATATGTATCCTTTGGATTTGGTGGCATTATTGTTGGAAGAGAGTTGAGAATACCCTTTACTTCAGTAAAGCATAATTCGTGTTCCTCTCTCCATTCAAATGTGGGTTTGTTTGCTAGCTTGTGCAAAGGTGCAATAGCTTCCGCTAGAAGGTGAATGAAACGAGACATGTACCTTACTTTGTGGTTGAAAGTCATGAGCTCCTTGGTTGTCGTTGAAGGTTGTAGTGACAAGAGAGCATTTACTTTTGATGGATCCACTTGAATTCCTTGCAAAGAAACCACATGACCTAGCAATACCACTTGTGACTCTGCAATGTGACACTTCTCATGATTAAGCTGTCCCCCAAATTGATGAAGCCTCCTAAGCCCCTCCTCAACTTTTTGGCAATGAAGTCTTTGGCTACTATAGATACAGAAGTCATCCATAAAAACCCTAATTGACTTTCCAAAGAAGGGTTGAAAGACAAGAGTTGTAAACCTTATAAAGGTACTAGGAGCATTTGTGAGCCCAAATGGCACCACTCTATAGGCAAAGCAACCCCAAGGTGTGATGAAAGTGGTTTTTAACTGATCTTCTTCTGCTATTCTGATTTGAAAATACCCTGAATACCCATCACACACTGTGTAACATTCATAGCCGGCTACTTCGTTTAAGATTTCATCTTGGAAAGGAAGAGGAAAATGATCCCTCTTTGTTACAGCATTGAGCGGTTTGTAGTCAACACAGACCCTCCATTTTCCGTTCTTTTTAGGGGTTACTACAATTGGGGACACCCACTCACAGTTAGACACAGGGTAAATGAAACCAGCTTTGAGGAGTCGGTTAACCTTTGTCAAAAGTGCCTCTTGTTGTATTTTTCCTAGGCGCCTTAGCTTTTGAGCCACAGGTTTAGTACATGGTTTTAATTCTATGCCATGCTCTATAACATCCACACCTCTAATTTGTGAGTAATCAGTGATAAACAAATTGGGATACCTCTTGAGCATATCGATGCAGGACCGCTTCTCCTCAGGGGTAAGATCTTTTGCAAGCATCCTCTCAAAGTCTTCAAAGTGCTTGTGGTCACCTTTGTCATCCTATGTTTGCTCCTTTGTTGGGTCAACCTCTATTGATGGAGTTTTTGATGTGTTGAAGATGATTCCCATTACCTCCAAAGATGATTCTTCTTCGCTATTGGATGTAGTGGTTGAACCTTCCTCGTCGCTTGAGCCAAAACTCTCTTCACTTTCTTCATCAGCCGTGGTCTCATAGTTGATATCGAGCTGCTTTCCTTCATGCCAATCGTATACTCCACACATCCAAATAGGTATGTTTGTTCAACCAAGATGGAAGCTTAGTTTCAGCCGAAGAGACTAAGTCAAATTCTTGTATGGGCGTGTTAACCCTCGTGGCTCACGGACACCCTATCGCCTACGATGGACACCGTAACCGTATTATTTATTTAAGTAGAGTCAGGCACCGGGCTTGTCGGTCCAATAGGGAAAGGTAGAGTGATCGCCGATGAGAGGCGCACTCTAACACGAACATGCTAAGGTTAGTTGGCTAAGCATGGGCGCCCAAGTGTGAATGGGGTGAGCTCACATAAAAGCCAATTAAACCTAAAATTGAGTCATTCTCTCATTGTGCAATAGAAGCTGCTCTTGCTCCATCTCCACCTTCTCCTTCACCATCTCCTTGTGTGTGTGCGTGTGTGTGTGTGTGTGTGAGAGAGAGAGAGAGAGAGAGAGAGAGAGAGAGAGAGAGAGAGAGAGAGAGAGAGAGAGAGAGAGAGAGAGAGAGAGAGAGAGAGAGAGAGTGAGAGTGTGTGTGCGATTGAGCGTTGCGGCGGCACGACGGCGGCGAGGCGGTTGAGCGCGGCGTAGCGGCGTCTCCCTCTTCTTTGCGGCGCGGGAATCCTTCATTCGCAACTACGCAGGAAGGTGAGTGACACACCGTTCTTCCTTGTGAGCTTGTCTGTTGTATGACTGTGTGCTAGGAGCCTTTGTGGCTCGTACACGGCGCGTAGCAAGTCCCTAGCCTTGACATTTTTGGTGCCGCTGCCGGGGAGCTGCTGCGCGTGAAGCTCCAATGGCGACGTGTAAATTGTATTGAAGCTATTTTTTATGTAGGAAAGGCGCGGCTTAAGTTTGATCATTGTTGTTATGTAAAAACAGTAGAGAAAGACACAATGTTGTTGACTGCATTCAAGTTTTCTGTGTTCTGTTAAGCTCTGTTTTGTTAGTTCTATTAAGCCCCAAAAGTCACGTTTTTGTATTAAGCCCCCAATAGTTTTTCTATTACGCCCCCCGATAAACCGCCCCTCCCGTCCATCCCTTCACTCTCCCCCCGTGTACTTATATACGAGGTCACCCCCCCCCTTATAAATGCCACGCCCAAAAGTAGAGGGATCAACGGCAAAGGTTTAATCTGTTGTTGATCTCATCTTCATGCAATAAAAAATTTAGGGTTCCCACCGTCGCAAATGCGCCTCGAGCCCTAGACCTCGCACTCAGCACTCCCACGCTCTATCCAACCCACTTGTCACGCATTGCTGCAAGCACCATGACTCCCTAAGTATAAAAACCTGCCCCCCCCCCACACACACACACACACACACACACACACACACACACACACACACACACACACACACAGAACAAAACTATATCCCACGGGTTCTTGAATGCTCTCGGGTTGTGGGATCGACAATGGTGGGTTACACACGTGCGGGGTCAACACCTACCAAGTGACTTAAACCCATGACTTGCTCACTGGCAGGCAAGTGGCCTAACCATGTGGGCGTGTAGCCATCCATAGGAAAACACACCATCATATATTAAACACACACAGGCAAACGGAAGCTCACTGACAGTGCGCACTAGTTTTGCCTTGGTTGCCCGTCGTCGATCCCACCGCTCCCGCTTCCATCAATACTCTTGTGTGATATAGTCTTAGCGCCTCCCCCCTCACCCCCCCCCCCCCAAAAAAAAAAAAAACCCTAATTTGACAACCTCTTTCCTACAATCAACGCACTCTAGATCAAATGAGGGTGCCTTACCAAATACATCCTTCTTCTACTCCAGCATGTCATACACAAAGAGTCCTACACCACGTTGTTCACTAGCAAGATGCAGCTCTCTTGTTTAGTAGCATGGGATCTTCCTAATAATGAGTCAGATACTTTGGGATGGAATCAAGCACGGTTCTTTGCAGTTGCGCTTGCAACTCTCTCCTCTCTTTGGCTAAAGAAAACTATGTCAATGCAACTCTCTGAAGTGAACCATCTGAATTTCTTACGGTTTTCACATGTGACATATCAATGGAGTACCTTGTTTTCCCTCATAAGAATGATAATTCATCTTCATTGACCTCAATTTCAAGTTCCTCTTCAGCACATTTGTCTTGATCTTGAACTCATTCTCTTTAGTGGGTATCATTTCTATCCATGTTGTTCCGGTCTATACATTCATCATTGTCACCGGTTTGCCAGATATTTATCCCTACGATTATCATGCTCAATGTGAGTCCTTCAATCACCCTCCATATGGTTGCAATCCTTCTATATTCATCCTCTTTGTCATGGTCTCTTCGTCTTTCATACCTTATCTTCGTCTACCGCAATCTCCATCATCATGTCGATCATCATCTCTTCTGCAAGTTTTGTCATCGTGTTGATTGTCACGTTCACTTCAGCTATCATGCTCTTGCTTTTCCTCTTGCTCAGGTTTGTTGCTTCTTAATGAATGTTACTCATGCTTGTGTCTGCTTGGGATCACTCCTTGATGGCTCTTAAACGGTGCCAAAGGGCTCACTTTATATGATGTTGAATTGCTCCAGTGGAGGTCTTTACAAGGACACCATGCTTTTTGTTGGTTAAAATGCTATGGGCACAACGACGCCTTTATTTTCAATTGCAACTTTATTTTCATCATTGCCAGCATATCAATTGTATCTATCAAAAGCATGCAAAGAAGGAACCCCCTAGAACTGCAATGGTATCTATTCAAGAAGAGGGCAGTCTTCAACTTATAAGTCCCTTATGTTATGCATGGGGAGAAGTGAGAGAACGTGATGCACTCGTCCTCTTTGATTCTAGTTCCACACCAAATTATATATATGTGGGATTATCATTAAAGCTAGGGATACGTGCTCATGACTCTGGGACAAACATATGCTATTGAAGGACCCTTTGAAGGCCAAGAGACTCCAATCACACCTTTGATTGGAAAGTGAAGGCTTCATGTTCAAGGGTATGTGGACAAAGAGGGTTTTCTCATCACTCCACTCAAGAATGACAATGTGTTGCTTAGAGCACCTCCATCAAGTTTCTAGAGAGGTCGATAGCATTTCAGCACAAGGGTAGCAACATCACTCTGTGAGTCAATGAGTCTCATGATTCCCATTATATCTCATGATTCCTTTGAAAAAACAATAAAGATCTATTTATGCTTACATGATATTTGTCAAGGATGCTCCTAAAAATAATGTTGTCTCTTCTAATGGTTCATCAAAAGTACAAAGTGATTTCTATTCATTTCTAAATGAACATGCTGATCTTTTTATCGATGACATCCCATGAGAGCTACTTTCTAGAAGTGGGATGACGATCGTAGGATTGAGCTCATACTAGGAAGCTCTCCTCCTAACAAGACTCCTCATCGAGTCTCACCAACTCAACAAGAGAGGAGATTATGTCACAAGTCAATGAACATGTGTAAAAAGAAATGGTAAGACCTAGCTCTTCACGATTCTATTCTCTTGTCTTATTAGTACACAAACAGGATGGTACATACAGAATGTGTGTAGACTATCATGCATTAAACAAGATAACATCAAAGAACAAATTTTCAATCACAAGGATTGAGAATTTGTTTGATCAACTTCAAGCATCTACCTACTTTAGTAGAATAGACCTTAAAAAGTGGCTACCATCAAATAAAAACTGTATTGGAAGATATTCACGAAACAGCCTCCTTTAGGATTACCTTTGGCTTGTATGAATATCTTGTCATTCCTTTTGGGCTAATGAATGCTCGAGCCACATTCAATCAAATGATGGAAATAATTTTTTGTGTACATAGGGCTTACACCGAAGTATTCTTTGATGTTATCACAGTCTACTCTAAGTCCTTAGAAGAACACAAAGAGCATCTCAAAGAAGTGTTTCAAGCATTGCAACAAAATAAGTTATTCATTAATCACAAAAAGGGTGACTTCTTCTTAAAACAGGTTCAATATTAAATCATATTATCTCAAAGCATAGTATTTGTAATGGAAATGGCCTATGAACTTTGAGGATAGAGGAATTAAGAGAATTAGAGTGAGCATTTTCATGAAACTACTTTGAGAACATAGAGGGTGAACTTAATTAGCGGTAGGCAACATAACCATAATGCCTAATTAACTTGGCATGAACAATAATTTTTGCAAGAAAGAGAGCTAGAGAACTTGACAACAGTTGAGGACCGCCTTTATGTGGAGCGCGTCCCCCCTCCAATAGGCTTTTGTATTATATATTCTCCCATCAAGAGAGACTTGGTACATGTGACCTAGGTGATGCAATGAAGATGGAAAGCTTCATACATCACGAGCATAACATAATCCTTGGTAAAAGAATTAACCATCCCCAGCCTCAGTCCCAAGGCCTCAAAAACCTTCGAAGGTGGAGAGAGCTAGCGGGGAATGCGGGTAGGGAAGAGGAAGAAGAAGTATCATACGAGAAAGAGATAATTCCTCACTTATCATCACTCTTCTTGCATTGCATAGCATAATAACATAATAATGATGATGAAGACGATGGAAAACTTAAGCATTGGAGCATGGCTCTTGGTTGGATTTGCATTCCATAGCCAAGAGTGTTGGTGTAGGCTCTCAACTTCTTAACAAGCTTGGAGAAGGAGATGGAGCTCTTGCACTTTGCACCTCACACAATGAGAGAGAGAAAGAGAGAGAGAGAGAGAGTGTGTGTGTGGGAGAGTATACCCCCCAAGCTAGCCATCTAATTGCATGGTCAACCCCCTCTTCTAGCTCATGCTTGTGGCTCATTGGCTCTCTCAAGCCTAGCCAATCACAAGCCCTGGTCACAACTAGCAATAGAGGTAACCTTTGGACAAGTGTCCTCCTTTCCCCTTAGAGAGAGAGGACTTGATAAATGCTTAAACAATTAGTTAAATTATCATTGGACCCCTTTAGAGACCAACCAATAGGATTTAGGTACACTATGAGGGCAACTAGCTAGGGGCTTGCCATTTGCCTATTTGAGCAAGGGGTGTCCTTTGGGTGAAGATGGAGTAAGTCAGCACACCCCCCCTACTCTTGGGGCTCACCCCCTCCTTTGTAGGCTCATGCTTGACTTTTTGGAACACTTTAATCCCCTCTAGCATCTTAGTCATGAAGCACCTCAAGCACCATAGTCAACAAGCACCTCAAGAACCATAATCAACAAGCACCTTAGTCAGCAAGCACCTCAAGCTTGGGCCGGGTTCCCACCTCAAGCACAACCCTAGCTTGCCTAAGGTTAAAGGAATTTTAACACTAACCTTTGAGAGGTCTTTAATGAAGCTAACCCTAAGGTCTTTAATTCTCCATTAGTTAACCTTGCTCTTTGACAGACCATCTCTCATTTGGACCCCTTTAACCTTGGCCCCGTGTTGAGATAGATCCATAAGCACATGTCTATATTCTAACCCTTGTTCCTGTATATTCTCCCACATTAAATGATCAGTTTAATATGAGAAAATCATTTGGGTTGGTTACATATTATATTTTATGAAATTATTTGTATGGATTCACCAAAGCTTGAGGTGATAAATGAATGGCCTAAACCAAAGAATCTACATGAGCTATGAAGTTTTATTGGAATGTGCTCATACTATAGAAGATTCATTGCAAAAGTATTGGGCATAGCAGGACCATTACTCAATTTAACCAAAAATGAAAAGGAGAGAAAATCCTTTACTAAGCTTAGAGAGAGACTCATGTCTCAAACTATCTTGGTGCTAGTAGACCTCTCATAGCCATTTGAGTTCCTCCATTGTGATGCTAGTGGTGATTACCTTGGAACGATACTACTTCAAGAAGGGCATGCCAAATGCACTCTGATGAGAAGATTCTTGGCATCTATGAAAAAGAGATTCTAGCTCTCTTACATGCCTTGGATACATGGAAGCATTACTTACTTGGGAGGCCCTTTATCATTCGAACGGATCACAAGAGTCTCAAGTACTTCATGAAACAAATCAAGCTTTCCAAGAAACAAATGAGGTGGGAAAATTTCCTTTCACAATTTCAATTTCACATTGCTCACATTCTTGGCAAGCACAATCAAGTAGCTAATGCACCCCATGTAGACCTCGATCGAATGCTATGTCAATAGCCCCTCACAATGATCTAACCACTATGCTAGATGAGTACATTATTGAACCAAATTTTTGAGATGTTATGTCTGTCATAGCACTAGGGAAGATGCAAGAACCATACGTGGTTCAAGATGGCTATCTTCTCTATGGCTCTTGGCTATGTGTTACCAAAAGTTTAAGATATAAGGTTATGTATGAAATGCATGCTCTACCATATGTTAGGCATAGAGAGATTCGGGCAACAATGAATGCAATTGAGGCCTATTTCTTTTGGCATGCAATGAAAAAGGACATACAATAATATGTGACTCAATGCATTACTTGCCAAAAAATCAAATATGCCCAGTGGAAGCAACTTGGTTTGCTTTAGTCGTTTCTCCATGGGAGAGTATCACAATCAGGGATTTTATTAACATGATCACAACACGCAAAAATATTAACGGTGAGTGATCACTGTTTAAAACACGTGATCACGTTAAATATTCACATGACCTTCCCATTAACCTAGAAAAACCACCCAAATTGGTAGTCTTGTCGAGCTTTTCCATATCCCGGGAGGCAATCACAAAAATTTCACGTGATCATGTAATTATAAAAACCATGAAATTTGCTATGGATTTTATCTTTGGCTTAACAAAGTCTATCCGTGGGAATGCAGGGATATGGACAATAGTAGACAGGTTTAGTGTAACATTTAATGTACTAGTAACTTGTGTGTAGCGGAAATTGATAGCATAGTGAGCATTTCATTAAGAACAAGTTCCTAATGAGCATAGAGAGAGTACTTAATTTGAGAAAGCAACATAACAACTTGCACCTATCTAATTTGGCATTGAAAATACTTGAAAAGAGAGAGAAATAGAACAATTGACAATAGTTGAGGATTGAATTTACATGGAGCCTGTCCCCCCTCCATAAAGGCTTTGTATTATATCTTCTCCCATCAAAGGAGACTTTTGTACAATACAATTCTTGTGTTACTTGATAAAACTCGTTGGTGCAATGAAGATGGAAGCTTCATGCACCAAATTATGCTTGAAAAACACACCTAGTGTCCCTAGCCTCAGTCCCCAAGACCTCACACACCTTCAAAAATGGTGAGAGCTAGCAGGGAATGAGGAAAGATTGAGAGGAATAAGGTTTATCTTACGAGAAAGAAGTATTCTCCTCACATAATCACTTGAATAGCATAGTTTAGCTTAGTAATTAGCATGGTAGAGGAAATGAGCATGCTATTGAAGCTTGGCTATTGATTGGATTTTCATTCCATAGCCAAGACTTGTTGGTGTAGGCCTCTACTTCTCAATGCTTGGAGAAGGAGACAGAGTTCTTCTTGCACACATGAGTTGTGTGTGTGTGTGCATGCATGTGTGTGTGTATGTGTGTAGCATTGTGTTAGTAAAATGCAGCCCTCTCTCTCATCTTGGTTTACCCCTCTACTATTTGCTTATGCTGGCCTCCCATTGGCTCTTGAAAAGCTTAGCCAATTACAAATTAGAAGCATGATTGCTGATAGCCTTTTGACAAGTGTCCACCTTTCCCCTTTTGTTAGAGCTTTAGGTAATTAAATAATTCAATTAAACTATCATTGGACCTCTTAGTCTTCTGGCCAATAGGAATCAGGTAAGTGCTCATTGGACCCCTTGGTAGACTGTCCAATGGTCTTCTAGGGAGATTAATTTCTATTGGTTCTTTTATCGAGCATTTTTTTTAATTGATTAGACTAACTTTACTCTAGCCTAATTCTCATTGGTCCACCTCTATGGCCATCCAATAGGATTTGAGGGGAGATTGGGAGCAACTGGGCTAGGAGCCTAACATGTGTCCAGTATTTCCTTTGTGTAAAAAGGGAGCTTTGGAGTGTGTGTGTGTGTGTGTGTTTCTCTCTCATCCCCTACTAAAAGGGCTCACCCCCTCCTTCCTAGGGATGTGGGAAGACTTTTTAGTCTTCCCATGACCATCCAATTTTCCCCTTGCTTTGGCCATTGGATAAATGAGTTAATTTTTGGAACCTTAGCCTATGGAAGTCTTAATGGAGCTAAACCTTAGGTCTTTTAAGCCCCATTGAAGCACATTTCTCTTTTGCAAACTGTCCCCCTTTGGATCTCTATTTTCCCTCCTTTGGATCCGTGACAGAGACCGATCTGGCAGTCTTACGAATATTCTAGCTTTTACTCCCATGGTACTTCCCCATATTAAATAATCAATTTAACATGAGAAAAATATTTGGGAGTATTAGATATTAGTTTTTAAGACATTACCTCTCTCTTTTACCCTATGACACCATTCCAGAATGGATGACTAGTCCATTTGGTGTTTGAGAGCCTTAGCTGCCACCGCAAGCATGTCTGCACTTTAGTACTTCCCCATATTAAATGATCAGTTTAACATGAGAAAATCATTTTGGGAGTATTAGATATTAGTTTTTATGACATTACCTCTCTCTTTTACCCTACGACACCATTCCAGAATGGATGACTAGTCCATTTGGTGTTTAAGAGCATTAGCTGCCACAAGCATGTCTGCACTTTAGTCCGTATCAATCTTCCATAGTAGAGTGACAAACTCTACTTGTTATTCAGGAGACGTCATCCCCACAAACATGATCCTAAGCATGCATACTTATTAACATGTGCGCACAATAAAGAAAAAGAGAGTCTTGTAAGACAAAAACTTTGTTCATTTAAACATATTTACATTTGCTTACTCTAGGGAATCATTGTAAGCATTGACAAGGTTTAGGTTATCCTTTAATCGTATGCCTTGCATCCATATAGCATCTTCAAAAGGATAATTTTTAAACTTGATAAGGTATCATAAGATAGTATAACCGCCTCGTAATACCTTGTCTTCATGTCGGAGAATGGACTCAGGCTGCAGCACCTCTTCTTGGTCCTCGATCTCTGATGGGTCTTCAATAATTGCTTCTTAAGGTGGCTCTCCTTTGTAAGGCTTTAGTAGGCTCACGTGGAAAGCATTGTGTATGAGCCGATGGCTGGGCAACTTGAGTTGATAGACCATCTCATTGATTAGCCTAAGAATCTGGAAGGGACCATAGTACCCCTTTTCTTAATTTAGCATAGTACTTTTGGTGTCCCGTAGGATTCTTACCCGTTGTGTCCCTTAATTGAGCCTTGGGAAACTTAAGCAAGACCCAATCATTTTGTTTAAAGGCTAGCGATCTTCTGTGCTTGTCAATAGTAACCTTTTGCCTTTGATGAGAGGTGGATATAGCATCCTTAATCTTTTGGAAAGATTCTTGCAGGTCTTGGCTATATTCATCTAGAGCGAAGATCTTCCCATGTACCTTCAATAGTAGCAGGGGACTTTTTGATCTTCCCTCTATCACCTCAAAAGGTGCTTTTCCCGTGGAAGTATGTACAGTGTTATTGTAATCATACTCCACTAAGGGTAAGTATTTCTCCCATTGGGAATTTTGATCTATATTATGGCATAAGATTTTAGTAGATCAAGAATAAGTTAGGTTGGCTATTTCACTTTGGACATCCGTTTGGGGATGATAGGCCGAAGAGAAGTTTAGCCTTCTACCTAAATTCTCAAAGAAACCCTTCCAGAAGTTACTCATCATTGTAGGATCTCTATCTGACACTATGGACATTGGCGAGCCCTGGTACTTGAAGATTTGTGATATAAAGAGGGTTGCCATTTGATGGGCCTTGATAGTATTTTTGACAGGTATGAAATGTGCTTGTTTGATAAACCAATCTACTTTTGTCCATATTCCTGTATTCCCATGGATAGACTTGGGCAATCCAAAGATATAATCCATGGATATGCTCTCTCATGGTGAATTAGGGATTGGCAATGGTTGAAGCAATCCAGGTTGCTTCCCTCTATCAAACTTCGTTTTTTGGCATACCACACATTTTGAAACATACTCTTGTATGTTGGCTTTGATGGCAGGCGAATAGAAATATGTTTCCATCCCTTTTAGGGTAGACTGAGCCCCTCTATGCCCCGCATAAGGAGGAGCATGAGATTCATACATTACTTTTTCACATAGTGAGTTAGTAACGCATAGTTTATTACCATAGATAAGATAACCATCTTGTAGGGTAAATGATTCTTCCTTCTTCCCTAGTGCAAGGGCTGAAATCACATCTCTAAAATCAGGATTGATATACTCATCTATCATAGAAGATAGATCATTGTGAGTTGCTATGGATATCGCATTCACTCTCGGTCGTCTTGAGAGTGCATCGGCTACTGGATTATGCTTGTCATCAATGTGAGCAATATGAAAATGAAATTGCGAAAGGAAATTTGCCCACCTCATTTGTTTGTCAGAGAGCTTGGTCTGCGTCAAGAAGTACTTAAGGCTTTGACGATCCGTTCTCGCAGAATGAAAGGAGTCCCCAATAAATAGTGCGTCCACGAATCTAGAGCATGTAGAACTGCTAAGAGTTCCTTTTCATATATGCCTAGAGCTTGCTCAACAGGGTCCAATCTTTGACTTTCATAGGCTATAGCGTGCCCTTCTTGGAGCAAAACAGCTCCAAAACAATCACCACAAGCGTCGCATTGGACCTTAAATGGCTTTGAGAGATCCGACAGTGTAAGCACACATTGAGAGTTAAGCTTCTCTTGAAGCTTTTTAAAAGAATTGTTCTCCTTGGTGGACCATATACCTAATGTTTTTCTTGGTTAGGTCATATAATGGTCCTGCGATTTGTGAGAACTTTTCTATGAAGCGTCTATAGTATGCACACATACCTATAAAGCTTCTTAGTTTATGCAGATTCCTTGGATTAGGCCATCCTTTTATTACCTCTAAGTTTGATGGATCCATTTGGATGCCATCTTGAGGGATAATATGACCTAAATACTGAATCTCTTGTAAGAAAAATTCACTTTTCTTTCGGTTTATATAAAGCTTATTCTCTCGTAAAACTTGAAATATTACTTGGAGGTGTTGCTTGTGTTTGTCTAATAAATTAGAGTAGATGATTATATCATCAAAGAGCACTCTAGTAAAGGTTTGGTGAGGCATGAATAGCTTCTCCAGCAAGCGGTTAAACGTGGCTGGTGCATTGGTCAAGCCAAAAGGAATGACAATGTACTCGTAAAGACCAAAAGTAGTCCAAAATGCGGTCTTTACAATGTCTTGATCAACTATCCTTATTTGATGGTAGCCACTTTTTACTCAATACTACTGAAGTAGGTTGACCCTTGTAGCTTATCAAATAGATCTTCTACCCGTGGAACAGGAAACCTATTCTTGATAGTGATTCTATTTAGGGCTTGATAGTCGATGCACATACGATATGTGTCGTCTTTCTTTTGCACTAATAACACCGGTGAACAAAATGAAGATGAGCTAGGCCTAACCATGCCTTTCTCAACTAACTCATGCACTTGCCGCATAATCTCCTCTTGTTGAGCTTGAGAAACTCTATAAGGAGGTTTTTTAGGCGGTGAAATACCTGGAAGAAGTTCAATTGCATGGTCGTCATTGCCTTGTTTGGGAGGTAGTTCACAAGGGATGTCATCAATAAAAACATATTGGAACCCCTTGAGGAAGTTGGATAACTCTAATTTCTTTTGATTATTTATATTTCTTTTGCTAAAGCATTAGGTTCATTTTGAGAATCTTTAACATAAATCATGTCCACGGAAATAGAGCTCTTTATTGACTTATTGAAAGCTTGCTTATGTACAAGGGGCATGTTACTACACTACTCCTTAGCATCTATGTACATATATTTTTCCCTGAACCTAAAGTAGATTTGCCTTTCAGGGAATTAACATTGGCAGCAATGCGAGCAAACCATGGTGCCCCTAGGATTACATCCTCATGCTTGAAAGGAGAGATGAAGAAATCCTCCTTGTCCACATAGCTTTAGACATGAAGCCTCAATTTCCCAATTAAGGGAGTGACTGAGGCTTCTTGCCCCTTGAAAGCACCATCAGCAAGTAGGACATCTCCCCTCTCATAGGCTTGGATGCCTAGCCTGGTGGCCAACTATGCGGATATGAAATTGTGAGTAGAACCAGGGTCAAAGAGAATGAAAGCATCATGTTCTCTTACCTTTCCCCAAGCATGGCATAGAGGAGATTCTTTGTGATGAGCATCTTCTTCTTGAATTTTGACCAAGGTAGCTCCAAGAGGCACGATAGGCGTGCCATTGCTCCCCATAGTTGAAACAACGGTTATCTTTTTGATAATGCTCTAGCTCTTCAGGAGAGAGTTTATTTTTGCCTGTATAAACTCAATTCTCCTTAGCTTTTTGTTGTTGGCATTGCCTTTGGGGGACTTTTGGAAATATTTCGGAAAAAAAACGTGAGTTATAAAAACGTGATGTTAGATTTTTGAAAAAAAAATCGAAAAATAAAAACGTGAGTGAGGGGGAGGTTAGATTTTCGAAAATAAAAAACGTGATTTATAAAAACGGACGGGTTGGTTTGTATAAAAGTTAGATCGGGATTGGGAAATGAACGTTATAAAAATGGACGGGTTGGTTTGTATAAAAGTTAGATCGGGATCGGGATCATTCCCCCAAGCCCAAGCCCAAGCCCAAGCCCAAGCCCAAGCCCAAGCCCAGGCCTCAGGCCTCAGTCCTATGATATATACTAGACTCACTCTTATATATATACCCTACCCCCTCAAGAGGGAATGAGAGTATGTGGGACAAGTCCTCCACTCTCCTCCCTTCTCTTCCCACTTGCACCCTTAGACTTGCTATTTGGAGCCTAGTTCCCCAGCTAGGAAAAGACTGTTTCGGGCTTTTTTGGAGCAAAATAGAACCAAACGGTGGGCTGTAAAGCATAGCGCATCCCTCCTAGCGATACGCTCGTTTCGAGCTATCACACGGCCCATTCCACAACACGCTCTAAAAAATCTAGCAAAAAAACAAACAAAAAACACGCAAAAAACTAGTCACAAGGCCTCCTAGAGCAGCTTTTTGACACCTTAGGGTATCAAAAGCACATGCACTTACGCTCTGGGCAGGTGCTAGAACACGAGCATATTGAGGGTGCCTCTGTTCATACGGACACCCATTACCCATCCACGATAGGCTCTAGACCCTCAGCGGGGACACAAGGTAGCACCACCCAAGACCCTAAAATAGCCGCTAGTGATTTCTCCTCCGACTCAGAAATCATGGAAGCATACCCTACCCAAAACACTGAGAGAGAAGGCCATGCACCTCCCGAAGCTCCACAGCCTAGTACTAGTATGTTTAGCCGTTTCATGGAAACATTAGGTAGAGCTACTCGCTCGGAACCTGATGGAAATGAAGCACACGAAGGGGGTAGGGAAGTGGACTCTCCTTTCACATCGTACGTGGACCCCACACCCCCAAAGAGTGTCCATGTGGATATCCTGCCAACTTCTTACCAAGAAGGCCCTATTGAGCTGCCTCCTTCAGAAGTTCCCTCTAGAGTACCGTTGGTGACAAGTAAAACCACGGGGAGCAACATTGCTTCTACCTCACAGAAACCGTTAACACGTCGACTCTAGAAGGATTGTTCATTAATGATCATTGGACATACGACCTCCACACTGAGGTATTCACGGATCTACACTCTAGCCACGCCTACCATGTAGGATGGATAGAGATTGTACGATCCACCTCTAGTGCCACGAGCCTCGAAGATCAACAGAAAATGATCTGTAATGTTATCCATGGCATTATTCAATTAGAAAGGCAAAACCGAGGGGTAAATATACTCTCAATTGGCCCCATGAGATTTCTGGATATGAGCAAGGCTCAACAGCCTACTCTATCACAAATGGAGACTCCTCTAATGAGCCCCATGGACCCATCTTACGTCATTTCACCTCGGGTCTCTATGCAATCTGAGCCTCCGAGCGACAACTTTAGCTTCCCTAACTTGGCTCAACCCTCTATTAAGGAAAACACAGTGCTCACTCCAGGGATAAGCCTGACAGAGAATGTACCGATGACATCTACGGTTAGCGCAGTGCCACTACCTAGTGTCGTAGTACCTAATATGGGGCCTCGACCGTATGTGCCTCTAGCCCCTTATGCACACATGGCCCCCACACCTCCAATTGTACCACTTGTTTATGCTCCTCGAGTGCCGCTCCCTAGCCCTTATCCGAGTGGACCTATGCCCGTTTATGTTCCATATCCTGCATCATCCACACATATGCCAAGACCGGTACCCGTCCCTCTCCCACATATGATTCCAAGAGTACCTCCACCGGCCCTGCCTCCTCACATATGTGACTTGGCAGCGTTTGCTCAAACCATAGGTCGATCTATCGCGGAAAATATGCGTCATGCATCTGATAGAGAGCCTAGAAGTAAGGCAGTACAAATTTCCAAACTCACGCAAAAATTCAATGGGGACGAAGATGCTAGAAAACACATTGAAGTGTTTGAACAAGTATGTGATTCCTTAGGGGAATGCAACGAACTACATAAGTGCAATGCCTTAAGCTTGACATTAAGTGGGAAGGCTGGAGATTGGTATAGAACCCTAAGGGTGGACGAGAAAACAATCTACCCTACCCTTCGAAGGTTGTTTCTAAAGGAGTACATACGAGAAGGTGTGCTTTGGGGTGTAGCATCTCAGCTACATAAGGCCGAACGTAAGGAAGGAGAGTCAGTAAAGGACTTCATTAGTCGTCTAAAGCACTTAAACTCTCGCTGCCCTGTAAATGAGCGCTTCAAAGATAACCAACTACTTGAACGATTCATTTGAGGGTTGAGGAATGAAGGAATATATAATGGACTAGTGATTAGAGGTATCACAACCTGGGAAGATGTCACTGCCAATGCAATCCAATTAGAGAACAACTTGATGATAGCAGGCATGAGGGTGTCTACTGACACGAGATCCACTAGCTCACAAGCCATTGGGTATGAACCCATGACTGCAAAGCCCATTGCCAATGAGCCAAAGGTATTTGAGACATTCTTGACAGACCTCACCAAGGCAATCCAAGAGTCTCTTAAGGATAATCGACCCCCTCAAAATAGTCACATGTATCCAAGAAGGGAGCAACAATGGTGTTCCATTTGCTTAGGTCCACATAGCACTAGTGAGTGCCCTACGTTTAGAGTAAAATTTAATGGAACTTGCAATGCATGTGGTAGGTATGGTCACCAAGCTAAGGATTGTTTAATGATCAAACGTATGATGGCAAATAGACCACCTGTAGCCTGGACAGATGCACCTTGAGCTCCTGTATTGATGCCTGCTCCACCTGTTGAGCAACTACCGCAACACATGGTTCCTAGATCTCAAAATGTTGTACAAGCTACACCGCTACCACATCCTGTGCTAGGACCGCAGCCCCCGCATCCAAGAGTCGCCCCTATGAACCAAGTGGGTTGCGAGCCATCAAATGCTTATGCAGATGGTTGTGAGGAGGAAATAGACACTAGTATTGCCTACGGACTTGATACATTGGAAGAGTGTCCTATATACTACATGGAAGATTGTTGGGGGCAAGTCAAGCCGGTTTATCAAGCTGCTGCTCTCGCATTCAGAGGTCAAAATATCAACACCGAGGCTAGGAGGCCACCTCTTCAATGCTACGAGTGTGGTGGACCACATCGAGCAGCGGAGTGCCCTATTAGGCTGCAAAAGAATGCTGCACAGATGCAAATGAATCAAGGGAGCACGTCTGCAATGCCAATACTCACATGTAATCGTTGTGGCATAGATCACTTGATTGCCCAATGCCCCTATAACCCAAATGTGCCTAAAATCACACCCCTAAATTTGGTCGAAATTGCTAGTGTGACATCACCAATACCACCCGTCGCTCCCGCTTACGCGATTACACGGTCCATGCTTCAAGGGCCAGGCCATATCCTCGAAGAGAGAGATACCGCGTCAGTTATCCAAGCAAAGAAAAACAAGACACGAAGGAAGAGGTCGCAAAATACGGGAAATTCAAAGCCAAGTTCCAAAACAAACATAGGAACAGGAGATGACCCCGTGTATATGAATGAACTCGAGGATGATTCAGATTCAGTCGAGACAATGGAGACTAGAACCAATACCACAAAGGGAAAGACCGACAAAGAAAATCGTAACATGGAACCAAATGAAAACCGAATAAGAGAAAACCATAAAGAGCCTCTGAAAACACCACAAGTGTTTCCAAATCCAATCCAAGACCCCCAAGATAAACCGCAGGGGCAAAAAGGGAAGAATCGTAAAAAGAAGATTGGGACGTACCCAAACCCAGTAGACGAGATTGAGCAGGTGAAACATCTAAGAGGTTTAGTGGAGGAGACTCAAAGGAAACTAGAACCAGAACCCATGCATGTCAAAATTCATGACACAGTGTTTCCCACGCAAGTTCATCCACCCCACATGAACCATAGACCGTTAGCCATATCTAGTATCATCCAAGAAGGGAGTGAGGACGGGACATCAGAAAGTGAGCATACACCCTTCTTGTTGGAAAGGATGTTTAACGAAGGAATACCTGATCCCATTGAGGAATATGAGATTCCATCCTCACCAGTTCCTAGTCAAGGACCTACACCCTGCAAAATGCCAATGAATGTTGCCAAACTAGTGGACTTCATGTCTTCTGAGGTCCGAACCACGATCATAGCAAAGCTGTATGGAGATCCTGAGTTATTCCTTGCACTTCGAGCATTCCTTAACGGAGAGCTACGAACGGGATTACCGCAGTTTGCGCAACCAAATAAGCCTGACTCGATTATGATTGATGAGGAAAATCATGTGCAATCACTTGACTTAGATGGACACGAGTCCGTGATCGAGGTACCCATTAACGAATTAGGGCAGTATTTTGAAGGCGACGAGTCTAATGCGACCCTACCCATCACTACCAAGGGATTAACTATAAAGGGAATTCTTGATGGTGGTGCGGGAGTTAGCATCGTTACAAAAGATTGTTGGGAATCCATGGGAAAACCCCGCCTCACTGTTACTAACATTGTGGTAAAGATGGCAAATGGTACCATAGCCAAACCGATGGGGATGCTCAAGGATCTTAGGATCAAAGTTCTAGGACACAAGGTACGACATACGTTCATTGTAATGGATTTCTCTAAACACCTTATGTCATATGAAATGATTTTAGGACGACCATTCATGAGGGAAGCACAAATGGTTCATGATTGGTCTAAAAATCATGTCTATTTGCAATTCCAAGACTCTGTCCTTAGAGTGGATTTGGTGACTGGTAAGGTACACTCCTTAGGGATTAAAACCATTATTGATCATCGCTCTGACACCACAGTTCACTCGGCCCCACTACAATATTGTTACACTTGTAAGAAGGATACAGACATTGGCCAAGATTCTCCTTACATGGATGTGTTACCGGGTATGACGGAATCAGACAACGTAGACTGGGTACACCTAGCTGCAACCATAGATACCTGGGGAAATAGAGGAACCACCTGGGTCACACCAGAGGGGGAAGAGGTACCACAAATTGCACCTCTGAACATGATAAGTGCCATACATGCATCTTCTAAGGGCAAGGCAATTGTGGACCAATCTGACAGTGACACCGATAGCTCAATAGAAGACTTTAAGCAACACGACTCAGACACTTACTTCCACAGTGAAACGGATTCTGAATCTCATGAATTAAAGAGTGGAGAAAGTTCAGAGTCAAAACATTTGGAAGGACCGAGCACATCAACCCATGATAGCTCCTCCGAGAGTGAAGAGGACACCAACGAGGACTCCTTTAGTGAGCCAGATCTAAATGCAAATCAAAAGCAGGTCTCAAATAAGAAAAAGAAAAACTTTAAGAGGCGTCGATATCGAGCCAATGTACGTGCTAGGATAAAAAAGAAGAGATCCTCAGCAGAATGGCTCAGTTATATAGGAGCATGTGATGCTCATCGAAAATTGGTAGACGATTGGGGTGAATATCTCCAAAATGTTATGTGGTGTAGACCTCGACCCCATGACATAGCCCAATTAGAGATCATAGACAGTTGAGCCGCACTGCAAGGAGGCGTCAAAACCAAGAGTTAGCTCGACAACACAAGAAAGCAGAAATGGAAGCACAGACCAAAGCACAACCAAAATCCACAGACTTGCATCCTGCACCAGAACATTTTAAATCTTACACCACAGGGGAAGCAAAGGTTGTGTACACAAAAGCCCAAAGAATACCTATCGATGGGAATAATGGAATCTATGATGGTCCGGCAATAGTTAAAGAAATAGAATTAGCTGACCCCGGTGAAGAATCAAAACCTGTTTTTATTGCCCAAGACCTCACTGAAGTTGAAGAGGCGGTCCTCAAAGAGCTTCTCAAGGAATTCAAGGACATATTCGCTTGGACATACCATGATATGAAAGGTATTCCACCTTCTGTGGTCCAACATACGATCCCTATGATTAGCACTGCGAAGCCCGTACAACAAAGACCCTACCCGATGAATCCTAAGTAGGCAAAGATCATTCAAGAAGAACTAGAAAAGGTTATCAAATGTGGGTTCATATATCCTATTGAACACTCTGAATGGGTGTCTCCAATAGTTATCGTGCCAAAAAATAATGGGAAACTCAGGGTGTGCGTGGACCTCAAAAAAGTTAATGCAGCTACTAGAAGAGACCATTACCCCCTACCATATTCCGAACATGTACTCGAAAGAGTTGCAGGCAAGGAAGCTTATAGCTTTCTAGATGGGTACTCAGGCTACAACCAAATCACGATAGCGCTAGAGGACCAAGCTAAAACTGCCTTCATCACAGAATTTGGCGTGTTTGCATTTCGTGTGATGGCTTTTGGCTTAACAAATGCCCCTGCTATATTCCAACGATTAATAAACACTGCTTTTAAAGAATATTTGAGAGAGTTTTGTGAAGCTTTCTTAGACGACCTTTGTGTTTACTCTTCTTGGAAAGAACATCTATCATGTTTGCAGAAGGTGTTTGAAAAGTGTAGGTTATATCGTATCTCATTGAACCGGTTCAAATGCCAATTTTGGGTCAAGCATGGAGTTATTTTAGGGCATATAGTATCTAAGAATGGTATCTCAACCGATGAGAGCAAAATTAAAGTTATTCTAGAGTTACCACCACCAACCACTTACAAGGGAGTTCAAAGGTTCATGGGACACGTGGGTTATTATCGACGGTTTATTTTATTTTTCGCTGAGATAGCACGTCCTTTGTACAAGCTTCTCATTGAATTTAAATGGACTGAAGAGTGTGACCAAGCCTATGAACAATTGAAGAAAACACTAGCAAGTGCTCCGATTTTAAGGACACCTAACTGGGATTTCATTTTCCATGTGCATATTGATGCATCAAACTTTGCTATTGGGTGTGTTCTCACTCAACCAGGAGAACATAAATTGGACTATCCCATTAGCTTTGCAAGCTGTCAATTGAACGATGCTGAAAGGAACTACACCACTACAGAGCGAGAAGGTTTAGCAAGTTTATGCAGTAAAGAAATTTCGCTACTACCTTTTGGCAAACAAGTTTGTATTTTATGTGGATCATCAAGCGTTGCTGTATCTGGTAAACAAGCCATGCTCCACAGGAAGAATCACACGATGATTGTTAATTCTTCTGGAGTTTGATTTCACGATTGTAGTGAGACCCGGTAAAAGGCACGTCATGGCTGATCATTTGTCTCGTATACCCAATGGTGAAGCCCCTATAGGAGTTGATCATGAATTACCCGATACTTCCCTATTCATAGTTGAGACTATGCCTGAATGGAGTGAGAACATTGTTAACTTTTTAGTTAATGGTTTTCCACCCAAGGAACTTCGTAAGGATATCGCTCGAAGGCTAGTAAAAGAATGTGAACCCTATTGTTTGATTGCCGGAACTCTGTATAGACTAGGCAAGGACTATATTCTTAGGCGTTGTGCTCGTGAGGATGAATATTTGTATATCTTGCAAGAAGCACATATGGGCGTAGCAGGAGGACATTTTTTAGGAGACCTGACTGCTAGAAAGGTGCTGCAATCAGGATATTGGTGGCCAACTTTATTTAAGGATGCATCACTTTTTACAAAAGGGTGTGATGAGTGCCAACGTTACAAGACCACACAGCGCAAAGACAGAATGCCCTTACATCCTATTAAAGTAACCCAACCATTTGAAAAATGGGGCTTAGACTTTGTAGGTCCAATTAGTCCTGTAGCTCGCAACACTCAATCTCGATATATTCTAGTTGCTACGGACTATGTAACAAAGTGGGCTGAAGCTAAGGCTTCACAAAAAGCTGACGCGAGGATAACAGATAAGTTTCTTTTTGAGAACATTATCACAAGATTTGGTTTCCCTTTTGAAATTGTTAGTGATAATGGTACCCATTTTATAAATGAGGTAATAAGACAGCTTACCACGACCTTTATGATATCCCACCATAAGTCTACACCTTATTACCCGCAAGCTAATGGAAAAGCCGAGAGCACCAACAAGACTCTAATCTCTATTTTAACCAAGACGGTAGAAGCTCATCGCACTGATTGGGATTTGAAGTTGACATCTGCTCTATGGGCTTATCGTACTGCTTATAAAGTGGCTATTAATTGTACGCCATTCAAAATGGTATACGGCCAAGAAGCGGTTATGCCTTGGGAGTTTGTCATTCCTAGTCTTAGGGTAGCTTCGCAAGAAGGATGGAATGGTAACCCCTTAACCGAGCGTTTGTATATCTTAGAAAAACTAGACGAAGAGAGACAGTTGGCTGTGCAAAATGCTCTTGTGGAAAAGGATAGGAGAAAGAAGTGGTTTGATCGCCATGTGAAGGACAAGGACATCAAAGTTGGTGATAAAGTCCTTATGTATGGAGTACGTAAAGAGAAGAAAAAGTTGAAATATGCTGGTAAAGGACCATATAGAGTATGTGAAATTACCCCACAAGGTACCCTTCGTGTGGAAACTCTTGATGGAGTTGAAACCATTGGATTCCTCAATGGGAGTAAATTCAAAAGATATTATGATCCTTTAAGCCAAGAAGAACTACGGGCCATTCATCAAAAGAAGGCCGCCAAAGCACAAACCGAGTTAAACAAGATACAAGCTCAAGCTGAGGCTAAGAAGCGACAACAACGTATAAGACAAAAACGAGAGGCTAACCTTGGAGTCACAAATGCATTCCACGTAGAAATCGAAGAGGATTGGTTGGACTCTGACACCCCTCTACGATACCCTATTGAGTTAAATACGCCTTATTGGACACGGGTGCTAAATATAATCTGCTATCCTATGGGGTGTGGTGTCAGTTAGGGAAGCCACCTTTATCTGAGAGTATTATCCAAGTCAAGGGTGTCAACAAGAAAAAAACTATGGTTTTTGGAATCTGGCACACTTCTGTCAGTTATGACAATGGAATTGTAGCTCAAGACTTTTTGGTCATGCATACTGGAACTATGGAGGGTAATATAAACCTAGGCCGCACGTGGATGATAGCCACCAAATGCACTATTGATTGGGGGAGTGGGGGTGTTACAACGCAAAAGCCAACTCTTAGCCCTACCACTCAAGCCATAGTCCCTGAGATATTGCCTAAGGAAATAAAACCCAAGACATTGCATGTCCAGGAGGTTGAACCATACGTCCCCATAGCCCAACTCTCTAGAGCTTCAACTGATGTAGTTGAAAGAAAGCTTGAGACACACAAGAACCATGCTAATATAACAGAGAAAACATACAAGTGGGTCCCTAAAGCTTATGTATGATCAAATCTGGGTGCCCAAACGTAAAGTGTACTCTTACCTGTCACCTGGCCCATGTAAACCCAATCCTGTGGCTCCAAAACAAATTGAAAATCGCGGAAAGGAAAAAATCATTGAATGTTACACACCCGCTCTAGAGCTAGTTTGGGTACCAAAGAAAGAACGATTTGTTCCATCTAGCTCAGGAACAGGTAAATCAAATGAAGCTTCTTGCTCTTCATGTAGTTCCTATACGCAAATAGAAGCTTCGACACAACCTCCACCTACCAATGTACATATCCATACAAGCACGAACGAGTTTGCACCTCCCGGGGTAAGTTCACCACCTACAACAATGTTGCAAATAAAATCATGGGAGAGTACCTTACCACCCTTGCAACTAGATGAAACGCATAGGGCGGTCGAAAACTATTGGTTAAAGCCTTCACCCATAACAACTTGGAACAATTGGTTTCAAAAGGTGACGACCTCATTCCAAAAGGTATGATCTACCCAAGGAAGGGGGGAGTGTTTGCTAACATCAATCATTCACTCGCTCCCCTCTCAACCTTCCTCCCTGAACTCTCAATTCCAATCTTAGGGAATGTATATATATAGCCTTATACTCACAAAAAACAAAAATAGTAAAGAGCAAGAGCGACTAGCAAGGAGAGAGCACCCTATCAAATCTTACATATAAATCCAAATTCACCATGTCAATTCAAGCAACACACAAAAAAAACTCTTATGTTTTAAAGGCCTAACCAAATCTATCTGTATTGTCAGAAATGGCTACTTCACCAGAGGCATGCACTTCTATTTTTGATGAAAGGTACCCTTTGTCTTTTCCTCAAGTGTTCTACGTATGCTACCCTATACTTTCTTGCGAATGGGATTTGATAGAGAGCCTTGCATGTGAGAGAAATTTTGAGGAGTTAGAATGGCTGATACGTCTATGGCTAACTAGTGATCCCTACCCAGTAGCGAATGCGTCTCCAGTGGCACATGCTTATCCTTTTGCACAAGATGAGTATCCACGCATCGCGAGGTTCTTGATTAGCATGCTTGCACAAGAGGATGATGAAGAGGAACTAATAGAGACCGAGGAAGACTATGGCCTCACGGACAACGATTTTATTTATCTAGATGATGAGGATAGAGGCCTAGCCTTAGGGTGGCCACCCGGTTTATATAATATCCTCTTTCCTTGATTCTAAAAGGGGTGACAGATAGGTAGGTTAGGGGTCTAGATTGTGTTTTGAGTTTGTTTTTTAGGAGTTTTAATTTTTCACACTGACATGCCTCCTAGAGGTATAGTGCCTGTTTTTGGATGTGTTAGGTAGGACTTATATGGATCTCCATCCACATGGCTGAGGACATCTGCTTCAAAGAAATGAGCCACTCCATACCTCCAAGTGTACTACTTTCCATGATTCATGTTGGTGGATATGTGTAATTGCTAATAATGATTTTTCATGCTTTGTTTGAGTGCAATAGTTATGATTGTTATCTGCCATTATAGATGTATAAATTTGTCTTTGCTTAAGTTGATTGAACTCCAGTTTAATCTTATGGATGAGCCTGGAGATTAGGAGACCGTGACTTTAGGTTAACTCATTTACTTGACCACTAGGCCTAGCTAATAAAATTATTGGAGTATTTGAGACCTTAGGAATGTTTTAGGCAGAGAAAGGCTTGCTCACTTAAACAACAAAAAACACTAGTGCGAATACCAAGAAAATGGAAGCAAAAAAAAAAAAAAACATAAGTGCCACTAATGAAAAATCTTACGCTGGAAGAGAAATCCTGGCTTGAATTGGTACTTCACTCACATGTATTGTCTATGGTACTAGAGCCCTAGAGGTTCCTAGTGTGGGCGCTTTTCCTTGAGAAGCAAAAAACCCCGGACATACAAAATAAGCACACACGTCACATGATTGTGACCCAAAGTAAAAAAGAATAAAATAAATAAATAAATAAATAAAAAAATAAAGAAAAATTAAAAGACTTCCATTGAGCTTACAGTTAACATTTCAAGCTTTTGTTTGCAGTTGTGAGAGCGAGTTGGCTAATCGAAGCTGAAAAGAATAATTAGGGAATCTTGCATTTAGATAATCTTCTTAGCTTAGCTAGTACTAGAGTAGTTGTTTTAACCTTAGTCATAGCTAACTAATTGATAGACACACCCATAAGCTGAAAACTCTTGATTAATTAATTTACTCAAAGTGCAATTTATTTGTCCTTAATGGCAGTCTAACATTTCATAAATCTTGCATTTACTCATTTCCACATGTACTTTACATTCCCCTCATGATTTATGGCAATATAATTCCGCTTGCTAAAACAGTGACTTTGCCTTGCAGATTCAAATCTAGATGCTCTACAACATGGACATACCAAGCTTCAACTCAATAGCTTCCGAGGATGGAATCTACATCAGGAAGGGGGGCAATGTTAACCCTCGTGGCTCACGGACACCCTATCGCCTACGACGGACACTGTAACCGTATTATTTATTTAAGTAGAGTCAGGCACCGGGCTTGTCGGTCCAATAGGGAAAGGTAGAGTGATCGCCGATGAGAGGCGCACTCTAACACAAACATGCTAAGGTTAGTTGGCTAAGCATGGGCACCCAAGTGTGAATGGGATGAGCTCACATAAAAGCCAATTAAACCTAAAATTGAGTCATTCTCTCATTGTGCAATAGAAGCTGCTCTTGCTCCATCTCCACCTTCTCCTTCACCATCTCCTTGTGTGTGTGCATGTGTGTGTGTGTGTGTGTGTGTGTGTGTGAGAGAGAGAGAGAGAGAGAGAGAGAGAGAGAGAGAGAGAGAGAGAGAGAGAGAGAGAGAGAGAGAGAGAGAGAGAGAGAGAGAGAGAGAGAGTGAGAGTGTGTGTGCGATTGAGCGTTGCGGCGGTATGACGGCGGCGAGGCGGTTGAGCGCGGCGTAGCGGCGTCTCCCTCTTCTTCGCGGCGCGGGAATCCTTCATTCGCAACTACGCAGGAAGGTGAGTGACACACCGTTCTTCCTTGTGAGCTTGTCTGTTGTATGACTGTGTGCTAGGAGCCTTTGTGGCTCGCACACGGCGCGTAGCAAGTCCCTAGCCTTGACAGGGCGTTTTCATGACATCTCTATAAGTGTGATCCTTTAGATTAACCCTTATTATTGATCCCACTTGCATCAAGTACAGATAATTGTTTCCTCAATCCTTGTCGCATCAAAGGTCTTCCCAAGATTATTTCATAAGTGAGTTTCTTTCCAAAGTCCACTATTGCAAAAGTGTGTTGATAATCAATTCCACAAGAACTAACTGTCACTTTTTCAAGCAGCCCTAAGGGTTTTTCAATGTGTCCATCATCCAATTGCATGGTTTCTATATCATTGTATCTCACTGGAAGGGTTGTGTTTCCTTCTTCCCCTTTGTAGTATTCTCCAATTTTGTTCATTGGAACGGATCTAATCTCTTTGTTCCATTTCGTGTTTCAATTTTCTCAAATTTTTTGCAATTAGCCTTGTTATCCCCACCTTCTCTAGAGTTTTCTGTAGATCATTCCATAAATATAGTCTAATTTTTAACAGTTCTCCTAAAGTAAGAGTGCATTGAATGGGTGTAGACATGATTGAATGGATGTTGTCTGCCTCTAGGGTCTATTCTGCTCTTTTTATCTGAGTGGTTTTACACAATATGGATTCATCTTCGTTATCTTCCAAGTAAGAGGGTAGTGTTTTCAGAGTCAATGGTTTAGACATTCCTGAAGCTTCCGATCCGCAATCCTCATACAAGGATTGTACATCCATGTCTATATTAGGGGGTAGATTGTCTAACCAAACTTCCTCTATCGGTACTGTTTCGAGTCCTTCAAACCAGTCTATTGGAAATAGTGACTCGTGTAGACTGGCTTTAGTGTCACCCAATTTTCTTTGTGATGAGGTAGTTTCAGGTTTTTTAACATTACTCTCAAAAAGATCTCTCTTGGAGTTCATCTCTTGGAATAGTTTTTGGTCCTTTGGCCCAATATCCAATCCCTTATGGAGTAATCTTGGTATTTGGTTCGTTCAACCTCCTCAGGACTCATCATAACAGGGGATAATAAATACGTGAGCTTTTCAATTAGAGCTTTTTCTAAAAATATAGAGCTTTTTGGGCTAGGAGCTTAAGTTTATCTTTCATACTTAATAAATGGTGTCTTTTGTGTGAAAAAATATCTCTTATGTGTGAGAGTGTGTCTTTGTGAGTGCATGGATGAACTCATGTTTAAAGGATAGTAATGAAGAGACATGAAAATATTCCACTAAATAGTGAAACAAGATATAATAGGCATGGATGATAGGGCATGAATAACATATTATGACTAAACTATTTACCTAATGGGTATCATCAATCACATAATGATGTCACTGAGAATAAATAAATAAATAAATAAATTATATATATATATATATATATATATATATAGAGAGAGAGAGAGAGAGAGAGAGAGAGACTTGTACAAGGTGGGATTTTTTTTGTTGGAAGCTTATGTATCCACCAGAAATTGTTGAATGAATGTACACTGCTAGGAAGACAAGGTTTTGGAAACCAGTGCTTTGATTAGTTGGACACAAATCTGTTATGCACGAGCCATAGATATGTTTAGGATATCTTATAGGCAAAAGACTTTTGGGCTTATGAGAATGTATTAAAAATTAAACATCCATGATTAGAGAGGGTCATTCTACCATTGGAAAGAACTTTAGCTTGAATTGAGTTATGATGATGTCACGGGTAGAGGGATGGGTGGCCATGTATCAAGAGTAAACTCGAGAATTTTGATTGTAGGAACAATGTCACAGCAAATACAAAGTGCGTTATGCCCCCTAAACCAATTCTAAGAAGATCATGGTCCCTCTTGAGGTAGGTTGTGGAAGATATGCCCCTGATTGAAAACATGGCTATCCTTTGACTAGGAGGAAGTTTAATTTTAGGTTCCAAAGCAACCATGGAACTCTATGATTTTAGCTTTCATATTGTAGGGTTGATGGTTGAAGGAGATTCGAACATGGACGTATGATTTGGATATGAGCGCGCTATGAAGGAAGTGAGAGGCGGAAGTGAAAAATAGACCCGGTGGCCTCTACACCAAGACTATGCACAATGGCCTCATCATGGGGGATACACAATAGGGGCATCACCTAGCAAGATATGCGGCTAGGACGCATACATATACACAATGAAGCATTCCATGGAAAAACAATTTCAAGATCCACGCCCAAATGTGAAATGGGGTGGTCGGAGAATAAGGTGAGAGGAAGGGTGAGTGAGTGAGAATGGGCTCGCTACTCATGCATGTTGGTAAGGAAGATAATGAGGTAGGGGAAACTTGCGAGTATGCTCACTTATCATACAAGAGGTGGAGAATCCGCACACCTCAAGATGGAAGTAGCAAGATGATAGGAATATGAGAGGGAGAGAGAGTGTGTGTGTATGGTGGCGAATCCGCACACCTTTACATAAGCAGAAAAAAAAGGGCAAGGAACAAGCATATACCATACTCACAATGGTATGTATCCAAAGCGACACAAAGTATGGCACCAAGATGGAGTGTGTTGATTGCTTGCAAAAGATGAATACAATAGGTAGCGTATGGCAGGAAAATGAGAAGGGGACAAGATCGTAGGAGGCATAATGGAGAGATGGGAGTTGATGGCGAGGAATATCATGAGTGTGTCCACCCTTCTCCTTCTTGAAATTGTGCCTTCAACCCTTAATTACAAGTGGTGTGGAGGTGTGGTGCTCATCTTTTGTGCATGGTGATGGTGATGATGACGGTGTTGTGATTATGTGATTAGGGTTCATGCTACAAGCATGTAGCACAAGAGTCTGTATGGATAGGTATGTGTGTGTGTGTGTGTGTGTTTTTTTTTTTTTAAGTGAGCTCTCATGGCCTCCTTATATAGGGAAGGAGGGGAGGATTTAGCAATATTTCTATTTGAGGTGAGTGTCCCACTTTGGTGACTAGGAAAATGGGGTGCATGTGACTGTGGCTTCCATCTTGTCTCCTCATTATTTAAAATACCAGAGTCAATAGAGAGAGAAGATGAGAGAATGTGGGTAGGATGTAGAGGATAGGAGATATTTACAATAGTATAGCTTTGGCTAGACGTAAGCTTATTAGGGAGAGAAGAGAGAGGTAAGAAATTTACAAGAGAGATTGTCAAAGGTGGATAGTTGTTGATGAGGATGGATCCTCCAAAAATGGTGATATAATCACTCTAGACTTGCCAAGACCTCATTAAAAGAGCCTTGTCTCTTGTAATCATGTTTGAAGACTTGTAGAACCATAGCCATTGTAGAGGGAAGAAAATTGGGGATGGCCTGTGTCACCATTACACGAGAAAACTGGGGTCCACTACAAAAATCATATCTCCGTGTTCATAACTCCAAAAATTCTGAAAACAATTGAGCTAAAAGTTGAGATCACGAGCTACATCTTTCATGTTGAAGGCTCGTTCAGATTTGGGGTTCTTATTTGCTTAAAAAATTCAGCCAAATAATGTATTATTTGTGGGTGCAAAAGTCTTTTGGTGGTCCCCTTTGAGTGGACTTCTCTCTTGCCTTCAAGTGTAAGCTCCTTCATGTGTATGAAAACATGACCTAGAGTTTTGAAAAGATTGGCAATCATCTAGATGGAGGTATTATTGAAATTTGAAAGTGGGGTTGAGGTTTGAAAATGAAAACTAGTGAATAAAATATTTGGTAGGGTGGAATAATATACATACATGAAAAATATATTAGAAAAATACTAAAATATATAATGTAATTTAGAATATATATATTTAATATTTAAGGTCAAAAGAGAGATCAACAAAGAAAGCTTACTTATTTATGCTACATCGTGATTGATTAGCATAAGTCTTATTTAGTTAATAAAGGCTAAACGTTTGTGAAAAAGGAAGAAAAAATCAAAAGTAACTTATATAATAGGAAATATTTTGGTAAAAAGGAAAAAATATATGGGGGGTTCCCATGCATGGAAAAGCTTGTCTCATTAGCCCTCCCCCTAAGGCTAGAGGTATTCATGCCTCTAGCGTTGTACTTGATTCTTCCTCAATTGAGGTGCACGAGTCTCCCTCCTCGGGGATTTCCATCATAGGTGTTTGATCAAATCTCAAAAAGTATTGCTTCAACTTACATCGATTGACACGTGTTTTGTGGAGCCTACCATCTGCATCCATCAATTGGTAACAGCCATTGGCGTAGCGCTTTCTAATGACAAATGGCCCCTCCCATCTGGGTGAAAACTTTTTATCCTTCCTAGTGTCAAAACTGTTATCATACCGTAGGACCAACATACCTTTCTTGAGCCCTTTTGCCCTAAGTCCCTTGTTGAAGGTAAGTCGACGTTGCTCTGACTGTGCTGCATAATAGTTGATAGCATCCTCTCTGTCTAGTTGAAGCCTCTCTAGATCAAGAATGTGGTTGTGGAGATGAGCATTAGGACATTCCACCTGCCCAGCTAGCACCCTGAGTCTAGCCAATTGTACTTCAATGGGTAAAATGGATTCCTTACCAAACACCAAGTGATATGGTGTGAACCCAAGGGATGTGCGAAATGAAGTGCGATAAGCCCAAAGTGCAGCCATAAGATGCTTGTCCCAGTCACTTTTGTGATTGTTTACATGTTTAGTGATGATCTTGCAGATCATACCATTTACCTTTTCCACCAAACCATTGCATTGTGGGTACTAGGGAGTTGAGTGTCGTCGTGAGATACCTAACTTCTCCATTAGCTCTCCTACAAGGTCTCCTCTAAAACCTGGTCCCCTATCAGAAATTATTTCAAGAGGAGTGCCAAAACGGCAACAAATGTTTTCAAATACAAACTTAGCCACTTCCTGAGCTGTAATCCGGGTGGTGGCAACTGCTTCAGCCCACCTGGTCATGTAGTCCACACCCATGATGATATAAAATTTACCTGATTGGCTCCTTGGCAAAGGCCCAATAACATCAATTCCCCATTTCTCAAATGGTCCATATGAGATTATAGGAGTCTGTGGCTCATATGTGAGACTCCTATCCCCTGCCTTTTGACATTCCTTGCATGTTTTACACCAATGATGCACATCCCTATGTAGACTAGGCCATACAAACCCAGCTTGTAGAATCTTTCTACTAGTGATGCCAAGTGCAAAGTGTCCTCCGCAAACACCATCATGGCAACTTGAAATGATTTCAGTGATCTCTCTAGAGAGAGGTACACGCCTAAGAATTTGATCCTTACCCTTGCAGTAGAGGTCGTCATTGATAAGGTGGTATTTTCTTGCCTTGCGCACAAGCCACTGCTTTTGGCCCTTAATAAGATCCTTAGGACACTCTCCTGTGTCCAAGAAACATCTTGCCACCACTGAAACATCTTGCAGCTTCTCTCTAGCTAGAGCATCTGCTTCTTGATTTTCTGCTCGAGGGACATGAAGTAATTGTACAACTTGAAATTTTCCTAAAAGTTCCTTGACTTTGCGCAAATGGCCTAGCAAGCTATGATTTTTACAAGCCCAAGTTCCTTGTATTTGTTTTATTAAAAGCATGGCATCACCAAATACATTTAACCATTGAATGCCCTGTGTCACACACCACTCTAACCTAAGAGTTAAGGCTGCATATTCTACCTCATTGTTAGAGTGAGAATCCAAGAGATTCCCAATGGAGAAAACCTTATCCCCTTGCTCGTTGAAGATGACAATGCCTGCTGCAGCTTTATCCACTTTCCTCTTGTAGGCTCCATCAAAGAAAAGAGAGTGAGCCTCCTTTACCTTAGGGGCTTCCAACACAGGTGTAATATCTTGATCATTTGGCTTTATCTTTAGCTTCTTTTCATAGTGGCGATGAGTGAGAATACCTCCTAGACTGGCCCTTGTGGAGTTCTCCACTTGCATTGTGTAGTCAAACTCTTGTAGCCTTGTGAGCCATTTGGAAATCCTAGAAGAAACATCCATGTGCTGCATTACATAAGGAAATACTTCTTCCATTGTTAAGATTATGAATGGTCTAGACAATAAATAAGAGCGAAATTTGGTGGTAGCAAACATTAATGCAAGCACCATGTGCTCCACTGCCGTGTATCCCTTTTCTGATGGAGTCATCATTCGACTAGAGAAGTAGATAGGACGCATGAACGAAGTTTGAGGATCCTTTTGAATCAATACAGCCCCAAGTGTGTCATTGCCCACACTAGGGTTTACATAGAAAGGATCGTCCCACTTTGGAGGTGCTATGGTTGGAAGTGAAGCTAGAATTTGTTTTACCTCATTGAATTGTTGTTCATTTTCTTCACTCCAAGTGAAGATCTCTTGATGGGTAACTTGTTGTAAAGGGAGAACCACTTGGGAGAGCAAGTGAATGAACCTACTCAAATACCTGACCTTTTGAAGAAAAGAGACCAACTGCTTTGTTGTGGTGGGAGAGGTCAAAGCTAGAAAGGCTTGAATCTTGCTTGGGTCAGCTTCAATGCCATTGGCCGAGATCACATGGCCAAGAAGAGTAACCTTGCTTTCACCAATGTGGCATTTCTCCACATTGAGTTGGCCCCCCAAAGCTTGTAGCCTAGCTAGACCTTCATAAACTTTCTCCAAATGAAGAGAGCGAGAGGTATAGATACAAAAGTCATCAATAGAAACACGGATTGATTTTCCAAAGGATGGCTGAAAAACAAATGTCACATATCGCTGAAAAGTGGCTGGAGCATTAGTGAGACCAAAAGGCATAACTCCGTAAGCAAAACATCCCCATGGTGTGATGAAGGTTGTCTTCTTTTGATCTTCTTCAGCGATGCTAATTTGGAAGTAGCCTAAGTAGCCATCACATACCGTGTAGCGCTCATGTCCTGCTACCTCATTGAGTATTTCGTCTTGAAAAGGAAGAGGAAAATGGTCCATCTTTGTGGCTGCATTAAGAGGCTTGTAATCAACACAAACCCTCCACTTACCATTCTTCTTTGGTGTGACTACCACTGGAGAAACCCACTCTGAGTCTTCAACAGGATAGATAAAACCGGCTTCTAGCAATTTCGTCACCTCTTTGAGTAGGGCGTCTTGTTGAATTACTCCTAGCTTCCTGAGCTTCTGCACTACAGGTTTACTTCCCTCCTTGAGCTTAATGTGATGTTGAACTACTGTGATGCCAGTGATTTTATCATATTCATCAATGAACAATGTGGTAAAATTACTTAGTATCAAAATATAATCTTCACGTTCCTTTCCACACAACTCAATAGAGAGCATTTGATGTAGCTTACTTGCTTCTACCAGAGGTTGTATACCTGGTGTCTTCCCTTGGTTTGATGATGAGGCATCAGGTTGCTCCATCTTCTTAGGGTCCTTGAGAATGATCCCCATCACCTCAATGCTACTGTCACTTTCTTCACTCACTGTTGACTCCTCCTCTGAAGTGGTTGAAGAGTCACCACTAGAAAACTCATCCATAGAGGTTTCTAGATCCATGTCGCATTGCCGACCTTTCTTCATGTCGTAAAGTATTGGCCTCCCTTTTGTATCCTTCATCTGGATTATGCCGGTGTCCCAGTCCTGCTTAGCTCTCATAGCCATAAGCCAAGGCCTCCCTAGAATGATAGGATAGCCCTCCCCTTTGTGTGGCATGACAAAGATGTCCACATCTACCTCGGTGTTGAATGCCTTTATCCTAACTGCATTTATGACACCAACACATTGAACTTTTAAATTATTTGCCATTTTGGCTCGGCATGGTGCCGGCCGAATCACCTCTAAACCCAAACGGTGCATCATTTTTTCACTCATGACGCATATTTGTGCACCACCATCGATGTAGATATTGGAGATGTGTTTCCCTTTGATGTAAGCATCCATCACTGGTAGTATGTCATCTAGATTCCTCCCAGAGATAGCCCCAGCTATCTTTGGCTTTGGTCATCTCGTGCTAACCATCTTTGTCCATTGTCTCCTCACCCTAGGTGCTAGGTGGAGTAACTGGGGCCAGGTGATTTTTGGGCCCTGCACAGAAACATCTTGAACCAAATCATATGGTTTAGAACATTCATCCAAAGAGAAATCTACAATGTCAATTTTACATCGTGACTTGGACGGATTTTTGCTAGATTCCCCTTTAGTCTTCATCTTTTCTTCCTTTTGGGAAGATTCACCTTGCCTAGCGCGTTTTACCCCTATGGCATCTACTCCTTTAAACTTGGTCTTACCTTTTGCTACTCCCTTGATATCCTCCTCCACTTTCTCCTTTACTTTACCTTCAAGACTGATGACGCTTACTGTTTGATTGCCAACTAGTGGTGGGGGTAAGGGTGGAATGAGAGGTTGTGGTGGTGGTGGTGGTTGTGGTTTAACGGGTGGTTGTAGGATTTGCACAGGTGGTGCATGTTGTGGTGCCCTCGGTGGTGGTGGTCTTGCTCTCGGTGGTGAAACCTGGTTTTTCCTGGCTCCTCTGTTGAAATTCTGCCTCCTTGGGTGTGGACAGTAGTACATGCCATGACCATCCTCCCCACAATTGTAGCAGTGGTATTCTTGGTTTTTCCTTCGTTGTCCTCTTCCTTGCTGTTGGTTGCGATTGTGTGCATGCCCTTGTTGTATCAAATGGACTGAGAGATTCTCAAGTTGATTGGTGATTCGATTGAGCAAGTCTTGCTGATCTTCAATTGGTTCTTGTGGTTGAATCCTCTGGGCGGCTGTTGTAGGTGGTGCTAGAGGTGGTCGGGTCCTAACGGCTTCGTCTTCATCTATATTCCTGGCTTGTAGGCGCAACTTCTTGTCTTTAAGGCGTGCCACTTCAACTGCTAGCTCATACGTAGCAGGAAACCTTCCCTTCACCTTCTCTTTAAGAGTTGGCCATAACCCAGCCACAAACCGATCCTTCTTTAGGAAACCAGGTGCCCCCTCATCCTCTCTTAGCGATGCAACCTATCGCCCCCATAAATCTACAAACTTTGACTCATATGATGCGTATTCCAGCATATTTCCCTGCTTCAACTCTGTCAACAATTGCCATAGCTTCTCTGATGTTGTGCCCTCTCCAAAACGCTTAACAAAGGCTGCTCTTAATAAGTCCCACCGTTCCTTGGTTGCTTGTGCCAAGGCATTGTACCATGATCTTGCCTCCACCTTCATTAGAAGTGGGAAGATGCGCAAGCGCAAAGCATCATCATCTCTCGCAGAAATGACACATGCTATTTCCAAGTTGTCTAGAAAGTCTGCAGCATCCTCACCCACCTTACCAGTAAATGTTGGAAATGCTACACTTGCCATTGTGAGAGTGAAAAAATTAAATCGACTTAGATTTTTTTTTTAATTTTCTTTTTTATAGAGATTCAATACATGGGTGCTCGGTGGATGGAAAACATACTATACAAGGATGAAAATAACTACATCAAAAGACACTTCATGATTAATCATAGGGAGGATAAAGGGTAGAGAAGAGGTGTTTATCTCTTGCAGTCGTTCTCTACCAAACATGGTTGTAATGATCTGCTGATAAAACATCTTGCGGTCCAAGATTACTTTGATTGATTGAATTCGTTGTGGTGCATAAGTTTGGTTCCTTGCAAAAGGTTGATGTGTTGGGTCCATCACATGATAATTCGGAAAGGCTCTCTCCTTTGTGGTGGAAGGTTGTAGTCGGAGGTGTAGATCTCTTGGTAGTTGAGGTCAAATTTATAGTACCACAGGACAAGGTTGTCTTCGTCTTCTAGCTCTAGGACTGCCCCACTAGCAAGCTCTTGGAAAAGCTTGAACTCTCTCTCTTTGAGCAACTTCACTTTCCTACAAGATAGAGTGCCATCTAGTGTATACACAGGTGTGATGAGGTAGGTGGTGAGTCTTACCACTTGTATTAATCCAAGTTGGATGGATACACAGCAAGCTGTAAAGTCGTCATCATAGCCTTGATTCACAAGTAACACCCCTTGAAGGTGGAGGGTCTTTTCTTTCCGCCAAGCAAAACCAATGTCAAAGACCTTGTCGATGACAAGCTCCGCCACGTCACTCGGTAGAAGACGTAGAATCCATGCTGCTGTTTCTAGTTCCTGTCTCATGAGATGAGAGTGAGGTATAGAAAGACTTCGGAGGATTTACCCTTTTGTTTTGGAGACGGGGTGATTGTCGGCGTTGGAAAACTCTTGAATCTTTTGGTGCAAGGGAGAGGGAGGGACCACGTGTTCGTAGTAGCTTCCTCAAGTTGTGAAGGCTTGTTGTGGGTGTAGGTGGAATAGGTGGCAAAGATGTGGACGTAAATGTAGAGAAGCCTGGTGCTACTTGAAAGTCAATTGATGTGAGAACGCCTGTGCGGATGTCGAGGGAGAAAATGATGGCCTTTTCTTCACTTTGGGTTGCACTCATGTCGAAGGTGCGGTTTTTGGCTACAATGTGAGCATGATGCAGCTTGTGCCTTGCTTTTATGCTTGCAGGGATGATGAGAAATGTAAACAATTTGAGTAGGGAAAGAGGGTCTTACCACCTCTACTATGCTAACAATACAACACCCTGGCAAGAGTGTCTTGATGATTTGAGTCAAACCTTCTTGAAGCTCCTCCTCTTCAGTGGTCTAGTTAGAGAATTCAAGAAGCCACTCGTCCTTGAAGAGAAGTAAACATGTCAGCCTTGTAAACTGAAGGTTTCAAGAGCCCTCCTCCGTGGGGGCACCAAATGAGAGGCGGAAGTGAAAAATAGACCCGGTGGCCTCTACACCAAGACTATGCACAATGGCCTCATCATGGGGGATACACAATAGGGGCACCACCTAGCAAGATATGCGGCTAGGACGCATACATATACACAATGAAGCATTCCATGGAAAAACAATTTCAAGATCCACGGTGAGAGGAAGGGTGAGTGAGTGAGAATGGGCTCGCTACTCATGCATGTTAGTAAGGAAGATAATGAGGTAGGGGAAACTTGCGAGTATGCTCACTTATCATTCAAGAGGTGGCGAATCCGCACACCTCAAGATGGAAGTAGCAAGATGATAGGAATATGAGAGGGAGAGAGAGTGTGTGTGTATGGTGGCGAATCCGCACACCTTTACATAAGCAGAAAAAAAAGGGCAAGGCACAAGCATCTACCATACTCACAATGAGATGTATCCAAAGCGACACAAAGTATGGCACCAAGATGGAGTGTGTTGATTGCTTGCAAAAGATGAATACAATAGGTAGCGTATGGCAGGAAAATGAGAAGGGGACAAGATCGTAGGAGGCATAATGGAGAGATGGGAGTTGATGGCGAGGAATATCATGAGTGTGTCCACCCTTCTCCTTCTTGAAATTGTGCCTTCAACCCTTAATTACAAGTGGTGTGGAGGTGTGGTGCTCATCTTTTGTGCATGGTGATGGTGATGATGACGGTGTTGTGATTATGTGATTAGGGTTCATGCTACAAGCATGTAGCACAAGAGTGTGTATGGATAGGTGTGTGTGTGTGTGTTTTTTTTTTTTTTAAAGTGAGCTCTCATTGCCCCCTTATATAGGGAAGGAGGGGAGGATTTAGCAATATTTCTATTTGAGGTGAGTGTCCCACTTTGGTGACTAGGAAAATGGGGTGCATGTGACTGTGGCTCCCATCTTGTCTCCTCATTATTTAAAATACTAGAGTCAATAGAGAGAGAAGATGAGAGAATGTGGGTAGGATGTAGAGGATAGGAGATATTTACAATAGTATAGCTTTGGCTAGACGTAAGCTTATTAGGGAGAGAAGAGAGAGGTAAGAAATTTACAAGAGAGATTGTCAAAGGTGGATAGTTGTTGATGAGGATGGATCCTCTAAAAATGGTGATAGAATCACTCTAGACTTGCCAAGACCTCATTAAAAGAGCCTTGTCTCTTGTAATCATGTTTGAAGACTTGTAGAACCATAACCATTGTAGAGGGAAGAAAATTGGGGATGGCCTGTGTCACCATTACACGAGAAAAATGGGGTCCACTACAAAAATCATATCTCCGTGTTCATAACTCCAAAAATTCTGAAAACAATTGAGCTAAAAGTTGAGATCACGAGCTACATCTTTCATGGTGAACGCTTCTTCAGATTCGGGGTTCTTCTTTACTTAAGAAATTCAGCCAAATAATGTATTATTTGTGGGTGCAAAAGTCTTTTGGTGGTCCCCTTTGAGTGGACTTCTCTCTTGCCTTCAAGTGTAAGCTCCTTCATGTGTATGAAAACATGACCTAGAGTTTTGAAAAGATTGGCAATCATCTAGATGGAGGTATTATTGAAATTTGAAAGTGGGGTTGAGGTTTGAAAATGAAAACTAGTGAATAAAATATTTGGTAGGGTGGAATAATATACATACATGAAAAATATATTAGAAAAATACTAAAATATATAATGTAATTTAGAATATATATATTTAATATTTAAGGTCAAAAGAGAGATCAACAAAGAAAGCTTACTTATTTATGCTACATCGTGATTGATTAGCATAAGTCTTATTTATTTAATAAAGGCTAAAACGTTTGTGAAAAAGGAAGAAAAAATCAAAAGTAACTTATATAATAGGAAATATTTTGGTAAAAGGGCAAAAATATATGGGGGGTTCCCATGCATGGAAAAGCTTGTCTCAGAAGGAGGGTTCACAATTGACATACCGCTATCGCAAAACATAGCTCACCCTCTCTCCCAGCCATATAGAGTGGATGCCTTCTCCAAGGTCTCCTATAGATGAAAGTCTGTCCAATGCATAACAACATCCACAAACATACCCATAAAAAATATAGCACATACCTCTGTTGACAGGTTAGTTGCATTCATTGCCTGATCCTCTTTGCCTTGCACCTCCAGAAGCACCTGTTTTTTGACCAAAGGATCTTCCACCTGCATCAACTCCTCATCCCACTCCATGATTGGAGCATCCTCAAGACCATCCAAGCAAATAGATCCACAAGATTTTCCCATTTCCTATTGCAGACCATCCTCTCCAACCTATTCTTCTTCCAAAACTGCAATAACTCTCTCTTTCTTGGTCAATATTTGTACCTGTTACACTACCTTTGCAATGTCTATGGACAATTTTATAAGCATGATCAATAGAATAGTCTTGTTCAACACCTTCATCTGCACATCTTCCTCCGCTGACTTTGACACTTTGACCTGCTCTTCAACTAGGACAAAAACCAAAAGAGTGACCGAATGAGATGAAAGGCAGGGAGATTGGAAATGGAGGACAAGAAAGCTTGAATATGGCATGTATGTGTGCATTGCAATAATTATAAGGAAAGGACAACCTTAACAGGAAAGGATAACCTTTTAATTTATCAAACCTCCCTCTTTCTTAAAGCTTCCAATTGGTTTTAATAAATCACCTAGCATAAAATGCTCAACCTCAATGAGAATTTCCAATAATATATCAATAATTATTATGGTATTTATGTAATGATCTTGCCAATCAAGGATTGACATAGCTGATAAAGAGAAAGGCTAACATTGAAAACAAACCTTCCATCTATGTTTATCTAGGTGATTTATTAAAGCCCACTCGTACACACACACCATGCTCAACTATGCAACACTCATATATGAAATAAGGTTGCAAAACATAGTAGCGATCTAAATAGTGCATTTAAGAATAAGAAGTTTTGAAAATATTTGTAATATAATTCCACATAGTGTTTCATAACATTATGAGCTATGACAAAGGCTAATTGGCCCGCATACTTGAGAAGGAGACCAAGAAATAAAGTAAAAGGTGCTCGCTTGGAAAACATGCATATGAGAAAAATTAGAGCACATTCGCGCATTGGGTTGCAGTATTTTAGGTGAGTGCAGTGTTGCATGTAAAGATGAGAGAGAGAAACGTGCACGGACTTATCGTTTTTGCACTCTAGATGAGAGAGTATAGAGAGATGGACAACATTTTGCCAACTCTTCCACAATTGGTAGAGTTGAGGCACACCAGCAAAGTTTGATTGGTAAAAAAATTCTTGTAATATATTCCCTCGTTGTGTTTCATAACATCATGAGCTATGCCAAAAGAGGGCCCGCATAGCTAGCAAGGAGACCAAGAAATAAAGTCAATGACACTCACCTTAGAGAACATGCAAATGAAAAAGGGATACATAGGTAGCATTCACATACCATCTATGTGTTAGCTTGCAATCATTAGAAAAAGCTTGATGACATTTGAGACCTACCGCAATAATCTCACAAATTGTTTTATAACATTATGGAGCTATAACTAAGGAGGGCCCGCATAGCTAGCAAGGAGACCAAGAAATAAGGTCAATGGCACTTGCCTCAAAAAACATGCCTATAAGAAAGGTTAGACATAGGAATGTTCAGTCATGGACGTAGTAGCTATGTCATGGACGTGGTAGCTTGCGATTCGCCAAAAAAACCTTGATGATGTTCTAGAACAACCACGAATATGGGTAGCTCCCAACCCTCAACAAACAGATATCCAGGTTGTTTGCAATGGGAATTCTATCAATAGTGTAACTAGTAGGCCCATCTATAGTTGATCCTTCTTGTGAATGGGTTGCAAAGAGGAAAAGGGGTGTTTAGGCATGGGCATGTGTGTAGTCTAAGGTTGGGTTCAAACTCCACACTTCATAATGAACCACACACACATTCAAAAGACATGGCAAGATATTATCGATAAGAAAGAAAAAAGTTTTTCAGACCTACTTTTCTTGCGGGTAGCCTCATCGCAGGACACTCTTGAGCATGCGTGATGGACAGCCTTTGAATGCACACCCCAGGTAATCTGAGTCATTGGATCTAACCAATTGGATCTTCTTGCTTACTATTCGTAGAGGGAAAAAACCCTATATTAGGTGTAGTCTAAACCGGAGCTCAACTCACAAGAGATGATGGACAGTCTTAAATCTCGCTAAATGCACTCATCGATAGACTATTAAGCTAATCTCCTCGAGTGTACACAAACCTCCTACACGCTATGAGCTCGTAAAGCATTTGCATGCGCGCGGAAAGTCTCTGTGCTTTGGGCTGTAAGTCTACAAACGTATCAAATCTTGCCCCAAGAGTATACTATATGAGCTCGCAGAGGGTCCGTGCGCTCGGACGGTCTCCGTGCTCTAGGCTGGAAGTTTATAAACTAACATGACAAAAATGTACTAAATCAGTGCAAAATATTGTTACAAGATTATGAGCTTGCAAGGCGTCTGCTTGCATGGACGCTCTGTGTGCTCATAAAGAGGCATTTTATTAGAATGACTCGAGAGGATGTATTGCTGCGAGATTCCTTGACGCAATGCTGCACAAGTGAAGAAGCTAAAGACCTGATTTGGCAGGTTGTGTAGGACGGGTATGGCGCATCCACATGGCTATAGAATGTTCTTCCGCATGGTTGACGGCGCATCTACAGGTGGTTTGCCAGAGCTCAAGGGTCTCCAGTTGTCAACATGAGTCTCTCTTAGTTGAGTGTTGCAAGGCAGGGCACTAGTTGGTCATCCGAAGCTATCATGGACAAAAGGATGGCATGGGAGTGGTGCATACTACTTGCTTCCTATCAAGCTGAGGATGTCTCACTCAAGGGCTGCAAACTGATAGAACTAATGCAAACTACCAGATTGATGCAAACTAAAAAAGAAGGACCAGCACAATGAAGAAGTGAGTGGTCTACATGACATGGTAGAGCCAGAAGAGGAAAAACACCACGTAGAGGTGGTGCACGCTGAAGAAGATCTCGAACCACCTCTGTCGGAAGTAGGAGAGGGAGGTTACCCACATCAACAACCCAACCAGCCAAGACACCAGCCCTGCCACCAAGGAGAAGCTCTCTCGTTCTGTCACCCAGTCGAATATCTACCAAGTTCATCATATGTTAAAGACATGACAGTGAAGACAAAATAATTAGATTCTTGTAAGCAGTTGCTCTAATTATCATGACATACAATATCTATATTAGGTTGCTCCTTCGATCCTCAATATTGCAAGACCTCCTACCTTATACACGCTGTCCGTCTCGTAATAGTAAACAATGTAGAGCACACTATGTGTAGTCAGGAGCGTGAGCGCAGAGCCTGCCATCCAGATGTGATACTTGACGGCATGCTCATACGGTACCTTCATTGCCCGCAGTATCAGAGACCCTCGAGACACGAGGATCCAAAGCAAGGAAAATGGTATGAGCGCCGCTCGACCTAAATTCTTGGCTGCTCGGTTCAATTTTTCTAGACTCTTGCATCACCATATTCACCGCAAGAGTTATCTACTATTGGAAAGAGGAAACCCAAACCTGTTCCTATTTGTGAAATCAAAAGGCCTTGTCCCGATGAGGAACAAAGGTTTGGGAATCCACAACAAAGAAGAGAAAGCTTCTCACGTATGAAGGGAAAACATGATCGTTTGTACTACACTTGTCTTTATCCTGTTCATTAGTCCAGGGATTGTCCATTTAACAATTCAAGCTTCATAGGATTGGTTGAAAATGATGAACTTAGGAACTTCAACTTGAATCGGAATTTTGGAAATTTTAGACCTGGACCATCAACGAATAAGAGGAACTTCAATCAGTAAAATTTTAATCAAAACCAGTGACAACCTCAAAATCAAGGGAACTTTAGACCAGGCAATCCACCTTTTCTTTGGAATGGACCACCTGCCAACAATAACAACAATGGAAACATTAACCATCAACCTCTTCCAAGAGGAGGAGGAAATCAAAGACCTCATGTTAATAGAGCTCATGTCACAAAATCTAATATCTAATATCTAACCAACCCAAATGATTTTTTCATATTAAACTGATTACTTAATGTGGGAGAATAAGCGGGAATAAGGGTTAAGATATAGACATGTGCTTATAGATGTATCTCAACACGGGGCCAATTGTAAAGGGGCCCAAATGAGAGATGGTCTATCAAAGAGCAATGGTAACCAATGGAGCATAAGACCTCAGGGTTATCTTCATTGAAGACCTTCAATAATATGTGTAAAAGTCCTTTGACCTTAGGTAAGCTAGGGCTGAGCTTGAGACGCAGGAACCCGACCTAGCTCGCGGTGCTTGTCTTGCTTGTCATGCTTGATGACTAAGGTGCTTGATGATTGAGGTGCTTGAGATGCTTGAGGTGATTAATGATTGAGATGCTTGAGGTGCTTGACATGCTTGAGATTCTAGGGTTGCACTTGAGGTGAGAACCCAACCTAAGCTTAATGTGCTTAAGGGACAAGCTTGTGGTGGGAAGTGGGCCTATGCATGAGGGGCTTGAGGTGTCAAAAAGTCAAATATTCAATCCCTACAAGGAGGGGGCGAGCCCTACATGAGGGGGGATGAGAGAGAACACCCACACACTCACAAAAGAAAGCAAAAGGGACACTTGTCAAGTTCCTCCTCATGTTGCCTTATGGTGTGCCTGACGCCTATTGATTGGCCACCCAAGGGGTCCAATAATAATTTAGGAGATTTAATTAATTGATTTTTCATTTATCAAGTCCTCTCTCTCAAAGGGGAAAGGGGGACACTTGTCCCAAGGCTACCCTTGCTGCTTGTGATTGGCTAGGCCTAGAGGGGTCCAATGAGCTTCAAGCATAAGCTACAAGGGGGGTCGACCCAAGAAAGCTAGGGTGTTGCTTAGGGGGTATACTCACCCACACACACTCACAAACACTCTCATTGTGTGCTATGCAAAGTTCAAGAGCTCCCTCTCCTTCTCCAAGAAAGTAGAGGTTGAATGCCTACACCAACACTCTTGCCTATGGAGTGCAAATCCAACCAAGAGCCATGATTCAATGCTTAATCTTGCCATGTCCTTCTTCTTCATTACTATGCTATTATGTATGCTAGCAAGAAGAGTTATGATAAGGTAGGAAGTAATTCTTTTTCCTATGAAATGTTTCTTCTTCCTCTTCCCTACCCTCATTCCCTGCTAGCTCTCTCCACCTTCGAAGGTGTTTGAGGTCTTGGGACTGAGGTTTGGGATAGTTAAAGCTTTCTTCAAGTTTATGCTATGCTTGTGATGCATGAAGCTTTCCATCTTCATAGCATCACCTAGGTCACAAGGAACACAAATATTGTATTGTAACAAGTATCTCTTAATGGGAGAAATCATAATACAAATGCCTATTGGAGGGGGGACCAGCTCCACATAAATCCGGTCCTCAACTGTTGTCATGTTCTCTAAATTCTCTCTCTTGCAAAAGTATTGTTCATGCCAAGTTAACTTATTTCTATGGTTATGTTGCTATCTTCAATTATGTTCACCCGCTATGCTCACAAAGTCATTTCTCAAAAGTAATCTCATTAATTTCCGCTACTCTCAAGTTAAATAGGCCAAATTCATTACATTGGTATGAGAGCATTTGGTTTCTCTTTTCTTGTTTAAGAAGAGAGGTCCTTAAGTAGCCTATAAGTGGTTGATGTTGTTAATTATATTAGGCTAAGTGGAGCTAGGATCTATTATCGGTTTTGTTGAACCCACTATGTGGGATATGGTGCACACCTCGGGAGCTTTGGACTTAATAAGGCGTATTTTTAGACTTGCCTATGGCTTTACCATTATTGAGCCATAAGAAAGCCGAAAGGAGCTAGCCCTTGGCAACTCTTCCATGTTAGACCTACTCCACTACTCTCTATAATTAACCACTTCGAGCCATGGGTGTAGATACTTAAGAGCCAATTTTCAAAGGCTAAGAGGAGTGGCAACTAAGTTTTTGAATTTCCAAAGCATACACTAAGTACATACATAAATTTTGTTAACATGGCTGACAATAATCAAGAGAGTAGAATGAACATTGATAACTTTGATTTTGCACAAGAAGGTGCTAATGGTGATGCTCCCATGTTTGTGAATTATCTCGCCACTAGGTTGCAGCAAACTATGGGAAACCCTTCTCTGCAAGCCGAAGTTACTCAACAACTTTGTGCTTATAGAATTTCCCTTCCTCTCCAAGAGGAGAGAGAGCTTAGGAGGCCTCTTGAAGAGACCCCCAAAATAAGACTCTCTCTCATTCGAGAGGAGGAATCCAAAGAGGAAGAAAGCAATAAGCTTTAAGTTTGTTTGAAGATGTGGCTCCACGAAGACGGAGGTCTAGACGATCGCCCACTCCTCCCAAGAGGAAAAGATCAACACATAGTCCTTCTGCTCGTCACTCCAAAAGGGAAGAGAGGAAACAAAGGAAGAAAAGGGATAGGAAGAGTTCACCCTCTTCTTCTTCTTCTTCACCTTCCTCCTCTTCTAAAAAAAGCTATGGCTATTCTCCTAGAGAATACAAGAGGGAGGACATTGCAAATCATTTCCTGCATGGCGAAGGTCAGAAAAGCTAAAGAAGTTCAAGGAAGCAAGAAAAAGTATCTCTTTTCTCACCTATGATGGCACCTTTGGTGCTACTGAAAAAGTGTTGGCCTTCATCCAGCAATTTGATGTGGCCTTTGGAGACGAGGGCTTCACAGCGTCCTCCAAGCTACAACATGTAGCTATGCACTTCAAAAAATCATCTCGTCAATGGTGTGCTAGCCTTTGTGGCAATGGTGAAGCCCCAAAGACATCATGAAGCAATTCCTTGCAAGCCATGCAAAGGACAAAGTGCTTACCGAATGGTGCAACTTGAAGCTTCTCTCCCATGAGTCTATCCACATGTATGTAGAAAAGTTTTGGGATTTACATCTCAAGGCTACTATCTTTCAAAAGATAGACTTTGTAGAGCAAGGCAACAATTCTGTGTGGGATTACCTGAAGAGATGGCCGAATACATCAACTCTCAATGGTTTGGTACTATTAGCAAAGTAATCCATCACACCATGGTTGCTTCAGGCATCCATATCCATCAAGGGGCTAGACGTAATGTCAAGCCCATGGAAAACAAAGACAAAAATGATGCAAAGGGAAAACCCAATGTTCAAAATTCTTCCCAAGTACTTCCAACAACAACAACAACAATCGGTCCAAGGAGAAGGGGGTTTACAAAGGTAAAAACAAACTCTCTCCTGAAGAGCTTGAAGATTTTCGCAAGGACCATAAGTGCTTCAAGTGTGGGGAGCAAGGACATGGCTATCGTTCTTGCCCCAAGAAGAATACTCGCAATGAGACTCCTAGGGCTTCCACCATCAAAGATCCAAAGAGGATGCTCATTGCAAAGGATCATCACTTTCCTATGCTTGGAGAAAGGTAAGTGAGAATGTTGCCTTCATCTTATTTGACCCTGGCTCTACTCACAACTTCATATCAATGGAGTTGGCCACCAAGTTGGGCATCTTTTGAGATGGGAGATATGGTAATGGATGATGCAACTTTCAAGGGACAACAAGCCTCCGTTACTCCCTTGATTGGGAAGTTGAGGCTTCATGTCCAAAGCTATGTCAACAAAGAAGACTTCTTCATCTCTCCTCTCCAACATGAGGATGATATCCTAGGGGTGCCATGGTTTGATTGCATGGCTACCAACATGAAGTTCCATGAAAGGAGAATCTACTTCACCTACAGGGGAAAGAACATGTATATAGATGATAGTGAGCGTGGTCGCACTATTCCACTTGTAAATCCTCTTGCTTTTGATAAGTCAATGAAGAGCTCAGTTTTTGTGTACATGATTTTTGTCAAAGAGTCTCTAAAAGATACTAATGTTTCATCAAATGTAAATGGTAGGAATCAAGAAGAGTTAAACTTGTCTAATTTTCTAAAAGGATACCAAGATGTGTTCATCAATGATATCCCTATGGACTTACCTCCAACACGAGGGGATGATGACCATCGCATTGAGCTCCTTCCAGGAAGCTCACCGCCTAACAAACCTCCTTATCGAGTCTCACAAGCTCAACAAGAGGAGATCATGAGGCAAGTACAGGAATTGATAGACAAAGGGATGGTGAGGCCTAGTTCCTCTCCCTTTTGTTCTCCAGTCCTTTTAGTGCAAAAGAAAGATGGTACATACCGTATGTGTGTGGACTATCGAGCACTAAACCATATCACTATCAAAAACAAATTTTTCGTGCCTCGGGTAGAAGATTTATTTGATAAGCTACAAGGCTCTACCTACTTCAGTAGGATTGACCTTAAAAGTGGCTATCATCAAATAAGGATAGTGGATGAAGATATCCTAAAGACTTCATTTCGCACAACATTTGGTCTTTATGAATATCTGGTCATGCCTTTTGGCTTGACTAATGCACCATCTACGTTCAATCGTCTAATGGAGAAAATTTTTAGACCTTATCGCAAATTCACTGGAGTGTTCTTTGATGATATCATCATCTATTCCAAGTCTTTGGAGGAACATAAGAAACATCTCCAAGTGATTTTTCAAGCATTGAGGGAGAACAAGATTTTTCTCAACCAAAAGAAAAGAGAATTCTTCCTTCAAGAGATTCAATACCTAGGTCATATTATCTCTCAAGATGGTATCCATATGGATCCATCAAAGTTAGAGGTAATAAAAGCATGGCCTAACCCAAGAAATCAACATGAGCTAAGAATCTTTATTGGTATGTGCGCATACTATAGACGCTTCATAGCAAAATTCTCTCAAGTAGTAGGACCACTACGTGACTTAACTAAGAAGAACGTTAAGTATGTATGGACTACTAAGGAGCAAAATTCTTTTAATAAGCTCAAAGAGAAGCTTACTTCCCAACCAATCCTCGTGCTTTCGGATCTCTCAAAGACATTTGAGGTCCAATGTGATGCTTGTGGTGATTGCCTTGGAGCAGTTTTGCTTCAAGAAGGGCATGCCATAGCATATGAGAGTCGAAGGTTCAATACTGATGAACGAGTCTTGGGCATTTATGAGAAAGAGATTTAGATTTTCTACATGCCCTAGACACATGGAAGAACTACCATCTATCCTACGAACCGACCACCAAAGTCTCAAGTATTTCATGACGCAAACCAAGATTTCCGACAAACAAATGAGGTGGGAAAATTTTCTTTCGCAATTTAATTTCCATATTGCTCACATAGCTGGTAAGCACTATCAAGTGGCTGATGCACTTTCACGACGACCAAAAGTTAATGTGGTGTCTATAGCTACTCACAATGATCTATCCTCTATGATAGATGAGTATGCTACTGACCCTGACTTTAGAGACATAATGTCAGCCCTTGCTTTGGTGAAGAAAGAGGAACCATTCACCTTGTAGGATGGTTATCTTCTCCACGGCAATAGGCTATGTGTTACCCATTCCCTTTGTGAGAAAGCTATGTGTGAATCCCATGCTCCTCCATATGTGGGGCATAGAGGTATTCAACCTACTCTCCGAGGAGTAGAGACGTAATTCTATTGGCCTACCATGAAAGTGGACGAACAAGAGTATGTTTCAAAATGTGTAGTATGCCAAAAGACCAAGTATGATAGAGGGAAGCAACCTGGATTACTCCTGCCATTGCCTATCCCAAATTAACCATGGGAGAGTATATTCATGGATTTCATCTTTGGATTACCCAAGTCTATCCATGGGAATATAGGAATATGGACAAAAGTCAACAGGTTTAGCAAGCAAGCACATTTTATTCCTATCAAAAAGACTATTAAGGCACATCAAATGGCAACTCTTCATATCTCGAATTTTCAAGAACCATGGATTACCCACATCCATCATGTTAGATAGAGATCCTAGAATGACCAGGAATTTTTGGAAAGTTCTCTTTGAAAATCTAGGAACAAAATTGAATTTCTCTTTGGCCTATCACCCACAAACGGATGGCCAAATTGAGATAGCCAATCTTACAACACTCTATCTACTCTTTACCGAAGTGGATCAATGCTCACAATGGGAAAAGTACTTACCTCTTGTAGAGTATGCCTACAATAATACTGTACATACTTCTACGGGGAAAGCACCTTTTGAGATCATTGAGGGAAGACCTAAAAGTCCCTTGCTACTCAAAGTACATGGGAAGATCTTCACTGCTGATGAGTATAGCCGTGACCTACAAGAATCTTTTCAAAAGATTAAGGAGGCTATATCCATCTCTCAACAAAGGCAAAAATATGCTGCTGATAAGCACAAAAGATCCTTAATGTTCAAAGAAAATGATTGGGTCTTACTCAAGTTTCCTAAGGCTCGATTAAGGCAAACGACATGCAAAAATCCTACGGGCCATCAAAAGTATTATGCTAAACTAGCAAAAAGATACTATGGTCCTTTCCAAATCTTGAAGCCCATCAATGAGACAACTTATCAACTCAAGTTACCCAACCATTGGCTCATACACAATGCCTTTCATGTAAGCCGACTTAAGCCCTACAAAGGAGAGCCACCAACTGAACCAATCATTGAAGACCCTCCCAAATTTGAAGACCAAGAAGAAGTGCTACAACCCGAAGCTATCCTTCAACATGAAGACAAGGTACTACAACATGGTAAGATTATCCGACGGTATCTTATTAAGTTTAAAAATTATCCTTTTGAAGTTGCTAGATGGATGCAAGGAATACAACTTAAGGATAGTATGAACCTTGTCAATGCTTAGAATGCTACATTAGAGTAAGGAAATGTACAAATTTCTTTTAAAGTGACTCACATTTTTTTCTTATAAGACTAGTCCTCTTTTTAATTGTCCACAAATTTAACTAGTATGCATGCTTAGAATCATGTTTGTGATGACGACGTCTCTCAAACACCAAGTAGAACTTGTCACTCTACTTTGGGAGAATGAAATGGACTAAAGAGCAGACATGCTTGCGACAGCTATGTCTCCCAAGCACCAAATGGATTAGTCATCCATCTGTCGTAGGGTAAAAAGGGATCCTCTACCCGCTAAGTAAAATTGACTAATGAATTGGGCTTTATCGCTTCTACCTAATAGTCGAGGTCGACTATGATTTCAAGAGAGAGGTAATGTCATAAAATCTAATATCTAATATCTAACCAACCCAAATGATTTTCTCATATTAAACTGATCACTTAATGTAGGAGAATAAGCGGGAACAAGGGTTAAGATATAGACATGTGCTTATAGATGTATCTCAACACGTGGCTAATGGTAAAGGGGCCCAAATGAGAGATGTTCTATCAAAGAGCGAGGTTAACCAATGGAGAATAAGGCCTTAGGGTTATCTTCATTGAAGACCTCCAATAATGTGTGTAAAAGTCCTTTGACCTTAGGTAAGCTAGGGCTCATCTTGAGGCACGTGAACCCGACCCAGCTCGAGGTGCTTGTCCTGCTTGATGACTAAGGTGCTTGAGATGCTTGATGATTGAGGTTCTTAATGATTGAGATGCTTGAGGTGCTTGAGGTGCTTGACATGCTTGAGATGCTAGGGTTTCACTTGAGGTGAGAACCCAACCCAAGCTTAATGTGCTTAAGGGACAAGCTTGTGGTGGGAAGTGGGCCTATGCATGAGGGGCTTGAGGTGTCGAAAAGTCAAATATTCAATCCCTACAAGGAGGGGGCGAGCCCTACATGAGGGTGGATGAGAGAGAACACCCCCACACTCAGACAAGGCATGCATGGTACAAAGAAAGCAAAAGGGACACTTGTCAAGTTCCTCCTTATGTTGCCCGTATGGTGTGTCTGAAGCCTATTGGTTGGCCACCCAAGGGATAAAATGATAATTTAGGAGATTTAATTAATTTATTTTCATTTATCAAGTCCCTCTCTCAAAGGGGAAAGGGGGACACTTGTCCCAAGGCTACCCTTGCTGCTTGTAATGCCTCTTGCTTGTGATTGGCTAGGCCTAGAGCGGTCCAATGAGCTTCAAGCATGAGCTACAAGGGGGGGTCGACCCAAGAAATCTAGGGGGTTGCTTAGGGGGTATACTCACCCACACACACTCACAAACACTTTCATTGTGTGCTATGAAAAGTGCAAGATCTCCCTCTCCTTCTCCAAGAAAGTAGAGGTTGAGAGCCTACACCAACACTCTTAGCTATGGAGTGCAAATCCAACCAAGAGCCATGATTCAATGCTTAAGCTTGCCATAACCTACTTCTTCATTACTATTCTATTATGTATGCTAGCAAGAAGAGTTATGATAAGTGAGGACCTAATTCTTTCTCCTATGAAATGTTTCTTCTTCCTCTTCCCTACCCTCATTCCCTGCTAGCTCTCTCCACCTTCGAAGGTGTTTGAGGTCTTGGGACTGAGTCTTGGGATAGTTAAAGCTTTCTTCAAGTTTATGTTGTGTTTGTGATGCATGAAGCTTTCCATCTTGATAGCATCACCTAGGTCACAAGGAACACAAAGATTGTATTGTAACAAGTCTCTCTTAATGGGAGAAATCATAATACAAATGCCTATTGGAGGGGGGACCGAATCCACATAAATCCGGTCCTCGACTGTTGTCATGTTCTCTAAATTCTCTCTCTTGCAAAAGTATTGTTCATGCCAAGTTAACTAATTTCTATGATTATGTTGCTATCTTCAATTATGTTCACCCGCTATGCTCACAAAGTCATTTCTCAAAAGTACTCTCATTAATTTCCGCTCTCTCAAGTTAAATAGGCCAATTCCATTATAGCTCAAGGGGTTAGAGGTTAAGGAAATCAGGCAAACGTGTATGTTCATGCTGCAATTAAACGTCAAGGAGTAAATGAACAATTTTCAGTAATCCAAACCCCAACGGAGTATCAAGGTAACCGTTTTACCTTACAGCTTGATTTAGGGAGTACACATTCTTTCATATCTCCTAAGTGCATCAAAAACCTAATTTTGCCTGAACACGCTGATATAGACCTTACAATAGAGTTAGGTATGGGAAGCAAGGTTAGATCTTCTATTTCAACGGGTAACTTGAATTTAGTTTTGGATGGTCATGATAATTCTACAAATTTTAGACCCATAGGAATCTACGATGGAATCTTTAAGAATGGATTGGCTTAAAGCCAATGATTTTCACATACATTGTAAAGATGCTTCATTAACATTAAAAAATGACCAAAACTCTAGGGTTATAGTTATTGGGAAACGGGAAAAGCCTAAGTTCAGGCTAGTGAACTTCACCAAACTTATGAAGAGACATATGAAGAATGAAAGGATTTACGCAACAAAGCTAAACCCTGAGGAGAAGAAGTTATATTCACATGAACCTGAATGGATAACAAAATTTGATGATGTATTTCTTGAAGAACTTTCACAATTACCACCCAAGCACAATGTCGATCATGCAATAGAGCTTACCCCAATAGCTCAACCAGTTGCCTGTAGACCATACAAAATTCCAGTACCTGCATTCGTGAAACTCAAGGAGCAACTAACTCAACTTCGTGAACAAGGCTTCATTTGACCCAACATTTATCCATGGACTACTCCTGTTCTCTTTAATCAAAACAAGGGTAGTTCTCTACATCTTTGTATTGATTATCGTGGATTGAACTAGATAACAACCAAGAATAAGTATACAATAACAAGAATTGATAAACTACTTGATCAATTACATGGAGCTTCTATCTTCACAAAGAGTGATCTTAAGTTAGGGTATTACCATATCTATATCAAGGAGGAGGACATACCAAAGATATGATTTAATACTCGTTTTGTACATTATGAATTTAAAGTGATTCCTTTTGGACTTACCAATGCTCGTGCTACTTTCGGTCGTCTCATGACTGATGTATTTTGAGAGCATCTTGATGATTTTATTCTTGTCTTCTTTAATGATATCTTGGTTTAATCAAGTACAAAGAAGAACACAAACAACATGTGCAGCAAGTACTTGAATATCTTTGCCAAAATCAACTTTATGCTAAACGTAGCAAATGCACCTTCTTTACTGATAAAGTGGAATATTTGGAATTTATTGAATCCAAAAAATGGTGTTTCTACTCATCCAAGTAAGATCGAAGATGCTATAGCTTGGCCTACACCTAAATCAATACGAGAAGTACGTGGCTTTCTTGGTTTAACAAAATGGTATCGTACATTTATTCAAGGCTACACTAAGATTGCATATCCATTGACTAATACGCTTAAGAAGGCTAAAGTGTTTAATTGATATGAATGTGCTCAAGCTAGTTTTGAGAAACTCAAAGAAGCTTTGGTGAATGCTCCAATACTACAGCTTCTAGACTTCTCAAAGGAATAGACTATGCTCACTGGTGCAAGTGAACAAGTAATCGATGGCGTTCTCTCTCAAGAAGGAAAATCAGTAGCTTGTGAATCTTGTAAGTTACGTATTCATGAGTTAAATTATCCTACACATGACTTGGAATTATTGGCCATTGTGCATGCTCTTAATGTATGGAGACATTATCTTCTTGGAAGGGAATTGGAACTACATACAGACCATAAAAGCATGAAGTGGATCTACACCCAACCTGACCTTAATATGAGGCAACAAAGATGGATGGAATTGCTATGCGAATATGATTCTGGAAACAAATATAAACCCGAAAAGAAAAATCTTGTGGCCGATGTCTTAAGCAGCAAGAGTACTGTAGTGGCTATCAGAACCTCTACTACTTCTTAAATTGACCTTATTCAAGAATGTATGACTCATGACCCATATTACATAAAGATCCAGTGTTTGATGAACTTAAATAATCACACAAAGAAGCAGAAAAGGCCGATCAAAGGCTTCCAAGTTGAAGGAGATGACCTTTACTTTAGTAACCGTCTTTCCATTTCAAATCAAGGTGGAATCAAACTTCAAATATTACCTATAGCAGGACAGCTAGGATACATTAAGACTTACGCTACAGTAAGAAAGAGTTTCTTTTGGCCAAGAGTTGTATTGAACTTTTCTACAAGATGTGTAACATGTCAATGTATCAAAGCTGAACGAGTTCCATACCCCGGTAAGCTTCAACCTATTGATACTCCACAAATGAAATGGGAATGCATATCCATGGATTTTATTATAGGACTTCCTATATCTCTGGGTATGACTCTATTTTTGTGGTTGTTGATATGCTTACAAAAATGACACAATTGTTTCTAGTCAAGATAACTTTTACGGCTAAGGATATAGCTCAAGTTTTCAAGAAAGGTGTTTTCATGTATCATGGTTGCCTTGCCAAATAATCTCTTATCTTGATGCGACGTTCACCTCAAATTTTGAAAAAACTTATTCTTAGCTATAGGAACCCAGTTTAGTATGGCTTATCACCCTCAAATTGATGGGCAAATAGAAAGAACAAATCAAATTATTGAGGATATGCTACGAGCTTCTTGTATGCATGAGCAGAGTAAATAGACTAGATATTTGTATTTGGTTGAATTTGCATATGATTCCTTATTCCAATGCTCAATTGGGATGTCTCATTTTCAAGCATTATATGGACAAGAGTTTCTTACTCTACTCAAATGGACATACCGTCTCTTACGAGTTCAAACATCCAAAGAAATGTTGGATGAAATGCAACTACAAACGGATCTTATACAACAGGATATTAAGATTGCTCAAGATAGACAAAAGAGTTATGCTGATCCAAAACAGTATGCCACACTTTATGAAGAAGGCGATATGGTATTTCTAAGAAGAAAACCGAAACGCAGTTCTTTGTCAATGGGGAAGTGTAAGAAGCTCAGTGCCAGATATTGTGGACCAAATTTTATGATAACAAAGAGGATTAATGATCAAGCTTACAAACTTTTGTTACCACCTTTTTTGAGTGCTTTTCATGCTTTTTATCGTTTTTCATGATTTTTAGTGCTTTTTAGTGAAAAGCGAGTCTGCTTTCTTATTGCAGTAGACAAGGGAAACCCATGCTTCAATTTTAGAAAATTTTTCTTTTATTTGTTTTCAAACCTATTTTTAGCTTTTCATACTTTTCGATGTTTTTGAAAAAGCAATGTACTTTTTATAATGACCAAAATATAAAAATATTAATTTTAGTCTCCGTCGGATTTAAATATGATCACCCGAGGTAAAAAGAGATCAAACGGGATTTTTACGGGAATTATTTCTATAAAAAGCGGTATCGTAAATATGCCGAGGTAGCACAGGAAAGTCATAATTATATCGGAACATCACTGTGTAGCATAGTCTAGCTAAGGTTTCCATTAGTTGTCCAGATACTGCTCAGATGGTCAATTTTGTTGTAAAAATTGCATGGTAAGTGGGAGAGTTGACCACCAAAAGCAAAGGCTTGTTTTTTGGAAAGAATGGAGCTTTTTCCAAAAGCTAGGGGCTATTCCAGGCTGAGAGGTAGCACCATCTTTCTGCTTGGGGCACACTTTAGCCTGCTGCACTTGCCTATAACTTGCCGGTTAGTGCTCAGTTTTCAGTGCCATCTGTTGCATCTACTACCGCAAGTCTATACATATCTATTATACGGAGTGGTGCAAGCTCTTCGTCACCATCTCCATAAGCTCTTATCTCTCTCTTGGAAAGAAGAAGAAGAAGAAGAAGAAGAAGAAGGAGAAGGAGATTCTCTCTCACTTGCTTACTATTTTCTCTCTCGCTTCATGGCGTACGTGCTCTCTGAAGCTTTTGTGGAGAATACCTCTACGTATCTCTTGTCACCACTCTCTTGCGGCAAAGCAAGAAGCCTTTCGACAGCCCCTAATCGATTCTAAAGAACAATGAGAAGCTCTAAACTCCATAGCCATCATCTTTCTCTCTCTACGTCTTTTTCTGAGTAGTCACCCTCTCGGTGATTGTTTTTTCGTATATTAGTGCATGTATGGATTAACCGAGTATATATGAAGTTTCCCCATGATTATTTCATCATGTTTAATACACTGATTTATGCACATGATGCGTTTATGATCACGTGCGTACATAAAAAGCGCTTTTCGTTTCACGGCATAGAGACGGTAGGGACATTGTTTCGGCTATAAATCAGGAACCGCTATGAATCAGTCCAAACCCTTTATATAGCAGAGGTAAAACACATCATTTAGAAAATTTTCTCTCTTTGTTGTCATATGAAAAACATGCATGAGCTAAGAGATTTTGGTCAAGAAACAGTTTGCTACCTTCTGCACTTAAATTAATTTTTTTGACTTCAGGCTCCTTGGGGAACCACTATATAGATTCACTGGATGGAAATCCCTCTTAACCAATTGAAAATCATGTTAAAACTTGATCATAAATATATTTAGGTCTCCGTTATCACTTCGAGAGTGCGCGTTATTAATCACTGCATAACCGGTTTCACCTACGCTTGTAGGGGTGCTACCAAGAGGGGGTACCATATGACGTCGTGAGTTGACCGAGCTGTTTATATATGATTTATGATTTGTTTTGGTGAGTTGATTTCAATCATTAGATGCCCATAAACTTATGTGAAGGTATATGGTTAGACAACCCGAACCGCATATGTAAATATGATTAAATCGGCTTTCTTTTGGGGTTATCGTTTGTTGTGTGAGTACCATATGGACAAAGTAATGTGATAGAGCGATAGTCTATATTATGGAGCTGACTTGATGTATTGATTTGAGGTCAAATACATTCATTTTCATGTTATGCATGCTCCCAAAAATAATATAAAACTGTTTTTGCATATATGTGAAGTTATGGTTTATGGTTGACCTAAAGGTCAGAGCTGTTTTGCATCGCATTTATGGTGATGGAATGTTATCATATGATGAATGTGAACTTATGGATTGATGTGGATGACTCATGTGCATGGTTATGATTGCTTTCCACCTTTCTAGGTCAAACGATAGCTCTATGTACTAGAGGGGTGAAGTGCAGATGTGATGCATCAACTTTACATGGTTGGATGTTTTTTGTATACGTGAAAGCATAGAGAGTCTTGTGGTTTGCAAACTCTCTCACGTTTGGCTTATTGATTAGAGGATGCTTTTCCTCTAGGACTTTATCAATTTTTACTTTTGTGCCTTTGCTTATGTGGACTGGTTGATATGGCTCCCAATGAGTTGTGCATCCTCTTGGTAAAGAGATATAACTGATACCTTGAGGTGTCTCTTGGTATACATCTCGTCATTTTCTCTAGAATCCATCATCAAAGGTATTGCGACATTTCTTGCGGTTTACATTTCTCTGAATTAGTAGAAAACCCTAATGGTGGATGATTTTTCATGGTTAAGGCTCACTCAATACTCTCAAGATGGTCTCTCACAAGCTCTCTTTGGCTTGGTGAAACTATCTCTTTTTGTCACAAGTGACGTCTCTAGAAGGTTAGGTCTTTGTGGCCCTTCGGTCTTTGGAAATTGGTTTTGGGTACCCCAAAAGTTTGAAATTAGAAGACTTGGAAAAATTGATGACAAGATTTCATCCTAGGCATAGTGACGCGGTCCGAGGCGGGCAACAAGAGAGGCAACCTCTAAACACCCCTCAAGGCTCCCGTGCTACTCAATTGGGGCTGGGACAACCACAACCACAACACAACAACAAACCCACAACCAAACCCAAGCAAGATAGGGGCACAACCTAGTTATGGTATGCGGACTAGGACACAAGAGAGATTTTGTCACAACCAAGAAGATGTACCAAAAAACACACACAAGCAACCTCACACCAAGACACACACAAAATGGACTAGAGAGAGCTAGAGCAAAGGGAGGAGAGAGAGGAATGGATCTTGCGTAATACCTTATTTGTGACTTGCAAATGGATATGGTTCGTTATGATGCTATCGTAGAGCTTGTACAAAACTCACTCAATGGTTAGTGAATACTAAACATTGCCAACACACACACGTTGTCTTAGGGTGTGATCAGACCTCTCATCACAATACACTCTTACAATGGACACAAAATTGGCAATGAACACACACTAAACACTTTCTAAAATAAGATTAACCAATAGAAACTCAAAATACACAAGTCACCTTGAATTCACCAAACCGTATTGCACAAATGGAAGGACGAAGATTTGAACGCCGAATCACACCTTTGATACACAAAACCTCAATTTATTGATGATGGAGGAGCATAAACAATAGTTTTTTTGAGAGTTTGTGAACTCACGCTCTCTCACTTGCAATGTGTAGCTTGAAAGCCTCTCTTACACCAAAAGTGAAGCTCACAAAGCTACGCCTAAGTATCTCCTTACACATAGAGTGTTGGGGTGCTATGTGAGATATTGGGGGGTTGTTTTACAAGAAGGAGAGGGGCCTATTTATAGGTTTGAGACCCCTCATTAAGATTATTGGAAACCCTAATTTACAAGCTAACAAATGAAGATTATGATTTTTTTGAATATCAAAACATTACGGGCCTTCTTTGTTTGCTTGAGTCATGGATGTGGGCTCAAAAGAGAGCATTATTGATGGTAGATAAGGTGAAAGTAGAGTTTTAAAAGGAAGGAGAGAGAGAGAGAGAGAGAGAGAGAGAGAGAGAGAGAGAGAGAGATACTATGCACATGTCTTGAGGTGAGGTGTATTTTATGGTTAGGTCAATGGCTATTTTGTGTTAGTATGTTAGTGGTTAGTGTTAGTAATCACTAGAAAGTTAATGATATATTTACAATGGGTAGAATGGGGTGGATGGTTGAAGTAAGATGGTTGAATGAAGTGAGGAAATCCTTGTGATGGTGAAGCTTGAAGAAGTTGTGTACTTGTGTAGGTTTGCAAAATGACTATCGATTCTCTTCTTCTTCTTCTTCCCTTCTTTATGCCACCGTCGTCAAGATTATCGCAATGAAAATGGCAATTTGGTTGATGAGATCTCTCAATTTGTAGAGGTTAAGCATGATTTACATGCTGAATTTTATGTATATGTACATGTAGAGATCATATGAGAGCTATGGAAGTAAGAGGGGAGGTTAATGGTAAAGAAGGTGAGAGAAACCATGGAAGGGGCAGGTTTGAGTGAGGGATTGAGAGGAATGTGTGTGTGTGTGTGCGCGCGGAAGTGGAAAAGGAGGTGAGTGAAGACTATGGATTACTTTGTGAGAAAAGTGGGCAGACTGGGGTCCACTCAAAAAATCCTAGCTCATCGGTGGTTGCTCCAAAAATCACCAGATGTTTGAGGTGATTATTCAGCTCTTGGTCCACATTTTGTCTTTTGACCACCGCTTCATATTCGGAGTGGAGATATAAAGATTCCCACCAAAATACCTGTTTTTCTTCACAAAAATCCTTTGGTGGCCCCCTGTTGTTGAATTTGCATATGGCTCCAAAGGTGAGCCCCTCCTTGCATTAGAACATGACCTAATTGATTAGTAGGGGTTTGAAAATATGCATGGTTGTGGATTATGCATAAATATAATACATGTGATATGATGAGAAAAAACAGGCTAGTATATATAAACAATCATGGAATCTAGAATAGTGTCAGCTATATATAAATATAAAATGGAAAAAAAGAGATATATGAAAATATAAGGGATCAAATGAGGGGACCCTCGTTTGTTTTTATTGATGAGTGTTTATTTACAAGGGATAAGAAAAAATACCTCTAGGAAATATGAATTACTGAAAGGCAATGACTAATGGTGAAAGGTATTTTTGAGGTTTTTCCTTGGAGTGGATTCTTGCCCAAAAATAAGAGAAGCTTGCATGAAAATATCTCCATATGGAATACATAGGTAAGAAAGATTATGGTAATGGAAGTCAATGTACATAGTATACATAGAAAAATAACGCACACCTAGGTATAAATATTTAAATAAATACCAAAATAATTATGAAAATTCCTTATATTTAGGCCCTATATACAATGAAAATTTACACACAAATGGGCCATATATATATTTTAATTTTCTTATTTTATTTATTTATTGTAGCTCAACTAGCCCAAATTACTAGCTAGCTGAGGGTTTTAAGGAGACTGGAAAAAACTCCTTAACTCACACACACCTATGTATAGTGGAAAGGTAAGAATAGCCACAGTGTTTAGGTGATTTTGGTAGGGTGAGGTAACTCACTATGGCTATTACGGAGAGCCGAAAAACGGATATCATTAGCCCTCCCCCAGGATGATGGTATATTCATGTACCATCATAGAGCATCTTTTGCAAAGAGAGTGCTTTTGAGTCCTCTATGATATCTGGCACCTTGACAAGATTTTCATTGTGTGGATTTTTGTCACACTCATGCTCCATGCATCATAACTTAGATGATATTGTCACTTTTTGAAAGTCCTTTGGTAGAAGGCGACTCAAATAGGGCTTCAAGCGATACCCGTTTACCTTCTTGGAGTGCTCTTTACCATTCAAGTCCATAAGCTCATAGTAACTTGAATTGAAAGCCTTCTTGACTATGTATGGCCCTTTGCCATCTAGTTTCAAACTTGGCATCAAAACGATTGTCAAGTCAATTGTCATACCTTAGCACAAGCTCTCCTTCCTTGATGCCTTTGTCCTTGAGTTTCTTGTCAAGCTTCTCCTTTGCTCGTGTAGCTTTTCTTTTGTAGCACTCGTAAGCTGCTTCTCTTTTCCACTCAAGCTCCACAAATGTAATAAGTCAATCCATCAATACCTCTTGATCATCTTGTACACCTCTGCCATGAAGCTGTATTGTTGGGATGTTCAGCTCAATAGGCTTCAAAGCCTCTTGACCATACACCAAGTGAAATGGTGTGAACTCTGTTGCCTTCATATATGTGGTTCAATATGCCCACAAGGCACCATTCAAGAAGTCATCCCACAACTTTGTCTTGTTTTGCACCATCTTCCTAATGATGCCTGCAATGACACCATTAGACTTCTCCACCAAACCATTTGATTGTAGGTAGTAGGGTGTGCTATGACGATGTAGAATGTGAAGCTCTTCAAAAACTTCTGTGAGTAAACCCTTCTTGAACCCTGGACCATCATCAGAAACAATCTCCAGAGGTATGCCAAATCTACAAAAAATATTCGTGTAGACAAACCTGCTCACTGTTTTTCCACCTGGCCCCACTTTGAGCCTCCACCCACCCAATCATGTACTCTACAACCACTAGAATGTAGAGTTTACCATTATTTGTTCTAGGTAGAGGACCCATAGCATCAATGCCCCACTTTTCAAAGGGTCCATTTGCAAGCACTATTTGCCTTGGACCATACACCAGCCTTGTATTTCCATTTGCCTGACAGTTGTGACAGCTTTTACACCACTGTTGGACATCCACATGCAAGCTTGGCCTAACATACCCCACAAGAAAAATCTTCTTCATAGCTAATTCTTGGGCAAAATGAACACCACATGCCTCTTCATGCAAACCTTTTAGAATGGCTGGAATTTCCTCAATAGTTGGTACTCTTCTGCACACTTGATCCTTCCCTCTTCGATAGAGGGAGCCTTTAAGGAAGAGATAGACACTTGCCTTCCTCAAGAGTATCCTCTTCTGAGCTTTTGTGAAATCTTGTGGAAACTTGCCCTCCATAATGTAGCTAATAATGGGAGCCAATGAATGACTTTGATGTTACAAAAATATTCTTCAAGCTCATCAAACCAAACAAACTCGGCTTGTTGTCTCAATTTTTGCAAGGGGTGAAATAGCTCCGAGGCTAAGTAAATGAAGTGTGACATATACTTCACCTTTTGAATGAATGGGATGACCTCCTTAAGACTCTTGGGTGATGGTAGATCAATAAGAGCCTTTGCCTTTGAAGGATCCACCTCAATGCCTTTATAGAACCTTGTGGCCAAGCATAATCACTTCATCCTCACCTATGTGGCAGTTGTAAGGGTTGAGTTGATCTCCCATGTCATACAACTTCTTCAATCCTTCTTCTACCCTTTGTAGATGCAATGATTTTGAGCTATAAATGCAGAAATCATCAATGAACACCCTAATTGACTTTCCCAAGAATGCTTGAAACACCATGTTCATGAAACGTTGAAAAGTTGGAGGAGCATTTATCAAGCCAAAAGGCATGACTCTAAAAGCATAACAACCCCAAAGAGTGATGAAGGTTGTCTTCAATTGATCCTCCAATGCAATCCCTATTTGAAAGTAACCGGAGTAGTCATCACACAGAATGTACTTCTCATGACCAGCTACCTCATTTAGTATCTCGTCCTGCAATGGGAGGGGAAAGTGATCTCTTTTTGTTGCCTCATTAAGTGGACGGTAGTCCACACACCCTCCATTTTCCGGTTTTCTTGGGAATGATAACAACGGGAGAGACCCATTCTCAATTCTCCACTAGATAAATGAAACCTACTGTTAGAAGCTTTCTTACCTCCTTGAGTAAAGCCTGCTCCTTGATGATTCCTAGACTTTGTAGATTTTGAGCCTAAGGTGTGGCCTTTGGCTTTAGCTCGATCTTGTGTTGAACATCATCTACTCCATGCACGTCGGTGTAGTCTTTAGCAAAAAGCTTAGAAAATTTCCTTAACAGACCTTTGAACTCCTCTCTTTCATCCTTTGTAAGTTTTGTATGCAACATACCTTCTAACATTGCTTCATCTTCCACATTTTGGTTCTCTTGGGAACCTACCTCCTCCAAACCTTGACAAGAGGTCTCTTGGTTGGTTGTCTTAAACCTTACCCCCATGACTTCAATGGAAAAATCCTCTTCAATAATATTTCCGCTACTTTCTTCTTCTAAAGTGTTATCGGTCCAATCTTCTTCCGTCTCACTTTGAGATGATTCTTCATGGATCTCCTCTTGGCATTGCTCCTTCATGTCAAAGAAAACCTTCTTATGATTGTCATTCCTCCAAATTAGTTTTCCACTCTCCCAATCCTACAAAGCTCGCATTTTGTTAGCCATGGTCTTCCTAGGATAAATGGATAACCACTTCCCTTGGTCGACATAACATAAAAATCCACCACCTTCTTAATGCCAAAGGCCTCCACAAAAAACATTTTAACAAATGCCTACACACCTAGCCTTGATATTGTTTTCCATCTTGACTTTGATTTCAGGTGTCTCATGGATGTGTATGCATAATATTTGCATGAGTCCCTCTGTCATGATGTAAATTTGTGCACCCCCATCCACTAGACCTTTCCTAAGCAATCTTCCTTGCATGTAACAGTCTAGCACCAGTGTAATGTCCTCATTCATTTTAGCTTGTGCAAGTTTTACAACATGCACACTCTCTTTTACCTTTCTCCTAGTGCTAGCTGCCCCTGTTAAATCCCACCTAACTTGTGCACATAATGCAAGAAATTGAGGCCATGAGATATCAGGACCCTTACCTCTCATGTCTTCTAACAAGTTGTACGGAGCCATACCATGTCCAAGAGGGAAGTCTTGGAGGTTGATACAACGTCGAGCCCTTTTGGTTTCCTTGGTCTCCTTTGCCTTCTTTTCTCATCCATGGTCACTTTGTGACGTGACTCCTTCTTTCTCCTTACCTTTTCCACAACCACGCTTAATGTCATTTGCTTCCATGTCCACCTCATTGGAAGTTGTCACCTCTACCACATGCAAATTTGGGTCTGGCAAAGGTGGAGCTCCTTCCACTCCTTGTGGAGGTGGTCTTGCTCCATTTGGCCTTTGAAGAAGCTGTGGTTGCTCACTAGTTCCTTCACTTGCATTCATCACTGGGTAATTCAAGTTAGGTCTCCTTGACTCCCTACGGGGCCAAGGACAATTATACATTCCATGGCTAGATTCTCCGCAATTCCAACATTGCAAGACTCTCCTAGGTCGTGGTGGCTCTTGCTCTTTTGACTTCTTTGCTTGTCCCTTTGGACCTATAGCTTGTGCAAGGTGAATTGATAGGTTGCTTAAAGATTCATTTAACTTCTCAATCACTTCATAAGTTATCTCAAGAATCTCTCTGGATGTTGATACTTGAAATTTCCCCTTAGGTCTAGGACCCTCTATTGGAACCTCTCCTCTTAGACACTTGAGTTTCCTATACTTATCAACAACCCTAGTTTTAGCTGCATCAAAGGTAGCAGGTGCACCCGCCTCTTTTATCTTGAGTGTGGGAAAGAGACTGGCTATGAACCTCTCCTTATTTAGGAACTCTACACCATCACCAGGGTTAGCAACATTTCTCACCTATACAGCCCAAAGACGTAAAAACTCTTGTTTATATGTAGTAGTCATCTAACTATTTTTGTTTGTGAGAAACAATGTCTTGCCATAGATTTTGAGTGTTTTGGGGATCAAAGAAGTATCTCTTGAAATGATTCACAACTTCCATGTAATTCCCTTTAACTTCCTCAGGCAAAGAGTCAAACCAAGTACTATTTCCTAAGGACCACCTCAAACATTTCTACACGTTCTTGATCAGTTACTATCCTCTTGATACCACAAGACATCTTGAAATTCACTAAAAATAGTTATGCATCTTCTCCAGGATCTCCAAAGAAAAGAGGATATCCGGACATTTGGCGTTGGGCCTCCATTGAATAAATTTCAAAGTGACTCACGTTTTTTTTCTTAAAAAGATCTACACAATAATGTTTTCTAAATGGAAATCTGCTCTACAACAAAATAAAAATATGCACATCAAATGATCTATGATAATCAACAAGAGGCAGGATGATAGGGTTTGGTGATGCAAGAATTTCTCCTACTCTTTGGGCACCAAACATGAACACCATACGTTGTTGAAAATGGATCTTTCTACTAATTGCAATGTTTATTCTAATGTGTGGAGTGAAATGAAAGGGGAAAACCTCTTTTTCTAAGCCATTATCCATGGTCTATGCATAACCTAATGCTTAAAACAAAACAAAAATATAGACGTCCAAACTAAGGTCGTACCTAATGAGACGCAAAATAAAAGGGTTTACTGAAGAGTTTATCTCGGTCAACCTAAGAGGGCCCAAAATTCTATGAATTACTCGTTGAAATTGTAATTTTGTGCTTACAATGATATGCACCTTTTGCCTTGCAATGGGAACAAACGGGTCATACAAATTTTTGTGATTCATGCACGCTACTTGATTACTCTAAAGGATGAGTATTCACAACACATATACAAGCCCTCCTATGTGGGGGCACCGAAATTGAGGCGGTCCGGGGTAGGCAACAAGAGAGGCGACCTCTAAACACCCCTCAAGGCTCCCCTGCTACTCGATTGCCTGGCTGGGGCAACCACAAGAACAAAACAACAACAAACCCACAACCAAACCCAAGCAAGATAGGGGCACCACCTAGTTATGGTATGCGAACTAGGACGCAAGAGAGATTTTGTCACAACCAAAAAGATGCACCACAAGAAACACACAAGCAACCTCACACCAAGACACACACAAAATGGACTAGAGAGAGCTAGAGCAAAGGGAGGAGAGAGAGGAATGGATCTTGCATAATACCTTATTTGTGACTTGCAAATGGAGATGGTTCATTATGATGCTATCGTAGAGCTTGTACAAAACTCACTCAATGCTTAGTGAATGCTAAACATTGCCAACACACACACATTGTTTTAGGGTGTGGGAGACCTCTCACCATAATACCCTCTTACAATGGACCCAAAATTGGCACTGAAAACACACTAAACACTTTGTAAAACAAGATCAACCAATAGAAACTCAAAATACACAAGTCACCTTGAATTCACCAAACCGTATTGCACAAATGGAAGGACGAAGATTTGAACGTCGAATCACACCTTTGATGCATCAAACCTCAATTTATTGATGATGGAGGAGCATAAACAATAGTGTTTTTTAAAGTTTTTGAACTCACGCTCTCTCACTTGCAATGTGTAGCTTGAAAGCTTCTCTTACACCAAAAGTGAAGCTCACAAAGTGGTTGCTATGCCTAGGTCTCTCCTCACGCATAGAGTGTTGGGGTGCTATGTGAGATATTGGGGGCTTGTTTTACAAGAAGGAGACAGGCCTACTTATAGGTTGGAGACCCCTTATTAAGATTATTGGAAATCCTAATTTACAAACTAACAAATCAGGATTATGATTTTTTTGAATATCAAAACATTGCGAGCCTTCTTTGTCTGCTTGAGTCATGGATGTGGGCTCAAAAGAGAGCATTATTGATGGTAGATAAGGTGAAAGTAGAGTTTTAAAAAGAAGGGGAGAGAGAGAGAGAGAGAGAGAGAGAGAGAGAGAGAGAGAGAGAGAGAGAGAGAGATACTATGCACATGTCTTGAGGTGAGGTGTCTTCTATGGTTAGGTCAATTGCTATTTTGTGTTAGTATGTTAGTGGTTAGTGTTAGTAATCACTAGAAAGTTAATGATATATTTACAATGGGTAGAATGGGGTGGATGGTTGAAGTAAGATGGTTGAATGAAGTGAGGAAATCCTTGTGATGGTGAAGCTTGAAGAAGTTGTGTACTTGTAAAGGTTTGCAAAATGACTATCGATTCTCTTCTTCTTCTTCCCTTCTTTATGCCACCGTCGTCAAGATTATCGCAATGAAAATGGCAATTTGGTTGATGAGATCTCTCAATTTACAGAGGTTAAGCATGATTTACATGCTGAATTTTATGTATATAGAGAAGGGGTACGATGGAATTGTACTTTGGAAGTAATAGAGAGAGGCATAGAGATGGTGTATGTACGTGTAGAGATGGGGAGGGTAATGGTGAAGAAGGTGAGAGAAACCATGGAAGGTGCATATTTGAGTGAGGGATCGAGAGGAATGTGTGTGTGTGTGTGTGTGTTTGTGTGTGTGTGTGTGTGTGTGTGGAAAAATGGAAAAGGAGGTGAGAGAAGACTGTGGGTTACTTTGTGAGAAAAGTGGGCAGACTGGGGTCCACTCCAAAAATCATAGCTCATTGGTGGTTGCTCCAAAAATCACCAAAAGTTTTGAGATGATTATTCAGCTCTTGTTCCACATTTTCTCTTTTGACTACCGCTTCAAATTTAGAGTGGAGATAGATATAGAAAATCCCACCAAAATACCTATTTTTCTTCACAAAAATCCTTCAATGGCCCCCCTTTTGTTGAATTTGCATATGGCCCCAAAGGTGAGCCCCTCCTTGCATTAGAGCATGACCTAATTATTCTTAGGGGTTTGAAAATATGCATGGTTGTGGATTATGCATAAATATAATACATGGATATGATGGGAAAAAACAGGCTAGTATATATAAACAATAATGGAATCTAGAATAGTGTGAGCTATATGTAAATAAAAAATGAAAAAAAGAGATATATGAAAATATAAGGAATCAAATGAGGAGACCCTAATTTTTTTTTTGAAGTATATTTATCTACAGGAGAGAAGAAAAAATGCCTCTAGGAAATAGGAATTTAGTCAAAAGCAATGACTAATGGTGAAAGGTATTTTTGAGATTTTTCCTTGGATTGGATTCTCGTCTAAAAATAAGAGAAGCTTGCATGAAAATATTTCTATATGGACTAGATAGGTAAGAAAGATTATGGTAATGGTGAGTCAATGTACATAGCTTACATAGAAAAATAACGCACACCTAGGTAGAAATATTTAAATAAATACCAAAATACTTATGAAAATTTCTTATTTTTAGGCCCTATATACAATGAAATATTTACACACAAATAGACCATAATATGTTTTATTTTTTTGATTTTATTCATTCGTTTTGGCTCAACTATCCCAAATTACTAGCTAGCTGAGGGTTTTAAGGGGATATGGGAAAAATTTCCTAACTCACATACACCTATGTACATTGAGAAGGTAAGAATAGCCACAGTGTTTAGGTGATTTTGGTAGGGTGAGGTAACTCACTATGGCAATTACGGAGAGCCGAAAAACGGCTATCAATACCTGACTCAATTTGGACTTGTGTATCAAAAGTTAGAGAAATTTTGGTGAACTCGACTTGAAACAACACTCAAAAAAGTTTCAGGATCAAGACTCACAGGAACTTTTGCTTAAAGGTGGGTCTCCAGAGGTATTTTTGGCTCAAACTTGAGATTTGGGATATACTCAAGTATGTCTACAAGGTCATCAACTGAAATATACCCACTATCGAGAGGTACATGGATCACGATCCATGTCCCCCTGCCAACGTTTTCATGAAATTTTGGCAAAAGGTTCATACGGTCATATGTAAGCTCTCGACCAATTTTCAAAATTTTGATGTTGGGTACATGGATTGCGATCCATGACCCCTTGTTAGTGCTCAGGTACATGGATCGCGAATCATGTAACATTTTTTCTTCAAATTTTCACACTAGCAAGACAATGTCATATGCAGGCTCATTACCAAATTTCACCAGTTTTCGATGTTGGGGGACATGGATCGTGATCCATGTTCCACCACATCGGGACTTGAGATTTGGACAACTTGCTACACTCTATGTCTAGAAGCTATATCACAAAAAAATTTCATCCCAGTTCTTTGGTCTGTACTAATGTTTACGTCTGTTGCCTGTTTATAGCTTGCAAATTCCTCAAATGATCTCCATATTCAATTTTGAAAAGATCACTAGGCTCCTTGAGACTAGGTCTATCAGTGATGCAAATCTGTGCTCAAACTATGTCAAGGGGACATGGATCATGATCCATGTACCCTTGTAGGCGATGACGTTGAAAATTTACACACACCTTGCTCTTGGTATCCTCTTACCAGATATATGATTTTTGTGTGATTTGGACTTGTTTAGGTCTCCCAGAAGTCAAAACCTAGGTCTGATCTACGGTTTATAGTTTGTCTTTTGTTTTGTTTACTTTTGACCCAATTTATTTTTTCCTACAAAATTGGACTTGGGGATATGTTTCCTTGTAGATATAATCCATCCCAAGATTTTATAATGATTAAAACCTTAGGACATTATCTCATTTTCCCCATCGAAGGTATAAAAGCCAAAGGTTTTAATGATTACACACACTGAGAACTATTGAGCATACATAAAGAGATTACGAGCTGCACCTTTGTATTCATAGCTTTCTATATGGGTAAGCCATTGCAATGAAATATCTTATGTTGCTTTCATACACTCTTGGCATTGTTTGAGTGTGTGTGCGCGATGCAATGAGCGGTTTATTCTCTAGGTAGCCTCTTATGGTTTTTAGCTTGTTGTGTGTTGTTAATGGTGTTTTATGAAAATATAAGCTTAGACAAAGTAAGTAGGTCCTAAGAGAAGCCAAATGACCCCTGGTAAAGGTGAGTGGTGGCGAAAATATTGATACCTCACCTACCCAAATTTGACTTAAGCAGGTTTTGAGTCTTGGAACCCCTTCCTTATGGCCGAGAGGCTTTGGATTTCAAGTCTCATGAGGTTTGGAGCTTGTTTGACAGTGTTATGACCATTAAAGTAAAATCTAGATGACATCGGAGATTTAGGCATTTGCACTTTCTTTTCTTCATAGTTTGCTTTGATACCTCTCTCCTCGGTGCCTTTCCATTTAGGGCATTGCATTCAACACGTCCATGCACTAGTCGGGTCGGCTATATCCTTGGATTGACATATTCATGTTTGTTTTAGTTCTTTCTAGGCTACTTCGTCTAATGATTGGGGCGGCCCACTAACATTGGCACCATTACCAGGGACGTAGGACTCACACTAGTGGAGGAGGTCGTGGTGACGTTCTTCTTTACCCAGTGCCCGAGTGTTACAATTCACTTTTGTCTATATCTTGCATAACTTGAGGTTGGAGTGTGTGATTTGAGTAATTCTTGATTGCACAATTACTTCTAGGTTAGAATGAGAAATCTGGAAGTTCTGCTTGAATTTTGAGTTTTCAGTTGTGAGTTAGAGAAAAATTGCAAGAAGTGGTCACGATAAGCTTGAAGATTAAGACAAAGGTCAAGAAGTGACCCATTGAATTGGTATAGGGTGTCACTATAAATCCAAAGATGTAGGGTGTGCGCTCCTTGCCGCACTGTCGAAGCAAGGGACTTGCCGATACACCGTGTGCGAGCCGCAGACGGCTCCAAGCACACAACAAGCCTAAACTAGCAAGCTCAAGAGAGCAAAGGGTGTGTCACTCACCGCTCTACGCTCGCCTTCGTGGTGGATTCCTCGCCGTGATGAAGAAGAAGCTGCAGTCGTGCCGCGCTCAACCACTTCGCCGCCGTCGTGCCTTCGTAATGCTCGATCGCACACACACTCTCCCTCTCTCTCTCTCTCTCACACACACACACACACACAAGGAGGTGAAGAAGAAGAAGATGGAGATGGAGCAAGAGCACTCTTCTATTGCACAAATGAGAGAATGAGTAAAAATTAGGTTTAGTTGGCTTTTATATGAGTTCACCCCATTCACACTTGGGCGCCCATGCTTAGCCAACTAATCCCTTGAATGTCCCAGTTAGAGTGCGCCTCTCATCGGCGATCACTCTTATCCTTTTCCTATTGGACCGACAAGCCCGGTACCTGACTCTACCAAATACATAATACACGTCCGTCGTAGGTGATGGGGTGTCTGTGTGCCGTGAGGGTTAACATGCCCCCCTTCTTGATGTAGATTCCGTCCTCGGAAGCTATTGAGTTGAAGCTGGTTCGTCGAGGTGGAAGAGCATTTGAGATGAATGTCCTTAGCCTTCTTCAGTCACTGCAAAATCAAACAACATTGTCACAGTAATTGCATTTTCATAAGTGATTAAAAAGCATATGTAGTTTTAGGTAGACAAATTGATTGGTAAAAGAATTTCAAACAATTTGGTAGCAATGAACATTAAATTGCAATGTAATCAAATGCATAAATAGATGTAAAGGTAAAAAATTAAACAAGTCCGAGGTCGCTAATTTAACGGTCAAAAGGCACTAGAGATCGAATATTAATACCATGGGTAAGCTTCTTAATTTTCTGTGGTCAATTAAGTTGTTTAATCGCGAGAGCCAAGTATTCATGTTCGAGGGCTGACTAGAGGCTATATCTAGAAAACCTTGTAGTTAAGCTACCATAAAAGGAATTTCTCATGAAATCATCGCTTGACTGATTACTTTTCGTTGACCCCCCAAAGTCTTTTCACATTGATTCAATTATGATGTGTGTGCTTATTTTGTATGCCTTGGGTTTTTTGCTTTTCAAGGAAAAGCGCCCACACTGGGAACCTCTAGGGCTCTAGTACCATAGGCGATACATGTGAGTGAAGTACCAAATCAAGCTGAGATTTCTCTTCCAGCTTAAAATTTTACATTGTGGCACTTTGATTTTTTGTTTGTTCATTTTCAGCATTTAAATTTTGTAACTTTGGGGGGTCATATAACACTGTTACCCTTCCCAGGCTCATCACATTAGTAAACTCCCTTTATAATACTTAAGCTAAAGGTCAATAGGGTCAAGCCCACTAGAAAGCCCTAGTACATTTCATACAATGCTGCCTAAATCGGATTAAGAACCTAAGTAACCAATGCTTATTAGGAAGGCATTCCCCATGGTATTAAGAGAAGATTTCTAATACCTAGCTTGGTCAAACTAGCTTAGTTGGACTGCTTGATTTTTTAAACCTAGACAAGTGATTATGACAAAACATTACATTGAATTAAATATTTGATAGTAAGCAAATGCGCTGAGTATTAGGCTACCAATCACAATCAAAGCAGACAAACATGGATGCAAAAAGATAAGGGCAATGCTAATGGACAAGAAACACCTGTTTGTGTTGATGGTCGCGCTTGATTTGAAGTGTGAACGAGAGAAAGGTTCCATGAAGGTCCAAATCCTATCAATAGCAACACGCTCCTGTACACACTAGGAAACAAAAGGAATACCTCCAGGAGGCACATCAGTGGGAAAAGAGAACTTCGCTAATCACTCAACTCTAAAACAGAAACACTCCTATCGTACTAATCTTACCTACCCTCCATCACTCAAGTGATGAGGATCAAAGGTGTTTTATGGCATAGGTTTCTGTTTCACTATACCAGATGTGACATGTGTAGGTCTGAGTCAATGTTTTGACTTTTAATGTGCATACTCGTTTGCTAATTGCTCTTGCTCTTTATTTTTTGTTTTTTTTTTTTTGTGAGTATAAAGCTTTATATGTACATTCCCTAAGATTGGAGATTAAGAGGTCATGTGTAGGTCTGAGTCAATGTTTTGACTTTTAATGTGCATACTCGTTTGCTAATTGCTCTTGCTCTTTATTTTTTGTTTTTTTTTTTTGTGAGTATAAAGCTTTATATGTACATTCCCTAAGATTGGAGATTAAGAGGTCAGGGAAAAAGGTTGAGAGGGAACCAAGTGAATAATGGATGTCCACAAACACTCCCCCCTTCCTTGGGTAATAGGTGAGGATTTTTGCCAGTAGTTTTCTATTACCCTAGGTGCCTCGTCAAGTTGCAACGGTGGTAAGGTACTCTTCCAGGATCGAACTTGAAGTGGTTCATTAGGTGATTCTTGAACACTGGGAGGTGTGGATTCTTTTGTAGCTTCATGGAGGTCCACTACTATAGATGGAGGCTGTGTAGAAGCTTTTACCTCTATGGATGTATTACATGAGGAGCTAGAAGCTTCATGGGACTCCCCCCTTCCTGAGCTAGGTGGAACAAATCGTTCTTTCTTTGGTACCCAAACTAGCTCGGGAGCGGGTGTGTAGCATTCTGTGATCTTTTTCTTTCCACGATCATTGATTCGTTTTGGAGCTACGGGATTGGGCTCACTTGGGTCAGGTGATAGGTAAGAGCACAATCTAGGTTTTGGCACCCAGATTTGATCATTTCCTTGATAGTAGCCTTGGGCTTCCAATAGTTGTTTAGGGATCCATCGCAACATTTTCTTACTTTTCTTGGAACGAGTGGTACGTTTCTTACAAGGCTTCTATTTTTTAGCACTAGCTATGGTCACTAAAGAAGCTTTAGGGACCCACTTGTATGTTTTCTTCGTTACATTAGGATGAGTCTTGTCGGAAGCGATATGCATTGCTTGTAGCATATTTAAGGGTATAGGCAATTCATCCCCCTCAGGTGTTACCCAAGTCATCCCCCTATTTCCCCAAGTGTCTATGGTTGATGTTAGGTGGACCCAATCCACATTATCAGATTCCGTCATACCCGGTAACACATCCATGTAAGGAGAATCTTGGCCAATGTCTGTATCCTTCTTACAAGTGTAACAATATTGTAGTGGGGCCGAGTGAACTGTGGTGTCAGAGCGATGATCAATAATGGTTTTACTCCCTAAGGGGTGTACCTTACCAGTCACCAAATCCGCTCTAAGGACAGAGTCTTGGAATTGCAAATAGACATGATTTTTAGACCAATCATGAACCATTTGTGCTTCCCTCATGAATGGTCGTCCTAAAATCATTTCATATGACAGAAGGTGTTTAGAGAAATCCATTACAATGAACGTATGTCGTACCTTGTATCCTAGAACTTTGATCTTAAGATCCTTGAGCATCCCCATAGGTTTGACTATGGTACCATTTGCCATCTTTACCACAATGTTAGTAACACTGAGGCGGGGTTTTCCCATGGATTCCCAACAATCTTTTGTAACGATGCTAACTCCCGCACCACCATCAAGAATTCCCTTTATAGTTAATCCCTTGGTAGTGATGGGTAGGGTCGCATTAGACTCGTCGCCTTCGAAATACTGCCCTAATTCGTTAATGGGTACCTCGATCACAGACTCGTGTCCATCTAAGTCAAGTGATTGCACATGATTTTCCTCATCAATCATAATCGAGTCAGGCCTATTTGGTTGCGCAAAATACGGTAATCCCATTCGTAGCTCTCCATTAAGGAATGCTCGAAGTGCAAGGAATAACTCAGGATCTCCATACAGCTTTGCTATGATCGTGGTTTGGACCTCAGAAGACATGAAGTTCACTAGTTTGGCAACATTCGTTGGCATTTTGCAGGGTGTAGGTCCTTGACTAGGAACTGGTGAGGATGGAATCTCATATTCCTCAATGGGATCAAGTATTCCTTCGTTAAACATCCTTTCCAACAAGAAGGGTGTATGCTCACTTTCTGATGTCCCGTCCTCACTCCCTTCTTGGATGATACTAGATATGGCTAACGGTCTATGGTTCATGTGGGGTGGATGAACTTGCGTGGGAAACACTGTGTCATGAATTTTGACCTGCATGGGTTCTGGTTCTAGTTTCCTTCGAGTCTCCTCCACTAAACCTCTTAAATGTCTCACTTGCTCAATCTCGTCTACTGGGTTTGGGTACGTCCCAATCTTCTTTTTACGATTCTTCCCTTTTTGCCCCTGCGGTTTATCTTGGGGGTCTTGGATTGGATTCGGAAACACTTGTGGTGTTTTCAGAGGCTCTTTATGGTTTTCTCTTATTCGGTTTTCATTTGGTTCCATGTTACGGTTTTCTTTGTCGGTCTTTCCCTTTGTGGTATTGGTTCTAGTCTCCATTGTCTCGATTGAATCTGAATCATCCTCGAGGTCATTCATATACACGGGGTCATCTCCTGTTCCTATGTTTGTTTTGGAACTTGGCTTTGAATTTTCCGTATTCTGCGACTTCTTCCTTCGTGTCTTCTTTTTCTTTGCTTGGATAACTGAAATGGTATCTCTCTCTTCGAGGATATGTCCTGGCCCTTGAAGCATGGACCGTGTAATCGCATAAGCGGGTGCGACGGGTGGTATTGGCGATGTCACACTAGCAATTTCGACCAAATTTAGGGGTGTGATTTTAGGCGCATTTGGGTTATAGGGGCATTGGGCAATCAAGTGATCTATGCCACAACGATTACATGTGAGTATTGGCATTGCAGACGTGCTCCCTTGATTCATTTGCATCTGTGCAGCATTCTTTTGCAGCCTAATAGGGCACTCCGCTGCTCGATGTGGTCCACCACACTCGTAGCATTGAAGAGGTGGCCTCCTAGCCTGGGTGTTGATATTTTGACCTCTGGGTGCGAGAGCAGCAGCTTGATAAACCGGCTTGACTTGCCCCCAACAATCTTCCATGTAGTATATAGGACACTCTTCCAATGTATCAAGTCCGTAGGCAATACTAGTGTCTATTTCCTCCTCACAACCATCTGCATAAGCATTAGATGGCTCGCAACCCACTTGGTTCATAGGGGCGACCCTTGGATGCGGGGGCTGCGGTCCTAGCACAGGAGGTGGTAGCGGTGTAGCTTGTACAACATTTTGAGATCTAGGGACCATGTGTTGCGGTAGTTGCTGAACAGGTGGAGCAGGCATCAATACAGGAGCTCGAGGTGCATCCGTCCAGGCTACAGGTGGTCTATTTGCCATCATACGTTTGATCATTAAACAATCCTTAGCTTGGTGACCATACCTACCACATGCGTTGCAAGTTCCATTAAATTTTACTCTAAACGTAGGGCACTCACTAGTGCTATGTGGACCTAAGCAAATGGAACACCATTGTTGCTCCCTTCTTGGATACATGTGACTATTTTGAGGGGGTCGATTATCCTTAAGAGACTCTTGGATTGCCTTGGTGAGGTCTGTCAAGAATGTCTCAAATACCTTTGGCTCATTGGCAATGGGCTTTGCAGTCATGGGTTCATACTCAATGGCTTGTGAGCTAGTGGATCTCGTGTCAGTAGACACCCTCATGCCTGCTATCATCAAGTTGTCCTCTAGTTGGATTGCATTGGCAGTGACATCTTCCCAGGTTGTGATACCTCTAATCACTAGTCCATTATAGATTCCTTCATTCCTCAACCCTCGAATGAATCGATCAAGCAGTTGGTTATTGTTGAAGCGCTCATTTACAGGGTAGCGAGAGTTTAAGTGCTTTAGACGACTAATGAAGTCCCTTACTGACTCTCCTTCCTTACATTCGGTCTTCTGTAGCTGAGATGCTACACCCCAAATCACACCTTCTCGTATGTACTCCTTTAGAAACAGCCTTCAAAGGGTAGGGTAGATTGTTTTCTCGTCCACCCTTAGGGTCCTATACCAATCTCCAACCTTCCCACTTAATGTCAAGCTTAAGGCATTGCACTTATGTAGTTCGTTGCGTTCCCCTAAGGAATCACATACTTGTTCAAACACTTCAATGTGTTTTCTAGCATCTTCGTCCCCATTGAATTTTTGCGTGAGTTTGGCAATTTGTACTGCCTTACTTCTAGGCTCTCTATCAGATGCATGACGCATATTTTCCGCGATAGATCGACCTATGGTTTGAGCAAACGCTGCCAAGTCACCTATGTGAGGAGGCAGGGCCGGTGGAGGTACTCTTGGAATCATATGTGGGAGAGGAACGGGTACCGGTCTTGGCATATGTGTGGATGATGCAAGATATGGAACATAACCGGGCATAGGTCCACTTGGATAAGAGCTAGGGAGCGGCACTCGAGGAGCATGAACAAGTGGTACAATTGGAGGTGTGGGGGCCATTTGTGCATAAGGGGCTAGAGGCACATATGGTCGAGGCCCCATATTAGGTACTACGACACTAGGTAGTGGCACTGTGCTAACCGTAGATGTCATCGGTACATTCTCTGTCAGGCTTATCCCTGGAGTGAGCACTGTGTTTTCCTTAATAGAGGGTTGAGCCAAGTTAGGGAAGCTAAAGTTTTTGCTCGGAGGCTCAGATTGCATAGAGACCCCAGGTGAAATGACGTAAGATGGGTCCATGGGACTCATTAGAGGAGTCTCCATTTGTGATAGAGTGGGCTATTGAGCCTTGCTCGTATCCAGAAATCTCATGGGGCCAGTTGAGAGTATATTTACCCCTCAGTTTTGCCTTTTGGATTGAATAATGCCATGGATAACATTACCGATCATTTTCTGTTGATCTTCGATGCTCGTGGCACTAGAGGTGGATTGTACAATCTCTATCCATCCTACATGGTAGGTGTGGCCAGAGTGTAGATCCGTCAACACCTCAGTGTGGAGGTCGTATGTCCAATGATCATTAATGAACAATCCTTCTAGAGTCGACGTGTTAACGGTTTCTTGTGAGGCAGAAGCAATGTTGATCCCCGTGGTTTTACTTGTCACCAACGGTACTCTAGAGGGAACTTCTGAAGGAGGCAGCTCAACAGGGCCTTCTTGGTAAGAAGTTGGTAGGATATCCACATGGACACTCTTTGGGGGTGTGGGGTCCACGTGCGATGTGAAAGGAGAGTCCACTTCCCCACCCCCTTCGTGTGCTTCATTTGCATCAGGTTCCGAGCGAGTAGCTCTACCTAATGTTTCCATGAAACGGCTAAACATACTAGTACTAGGCTGTGGAGCTTCGGGAGGTGCATGGCCTTCTCTCTCAGTGTTTTGGGTAGGGTATGCTTCCATGATTTCTGAGTCGGAGGAGGAATCACTAGCGGCTATTTTAGGGTCTTGGGTGGTGCTACCTTGTGTCCCCGCTGAGGGTCTAGAGCCTATCATGGATGGGTAATGGGTGTCCGTATGAACAGAGGCACCCTCAATATGCTCGTGTTCTAGCACCCGCCCAGAGCGTAAGTGCATGTGCTTTTGATACCCTAAGGTGTCAAAAAGCTGCTCTAGGAGGCCTTGTGACTAGTTTTTAGCGTGTTTTTTGTTTGTTTTTTTGCTAGATTTTTTAGAGCATGTCGTGGAATGGGCCGTGTGATAGCTCGAAATGAGCGTATCGGTCAGAGGGTCGTGCCGTGCTTTACAGCCCTCCGTTTGGTCACTCTATGCCCTCGGAATCCCTAAAACTGTCAATTTCCAGTAGGAAACTAGGCCCAAACTAGAAAGTCTAAGGGTGCAAGTGGGAAGAGAAAGGAGGAGAGTGGAGGACTTGTCCCACATGCTCTCATTCTCTCTTGAGGGAGTAGGGTATATATATAAGAGTGAGTCTAGTATATATCATAAGACTGAGGACTGAGGCCTGGCTTGGGCTTGGGCTTGGGCTTGGGCTTGGGCTTGGGGAACCGATCCCGATCTATCTTTTATACAAACCAACCTGTCTGTTTTAAGAGTCACGTTTTTTATTTTCGAAAAATTTAACTGCCCGCTCACTCGCGTTTTTATTTTCCGATTTTTTTTATGCGGACCTGCAGAAAACGCAGAAATTGAAAAAACGCAAGAATTGCAGAGATTTGAAAAAGCACAGAAAAACGCAAGAATTGCAGAGATTTGAAAAAATGCAAGAAATTGCAGAAAATTGGAACTTGACAGAAAATTAAACGCAGAAACTGCAGAAATTGAAACTTGACAGAACCAAGAATTGCAGAAAATGCAAAAACGCAAGAAATGCTAACTATGCAGTGCAAACCAGAAAACGTAGAAAACGCAAAAAACAAAAATCTCCACACAACTACACACACTCATTCCCTGCCTTTCCTATGATAGAAATTGCACCACAAGAAAGCGTAAAGTGCTAACTGAGCTTAGTGTAGGGCATATCCCCGACAGCGGCGCCAAAAATGTGCGCTCCTTGCCGCACTGTCGAAGCAAGGGACTTGCCGATACACCGTGTGCGAGCCGCAGACGGCTCCAAGCACACAACAAGCCTAAACTAGCAAGCTCAAGAGAGCAAAGGGTGTGTCACTCACCGCTCTACACTCGCCTTCGTGGTGGATTCCTCGCCGCGATGAAGAAGAAGCTGCAGTCGTGCCGCGCTCAACCACTTCTCCGCCGTCGTGCCTTCGTAATGCTCGATCACACACACACTCTCCCTCTCTCTCTCTCACACACACACACATACACGAGGAGGTGAAGAAGAAGAAGATGGAGATGGAGCAAGAGCACTCTTCTATTGCACAAATGAGAGAATGAGTAAAAATTAGGTTTAGTTGGCTTTTATATGAGTTCACCCCATTCACATTTGGGCGCCCATGCTTAGCCAACTAATCCCTTGAATGTCCCAGTTAGAGTGCGCCTCTCATCGGCGATCACTCTTACCCTTTTCCTATTGGACCGACAAGCCCGGTACCTGACTCTACCAAATACATAATACACGTCCGTCGTAGGTGATGGGGTGTCTGTGTGCCGTGAGGGTTAACATAGGGAACCCACAGGAAGTAACCAAATCCAAAACAAGTGCAAGTGGCAGCTACCATGATAGCTGCCATCTATCATATTTTTCACAGTTGAGCATACCACCAAACTCCTTATCCCTTGAGCTTTCTAGATCCACCTTGAGCCAATCAAAAAGTTTAAAAATTTTGGAACCAGCCAAGTTGCCCAAGTACACCAATTCCAGGTATAGAAGTGCCATTTGACAGGCCAAAAGTAAACATTTTTTGATAATCATAGGTGCAAAAGAACCAACAGCTATCCACAAAGAGAGTAAAACTCCAAAACTCCAAAACTCCAAAACTGACAAGTATCGTGGTTGCTACCACTTGTGCTCGAGATTGGACCAGGGTTGTAGCATTTGATTTCTAGCAGTGCTAGGATCCCAAATATGCCTACCTTGTTCCATCTGGACTAGTAAGTCCCCAAAACACCCAGAATCTGACTGTCAAAGGTTTGAACATGAGAATTGACCCAAGGGACTTCAAAAGGCATTCAAAATTCTTAAGCAAAGCATAGATAGACTAACAAGAGTAAACGATGGAAATTGACTAGACCCACAAATTCCATCAGTGGTAGGTACCGTGGTTGTTTCCATCTGGCCCAAATTTGGGAATTAACCATACCATCTTGTAGAATATCTTGAGAGGATTTTAGAACTACCCTGGTTGAACCATAAAGACTTTAGAATCACTTCCAAAAGCCTTGTGAGAACTAGGGCTTAAATGCAAGTTTGTGTCCTAACTACTAGGGTATTGCAGTTTATTGAGTTAACTGAATTTCTAAAAAGAAATTGGACTAATTACTCCAAAACCAAGATGCAACGTGCTTAATTTTATACATACAAGTTTTCACAGCATTACTGACTTTTTCTGCACCTTACATTGGTATCAAAGCTTTGGTAGAAATCTGTATCACTTAAGAAAAGAACCACAAGAATTTTATTTCTTGTTGCGGTCGCACGTAACCCAAGTCCACTTGGGTGTTTCGATTCCTAATTGTGTTTTTGAAGAGTAACAGGTAACCCAAGAAAGAAGGCCTTGTCTAGCCTCCCCTTGTTCCTCTTTTCACTCATTGAGAGCGGACAATGCACTTAACAGCCTGCCAATCGACATGAGGTGGGAAAAAGAAACTTTGGTGTGAGCACAAGGCCGTCAAGGGGTGCACCTGTAGGAAAGAGTTGAGCTCGATAAGAGAAAAGCCTTCTTAAACACCAATTGCAAGCTAAAGAACTCAAGAAACTCAAGAACCCAAGAACCTCAAAAAACCAAGTTCCTAAAGAACTTAAGTACCCAAGATCTCAATGTATGGTCATCACCCAAAGCGGAATGGATACTTTGCATGAAGGTGATGAGCATGGAGGTGATGAGGAAGAATGTTCCCCAATAGAAGGATTTTTTTCTGACCCTCTCGCTTTCCCATCTACACCACATGTTGCACCAAATCCTATGGAGGCTTTGGTCAAGTTGATGATGGAAATGATGCTACAACAAGAGTGCCACCTTGGATCATGAGCGTGATCAAGCGTGCTTGGCAGCCAAATAAAGGAAGGTAGTCTTGAATCACAAGTGCAAAGAAAAAAAGGTAGACTTGGATCGTGAGTGTGAAGAAAGAAGGGTAGCCTTGGAGTGTGAGCATGAGCAAGCGTGCTTGGCGGCCGAAGAAAGAAAGGTAGCTATTGATCTTGATCGTGAGCAAGCACGGGAAGCCCAATGCATAGCGGCCAAAGATAGACGAGCGACCTTGGAATTAGAACGTGAGGTGCAGAGAGATCAATGCATACAAGAGTTGGTCCTACAGGTACTCACCTCAAAATCCAAGCCACTCAAGGATGTGGGCAAATAATCAGGTAGCACAAGTTGAGAAGCGGATTCCAAAAACCCCGTCATTGAGAAGTTGACGTTCAGTAAGTATGACAGTAAGATGGATGCTAATGTTATTCATTCTTGGCTACATCAATTTAATGCTTACTTTGCAACAACTAAGAACACAAGAAATAACAAGGTTTTGACGACAGCCGTGTACCTTGCCGGTGATGCCATTAATTGGAATCACGCATGGCAAGAGGCACAATTGACCACACACCTAGAGAAAGACGAAGAAGGCGTCACCCTTTCTTTCAATTGGGCCAACTTCCAAGACAAGCTCATGCCACCTAAATACCTAGCACAGTTGAAAGACAAATGGTGCAGTCTCAAGCAAAATGGTATGCCAGTTATGTCTTTCTCTAATCATGTTTTGCAGCTCAGCACCCAATTATTCAAATTGGATGATGAGCACAAAGAAGCATTCCTTTACAAGTTGAATGAGTACATCAAGTTTGATGTCAAAGTACTCTACCCAATAGATCTCAACAAGGTGGTAGCAATTGCTCTTGCACATGAGATGAACCACAATAAAGGAAAGCCTAAGGAGAACAAGTCTTCAAAGTACCTCTCAGACTCCTCAGAACCCACATAATGGTAAGAGTGGATGGTAACTCTTCTAGCCAATCTTCCTCTAATCCTTTGGAAAAGAACTCTCAAAATGAATCTAAGGGTAAAGGGTTTAAGCATGTATTGGTGGTACCACCATTTCAACTTGTGGGGTACCACCAAGAGACTACTTTTGAAAGGAATTTGTGATAAATTTTAAAAAAAGGGAATTTTAAAATGTTAATGGCCTTAGTAGTTGGAAGGGGTCATTGATTGTAGGGAGGGGCATCTCAGTTATCATTTCAAGGTATGTGTGATGTGACTTGTCATAGGATGACATCAACGTAAACTTTTTCCTGCGTGCCAGGTGATCTCCCTGAGCTTCGACACAAACGCTCGTCTCATTTACTCTTGCCTCTGTTTTGCCAGACTGAGAAGGTACCTTACTGCTGAGGTTTGCAGACATCTCATTCTCTCTTGTCTCTGCTCTGGCGGACTGAGAAGGTTAACCTACTGCCGTTTTGAAATGTTGAGGTTTCCATGTCTGCATGTGCCATTTTTTTGTTGCTTTTGAAGTGAAGCTTTGCATGCATCATGAATATTGTAGCACTTGGAGCTATTGAAATGCATGCATAAGTTTTTCTCCTCGTGCTCATAATACATGCATCCTTTTCGCAAACAGAGGTCGCCAACCGTTCTCATAGACAGTTTGCATGTCCCATTTTGCCTATCGGCTTTACCAAAATCAAGCTTTGTATGCATCATACTGTAGCACTTGGAGTTGTATGCATTAGTCTTTCCCTACGTGCTCATAATCTCATCCTCCTTACTCTACAGTAAAGCTATAGGCTGCAAGATGAAGTCACCTGCATGCAGTTTACCAAGGCACAAGACCGAGAAGGGCACAATGTCTGAACCTGAACTTCAAGATCAAACCCCTCCAACGAATGAGCTTGCAACACGTAGTAGTCCATCAAAAGTGGAGGTAAAGGCTCACGTGGCACTCTAGAATGCATTGCATCCAACTAGGAGCTATCAATGAAGTCATGGAAAGGTATGCATGTGTATGTTTTGCATTGTTTTTTCCCATTGCTTCAGTGTTTGCAAAGGTGGGCTTTCAACAAGCTCTATTTTCTGGTACTTGTAGCAATGGAGTACCTGCAGCTATCAAGATTTTTCTTCTCAATCAAGGAAATGCATGAGGAGTATGGGCTCATCCTAGAGGGGAAGCTGCCTAAAGAGATCATAGATAAAATATCCCTGATGAGGAGTGTCTGACTATCTTCAAGTGTCTGCACAAGAAAAGAACAAAGCTATTTCTCAACCATGTGAGGGATGAGTTCGTTGACAAGTACCAAATTTTGTACCAGAAGGTATATCAAGCAACCCCATCCAATGGTGAGCTGCTAGAAAAATTTCCACAAGATTTATGAGAGGTGGCTAGCAGCAACGAGTGATCCGACTGGACATCGGATTGCATGGGCAAGGTTTGGTGGCAATGTCCTTGAAAACTGCAATATGCAAAAAGGGGGTTTGAGCAAAAGATCAACAAGTTCCACACCGATTATGGCTTGACATGTGTCATTCAAATAGAAGCATCTATCTGCAACAGTGCCTTTTCATCAATACTGACAATGTCAGCAAGCAAGCTGCCGCCATTTCAGGCAGTAGAGACGCCAATGTATATTCAGCTGGTGCTTAGCATGGAGGAGGGACTTAGTGGCTAGGAGAATGATCAAAAAAGGCTGTTGAACAAGGTGAAAGTGCAGCTGCAAGAAAAGAGGGACATGTGGCTTAGAGATGAAGGGCATTTTTTTGCTTACATCCACTTCTACAGGGATTGGACCAACGAAACAAGGAGATGGAGGTGCTCAAGACCTCACCTGATTCAGATCCACGGAAGGTAGAAGAGGTAGAGGTCACAACTATCACCAAGATGTTGTCCAAGGTAGGTGTCAATACTGATTCAGGGTGGCTTAAAGAAGATTTGGACTCCTTGTAGGTCAACTTGCTGCTAAAACTTCCTAGAAGTGCTTTGTGATAAATTCAATTTGCTCAATAGATAAGGAGAATGTGCTGACCAAGTGGTTGGAGTTAAGACTAGATATGCTTCATGTTATGAAGTGCTTTGAGATAGGCCTAAACTACTTACTTGGAGTAGGAATTGCTGACCAAGTGGTTAGAAAAGGCTTCATAGTGTTCACAAGTGCCTAGAAAGTGCTAATAAATGTCTTAAAAGCACCTGAAAGTGCTTTGAAGTGCTCAATGGTACCTACAATATGCTTGAAAATGCTTGATAGGTGGTAAGAAAGTGTTTCAAAGTGGTGAAAGGGTCCTTCAAATTACTTTGAAGTGCTTTGATATAGCTCTATACTGCTTTCTAGGTGGTTATGAAGTTTTGACCAAGTGGTAAGGATTGAGTGAAGAGACTGCTTTAAAGTGCTCCACAATGCTAAATGGTGCTAAGAAAGTAATTCAAAGTGCTTTCAAGGAAGCAATTAAGCAATTAGAAATTTTAAGCACTTAAACTTGTCACACAGAGCACTATGTGGTGACTATGTGGTAAAAAAGTGCTTTGAAGTGCTCAGCGTTGCTTAATAGGTGGTCAAAAAGTGATTTGAAATGCTTTATGGTGCAAAGAAAATGGTAACCAGGTGGTTAGAAAGTGCTCCACAATACGAAATGGTGCTTAGAAAGTACTTCAAAGTGCTTTCAAGTAACCAATCTGCAATCTAAAGAACTTCAACTGCTCACAAGGAGTAAAAGTGGTGTCTAGGTGATAAGAAAGTGCTTTGAAGTCCTTTACTATTGATCAATAGGTGGTCAAAAAGTGATTTGAAATTATTTTTAGCTAAGAAAGTGGTAACCAAGTGCTTTGAAAGTGCTCTGATAAAAGTGCTTTGAAGTGCTTATTGTTGATCAATAAGTGGTCATGAAGTGATTTGAAATGCTTTTTAGTACCAAGAAAGTGGTAACGAGGTGCTTTGAATTAATCTGAAGGTGCATTGGAAGTGCTTTGAAAGTGGTAGGTAGGTGCTTAGAAAGTGGTGACCAGGTGGTTAGAAAGTGCTCTGAAGTGCTCAATAGGTGGTTAAAAAGTGCTAAACAAGTTGTTAGAAGTGCTAAGAAATGACTAGAAAGCGTTTTGATAAGATTTGTCAAGCATTTTTTTATTTGCTTTGAATTCTTTAGAAGAAGTTGAATAGAAGCATTCAAGCTTGTGCACTTAAGTCCATTCAAGCATGCAATGATCTTAGTCTCCACTGTTGTTTATGCTATGGTTGGAAGAAAAGGAATATGGCTTTGGAATTTGAATTAGAAGCCTTAACTTCTCGAAGAGCATTTATGGATACATCCATCAAATATATCCAAGAAAAGGGTAGATGCATCATTGTCCCCTCACCACCGACTAAAGCCTCTGTTTTGAAACCATTTGTGTGTATTGGGGGTGACTGTGTTGCATGTGGGAAACCCCTCTCAGGTAACCACATGGCAGGGTTCTTCTCGCTGAAATGTCAACACAAATATCACCCTTTTTACTTTGCAGTTCTATGCGTCACTATGGTAGAGTGCACTCACCCATTGTGCACTATAAAGATTCCAAAAATTGCCAATTGCTTGCCACACAAAATTGAGTACACAGAGCTGGAGGGTGGGTTCACTATACTCAACTTCAATCCACTTGTCATGAGATAAGTCCCTTAACATGATTTTTTTCTTCATAGAAACCAATGCTGACAAAAGTTCTCGTCTGCTTGAGATTGACGCGAACAATATAGAACTATCTAAACTTGACGAGAATAACATAGAGCTATCTAAGGGTTTTCAGCATGGCAAGGCTATTGTAAAAAGTGGGGACAAAGTGGAGGACCCCGAGGTTGAACCCTTTGTGGTTGAGAGCCATTGCAAGGAAACCATTGGACATGACTCCAGCAAGGTCTCAACCAACAACCAGGAAGGTAATGAAGCGCATATATGTAGTGTTTCATTTTTGTTCAAGCAGATTTTGGTTTCTTTCCCCTAAACCTTATTGTGATCCTAGAGGATAAAGTGGAGGATGCACAGTATGTGGAGACATTACTAGTAATTGCAGATACCCTCAGGAAGATACACAAGCAACAACACGAGGAAGGAGTGCATCATCTAAATCCAAAGAAAAGTACTAATCAAGACCCCCTCAAAACCCACGTACATTGGAAACTTTAAGTTCCATGTGCTTTTTGTGCTATTTACTTATTTTGAATAACCCACAAACATCGGAAACTTTAAGTTCCACGTGATTTTTGTGCTATTTACTTATTTTGAATATAAGATAATATTTTTGTCTCATGGTGTCAATCTTCACTACAATTTATTGGGTGTGGTTTTTTGGGCACTGTAGTAAAAATACAAGTGATTAGTAATGTTAGGCACCAGCATTGTGCTCAAGAAGACCTGGGGCACTTTGATCGGGAGACACTCCTAGTAACTCAATTTTGTGTCCCTCACCTTTTGGAGGATAATAGGCCTGCCTTGATCATTAATATTAATGATCTACTTATTGTCACTCACGACAAGAGAGAGGGACGAAGCCCACCTAACATGGACATGATGCACTTTCGGAAGGTGAATCATTTTGGAGAGTGGTTTTTTCTTGGAGCTAGCGATATTGTTGAAGTGTACGTCTGGAACACAAGCCCTTACTGAGACCTATAAAAGAGGTTAGAATTGTGCTTGCCTCAGGCCCGCATGTGCTTGAATGTGTGGATTGCAAAGGAGGCATGTAGTAGAAGCTCATGGCTTGACGAGCAAGGGGAGCAGATGCTCTTTCTAGTCTTGGGAACTTTTTGGAATGAGTTTCCACAATTCAACAAAGATAACACCCTCCTACTAGATAACAAATATCCCAAGTGCTGCTTGAACAACAAAGATTCCTATGCTATCTTGCCTTCGCTAGAGGACCAGACGGAAGACCAATGGGAAAGGTTTATGCATCATGAAGTTTTGCCATTTTTCTATGGGTGGAAGAAAACAAATAATCGATCGGAGTTGATCACTACTTGTAAACTGGATGCTAGAAGAAGAGGGTGGCAAACCTCTTCAAAAAGATGAATCTGTGAGGGAAAAACTATCAAGCAGCAAATGCAAAGTGCTGCCTCCACCGCCTCTACAAACACAATATAAAAGGCCGCCTTCTGATCTCCGATCTCAACAGAAATCTTAAGAGTTGTGTACCTGTGATCATTTATGTAAATACCCATGATGAGTTTCATAATGTAGCTCATGATGAGGACTTCTTTTTGTAAATGGGGAAAAAATCATCATTGTATTGCAGAATTCAATATCAATTTCTAATGTAGAAACATGATTTTCTATTCAAGCGACCATTTTGTTGTGTGCCTTGCAAGATGTCTTATTATGAGTTGATTTTAAATTTTTTTAGCACTTTTTCTTAGGGCTCTTGTAGAAGATAAAATATGACCGGTGTGAACGGGATGGAAACACATAGAACGCCTCTATAATGATTCGACACACACTCTTGGAATGATACACACACACACACACACACACACTATGGGACACCACTCGGCTTACACAACCCACCTGGCCGAGACAGGGAACACACCTATGGAGTGATAGGAGAGAGACTACCCATTTACCCACTCCACACAGACACACCCAGAAAACGCAGCTCAAAAGAGGAGAATTTTTTATGTTTAGATACAACTGAGCTTGGGCCAACACCAGTGGGGAAAATAGCTCACACAATATGGATAAAATATGCCAGATACAATTACAAAGTGGAGCAAAATCTTCCCTCATAGGAGAAACTTACACAACCAAAACAACAAAAAAAACACTGAGGAATTTCGCAAAATGGATAGCGCCATTGCGTCCGAAACGGACCAAAACCCTAGTCTAAAATGTCACAGTGCTCAAATCCGACCTTGGATGAGCAGTTTATGGCCAAAACAGGCTCCAAAAACAGTAAAAACACAGTTGCGGCTTTTCCTCCTCTGCTCTCCACGTTTTTTCTCTTCTTCTCTCTAGTTTTTCAGTTCCTACACTTAGATTTATTACTTGGGAACCCTTGGCCTTTTAGTTGACCTCAAATGGACCCTGAACAGGCCAAAAGCTGACCTCGAAGTGCACTCTTTGAAAATTTTGACATTAAGTTGAATTTTTCATCGGCTTTTCATCCACAGTCATACAATAAAACAAAAATTTACAATTAGTTGGCCTTTTATTATTTGAAGTCATATGTGCATGATTAGTAGTCTCATTGGGAGCTCTATCTCCCTCTGGTTCAATCAATTTTGAATGACTCTTATTCCTCTGCTGCCATTGGGAGCACTCTGTATGAGGCAGCTTTAGCCGTCCATTCTAGTCACCTTTGACTCACTTGCTCAGTCAAATGCCTAATGCCAATGTTGAAAGTCAGTCGTTGGATGATATTTCTAAGAATGTGAAGCTTCGGCTAAGCAAGTCTCATGAGTCTTACTCACGACAGGCTAACAAGCATGATCTGGATGTTTCTATCAAGGAAGGGGATTGGGTTTATTTAAGAATCATAAAGTAGTCTTGAGCAACTCGAAAAGAAGTGTCCTTAGTTGTATTTTAGAATGTATGGTCCATTTACTGTCATTAAAAAGATCAATGAGGTTTCTATGAAATTGCAATTGCCTAACTCATTGTCAATGCACAACGTTTTCCATGTTTCTTGGTTGAGACTGGTTTATGATACACCTCCAAAGCACATTTCCAAAGAAGAAGAGTCAAAGATCATTGATGAAGCTGAAGTTATGGAGCCGGAGCAAGTGTTTTTGCATCGGATTTTCCATGGTTCAAAGAAACAACTCAGACATTACTTTTTGAAGTTCAAGGATTGAGGAACCCACGAGGTAGTGTGGGATGGTGAAGAGTTTTTAGAGATTACCTAGAGTTGTAGGTGGACTACAAGGAAGCCATGCATCTTGGTACGAGCACCTCACTTTGAAAATGAGGGATCGTCACGTGCACATCTAACCCTATGTGCATGTGGAGAAGCTATCTCAGGTCCAGGATTCAAGTCAGCTTAGGAAGTGTTCTGGCACCTTTGTGAGCCTGTGCGCAGGCCGTGCATGTCTAAGAAATTAGAGTAGCTACATATCCTCTGGTTGCACACAACATGACCATCAACATGACATTCAGTACCATCATGAGCATTTTAGAGTGCTGCATAGAACCCTTTTGTCCGAATTTAGTCATTTTTCACTTAGTATTTAATATGTGACGTTGTTGGAAAAGTGAGTAGGGAAGATTTGCTAAGTCTCTATAAAACAAACCTAGTGTAGCACTTTTTGGCAGGAGAGAGAGAAGAAGTTCCAACAACTTGCAGTGCACCTTCTCAGCAAGATCGGCAAGAGGCCCTAGTTTTTTCTAGCCAATCGAAGCAATAGCATTTTCCGTTTGCAGATCATCTAGCATTTTGCTACAGATCAGCTGGCATTTTTGCTACTTGTTCGGTGATTCCTGTCTTCCCAAACGCTCCTAGGACTTGTAGGCATCAAAACTAGCCAAACCCTAAACTTGCAAGAAATTACGGCAAAGTTGTAATTCTTGATTTTGCGCTCAGATTCATGTCCCGAGCACTCTTGTGAGTAGCCCTCGAGCTCCTGCACCTGTAGGGTCACTTGCCTTTTGATTTAGACGATATTTCTTGTAGGAAATCTCTCTCAATTGTCTTACACAACAACCCAGGGCTTTCCGGAGGCTCCCTTGGCATTACAATGTAGTTTAGGTGCAAAACCCTAAACCTGTAAAATAACACGGCATGCTATAATTCCCTATTAAATTGCATCATTTTGAGTGGAGCAAACACATCTTCAAGTGTCTCAGAAGCTCCCGCATGCAATGGGACAGTTTCCCTGCAAATTGCACGAGTTTAGCTAATCCGGTTCCTGTACAGAAGGCTCTTTCTTAACAAATGCGCATAAAACCCCTAGAATTGTACATGGTCATCTGAGAAGCCTAACTAGAGGTGAATTACCATATGTGAAAAGGGAGAGAGAAGTGCGATAGAAAATTATCGTGTTGCATGAGACAAGGGATAAGGCAAGATTTCCATTAACCTTGTGATCACTGGCACCCACTTCTCACACACACAGTGTAGCACAATAACTCAAAATCAGCTTCAACCTCAATTTTGGGCAACCCCCTCTTGGGATGAGTTTCTAGAGAGTGAGAGTTGACTTACAAGTTGCTCTGTATAAAGTCCTATCGAGGGGCGAGGCCCCTCTCCTAGCAAGAGAGTGAGCCCCTGGTGCGCCGTTCGGCACTAATTCTTGATTGAGAGAGAGAGAGAGAGAGAGAGAGAGAGAGAGAGAGAGAGAGTCCATTTTCGTGTGCAGATGAGGGAGAGAACTGAGACAGGAGGTAGGAGCAACCCAGCTGGTAGTAGGTTACCATATGGCTTGAATCATGTGAGTGGAAACTTGTAATATCTCCTTTCCGTGTCCTTTTTTAACCCCGCTTTTCATTAGCCTCCCAAAACCAACATTCTCTCTCTCTCTCTCTCTCTCTCTCTCTCTCTCTCTCGGCTAGGGCTGGTGGGTTTTCTCTCTTTCTCTTTTTGCATCATGCAGTACCTTAGTGCTCATTCACAACTATCTTGTTCTTCCTTCACTCTATCATACACTATTCAGTCTCTTCTGATCTCTCTCACAGAAACCACTATGAGTGCTTTGCCATGCTTCGATAGACCTATGCTATGCCGTGGGAGGGGGAGAGAGGGTGATGAGCTATGAGAAGCAATAAAGACTTATGCTACAACTCATTAAGCTCTATGTGAAATGGTTCAAGCTTATCAAAAAATGAAAACAAACATGTTGGGACCCTTGATTATGCTTGATGCTATGCTAAATACAAGATGATAGTACTCTTGCTACTTATATAATCAAGGATCTCATGGACCCTTGATAGCCTCTATAGCAAATTTGTATCTCTACTAATTATGCACCACACGGTCATCCTCAAAAAACCAAAAAATAAGAACGTACGAGTATTCTCTAGTCGCAATTAGGCACGTGCATATCTCTCTCTCAAACCAAAATTCTTCGTGAGGAAGGATGTCGTAAGTCAATACCAATTTCTTAAGTGTCTGTTGGCCAAATACAAATGGGCACATGCAAATAATTTTATTGTACTTGAATACACAAATAAAATGAGTAGGTGTGTCTCTACGTATGTGCATCTCTATGTATGAGCAACCAAGATTTTTGTGAGGAAGGCAATGAAGCATGTCTAACTTCTTTTCTACAACTCTCACTGCTTTCTGATTTTTGATCTATTTTTTTTCCTTGTTTTGCTCAATTTAGGGATTGCTAAGAAAACTTTGCTCAAGGTTTGTGATTCCCCGTTGGAAAGCAACATAGAGGTGATACATTTTTTTTTTCTCGTAACATGGCTCAATTGTTATGGGATCTATAGATATGATGTACAACCCTAGTATATGTGGTGTATAATTTATGAGGATTTATAAACTTGCATATCACATAATATTCAAATTATGATTTTTAGGATTTTGTTGTTTGATTAGCCAAGAAAATGCCTTTCCTGTTATCAAAAAGCTAATGCATCAATTCATCTCTCTCTCTCTCTCTCTCTCTCTCTCTCTCTCTCTCTCTCTCTCTCTCTCTCTCTCTCTCTCTCTCTCTCTCTCGGATGCATGTCTAACCTCACCATCCTATCTTATTGTAGTATTAGCAAGAACCACGATTAGCTTGTGTAACCATGAGACGAAGCTGACTCGACTAGTACATAGAGGCTACAAGAGGTTGTCAATATCTCAAAAAACAACTAACAACACACATCTAACTCAAGCTACACTCAAGTGACTGAAATCACCAAAAGCTAATTGCTCATCGGCAAGCAAATCACATCTGTTATAGCATCAAATGACATCCAAACGTAGCGAAACTTCTAGGACAACTTTACAAGACGTAAGCGCACATGATTATGGTCTGAAACCCCACTTTAGGTCAAGTTCCAAAATTGCGATTATTAATAGCAGTGGATTTTGACCTAGTTGTTTTTGACCTAAAATGCATTTAAATGCTTAACAATGATGCCCCAATACCCCGCCTATGCTTAGTTTTTTATTTAAAAGTGTAAATTCCTAGTTATGATGAAATTAGGCCGTGGGTCGGCGATGCCAAAAGCTACGAAATACTATGAATGACTTACGTCAATGTGTAGAGCTCTTATCTGCAATTGCAATGCAACAAACGAACGTAATGTGACAACCGGAGAGGTAGTAGGAAGCGCGAGAAGGAGAGAAGTGAGCATCGTTAGCTCACGCTATGTATTTCTTATCCAAAAAACTTGTGAAAAACCTACAAAAATTGGCTTTTATACCTTAGCCAAGGTTTTTGGGTGGTCAAAACTAATAATCTAGAGTTCTACCAAAGCTTGGTGATGACTGGGTGATACAATCTGGAAGCTTGTAGCCCCGGATCATTAATTACAAAGTTTATTCAAGAAAATAGGAGTTACAATATTACCAATTTATCAAAATAATAAATGTTTTACAAAGAGAATTCCAAAAAATGATGTCTGTGTTAGCTTGCTGCTAACATTTCCCCCCCCTCGCTTGTGTCGTCCCTTGACACAGCTTTATGGGCTGAAATAGTCTTCGGGTTGACGGCGACTGGCGAGGCGGTCTTTAAGCGTTTCTAGTGCCTTCTGGTATCTGATTCTTCTTTCTTTGTTAGGCACTTGCAGAAACTGCATTGTTACTTTATTCTTCAGCTCCACCGATGAGTAGCCTACAAACATGGATGTTAGGTTGCTTAGCACCGGTGCAAATATCTTTGTTTGCCAGGTGAAGAATCCAATGTAGAATGCTTCTTCAAAGGCCAACATATTATTCGATGGTAAGAACATACATCTTGCATAGAATCCGTAAAGGACTTCTTCTGAAGGTTTCCCACTCAAATCGTAGCATAAGCCTTTGTTTCCTTCCAAAAATGATAGCCATGGGGCTCCTGTTTGCTCAGGCTCATTAAAAACTTGTATACATGTTAGAAACATTCTGCAGATTTTATATAACATAGCGTAGGAGAGATCTGGTAGACTGTTGAAGAAGGACATGGTTCCCGTTAGGGTTCTCACCATGTATTCCTCTGTCGCTTCTCCTCTCTTTGGAGCTGGCATCCTGGGGAAGTTAAGTCAAGTTGGCCTCTTCTTTTGCAATGCTTCATGTGCTTGCCATGTCCTTACTCTGGGTACAAGACAGAATGTTGGATTTCTTTGAAGGGCTGCAGGTGCTCTTGTGAACAGAATCAAATATCTCGGTGTTTGTTGTTCAACCAACTTAACCTCCACTTTGGATGGTCTTTATCTGCACCATCTTCTTGCATATCTTTGTACAGCCTCTCTTTCACCTGTAATAATTCTACTTTGATGAGAGGTTACGATAGGGATTGTTGGTGCCATTGAGCGTTGATCTGATTGGGAGTGATTTGAGTGACGTTTTCGGGGGATAATGGTGTGAAAGGTGAGCCAGGAAGGCACCAGGCCCCTGGCTGTGAGAGGTGCGGGAAAAAAAGGTGTAGCAAACATAATTAATGACAACAGAGTTCAAAACAAGCAGTTCGCCTAATTCTAGTTAATCGACAAAATCCATGGTTAAACAATCACTATGGGGTCTTAAATGCTCTTTACAAGAAGAAACCTGGGTTAAACCAAGTGCTTAAACAAGAAAATGATGATGCTCTGCTTACTCTGCCGTCTGCTTCCCAATTCAAATGGTTAATAAGATTCGAGCAGATTTTGAATGGCTAATGAGGTTTAGGGAAGGTTTAAGATGGCTTAAGAGAGCTTATGACTCGGGTAATGAAAGCTTAGAATATTAGGCTTGATTTAGGGATAATAGGATTAGCTTGATTAAGGGCGGGATTAGGCTATGAAGCTTGGCTTAAGAGGTTCAGATGAGGATTTGAATGGCTAAAAAAAAGAAAAAACTTTGGTAGTCCGGGCTTAGAGGGCTTTGGCTTTTGAGCTTCGGAATCAAAGCTTGGCTTAGAGTAGGTTAAGAGAGGTTAGAGAGAGCTTAAGAGGTTTTTAATGAGAGCTAAGGAGATTTGGATTCTCGGGTTCAAGAGGATTATGAGAGATTAAGATGTTTTTAATGAGATCTTAGGAGATTGGGATTCTTGGGCTCAAGAGGATTATGAGAGCTTAAGAGCTTCCTTCAAGAAGATGAGGAGGAGAGCTCATGAAGGAGAAGAACTCCCCCAAAAAAATGAACTCCGTTGGCTTTTGCTCACCCTCCCCTGTCTTTTATACTTTACATGTTCTTCTTCTTGCTTAAAAAGGCTAGCACCCATTAGCGACGTCGCTAATGGGTCCTTCCTCTTGGTGACGTGACAGGGCTGAAATCGAACAGCAACGGATTTTGCCGGGAATAGCACCAGAATTTTCTCGCAACGGTGTTCTGAGCAATTTTTGTCTCTGTAGCGCGCTCGTTCGAGCGCCATGGCGCCCAACGCATCCTCTTTCTTTTCCTCCTGCACCCTCTGCGCGCTGCCACACCATGGCTTATCTTCATTTCACATTAGGTTTACAAAAAGAAACCCTCTATTTTCCCCATTGGGCGGGCATTGGCCAAGCCCTTAAGGTGGGCAGCCAGTTTGGCTTGGGCGGGATTTGCTTAGTGGTCCACATTAGGTTTTTTTTTAAAAAGCCCTTAATTTATGAAACAGCGGCCCTTATTCATTTGCCTTGGCAGCCCCTTTTCTTAGCTCCTTGGGCGGCCGGCCTTAATAAGCACCACCTTTGGCATACATGCCGGCCAAGGCATCACCCATACTCATTGCATTCCAAAAGACAAAATTTTTGACAGAGAACTCAGCAACAACTTTTAGTGCCTTCGTAGAAGCACCACATTTTGCATACATATCGGCCAAGGCTCTGCCAAGCAACTTAATTTTCTACAGCAAGCCGCAACAGTGTTGGCCTTTCCCTGCAAGATGTGCATTCCAAAACCCTGACAAAAGACAAAAACTTCAAGATGGCACTCCAACCGAGTGGACCGCCGTTCTAGTGCGGACCCGGCCCCCAATAAATCTTAAACGGTCAATAATTTGGCAACCGTAAATCCAATCACCAATCTGAAAAGACCGATGCACTCCTCAAAGTGAGCACTTCAGCTCGACACATTCATTTCATTCGTGTCCCCTCAGCTGTAGTTTTCCCAATCCGGTACGGATCTGCTACTGACTCAACTTAAAATTGTCATAATTAACTTCCTACCCGTAGCTCCGATTGATGAGCCATAAAGATAGGCATGTAGAGCTTTCTGAGTACTTAAACTTGTATTAGTAAAACCCCAGCTATGACCACATTAAGAACACTCACTGTTTGGCAATACCAAGATACTTGTTTGGTCCTTAGAGCCCCATCTAATACACTTTTAGCTTAAAAATTGGCTTATTAGCAAGACCTTATAACGTCTGAACAATCATGTAGGATTCAAATACTCTTGACCGGCATTCCTTTGCTTATTTTCTTGCCCTGGGAGCAAAGCAGCATGACATTCACCCCCTCTGAACCTATACAGCCTCCGGTCTATGCCAATTGCACTTAATCAACTTTATTAAAATCATCATTAGACATATCATCTGATGTATACATAACATGATCCTCTGGAGGCGGATCTGAATGAGAATCTTCAAGAACAATCTTGCCTCCTCGCTTCTTGACTAGCTTGATCCTTTTCCCTATAATAGGCACCTTAAGCATAGTACCATCTAATTCACATAATTGATATGTCGCATTATCAAAAACATGTTGCACCACATATGGTCCAAACCATCCTTTAACCAATTTCCGCATAGCAGAGTATCTCCAAGCTACTGTCATAGACAAGTACTCAGTCACCATCTTTGATAGCATGTGGTCATAGTCTATGCTTCCATCAAATATTGCCTTGTTCTTCAATCTTGCCTCCTTAAGATTCTCTTTAGCATGTTCGATATCCTCTTGACGCCTCTCAAGTTGGCAAATACGTAGAGCAAGAAAGTCTTCAGTAGACATACCTTCTTCTCATGGCATTATGGTCCAAGTTGTAACTGCTTCCTCTGTAGGCATAATGGGTTTCTACCCATGCATCAATTCAAACGGCATAAATCTTGTAATTGAACTATGTGTAGTGCGATCGACCCACAAAGAAAATGGCAAGAGTTTAGGCCAATCACCAATATGTCCTTCACACGCCTTTGCTAAAGCTTTAACAATAGGCGGATGTCCTCTTTCACTTTTCCCGTTACCTTCTGGATTATATGTTGTGGTGAGGGCGAGTTTAATGCCCATACGAGCAACAAACTCTCGAGCTTCATTTGCATCCAGCTCTCCTCTATCTGCATTAATTCTGCCAACACATCCATACCTGGAGATAACATATTCAAGCAAGAACTTTCATACTAAACTGTTAACTTTGGTATGCAAAGCTCTACCTTCAACCTGGTTTGTAAGATCTTCCCTAGAAAGAACAATATATCTCATCTGCCACACTCCTACTGGCATTGTAATAAGGTCCACCACCCACTTGTAGTGCATAGCCAGTGGATAGGTGGGATGAAACACATCCCTATGTCGCACATTAGATTACTGTTGACATATTAGTCTTGATTCCACAAATTAAACACATCTTTATACATACCTCTCCACCAATACCGGTTTTTGATCTTGACAAAGGTTTCCCAGACTCCTCTGTGTCCAGCCCATAGACTTTCATGAAACTCTTTAATCACCTGCTGTTGGGTTGCTTTGTTGCAAATAATTAGTTGAGGTACCCTCCTAGGCGCTTCGATTGCTTCCATAAATGTCCGTCTTTCAGGAAATAGCCATAGGCCTTTTTCTTGATCTTCTTGAATTCTTGATCACTCCATCCTTCTTGTCTAGTGAGAGTACTTAGGTAGCGGCCAATCATAAGCCACTCCATCATAAAAATCTTCAGAAAAGACTTCAAAAACATGAGCAATACTACCACATTTGGCATGCAGATAAGAAGACGTGTAGAACTTCAAGCCAACATCATCACTCGTGGTCAATATCTCTTCTTCATCTTCAAACCTGGCTCTTGATAACATATCTGCAACGGGGTTATCTCTACCTGCAATATTAAAAAATTCAGGGTTAAGAGACTTAATATAGGCTATCCATTGTAGCATGGCAATATTCAAAGTAGAACAGTTTGCAATCATCCCTATCAATGGAAGCAATCTGTCTCTACCACAACAGAAGCTCCAATAAAGTATTCTTTATCAGTCCTTGTAGCTCTAGCAATGCCCCAAAGTTCCCTCTTAACCTGTGGATATCCTCGTTGACGAGCATTGAGCACCTTGGCTCCAAATCTAACTGCATATCTGTGTCCTTCAACATCATCTTGACCTATAGCCCATCCAATACCTGTCGGGCTAGTGTCAACTGTTAAAATAACTGGCCTGTCGCATCTATAATCAACTTTCCTGAAGGCCAGAGCCTCAAGAAGCATCTTCTTTAATTTCTTAATATCTTGTGTGTGAACTTCTTCCCAAAAAAACCTTTTACCTTTTCGTAGCAATTGATACAGCACCTCTACAACATGAGCAAAGTGTGGCAGCCAAATACGATAGAACACACATGCGCCTAAGAATCGACGAACCTCAATAACTGAAGAACATGTTTCCTTCATCTTTTGGATTGCTTCGACTTTTGTTGGACTTGGCCTTCTTCCTTTACAACTGCACATGTGTCCCACAATTAAGACCTCCTTAGCTCCAAAAGTTGGATTTTGACCTGTAAATGTTAAGTTAACTTCTTCAAGCCTTGATAATATAGCATCACAGTCAACAATATGTTGAGCAACAAACTAACGGCACCCCCTCTGATCTCGTGCTTCATCTTTTGAGCCTTCTTCATAGCCCTTAATTGGTAGATCATCAATGAAAGGCATAGTAACATGTGGGATAAAGTCCCTTAATACCTTATTCATGCCATTCATCATATGACCTATTGAATTAGTAGCACCCTATGGCAGAGTGCACATCCTTACCAAACCAAGAGGAGTACGCATTGTAGTAAGATCCCTGCTCTCCAAAGCTAACTGGAATTGATCATATCCTGAATAAAGATCACCCATGGAGTAAATAGATCTACCTGCAAAGGCCTCAGAAAATTCATCCACAATTGGGCCAATACCCACATTGCGGATTGTTACCTTGTTAACTGGTTGCATATCCTGAATGAACCTTAATGTACCATTTTTTTTCAGAACGATTAGAATACAGAGCACATGACGGCTCCAAAATTCCCATTTGAATCTTTTCATCAAGAAAATTGATAAGCTTTGGCAAGTGAGCTTTAGGAACTGGAATAGGACGCAAGCTCCATGGCATGTGTGGAACAGTGAAAATAACCATTGGTGAAACAACACTCGGATCCACACACCCAATCTCACTTGGCTCAAAAGCGAAGCTTTACCATGTTTTTTGAGCATACCTTGAAAACATTTGATCTCCTCTTCATTGAGGAAACCTTTTCTCCAACCTTCAGCTGCTGCAATGTCTCCTTAATAAACTTATGCCCTATGTTCTGTGGATCTCTGAGTATAGGCTGTTGAGAAACCTCCTTGATCATCCCATCACTTCCTTCTGGCAGTGGTGTAGCCAGTGGCCTCACTTTCTTTGCAACAGTCTTGTATTTTGTCTCTATCTGTGCTTCAACAGTTTCACATGAATCATCTTCAATATGCATAAGTGCATAAACTTAACTCATCATACATGTCCATTGAATGGACCTTGACCACTTCAGTTCCGCTTTGTAACCTATTTTGCCTGATCTCTTCAAGCTCTGACATAGTATCTACATAAGATACCTCTTCAAAGACTCCTGAAATCACATCATCCAATTCAAGCACATCACAACCCTCCAACTCACTTTGAATACCTGAAACATATTGTTTTTCCCACTTTGGCAAATCATTAAATTTTTTGAGAGAGACTAAACCTTCAGATGTTAACCCCAAAAACCCCGAAGAGAAAGCTTCTCTTTGTGAGAACTTCTCCTCACTTGTACCACCATAGTCCCGCTTTATAATGGCACTCCGAGAAAATCCTGTGCAAACTTGTGTTCTCTAAACTCCTTGCGTATCTTTGGCAGTAGATGATCGCGTAGAGTGTCCTTATTCCTGGCATGATTGACACATACAGTCAATAATTGCAGTGCTTTCTTACCATCACAGCTCCAAACCCTAGCATAGGCCGAGCCATCATCCAACACTTTGGTTTCCATTCACATAGCTATAATGTATGGTTGCCCAGAATTAAAGGATAAGAGGAATGCTCCTGTATAAAGAAGTTTTGCTCATGAGAGACATCCCCTATAGTTACCTTAACTTTGGCACATGCACCATAGAGGTCGCCTGGAAGCATCTTGACAGTGCGAATCTGCCAACCATGGTCCACATCAATAGGCCACTTTCCCTTTTTGTGCAAGATTTTAGCCATCAAATTGATCTCTGATCCATCTATGAGTGCTAAGACCAGTCTTCGATGCGGCCAAGCTTTACAACAGTTTTGGTTGTTGCTCTTACCCAATGAGTCCTTGAAAAGTGACTCTTTGGTATTCTTTCACTATCTTCATCTTCATTGAAATGAACATGCCTTACCTCAGGTACGATTGTATTTGACACTACCACAGACCTTGACTCTTCTTCTTCTTCAAGATTCACCAAATACTCTTCATAGTCTCTAGAATTTCTTCAATGTGGCATACCGCTTGGCACTTCACTGACTCCAGCTCCTGTTCACTTGGTATCTGCCACTTCCTTTTGATGATATCTATTATCTCCTCGTGAAACTCACGTTTGGCAATGCCCAATGTATCACCCAATGTGAGCTCCACCTTGCTATTAAGAATTCTCTCTTCAAAGACTTTCTTTAAATCTATACATAATTCAATGTCAAACTTGAGCTTATAAGAGGTCCCCTAGGTTTACCTTGCTTTTTGTCTTTATGTGCATTCTCCATCACCACTTCAGGAGCGGGCTTAGGAGCAGAACCTTCTTCTTGCTTGTTGTTGAACCTCGTTGTCCTCTTCGATGTCCCAGGAGCTTCTTCATCTCTTTTCCTCCACCATAGCCTCATTATCTTGAGACTTTGCAATGAATGCATACACCAAGAGGAATCTGCTGGATCAGTCCACCCTGTGGTTTCTCAAATTGAATTCCCTACTTGCCGCAGCTTCCCATAAGTTACTTGTCCAGTTTCTGTTTTCTTCATAGCATAAGGCCGTAATTGAACCTTGGTAGCTACACCATCATCATTACCCTTCCCGCAAACTTGTAGCCCATATGTAGCTTCCTCCACAAGAGCAACATTATGCTGAATCTCTTCAACTATCTTCTTCATGCCACCCCTACCGAAGTTCAAGTGGAGCATCTCACCTGTTGCCCTAAGGTTTATCTTCTTGTCCTTCCAGAACACCACATTCCTTTTATATGCTTCATCAAAATCATCACATTCTTTAACATACTTGTGGTCTTCACCGTCACACCACATGCATCGGTCCCAGCCTTTTCATGGTGGCTGCTATCTAGGCTTAGATGTAGACCCCTTTGTAGCTAGCTCGTCAAATTTAACAGCTTTAAAATTCAAATTCAATTCTTGAATACCTTTCATCAATTTGTCAAGAACTGGCCCCTCCACTCTGGGTATTGCCCGAGGTTGTTTTTTCTTTAGGTTCCTCCTCCGCAACATCTGTCATTTCACGATCATGGTCACTGCTTTTGTGACTACCTTCCAGTCGGATGTTAAGCCCAACTCTCCTGTTGAATCCTCCAGCAACTGCACTAGACTCTTCTAAAGTCGAGCGCCAACAACATGTATGAACAGCTCAACCTTCTGATCCCTCATTGAATGTTGCTCTGTCGAGGACAGTTGCTCAAATTTATTCTTAAATTCCCACAATAACTCTCGTGTAGAGAGAGTTTTGTTCTTCTTGTGCAACCACTTCATAAAACTTTACCTGGTTACTCTTTGTGAATCCTCCAAGAAGTATTTCTCCTGAAGCGCCTTCTTAAAATCCTACCCATTTGGACCTTGAAGCATGTGAATCTCTTTAACTCGACTCCTAAGTTTCGGCTCTGCAATCAAATGGAACCCTTCCATTGCATTCTAATCATCAATTCCATTTTCTTCCATTGCTTGTTCGTAGATACTGCAAAATTTGCTAATATCCTAGCCTTCAAATCGATGCAATTTCTTGATAACTATGTGCCGAGCTTTACGGATCCTCTCCTGCAAATTGTACCGCTATTCGGAAGCCTGCTACTGTTGCATGTAAGCAGCAAACTGTTGCATCATTTGCTGCATGGTAGCCTCTTGCAATGTCGACATCCTTCTTCACCACACTGCTCACCCCGGCTCGTTTCACGTCGGGTTCACCAAGAATGTCGGGGGATAATTATGCGAAAGGTGAGCCGCGAAGGCATCGAGCCCCGGCTGTGAGAGGTGCGGGGAAAAAAGGTATAGCAAACAAAATTAATGACAACAGAGTTCAAAACAAGCAGTTCGCCTAATTCCAGTTATTCGACTAAATCCATGGTTAAACAATCACTATGGGGGCTTAAATGCTCTTTACAAGAAGAAACCTGGCTTAAACCAGGTGCTTAAACAAGAAAATGATGATGCTCTGCTTACTCTACCGTCTGCTTCCCGATTGGAATGGTTAATAAGCTTCAAGTAGGTTTTGAATGGCTAATGAGGTTTAGGGAAGGTTTAAGATGGCTTAAGAGAGCTTATGACTCGGGTAATGAAAGCTTAAAAGATTAGGCTTGGTTTAGGGATAATAGGATTAGCTTGATTAAGGGCGAGATTAGGCTATGAGGCTTGGATCAAGAGGTTAAGATGAGGATTTGAATGGCTAAAAACCACTTAACTTTGGTAGTCCGGGCTTAGAGGGCTTTGGCTCCTGAGCTTCGGAATCAAAGCTTGGCTTAGAGTAGGTTAAGAGAGGTTAGCGAGAGCTTAAGAGGTTTTTAATGAGAGCTTAGGAGATTTGGATTATCGGTTCAAGAGGATTATGAGAGCTTAAGAGGTTCTTAATGAGAGCTTAGGAGATTTGGATTCTCGGGTTCAAGAGGATTATGAGAGCTTAAGAGCTTCCTTCAAGAAGATCAGGAGGAGAGCTCATGAAGGAGAAGAACTCCCCAAAAAAAATGAACTCCGTTGGCTTTTCCTTACCCTCCCGTCTCTTTTATACTTTGCATGTTCTTCTTCTTGCTAAAAAAGGCTAGCACCCATTAGCGACGTCGCTAATGGGTCCTTCCTCTTGGTGACGTGGCTGGGCCAAAATCGAGCAGCATGGATTTGGTCGGGAGTAGAACCAAATTTGCTCGCGCCTGTGTTCTGAGAAATTTCCATCTCTGCAACGGGCTCATCCAAGCACCATGGCGCCCAACGTGTCCTCTTTCTTTTCCTCCTGCGCACTCTGTGCGCTGCCACTCCATGGCTTATCTTCATTTCACATTAGGTTTACAAAACAACCCCTCTATTTTCCCCATTGGGCGGGCATTGGCCAAGCCCTTATGGTGGGCGGCCAATTTGGCTTGGGTGGGCTTTGCTTAGTGGTCCACATTAGGTCTTTTAAAAAAACTCTTAATTTATGAAATGGCGGCCCTTATTCATTTGCCTTGGCAACCCTTTTCTTAGCTCCTTGGGTGGCCAACCTTAATAAGCACCACCTTTGGCATACATGCCGGCCAAGGCATCGCCCATACTCATTGCATTCCAAAAGATGACATTTTTGACAGAGAGCTCAACAAGAACTTTTTGTGTCTTCGTAACAACACCACATTTTGCATAACTTTGCATACATGTCGGCCAAGGCTCTGCCAAGCAACTCAGTTCTCTACAGCAAGCCGCAGCAGTGTTGGCCTTTCCCCACAATATGTGCATTCCAAAACCCCGACAAAAGACAAAAACTTGGAGATGGAACTCCAACCGAGTGGACCGTTGTTCTAGTGTGGACCGGGCCCCCGATAAATCTTAATTGGTCAATAATTTGGCAAGCATAAATCCAATCACCGATCTGAAAAGGCCGACGCACTCTTCAAAGTGAGCACTTCAGCCCGAGGCATTCATTTCATTCTTGTCCCCTCAACTGCAGTTTGCCCAATCCGGTACGGATTTGCTACCGACTCAACTTAAAATTGTCATAACTTCCTATCCGTAGCTCTAGTTAATGAGCCGTAAAGAAAGGCATGTAGAGCTTTCTTAGTACTTAAACTTGAATTAATAAAACTCCAGCTATGACCACATTAAGAACACTTACTGTTTGACAATACCAAGATATTTTTTGGTCCTTAGATCCCCATCTGATACACTTTTAGCTTAAAAATTGGCTTGTTAGCAAGCCCTTACAGCTGTTGAACAACCATGCAGGATTCAAATACTCTTGACCGGCATTCCTTTTTCTTATTTTCTCGGCATGGGAGCCGAAGCGGCACGACAACGTTGACAGAGTGTAAAAATCTCAACTCCCAATCCATAGCAGTTTTCCACTGCTCATCCACCTCTAGGGTGGTCTTTTTCTCTAGTGCCTCTTCTTCAACTTTTGACAGCTGGACCATCGGCACTGTATCTTCATTTGTGATGTTAATCTAAAAATATTTATCACCACTCGTCTCTGCTTTGGACTGTGTCTCAAACTCAACAAATGGGACCGAGGGTATGTCTATCTCTAGCGGATTTGAAGTGCCTACCTCTTCCTGTGTGTCTGGTTTCCCTTCTCTGAGGAGTTGACTAATTCGCTTTAGTTATGCTATCTCCCTTAGAAGTTCCTCCTCTCTCTGAACCTGCATCAATGCCAGGTCCCCGTGCTGTAATTATTCTAGCTTTAATTCCAGTTCAAGATCTTTTTTTTTCTTTTCAAGTACCTTATACACTTTGTCAATTCCTTTGATCGAGGCCACGACTGGATTTTCTCTAATTTGCGGTAAGAAAATGGCCTGATCATTGATCCGTTGCTCCGAGTACTACAGAGAATCATTGGCAATATCTAATTGTACCTGAATTTTTTGAGCTGATAGAGATGTTGTAAAAAGTTCATTTGTAACTTCTGTCAGCAGTTGCTCGTCTTTTGCTTTGCATGCATCACATAGTTTGGTGAGTAGATCACCTAACTCCTCCATTTCATTTTGTTGCCTATCTCCGGCTAACTGATGCTGTTTCACTTCTGCCTTCAGTTCTTGAACCTGGCTTTGAAGATCAGTGATGACCGTCATCTTGTCTTCTAACTCTCCTTGGAGAGAGTCAATCACCATCTCAAGCTCTTTGGCCTTGGTGCTACGGTTTAGTGCTGCTGAGCGGAGTCTCTCTGTCATTTCCTGCATCTGTCGTGCAGATTCATTGACCTGTACTATTACTTTGTCGTTTGACTGCCACTCCTCCTGTCTTGCCAACTGGGATGTGCCTGCAGCCTCATGTGTGGCTTCTTGTTGTGTCGTAACTACTGGTTGTTCTTGTATAAAGGTAGATGGTCGATCCTCTTCTTTGGTATCCTGAGGCTTTGATGCCTCGGTAGTTTTTGGCTGAGTAGAAGTAGAGGTTGTGGGCTTAGAACTTGCTGTCTCTTTAGGTGCCGGCCTTTCTTCCTTCTCTGGCTCAGGTTCTGTCGCATGTGCAGTGGTAGACTCTTTTTTTGCATCTGCTTCTTTATCAATCTCTTGTTCAGATCCACTTGCCTTTCCCTCTTTTGGCTTTTGAGTATCTTTTGTTGCCGTCTCCGGTTTTGGCTCGATTTCTTTTCCTTTTTGTCCGTCCGGGTGGTTAGCCTCTTGTGCAGATTCTCTTTTTTTGGTGGACTCAGAATCTTTGGCTTTGTCAGGCTTTGCTTATTCATTGGTATCTTTGCCCACCGATGATGGTGGTGGGCTAGGCATGGGATGGTCTTGTTGTTCTGTATGCGGTGAGGTTGGTCGAGGAGATCCATAACTTTGTTCTTGTCTAGCCGTTTCCTCAGCTTGCCTTTGATCTTCCGCCTCCTTGGCTTTCTTAGCGGCTTCTTCTCCCTCCTTCAACTTTAGAGCTTCATCTTCTTGGTACATTCTTTCTAAATGCTCTACTAGATCATCCGTCTTGTTTCTTGTATGATGCTTCATTCATGGGCCTTTAAGTCCAGCAGATACCCATTTTTCTGTGTCCTTCCCTTGTGCTTGTCTACTGCGCTAATACGCCTGCTTCTCTCTTTCAAAACACGCTTGTTTTTGAGATGGCTCTTCTTGGTGTGCGGCCACAACTTTTCTTTTTATCTCTTCTCTCCGCGCTCTCTTTTCTTCGTTGTTAAAGCTCTCACTGCTGTGCCTTTCCGGCGAGATGTCAGCCGACTCTTCATCAGATTTACATGATCTTTTACCTGACCTTGTTGCTCTTGGAGAGGGCTGTGCTGCTAATATCCATGTATTCTAATCTGGAGCAGGCGCTAGGTTGTCGGCCATGCCAATAGCATGTAATGCTATTCTAGTCAAGACCTCCGGTGCACCCAAGTACGTGATTTTGCCTTCCTTCTTGGTGCCCTTCAAAGTTGTCAAGACATACTGCACGTGGTCCACAAGTTGTCTTGTTGTTGACTTGATGTAAGGTCTCTACCTTTCTCCAAAACCAATCCCACATGTAAATGATTGAACCCAGTTTTCATACTGCAAAAAGTTACTATTTTTGGTAGTTTTTCTAAATTTGTAGGTGTCAAGATGTTTAGAATGTTATAAAGATTTGAAAAATAAATCAAAACAATTTCTCTGAAAATTTTCCTAAAATAGTAAGTTTTTGGTCACCCGACCCGTCTAGTTTTGACTGGCTCGTCAAACTGCACCCGTATCCAGAATTTGAAAAAAATGCAATTCCGGACATCGGGAGCTGCTAAATATGGCAGGTACTCGGGATGATGCACCTAGGTCCGTCTTAGCACAACAAGTTTCGGAATTAAAATCCAAGCTGTAACGACCGTCTAAGGATAAAAACAAAAAAATTTCCTAAGGCTAGCGGGGGCAACGGCACTCGGGGTTTGGTGTGTGCACGAGCTCTAGGCCACTAGAGACTTGTTTTAGCAGATAGAGGGCTCCCTCACACACATAGGGGCTCGGGGGAGAGTTTCCAAGCAAGAGAGAGAGTGTGAGACTCAGTTAAAACAAGAAAATTGGACACTTGCAAGCTATGCACTCAAGGTGCCATGCATGACCAAAGTGCTCATTCAGATGCAATTAGCAGCATATTTCGACCTCTTGAGGTTGGGAGCCTATTTAAGGACCTGTTCCCACACACCGTGACACACATATAAATACTCAATATACACACACACACTCCCTCACACACATACCTTGGGCGAGGTGCTGGTGGCATACACAATCTCTAGGAGAGGATTCAGGGAAGGAGGTGCTACCAATTTCTTGTCGGATTAGGCTTCTTGGATCAGCAATTAAGGTCTTAATCAACTCCAATTATGATAATTCGAGTTCAATTCATTCTTACATATTAATCTCTCTATGAATCCCTTATTTTCCGCTATTACTATGCATAATCGAACTACTCTACCTAGTAGCAACTCTCTAAATCACCTATGTGATTAGTCTATTTCACTTTCTTAATCCTATTAGCTAATTATGCATTAAGTCAACCTTATAATCACAAGTTAATTCATGGTTAATAAGAAGGAATTACCAGCTAGTCAATTCAATGATTGAGTGGTGGAGATTGACCCAATTTCTAGAAATGTAACTAATTAAACAACCCCAATCTGTCATTTCATTAGGAAAGAGTTTAATTAAAGGATGAAACTCATATTGCAAGAGATTAATGTGTAATTAGAAGAGTTAATTCCCCCTCTCAAAATTAATTGTCACAAGAGAACATAATTTCTTCCGCATATGCATAAGACATCGCTGCATCTTTTCGTTCATTTTTTAGAAGGAATTAGTACACAAAAATCATCATTCAACCACTCTAATTAAGCAAGTAACTACAAGAACTAAATTCTCGGGGGTTGGTGTGTGCACGAGCTCCAGGCCACTAGAGACTTGTTTTAGCAGATAGAGGGCTCCCTCACACACATAGGGGCTCGTGGGAGAGTTTCCAAGCAAGAGAGAGAGTGTAAGACTCTGTTAAAACAAGCAAATTGGACACTTGCAAGCTATGCACTCAAGCTGCCATGCATGACCAAAGTGCTCATTCAGATGCAATTAGCAGCATATTTCGACCTCTTGACGTTGGGAGCCTATTTAAGGACCTGATCCCACACACACACATACATACAGATACTCAATACACACACACACACACACGCGCGCGCGCTCCCTCACACACATACCTTGGGCGAGGTGCTGGTGGCATACACAATCTCTAGGAGAGGATTAAGGGAAGGAGGTGCTGCCAATTTCTTGTCAGATTAGGATTCTTGGATCAGCAATGAAGGGCTTAATCAACTCCAATTATGATAATTCGAGTTCAATTCATGCTTACATATTAATCTCTCTATGAATCCCTTATTTTCCGCTATTACTATGCATAATCCAACTACTATACCTAGTAGCAACTCTCTAAATCACCTATGTGATTAGTCTATTTCACTTTCTTAATCCTATTAGCTGATTATGCATTAAGTCAACCTTCTAATCACAAGTTAATCCATGGTTAATAAGAAGGAATTACCAGCTAGTCAATTCAATGATTGAGTGGTGGACATTGACCCAATTTCTAGAAATGTAACTAAGTAAACAACCCCAATTTGTCATTTCATTAGGAAAGAGTTTAATTAAGGATTAAACTCATATTGCAAGAGATTAATGTGTAATTAGAAGAGTTAATTCCCCCTCTCAAAATTAATTGTCACAAGAGAACATAATTTCTTCCGCATATGCATAAGACATAACTGCATCTTTCCGTTCATTTTTTAGAAGGAATTAGTACACAAAAATCATCATTCAACCACTCTAATTAAGCAAGTAACTACAAGAACTAAATTCTGCAGGGTTGGTGTGCACGAGCTCTAGGCCACTAGAGACTTGTTTTAGCAGATAGAGGGCTCCCTCACACACATAGGGGCTCGGGGGAGAGTTTCCAAGCAAGAGAGAGAGTGTGAGCCTCAGTTAAAACAAGAAAATTGGACACTTGCAAGCTATGCACTCAAGCTGCCATGCATGACCAAAGTGCTCATTCAGATGCAATTAGCAGCATATTTCGGCCTCTTGAGGTTGGGAGCCTATTTCAGGACCTGTTCCCACACACACACACACATATAAATACTCAATATACACACACACACTCCCTCACACACATACCTTGGGCGAGGTGCTGGTGGCATACACAATCTCTAGGAGAGGATTAAGGGAAGGAGGTGCTGCCAATTTCTTGTCGGATTAGGATTCTTGGATAAGCAATTAAGGTCTTAATCAACTCCAATTATGAAAATTCGAGTTCAATTCATGCTTACATCTTAATCTCTCTATGAATCCCCTATTTTCCACTATTACTATTCATAATCTAACTACTCTACCTAGTAGCAACTCTCTAAATCACCTATGTGATTAGTCTATTTCACGTTCTTAATCCTATTAGCTAATTATGCATTAAGTCAACCTTCTAATCACAAGTTAATCCATGGTTAATAAGAAGGAATTACCAGCTAGTCAATTCAATGATTGAGTGGTGGAGATTGACCCAATTTCTAGAAATGTAACTAAGTAAACAACCCCAATCTGTCATTTCATTCGGAAAGAGTTTAATTAAAGGATTAAACTCATATTGCAAGAGATTAATGTGTAATTAGAAGAGTTAATTCCCCCTCTCAAAATTAATTGTCACAAGAGAACATAATTTCTTCCGCATATGCATAAGACATCACTGCATCTTTTCGTTCATTTTTTAGAAGGAATTAGTACACAAAAATCATCATTCAACCACTCTAATTAAGCAAGTAACTACAAGAACTAAATTCTCGGGGGTTGGTGTGTGCACGAGCTCTAGGTCACTAGAGACTTGTTTTAGCAGATAGAGGGCTCCCTCACACACATAGGGGCTCGTGGGAGAGTTTCCAAGCAAGAGAGAGAGTGTAAGACTCAGTTAAAACAAGCAAATTGGACACTTGCAAGCTATGCACTCAAGCTGCCATGCATGACCAAAGTGCTCATTCAGATGCAATTAGCAGCATATTTCGACCTCTTGACGTTGGGAGCCTATTTAAGGACCTGATCCCACACACACACATACATACAGATACTCAATACACACACACACACACACACACTCCCTCACACACATACCTTGGGCGAGGTGCTGGTGGCATACACAATCTGTAGGAGAGGATTAAGGGAAGGAGGTGCTGCCAATTTCTTGTCAGATTAGGATTCTTGGATCAGCAATGAAGGTCTTAATCAACTCCAATTATGATAATTCGAGTTCAATTCATTCTTACATATTAATCTCTCTATGAATCCCTTATTTTCCGCTATTACTATGCATAATCTAACTACTCTACCTAGTAGCAACTCTCTAAATCACCTATGTGATTAGTCTATTTCACTTTCTTAATCCTATTAGCTGATTATGCATTAAGTCAACCTTCTAATCACAAGTTAATCCATGGTTAATAAGAAGGAATTACCAGCTAGTCAATTCAATGATTGAGTGGTGGACATTGACCCAATTTCTAGAAATGTAACTAAGTAAACAACCCCAATCTGTCATTTCATTAGGAAAGAGTTTAATTAAAGGATTAAACTCATATTACAAGAGATTAATGTGTAATTAGAAGAGTTAATTCCCCCTCTCAAAATTAATTGTCACAAGAGAACATAATTTCTTCCGCATATGCATAAGACATCAGTGCATCTTTCCGTTCATTTTTTAGAAGGAATTAGTACACAAAAATCATCATTTAACCACTCTAATTAAGCAAGTAACTACAAGAACTAAATTCTCGGGGGTTGGTGTGTGCACGAGCTCTAGGCCACTAGAGACTTGTTTTAGCAGATAGAGGGCTCCCTCACACACATAGGGGCTCGTGGGAGAGTTTCCAAGCAAGAGAGAGAGTGTGAGACTCAGTTAAAACAAGCAAATTGGACACTTGCAAGCTATGCACTCAAGCTGCCATGCATGACCAAAGTGCTCATTCAGATGCAATTAGCAGCATATTTCGACCTCTTGACGTTGGGAGCCTATTTAAGGACCTGATCCCACACACACAAATACATACAGATACTCAATACACACACACACACACACGCGCGCGCTCCCTCACACACATACCTTGGGCGAGGTGCTGGTGGCATACACAATCTCTAGGAGAGGATTAAGGGAAGGAGGTGCTGCCAATTTCTTGTCAGATTAGGATTCTTGGATCAGCAATGAAGGTCTTAATCAACTCCAATTATGATAATTCGAGTTCAATTCATGCTTACATATTAATCTCTCTATGAATCCCTTATTTTCCGCTATTACTATGCATAATCTAACTACTCTACCTAGTAGCAACTCTCTAAATCACCTATGTGATTAGTCTATTTCACTTTCTTAATCCTATTAGCTGATTATGCATTAAGTCAACCTTCTAATCACAAGTTAATCCATGGTTAATAAGAAGGAATTACCAGCTAGTCAATTCAATGATTGAGTGGTGGAGATTGACCCAATTTCTAGAAATGTAACTAAGTAAACAACCCCAATCTGTCATTTCATTAGGAAAGAGTTTAATTAAAGGATTAAACTCATATTGCAAGAGATAAATGTGTAATTAGAAGAGTTAATTCCCCCTCTCAAAATTAATTGTCACAAGAGAACATAATTTCTTCCGCATATGCATAAGACATAACTGCATCTTTCCGTTCATTTTTTAGAAGGAATTAGTACACAAAAATCATCATTCAACCACTCTAATTAAGCAAGTAACTACAAGAACTAAGTTCTCGGGGGTTGGTGTGTGCATGAGCTCTATGCCACTAGAGACTTGTTTTAGCAGATAGAGGGCTCTCTCACACACATAGGGGCTCGGGGGAGAGTTTCCAAGCAAGAGAGAGAGTGTGAGACTCAGTTAAAACAAGCAAATTGGACACTTGCAAGCTATGCACTCAAGCTGCCATGCATGACCAAAGTGCTCATTCAGATGCAATTAGCATCATATTTCGGCCTCTTGAGGTTGGGAGCCTATTTAAGGACCTGTTCCCACACACACACACACATATAAATACTCAATATACACACACACACTCCCTCACACACATACCTTGGGCGAGGTGCTGGTGGCATACACAATCTCTAGGAGAGGATTAAGGGAAGGAGGTGCTGCCAATTTCTTGTCGGATTAGGCTTCTTGGATCAGCAATTAAGGTCTTAATCAACTCCAATTATGATAATTCGAGTTCAATTCATTCTTACATATTAATCTCTCTATGAATCCCTTATTTTCCGCTATTACTATGCATAATCGAACTACTCTACCTAGTAGCAACTCTCTAAATCACCTATGTGATTAGTCTATTTCACTTTCTTAATCCTATTAGCTAATTATGCATTAAGTCAACCTTCTAATCACAAGTTAATCCATGGTTAATAAGAAGGAATTACCAGCTAGTCAATTCAATGATTGAGTGGTGGAGATTGACCCAATTTCTAGAAATGTAACTAAGTAAACAACCCCAATCTGTCATTTCATTAGGAAAGAGTTTAATTAAAGGATTAAACTCATATTGCAAGAGATAAATGTGTAATTAGAAGAGTTAATTCCCCCTCTCAAAATTAATTGTCACAAGAGAACATAATTTCTTCCGCATATGCATAAGACATAACTGCATCTTTCCGTTCATTTTTTAGAAGGAATTAGTACACAAAAATCATCATTCAACCACTCTAATTAAGCAAGTAACTACAAGAACTAAATTCTCGGGGGTTGGTGTGTGCATGAGCTCTAGGCCACTAGAGACTTGTTTTAGCAGATAGAGGGCTCTCTCACACACATAGGGGCTCGGGGGAGAGTTTCCAAGCAAGAGAGAGAGTGTGAGACTCAGTTAAAACAAGCAAATTGGACACTTGCAAGCTATGCACTCAAGCTGCCATGCATGACCAAAGTGCTCATTCAGATGCAATTAGCATCATATTTCGGCCTCTTGAGGTTGGGAGCCTATTTAAGGACCTGTTCCCACACACACACACACATATAAATACTCAATATACACACACACACTCCCTCACACACATACCTTGGGTGAGGTGCTGGTGGCATACACAATCTCTAGGAGAGGATTAAGGGAAGGAGGTGCTGCCAATTTCTTGTCGGATTAGGCTTCTTGGATCAGCAATTAAGGTCTTAATCAACTCCAATTATGATAATTCGAGTTCAATTCATTCTTACATATTAATCTCTCTATGAATCCCTTATTTTCCGCTATTACTATGCATAATCTAACTACTCTACCTAGTAGCAACTCTCTAAATCACCTATGTGATTAGTCTATTTCACTTTCTTAATCCTATTAGCTAATTATGCATTAAGTCAACCTTCTAATCACAAGTTAATCCATGGTTAATAAGAAGGAATTACCAGCTAGTCAATTCAATGATTGAGTGGTGGAGATTGACCCAATTTCTAGAAATGTAACTAAGTAAACAACCCCAATCTGTCATTTCATTAGGAAAGAGTTTAATTAAAGGATTAAACTCATATTGCAAGAGATAAATGTGTAATTAGAAGAGTTAATTCCCCCTCTCAAAATTTATTGTCACAAGAGAACATAATTTCTTCCGCATATGCATAAGACATAACTGCATCTTTCCGTTCATTTTTTAGAAGGAATTAGTACACAAAAATCATCATTCAACCACTCTAATTAAGCAAGTAACTACAAGAACTAAATTCTCCAATTGCCTAAGCTAAGAACCTTAATTCAGAGTCAATTTCCATAAGCTGAGGAGATGATGCTGTCCTAAATTGATGTAATTATGACTTGGATCACCTAATATTACCCTAAATTTACCCAAAAATAGATAGATGAGTAATAACCGTACCTGAAGTTAATCTACTCCTTCCGTATAAGAGCAATTTGTTGGTAAGGCTAACCATGTTGTATCCTAACCATTTCTTGTTGTTATGATAATATTGGACACTAGTTCTTTTCCAAATTTATCATTTTTAGTAGTGAGTATAATGGCCCCAAGGAGGACCCGTTTTGGTGGATCTCATGACCATGAGGCCGGAATAAGCAACACCAATGGAAAGGGAAAGGCTCCTATCGTCAAGCAAGCACCAGCCATCTCCCGAAGCGATCAAGAGGAGATTATTGAAGTAGGTCTAATTTTAATTCAAGTACAGTTTAATAACATTACATTTGGTAAGGTAGAAAAGTAACATTCCCCCAAAACATGTTGGAAGATCCAACGAAGACCAGGGCATTTTAATTGATGCATTTAAATTCAAGTAGGAAAGAATGTTTTTGGGATATGCTGGCTGGTGTAGGAAGGAGTGTTTTCTAGGGAAAATTAACTCGGCATGTTCATTTTTAATTCCAATGTTGATTTAGTCATGATTCCCCTATTGATCACAGGGGATAGCTCGCGAGGTTCTCGCAGTAGCTGGAGTGATCTAGGTTAGGGCTTTGATCCACGTCTTGCGTTCTTTGAGATGGATACCAATGACTTGCGTTCTTGCGGTGGGATGTCCATGTCGTGCTTTTTATTGCTGTGGACAAATCTAGTTGTATGGGCAACTAGGTGACAACGGGTGGAGTTAACACTCGCTGGGGGATTTCGTGCCTCCAAGACATTGGAAGTTTAAATGAAATGATTTATTGAGTGAATTTTTACTAGAAAGATTGTTTTGGTGCCACTGTGAAAAATTTGTTTGAAGGGCTGTCTTAACACAACCTGTGAATCGGAATTAATCAATGAATATATATGTTGAACAAAAAATGTGTTAGTAATTAGGACACACAAGACAAAGTGTGAGTATGGGGGTGGAAAGTGGGGGCTAGGCTGGGGTTGCCAATGCCTATGAGAAGGGTGGTCACGATTGGTTGGGAACTCTCTATCCCCATAGTATGGTAAATGACAATAGAATTGCTCATTGCACCAAAAGCAGTGAAGTCCCAAGTGTACGTGCCTCTGAAAGCAATGGGGAAAAAGAAATTTGAGACTTCTCTCCTTATGGAAGGTGAGTCTTAGGACCCATAATTGGTTAGACAAGCTTTCTCCCATGGGGTGGAACTAGATCTCGTTGCTAGTAGGCTCGACTCAATTCAATTGGTGATGAGAGCTCGTCTACTAGTTGATCCCTTAAAACACTTTGTTTGCTTCCACTATAGATCTAGTGGCCACCAGGTTTACCACAGAACCGTTGTTTGAGATGACGGGGTGGGGACCTCACACCTGGTATTAGAGCCTAGGTTTACGAACTTGAAAATAATGTTGTTTGAAACTTTTAAAATAATAAAGATTAGCAGGGTAGACGTACTGAAGGACTGAGAATTGATGTTTCAGGAAGATGCCAAGATTGGTTACTACAAGTTTAGAACATTTGAGATAATGTATATGGAGGCGTGTTGTTCTCCAAATTACAATTTCCACCGAAGCATGATGGATAATTTGACGAAGGCCTTTGCTCCTCCATCAACAAGAATCCATCAAGATTGGGAGATTACATGGAATAGTAAGGGTGGTATCTTCTACATCAATGCTACAAAAGTTGAGTATTTGTGCACTGACTTGAAGAAGCTTCGTTGGGCGCATGAATTGCGGGTTATCCAAGTTTTTTACTTCCTTGGAACTTTTAAAGAAGTTAAGATCACTGTAGATGGTCTCAAGACAACCTTGAACCGATGGGTCTTCGATCAAGCAAAGAATGTGATCCCTAGTGATAGAACTAAGCCTAATGCCATTCTGGATGTGTTTCCTCCAAACGAGAATCTTGTAATATTTGAGCCTATTAGCAAAGTGTACAAGAAATAGTACTCTGATGAGATAGTAGACTATAAGCATTTGTCTTCAAACACTTATCACTTGTACTATTGTGCTCCTGAACAACCAGCAGTTAGAATCCTTTAACTGTTGAACCAAGCTAGATTTGTAAATACTTGGCATAAATAAACTATGGAACTCGAATTGGATAAATAAATTTTGCCTTGTGCTGTTAAAGTTTTAAGTTGTTATCCTAGAACGGCCTCAACCCTCTACCATCAGTGCAGTGTGAGAATTTCTTGAGATTACGGGTTGGTGTATGATTGTCATAGATTATGCTCTTATCGTAGCTCCTATAACAGAATTACTAAAGAAGGAAATAAGGATTGAGTGGAAGATTGAGCATGATTCTAGTTTTTCCAAGCTAAAAGGATTCCTAGGTTTGCACCTACTCCAAGGTTTCTAGATTTTGCTAAAGGATTCAAAGTAGTACTGATGCCAATAAATTGCCTTAGGAGGATTTCTTACACAAGAAGTAAAGACCTGTAGTTTGTACTACATGGAAGCTGAGAGATCGTGAAAATAATTAATCAACTCATGATTTAGAACTTTTGGCAATTGTTCATGCCCTTAAACTATGGAAACATTATCTGCTCGGGCAAATGATTTCATTGATAGCGGATCACAAGAGTCTTAAGTGGATATTCAACCAACCTACTCTTAGCATGTGACAGAGAAGATAGATTGAGATTTTACAAGAATTTGATCTTTAAGATTTCCTTAGACCAACAAAGGATAATGTAGTAGCTAATTCCCTAAGACAAAAAGCATTCTTAAACGCTATTTCAATTGATGACATCCCAATTCTTAATAGGTGAGATTAGCCATAAGGAACGATTCCAAATATGAGAAACTTTTGTATGATGCTCAAAATGGAACAGCATAAGAAAAAAAATGTTGTTAAGAAATTTTCTTATAATGATAAATACCTTACCACAGAAGGAGCCTAAGGATTCCAAAAGATCTTTCACTCAAGAAGAGCATCCAAACAGAAGCTCATGATAATTTAATTGTGAGACATCCAAGGTACGTAAAGGACCTCAATGCTATAAGGAAGAGTTATCACTAAACAAACTTAAGGGTGATGTGTTGCGACACATGCACCAATATATTTCAAGATAGCACATCAAAGTCAAGAGGATTAAGATGCCGTAATGAGAAATACAATCATTAGACATTCCTCAAATGAAGTGAGAGTATGTAAGTATGGACTTTGTTGCAAGATTATCTCTACTCAAGGAGAATATGATTCAATCATGGTTGTAGTTGGTATACTCACTAAAGTGACACATATTATCCTAGTACAAGTCAATTATACAGCCCCCAAGATAGCTCGACTCTTTATTAAGAAAGTACTCAAGTTTCATGGATTGCCAAAGAGAATAATAAGTGATAGGGATGCTAAGTTTACATCTAAGTTTTGGGCATCATTGTTCCAAGCTGTTGGAACACAATTAAGATTTAGTACAGCTTATTATCCTCAAGCCAAAAGACAAACAAAGAAAGTCAATCAAGTTATTAAAAGATATGACACAACAAACTAAGACTGTAAGGAAATATACTCAAGTTACCCAAGATAGGCAAAAAATCTACATCAACAAGAAAAGATATGCTAGACAATTCAAATTCAAAGTCAAGATGTTTCTTCAAGAAAGACCCAAGAAAAGAAATTTATCCTTGAGAAAGTACAAGAAGCTAAGCCCAAGATATTGTGGACTGATAGAGTTATCAAGGAAGTAAGTAATCAAGTTTTATAATTAAAAGTACCTACCACTCTCAAGATTCAAGATGTATTAAGTTCCTAACCTTGATCAAGCTAAGAGAAAGACGATCATCAAACATTTGGACAAATATAAAAAAATTATCCCAAAGAAGACGCTTCATGGGAAGATCATGACTCTTCAGAAGAACTATCCTGACTTACCTTGAGATGAGGACATCTCAATTCTTTAGAGTTGGGTAGAATGTAAGGTCTCGACCTTTCTCCACAACCAATCCCACATGTAAATAATGAACCCTGTGTTCATACTGCAAAAAGATACTATTTTTGGCAATTTTTCTAAATCTATCGATATCAAGATGTTTAGAATATTATAGAGCTTTCAAAAATGAATAAAAACAATTTTTGTGAAAATTTTCCTAAAACAGTAAGTTTTTGGTCACCCGACCCATCTAGTTTTGACCGGCTCCTCAAACTGCACCCGTATCCAGAATTTGAAAAAAGTGCAATTCCGGACACTGGGAGATGCTAATTATGGTGGGTACTCGGGATGATGCACCTTAGCTCCATCTTAGCACAACAAGTCCCTCAGTTAAAATCCAAGCTGTAACGACGTCTAAGGATAAAAATAAATTTTTTCCTAAGGCTAGCGGGGGCACCGACAGTTCGGGGGCTGGTGTATGCACGAGCTCTAGGCCATTGGAGACCTGCTTTAGCAGATAGAGGTGCCCTCACACACATAGGGGCTCGTGGGAGAGTTTCCAAGCAAGAGAGCGAGTGTGAGACTCAGTTAAAACAAGCAAATTGGACACTTGCAAGCTATGCACTCAAGCTGCCATGCATGACCAAAGTGCTCATTCAGATGCAATTAGCAGTAGATTTTGACCTCTTGAGGTTGGGAGCCTATTTAAGGACCTGTTCCCACACACACACACACATACACATACTCAATATACACACACGCACACACTCCCTCACACACATACCTTGGGCGAGGTGCTGGTGGCATACACAATCTCTAGGAGAGGATTAAGGGAAGGAGGTGCTGCCAATTTCTTGTCGGATTAGGCTTCTTGGATCAGAAATTAACGTCTTAATCAACTCCAATTATGATAATTTGAGTTCAATTCATGCTTACATCTTAATCTCTCTATGAATCCCTTATTTTCCTCTATTACTATGCATAATCTAACTACTCTACCTAGTAGCAACTCTCTAAATCACCTATGTGATTAGACTATTTCACTTTCTTAATCCTATTAGCTAATTATGCATTAAGTCAACCTCCTAATCACAAATTAATCCATGGTTAGTAAAAAGGAATTACCAGCTAGTCAATTCAATGATTGAGTGGTGTAGATTGACCCAATTTCTAGAAATGTAACTAATTAAACAACCCCAATATGTCATTTCATTAGGAAAGAATTTAATTAAAGGATTAAACTCATAATGCAAGAGATTAATGTGTAATTAGAAGAGTTAATTATCCCTCTCAAAATTAATTGTCACTAGAGAACATAATTTCTTCCGCATATGCATAAGACATAACTGCATCTTTCCGTTCATTTTTGAGAAGGAATTAGTACAGAAAATCATCATTCAACCATTCTAATTAAGCAAGTAACTACAAGAACTGAATTCTCCAATTGCCTAAGGTAAGACCCTTAATTCAGAGTCAATTTCCATAAGCTCAGGAGAAGATGCTATCCTAAATTGATGTAATTATGACTTGGATCACCTAATATTACGCTAAATTTACCCAAAAATAGATAGATGAGTAATAACCGTACTTGAAGTTAATCTACTCCTTCCGTATAAGAGTAATTGCTTGATAAGGCTAACCATGTTGTATCCTGGCCGTTTGTGGTTCTTATGGTAATATTGGACACTAGTTCTTTTCCAAATTCATCATCTTCAGTAGGGAGTATAATGGCCCCAAAGAGGACCCGTTTTGGTGGATCTCACGACCATGAGGCCGGAACAAGCAAGACCAATGGAAAGGGAAAGGCTCCTATCTTCGAGCAAGCACCGACCATCTCACGAAGCAATCAAGAGGAGATTATTAAAGTAGGTCTAATTTTAATTCAAGTACAATTTAATAACATTACATTCGGTAAGGTACGAAAGTAACATTACCCCAAAACATGATGGAAGATCCAACGGAGACCACGACATTTTAATTGATGCATTTAAATTCAAGTAGGAAAGAATGTTTTCAGGATATACTGTCTGGTGTAGGAAGGACTGTTTGCTAGGGAAAATTAACTCGGCCAGTTCATTTTTAATTCCATTGTTGATTTACTCTTGATTCCCCTATTGATCACAGGGGGCAGCTCGCGAGGTTCTTGCAGTAGCTAGAGTGATCCAGCTTAGGGCTTTGATCGACGTCTTGCGGTCTTTGCAGTGGATACCCACAACTTGCGTTCTTGCGGTGGGGTGTCCATGTCGTGCTTTTTATGCAATGGACAAATCTACCTGTATGGGAAACTAGGTAACAACGGATGGAGTTAACACTCGCTGGGGGCCGCTTTGAAAAAATTGTTTGAAGGGCTATCTTAACACAATCTGTGAATCAAAATTAATCAATGAATATATATGTTAAACAACAAATGTGTTAGTAATTAGGAAACACAAGACAAAGTGTGAGTATGGGGGTGGAAAGTGGGGGCTTGGCTCGAGTTGCCAATGCCTATGAGAACGGTGGTCCCGATTGATCGGGAACTCTCTATCCCCATGGTACAGTAAATGACGATAGAATTGCTCATTGCACCAAAAGCAGTGAAGTCCCAAGTGAACGTGCCTCTGAAAGCAATGGGAAAAAAGGCATTCAAGACTTCTCTCCTTCTGGAAGATGAGTCTTAGGACCGATAATTGGTTAGACACGCTTTCCCCTGTGGGGTGGAACTAGATCTCATTGCTAGTAGGCTCGACTCAATTCACTTGGTGATGAGAGCTCGTCCGCTAGTTGATCCCTTAAACCACTTTGTTTGCTTTCGCTATAGATCTAGTGGCCACTAGGTTTTCTATTAGAACCGCCGTTTGAGATGACGGGGTGGGGACCTCACACTTGAGAACCTGATGAATGTGGTGGCCACGGCGTGATTTGATGTAGTGTACCTTGGTGGCTTTTTTGCCAAGAAACGGAAGTGCAAGTGGTACAAACGGGCTGGCTTGTCCACTTGTTTATAGATAAGGTCGGTGAATGTAGCACGATTGTCTCTTTGGTAAATGTGTCTGCAGTTTTTTTGTCTCTTGCTCGCATGGTCATCCCTTCTGTGGGTAGTCTGAGTGCCTTTGCCACTATCTATTTTGTGATCACTACTTCAACCTTGTTCCCTTGCGTGTCAGATATCTGTACGGTTTCGTCTTCTTTGATTGTGGATAGAAGCTCGTTAGCTTTTTGAAAGTCCACTCCGCAAGGCTCTTGTTCATAGAAATCCCTGAGCCCCAGCCTACGGTCAGCTTCATTGGTTTCTGGTTTGGCAGCTACATCATAGACTTCTTTGGGCATGAGTTGCAACTCCACTTGATGCTCTTATTCACTTTTAAACCGGCCAGTGAAGACCGTAGTGTGGTGCTCTTGTAATTGTTCTCTAGAAAGGTAGGATGCCTTTGCTGCTTTGACTAACTCGGGGTCTAGTTGATACGCAGGCAGCTCTTGTAGTTTCTCTTTTTGGTTTAGCTTCTTCCTGGCCCTCTCCGCTACTTGCATTGCTCCTATTCAGTGAATAGAGTGCAAAGTTAGTAGATTTGTTGGAATTTTCTCTGAAATGTCCTTTAGGCTGAAATCCTGACAATTTGGTCCAATTTGCTTCAAATCAATTTTTGAACAAGCAAAGCTGCATAAAAACATGTAAGGAGCAAAACTGCATGGTCAAAACAAAAATTTGCAACCAAAGTAAATAATCGCGATTATTTACAATTGAGGAAAATTTTCAACTTTTTGCAAACTTGGCTTTATAGGCTTGAAGTATATACCAAATACATGCTCTGATGAAATATGGGCTCATTTGGATGCACAGGGTGAAAATGGTACCGGATTTTGGCTTTAGGTCTCTGAAACAGTAGATATAAAGGAAATTTGAGATTTTGAGCTCCAACTTGATTCAAAATTGGCTAGTGGGCTTAACACATCAAGTACTTTGGATGTATGATGGCAAAATATCACAATTTGTCAATTTTGACCAAAAAGTAAATAATCACGATTATTAACTTTTGTTCCAAAATTGACATTTTTTGGTACAAATTGGTTCTAGGCATTATACAGACCCTGTATATTAGATATAGGGTGATTTGGATCAAGAAATGTGGTCTATAACCCAAATTTTGGCTTGCAAAGAATTCTTTGCATTTTTAGGCAATCTTACAAGTAATGGGTGGTCATTTTGGCTCATACTTGAATTTTGGCATGTAGTAGGTGTGTACACATGATAGGTGAGGTGAGGTGACAATTTCCAAGCAAAACTGATGCAAAAGTAAATAATCCTCATTATTTACAACAGTGACAAAAACTTTGCAAAACCTACCAAATTTGACCTAGACATGTTCAATACACCTAATACAAGTCTTAGATTGAATTTGGTCAAGTTTCGTCATGCCGGCATCACTTTGTGCTCTGTCGATTCTGAAATCACCTCTTTTTGTGACTACACTTCCTGTTGGGTTGGTCGGTAACTTTGAGGCTTTGGACTTGTCCGCAACATAGTCGTGAAGCAACGTGTCCAATCCTGGCTCATTTGGAGTCAGTTTGACCTCGTATGTCAAATTTGACGCTTTGTAACCTTGGACCCATTTTCTGCTATTCGAGGGCTTTGCTTGATGGATTTTGTAGACATGTAGTAGTGTTAGTGTGTATACGCGCTTCACCAGGGGCACTTTTCTCCCACTGGGTTTTTCCCCCTGGACATCCGGTGTGAAAGGACACCTTATCTCTTAGGGTTTCATATAAGCTTTGTAGCTCTGAGTTTGTATATACAATTATTCTAATACAGAGAGAGAGACTACAGAGATCTCGTACACAAGCTCTGTGTCTTCTCCTTCTCCATCTTCTTCCTACTCTGAGTTGCTGTCTTCCTTCTGTTTCCTGTTTCATCATCTTCAACAATTGGTATCAGAGCGAGGTGATTTCCAGAGCCTCTACTTGCGTTTTCGCGTCCGCGCGCGCAATCGCAGTTTTCAGGCAGTTTTCGGAAAATTTGTTCGTGGGAGCATCCTCGACGTTCCGGGAGTATTCTGAGCAGGTGACCTGCGGTTTTACCCCCCTTTCGAAGCCGTTCGAGCCCTCAGAATTTTGTTCTGAGCAACGTAGCAGAAGTTACTTTTCGGAGGCGTTTAGATCAAGAGGGTGTGCTTTTTGACAGATTTTCTTCAGGTAAACAGTTCTTTTGGGAAGCAGCTTGTCTTAGCTTTGTGCTGAGATTTTGTGTAGAGTTTTGCTTGCATTGGAGAGGAGATTTGTGAATCTCTTGGAGGTTCTTTTGCTCTCTTGTTTGCATCTATAGTATGGCTCAATCTACGGAGAAAGAGATTTTTGGTGCGTTTACATCCGAAGACAAATTGGATGGTACCAACTATTCTCTTTGGTCTTTTATGGCCAAAAATGTTTTGATTGGTAAAGGATTGTGGGATTATGTATCTGGAGATGAATTTCGTCCAGGTAGCATTGCACCTACCACGCCTGGTCGTGGTGCAGCTGTTGGTGCAGGACCCTCACAAGTCACTCCAGAGAAAAAGAGATGGGATACTAAAGATGCACAGGCTATGGCTGTGATTGCCTTAACCATAAAGAGGACAATCACACCACATATCAGATCTTGCAGAACTTCTGAGGATGCTTGGAACACTCTGCAAGCTATGTTTGGAGGAAGAAACGCTGCCAGAATAGAGTTTTTGAAGAAACAACTTGACAAAATACAGATGGACGAAGGTGACGATATTGTCGAGCATCTTACAAAAATCAGGGATCTTAAAGAGCAATTGCTTAGCATTGATGAAGTGATTCCAGAGAAGGACTTGGTTTCCAAAACACTCAATTCACTACCACCATCTTATTTGACTTTTCAGACTTCTTTGACTCTGTCTTTGCGAGCTAATCCCGACCCTCTTCATTTTGAAGAGTTAGTGGCTTTGCTATTGCAGGAGGATCAATCACGTAAGAACAAGTCTTTACAGGTGGATGGTATGGATCATGCTCTTGTTGTACAGAACAAAAACAGGGGTAAAGAGAGTGCTCATTACTCCAAGTCTAGTGCAGGACAATCTTCAGAGAAGTCTAAAGGTGATTCCGACAAGTCCAAGAAGAAAGGTAAATGTCACTACTGCAAGAAACCTGGTCACTACATTAGTGAGTGTAAAAAGAGAATTGCTAAAGAAAAGAAGAAAGAGTCAAGTTTGGTTGTTTCAGCTTCTGGTGATTCTTCTACAGCTAAAGAAGAGTCTGCAAACTTTGTGCAGGATTCTTATGCTTTTGTAGTATGTTCAAATTTTTCTGCTTACAGTGTTGACAAGACACAAATGATTTGGTACTTTGATAGTGGTGCATCCAGGCATATTACTTCAAGGAAGGATTTGTTTTGTTCATTGGATGCAGCTCCAGCAGGAAAGAAGGTGACATGTGCAAATAATGCTTCTTATCCAATCAAAGGCGTTGGTAAGATTTTGATTACCATTTCAGATGGTTCAGATTTATGCTTGCCAGATGTCTTATATGTTCCAGGGATCAAGAAGAATTTGTTGTCTGTATCCTCTCTTGCAAAAAATGGTCTTCGGGTCATTTTTGAGGATGACAGATGTGTTGTACGAGATCGAGAGAATGGTTATTCTCTTATCACTACAGGTACGCTGGAAAATGGACTATTTGTGCTAGATCATTATGAAAAGCAGATTCAGGTATGTATTGCAGACACAAAGACTCGGGCCATGCAGGATGCTGAGTTGTGGCATGCTAGATTTGGGCATGTTGGTTATGGCAGTTTGATGACTTTACAACGTCATAATATGGTGCATGATTTGTCTTTATTGGAGATGCCACCAAGACATGTATGTGAAGGTTGCGTTCTTGGAAAGATGCACAGATTTGCATTTTCGCAGGATGGTTCAGTTAGAGCGACAAGAAAGTTGCAGCTTGTACACAGTGATGTATGTGGTCCTATGAGGACGCCATCTATAGGAAACAGCCTTTATTTTGTGACCTTCATTGATGACTTTTCCAGGTTTTGTTGGGTGTATCCACTCAAAGCAAAGTCAGATGTGTTTGCAGTTTTTCAACATTATGTCGCCATGGTTGAAAATGAAACAGGTTGCAAAGTACAGACTCTTCGTACCGATCGAGGAGGTGAATACATGTCAGGTGCATTTAAGGATTTTTTGGGAAAGAAAGGCATTAAACACCAATGCACTATGCCATACACACCACAACAGAATGGTGTTGCAGAAAGGAAGAACAGGTCTTTAATGGAGACGGCTAGATGTATGCTCAAGGCTAAGAGTTTGCCTCATAAACTATGGATGGAGGCAGTTGCTTGTGCAGCACATGTTTTGAACAGGTGTCCTACTCGTGCCTTGAAGACCATTACTGCATATGAAGCTTGGTATGACAAAAAACCTTCAGTCAGTTATCTTCGTGTTTTTGGTTGTCTTGCTTATGCTCACATCCCTCAGCAGTTACGTGGGAAGCTTGATGATAAGGCAATCAAATGTATATTTGTGGGGTACAGTAGTGGAAGTAAAGGTTATAGACTTTACAATCCTGCTACAAACAAGATTTTTGAAAGTCGCGATGTAATTTTTGCAGAAACTACTGCTCAACCTATGGTTGCTTTTGATGTACCTCATATGCAGACACATGATGTATTTGAAGGTTTGCTTCCTTCTTTTGTGGAGAATCAAGAATCACAACAGGTTGATAATCTTGATCAATCTTTTGATCAGCATGTGACACCTCATGATGTAGAGGAAATTGTGCGTGAAGAGCAAGAAGTTCTCAGGGAAGAAAGAACCTTGCCTAAATGGGTTCAGAAAACTTTGCAGGATAGCAAGTTGGATGCACCGTTGCCACGGAAAACACGTGCTGGTACTACTTTTGGCAGAGAGCAAGTAGATTTGGCTTGCTTTAGCACTCTTTGTGATGCAGATGAGCCTGATTCATTTGAACAAGCTTTAGAGTGTGTTCAGTGGAAAGATGCTATGCAGCAAGAAATTGATTCTATTCATAAGAATCATACATGGGATCTAGTGGACTTGCCTACAGGTAAAAAGCCTATTGGTACAAAGTGGATTTTTAAGGTAAAAAGGAAACAAGATGGTACTGTTGACAGGTACAAAGCAAGGCTTGTGGCAAAAGGCTATGCGCAGCAGAAAGGCATAGATTATGATGAAACCTTTGCTCCTACTTCTCGTGCGTCCACAGTTAGATCACTAGTTGCAATTGCTGCTCATCATGGTTGGAAAGTGCATCAGTTGGATATCAAAACTGCTTTTTTGAATGGTGATTTGCAGGAAGCAGTTTATGTAAGTCAACCAAGTGGTTTTGTTGTAAAAGGTCAAGAGAAAAAGGTATGTAGATTGCGTAAAGCTTTGTATGGTCTCAAACAGGCTCCAAGAGCATGGTATGAGAAGATACATACTTATTTGATTGGCCAGGGATTTCAGAATAGTCCAACAGAAAGTACTTTGTATGTCAAAAAGAGAGATGGAGTTCTCATTATGCTAACACTTTATGTGGATGATATGCTTCTTATAGGCAATAATGCAGATGAAATTGAAGCGTTTAAAGATGCTTTGAGAAAAACCTTTGAGATGTTTGATCTTGGTTTGCTACATTATTACTTGGGTATTCAGTTTGTGCAATCAGAGGATGGCATATACATGTTGCAGGCAAAATATTTGCATAAAATTTTGGACAAGTTTGGTATGCAAAATTGTAAGCCAATCTCTACACCCGTAGAAACTGGATCAAAGTTGAGCATGCACGATGCTGGAGAACCTTTTGATGTACATACTTATGCAGCAGCCGTTGGTTGCTTGATATATTTGGCAGGCAACACTCGTCCAGACATTCAATTTGGGGTTTCACAAGCAAGCAGATTTATGCACAGCCCAGGTATGCATCATTGGCAGGCTGTGAAGCGCATACTTCGTTACCTTTCAGGTACCCCTAATCTTGCCATGTTCTTTCCAATGGGGGATATGTATGGAAAGCACAGTTCTATGCAGCTTCTTGGTTACAGCGATTCAGATTGGGCTGGTGATTTTGACACACGACATTCCACAAGTGGCAATTGTTTTTTCTTGGGAAATGCATGTATATCTTGGCTAAGCAAGAAGCAACCCACAGTGGCTACATCAACTTGTGAAGCTGAGTACAGGGCAACTTTCACGGCAACAGTTGATTGTGTATGGATACGCAGGTTATTGGCAGATCTTTGTGAGTGTCAACAGGCACCCACTACCATTTTCACTGACAGTCAGAGTGCTATGGCAGTTGCAAGGAATCCAGTATTTCATGCAAGAACAAAGCACATAGAGGTTCACTACCACTATGTCAGGGAAAGGCTACATGCAGGGGAGATCACACTAACTTACTGTCCTACATAGGATAACATTGCAGATCTATTTACGAAGGCGTTATCACGAGAAAAGTTTGAAGCTTTCCGAAAAGCTTTGGGCTTACTCTCATACACATGATGATCTGCTACCTTGTACGGATTCACACTATCACTACAGGGGGGATTTGTAGACATGTAGTAGTGTTAGTGTGTATACGCGCTTCACCAGGGGCACTTTTCTCCCACTGGGTTTTTCCCCCTGGACATCCGGTGTGAAAGGACACCTTATCTCTTAGGGTTTCATATAAGCTTTGTAGCTCTGAGTTTGTATATACAATTATTCTAATACAGAGAGAGAGACTACAGAGATCTCGTACACAAGCTCTGTGTCTTCTCCTTCTCCATCTTCTTCCTACTCTGAGTTGCTGTCTTCCTTCTGTTTCCTGTTTCATCATCTTCAACAGATTTCACGAAACCAATCATATACATTGTGTATGGACCTCATAAGCAAGCCATCTGTGGAGTAATGTTGGAATTTTGGCATTCGCCAAAAACCTAAATTTTCTACTCAGGACCCCCTCGACCCCTACTGAATGGTCATCTGATGATATAGAAAGGTTCTATTATGTCAGGGAATGCTATGGTTCAAATCCCATCCGATTTGGTCAAGCTAGCAGGCCGCTATGGTCAGTTTTAGGTCGTTGCTCTTCGTGCACTACTAGGATTCTAGGGTTTTTTCTTGGGCTTTAGACTAGCTACCGGCCGTACAAAATGGATCATTGTCGAGTAAAGAACTTACCCTTCATGTCTCGAGTGAGATGGCGCTAAAAATGGTCAATTGTGGGCTCCGAAAAAGTCGCACCAAAGAGACCGAAATCTCTCTCTACAAAGGCTCAAGTGGAAATGAGGTGGTTTTAGCCTACCTTGGTGTGAGGTCCCTACCCCGCCGTATCAAACAGCGGATCTTTAGATGGTGAACCTGGTGGCCACTAGATCTATAGCGGAAGCAAACAAAGTGGTTCAGGGTTCAACTAGCGGACGATCTCTCATCACAAGGTGAGTCGAGTTCAAGCCTACTAGCAAAGAGATCCAGCTCCACCTCGCGGGGGAAGTGTACTTATCCTATCTAGCGATCCTAAGACCCACCTTCCAAGAGGAGAGAAACCTCGAGTGCATTTTTTCCCATGTTTCAGAGGCACGTACACTGGAGACTTCGCCGCTCTAGGGGAAATGAGTATTACTAGTATCGATTTAAACACTATGGGGACATAGAGTTCCCGACCAATCGGGACCACCCTTCTCATAGACATTGGAAACCTGAGCCAAGCCCCCACTTTCAACCCCCACACTCACACTTCCTTGTGTGTCCTAATTACTACCACAGTGATTGTTCAACATAAACATTCCTTTTTTAGATTCCAAATCACAATGTTCGTTAAGACAGCCCTTCAATCAGTATTGCAAACGGCACCAAGACAGTATTCTAGTAAAAATTCTACTCAAACTTATTCATTAAAATTCCAATGTTCTGGAGGTACAACATCCCCCCTCCAGCGAGAGTTTACTCATCCCGTTATCGCCTAGCTGCCCATACAACTAGGTATGTCTACGGCATAGAAAGAACGTCATGGACACTCCCACCGCATAGAAAGCAAGACGTGGGTTCCCACCGCATAGAAAGCAAGTCGTGGGTATCCACCGCACAAAAAGCAAGTCGTGGATTCAAGAGCCCTTAACGAGGAACTCTGCCCCCTGTGATCGGTAGGGGGGTTAGGACTGATTCAACATTGGAAATAGAATGAACATGTCGAGCTAAATTTTTCCTAGCAGACATTCTTTCCTATTGCAAACAGCATACCCATCAATCATTTCTTTCCTACTTTAGACTTTAATGTACAAATGAATTCAATACCGAGGTTTCCGTCGGATTTCTCCAACATGTTTGGGAATATGTCCATTCCTAACTAAACGTGTGCAATGTTAAATTAAACAACTTGAATGAAATTATGACCTACCTCTTCCATTTCTTCGTCAATGGCCTGTGAGATGGCCGGTATTTGTTCTTCCATGGGAGCTTTTCCCTTTCCATTGACATTGCTCGTTCCCGCCTCGCGGTTGTGGGCACCCCCGAAGCGAGTTCTCTTAACCGGGGCCATTTTACTCACTACTTTAAATGATAAACTTGAAGAAAAGAGCTAAAGTCTGAGAACATCATAAGAAACCAATTGGAAGATTAAAATCATCAAAGAATCCTCCTTATGCAAGAGGTTAGATTTTTCCTTCGAGACCTAGCAAATTTATGGTAATTCTTTATTTTCCCTATGGGAATTGGCTCTAAAGTTAATCACTTGGCTTAGATGATCAAGAAATTCAGAATTTTACTAATTGATTTACAAGAGAGATGAAGTAAGTAGCTCAATCACTTTCCTAGAGCAATTTGAAGATGCAGAATTACCACAGGCATGTGTGATAGAAAATTCTTTTCTTGATGGCCTAATGACAGTTTAATTTTCAGCCTTAATCACATTTCAATGTGGGAGAAGAATAGAGTCTAATTTAATTACAACACTATTGAGTGATAAAAGAATGAATTTCATCAAATCTACACTATTACTGACTGACAATTTATTAACTATGCCGCCTAGAGAGAGAATCTTTCGTAATCATGTATTAATCCTTGATTAAGGAAAATGAATGGATGTATAATTTAGCTAATTGAATGATGATTATGTAACGGAGTATAGCTATGTAAACTTAGAGAGCAGCTATTGGGAATTATAGCTAATGGTGGACATAATAGACGAAGAATATGAGAAAGTAATGATGAGAATAAAGAAGAGCCATAATTAAACCATAATTACCGTGATTAGGGGCTGAGAATCCTTTGATTGTTCTGATCCAGTGAATCCTCAAGATGAGAATTTCGGCAGCACCTCCCTCCTTGCTTCTCCTTCAAAAACTGTGTGTGTACCGGCAGAACCTCCCCAAGGTGTGTGTAGGTGTGTGTGTGTACTGGGTGTGTGTGTGTGTGTGTGTGAGCACACATTTAAATAGGCCTCCTCAAGCTGAAATTCAAACCTGCTTGCTATTTGCATCTGGGAGGTACTTCAGTTAAGCATGGCAAGTCCAGTTGCCTACCCACCAAGTGTCCAGTTGGCTTGGTTAATTGGCTCTCACACTTAGTTGCAAGCTTGGAAACTCTCCCAAGACTCCCACAATGAAAAAAGGAGCCCCCTAGCTGCTAAAGTTGACCTGGAGTGGGCTGGAACCTTCTCCCACATAGCCTCGGGCCCCCGGTACCTCCCCGGACAATTTTGGGAAAATTTGGTTTTAGACTAAAACGGGTCATACGAGTCGGATTTTGATGCCGAAAATTGCTATACCAAGCTCTAACTAAGGCGTACGGGTCCAAGTACCTGCCATATTTAGCAGCCCCTAGGTCCAAAAATGCATTTTTTCAAATTTGGGGTACTGGTGCAGTTTTTCGAGACGGTCATAACTGGACGGGTTGGGTGACCAAAAACTTACTATTTTTGGAAGTTTTTTACAAAAATTATTTTAATTCACATTTCGAAGCTTTAAAACATTCTAAACATCATGGCACTGACAGAATTTGAAAAACTGTTAAAAATAGTAACTTATTCTATTATGTTCATTTCAAGGTATAATGGTGCTCTTTTTGATCAGGGTCAGAGACCTTACAACCTCCCCAACGTGAAAAATTTGAGATGTCCTCATCTGAAGAATGTGTTTGGGTAATCTTGTATGAGCGTTGGTTCGTCCTCCCAAGTTGCATCTTCTTCAGGGTAATCCTTCCACTTTACTAGATGCTCTTTGATAGTTCTGTTGCGTAAGTTCCTTTCCCTTGTTTCAAGTACATAGTCAGGTTGGAGCTGGAGAACTCCTTGTGTTGGCATGACTATCTAATCTGAGTCCAATAGTTGATCAAGGTTAGGAATATAGGGTTTAAGTAAGCTGACGTGGAACACATCATGAACCTTCAAGTTTGCAGGTAACTTTAGCTTGTAGGCTTGGTCACTCACAACCTTAATGATCTCGAATGGCCCACAATACCTTGGGCTTAGCTTCTTATATCTGCCTAGAGATAAGTTGCTTTTCTTTGGTCGGACTCGCACAAAAACCTTATCCCCTTCTTTGAAAGTTCTTTTCGAACGGTTCTTATCTGCATAGTGCTTCTGTCTATCCTGAGTTGCCTGAATGTCTTGGTGAATAGCTCTAGTCTGTGCTTCCATATCTTCTAACATCTTCCTAGAAGATTTTACCCTGATGGTTAGATCCGAGAAGTTCAATGTTGCTAAACAGTCCTGTCCATAAAGAGCTTTGAAAGGTGACATTCCAATGCTTCTGTGTTTGGAGGAATTATAAGCATACTCCACCAAAGGTAGATATTGTAACCACTTATTTGGCTCTTGCGAACAATAGGATCTTTGAATGTCCTCAATGACTTGATTAACTCTCTCAGTTTGCCCATCTATCTGCGGATGATACGCTGTGCTGAAAGCTAATTGTGACCCAATAGATTGGAAAAGAGAAGTCCAAAATTTTGATGTAAACTTGGCATCTCTATCATTGATGATACGCTTGGGTAGACCATGTAGCCTAAAAATCTCCTTGATGAATACCCGGCTAACATCTGAAGCAGTAAAGGTTGTTTTTATGGGTATTAGATGAGCCCTTTTTGTGAGCATATCAACAACCACGAAAACAGAATCATAACCTCCTGTAGAAGGTAATCCTGTAACAAAATCCATACTGATGCATTCCCATTTCATCTGGGGTATGTCAAGAGGTTGAAGTTGCCCTGGTAACTTGATCCTTTCGGCCTTTATCCGCTGACAAGAAAGACATTGCCTCACATAGTGAAGTATGTCTCCTTTCATTCCAGGCCAAAAATAATTCCTCCTGACAGCATAAGAGTTTTAGCATAAACTGGATGTCTAGATGTAGGGCTATCATGTGCTTCATACAGAATAGCCTTCTTTAGAGCTGGGTCTCTGGGTACACAGTGTCTATGTCTGTAGTAAAGACATCCTCCCATAAGAGAGTAATCTTTAGCTTCAGACATCTTATACGTTGATACTCTGGATCTACCAAGGATGCTTCTTTGATTCTATCCCAGATAGCACTACAAGAGGTTGTGTGCTCTTGTGACGCTATTAGCGACGGAAATACACTGGGTTTTTATGACCCCCGGCGTCGCTAAAACCATCGCTAATAGCGTCGCTACGAGAGCGTCACTATAACCGTCGCTATAGGCGTCGCTATATAGCGACGCGTATAGCGATGGTTATAGCGACGGTTATAAAGACGTTTAAACAAAAGTCTATAGCGACGCTCATAGCGATGCTACAGAGCCATAAATAGCGACGGTTATAGCGACGCCCGAGAGGAATTTTTTTTGGTGACAGGGCATTGAATGCCCTGCCACCCATCAACCATATTGTACTTGATTCACTTTTTAAAAAAAGTGCAAGGGTAGATAATAGACCCAAAATAGTCACCCACAGGACGCATTGTTTGCAAAATTGACAAGCGTAAAATTGACAATTGTACACATCATAGGCAAAATGAATTGATTGGCAAATGTAATAATGACAATTGTACAACATCATAGGCATAAAGAATTGATTGGTAAAATGAATTGCGGTGACAAATGTAATAATATACATGGTTCAAAAATACGTATAAAATCTGTCTCATGATACATAAGCTATGAGAAACCCTAAACTAATGCTATCTAGCTACGGCTAAACTGACGTAGTCTAGTCAGACGTCTCATCGCGTCCAAGCGGCGTATCTGTCGAATTCTGCAAAAAAAGACAATAAGATAGCTTTCAGTAAGTATAAACATATAACGACATTTGTAAAACAATACAAAAAATAGAAAAGAGTAAACCCAAATACTAACCATGCCGCCGCGAGAATTGAGAATGTCCATCAGGGAGTTTAAGCCCTTCCTGCCTGCGTACTCGCGCTCGTACGGTGTGGGATCACGTCCTGTCATCGACCACTATCAAAACATACAAAGATTTCATTATGTTAGAATTAAAAAACTCATAAACCCTAAACTATCGAACATAAAGAGCAATGTGAAAACACTTACAAAATCGGCCTCAAATGATACCCATCCACCGCTCCCCAAGTGGTGCGAGCTCCCTGCCTCTACTCGCGCTCTAGCTGCATCCTTTTGTTGCTTCCACTTGTCGGGATTCTCGCGCGCTACTTTCTTCACATTCTTCCAATCTTCTTTGGCCAGCCAATCTGGCCTGTTCCACCCATGCTTGATTGCTTTTTGCACTTCGGAACGCTTGTGTTTGCAGTATTCGCGCATTCGAATCTTCATCAAGTCTTCATTGAAGCGCTGATCCCGTGTTGGAACGGGAAACTCATCATGAAGTATGCTGATGACTCTGTTTTTTAAATCACTTGGTACTTCACTCCATTTGTTTAGTATGTAGTGTCTAAACAGCTGAGAGCAAAGACCACGCATGCGCGAGATCACCTTCTTGCCGTCATTATCCATGATGATACCGCCGCTGAAGTCGACGGAGTAAGGCAAGCCCTCTGGCCGGTGACATGTGAACCTGGGTGTCCCGGCAAGGGTCTCTAGCGGCGTGTCGATGGGGGTACGGACGTCAGGTGTCTCCACCGGTGTCTGGGCCCCGAAGCGAGGAGTGTCGAGTGGGGTGGCTCCTGGCGGAGTAGGTAGAGGTGTGTAGCTGCTAGGAACAGTCAGCAGCGCAAAACCTGGCGTAGATGGCGATGCTGTGGCTAGTGTGGGGGTGGGCAAAGAAGGAGAGGGTAAAGAGCCTCGTCAAACACGAGGCGGTGTGGAGGCATCGGCGGTGGAATCCCCACAACAACGGCCACCGCCACCACTAGAGCGCCGGTGTCTAGACGAGTGTGAAGCTCGTCTCGTCGACGCCGAAGCTTCGGAGCGCGCCGAATGCTCCGAAAGAGAGCGAGATGCAGATGGAGTAGGAACGCGTGATGATGCGCCAGAGCGATGACGCTCCACGTACCACTGTCTCTGCTGCGGTGACAAAGAAGAAAGAAACTCCTCATCATCCATACCTGCATTAAACACACGAATATTTAAACTTATTATTGAATGAATAGAGTAGACAATGATGCAAAGACCATTAAATACAATGACATAATGATGCATATAAATACAATGACGCAATGAATTGAGTGATAGAAGAGGCAAGTCGAAAACTCAGAATTTTCAATCAAAAGATGTGAGCGCGAGTAGAAAAGAGCGTTATACACCATGGAAGGTACTTAGAGAGCCAGAGCTTTTACAACACGGAGCAAAATTGTTCAAATACAATATTTGTGGCTTTAAGAGATCTCTCTCTCATCCTCGCATAACTCAACATAACTTCCTATATCTATATAGAGCTCTCCGTTTAAACACATATCCTCTGTTTCATTTTGTAGCTCCTCTGCATGCACCCCATATAGAGTAGTAGCATCTTGATGCTCGTCTGGCACCACCGCAGTGGCTTCTGATTGAGCATCTTCTCTGATCTCCTCCATTGATGCCGTTGTGATTGGCACATGGTAGCCTTCATATGTCCTTGCACTACGAGGGGCTACCTCTATGACATACCACCAGTTTGATGTAGACTTTGTAGGATGAAATATTACCTGCCAGAGCCACATAACTTACATGAGATCTTTCAAGCACATAACTTGTAAAAGGGGGATGTAACTATTTACATACTTACTTGTTCACAATGCTCGGGTAGTACAAAAGTGTCTCTTAGGTCATTCCATTTCTTAGTAGAATCCACCTCAAGAAAATCAGACTCTCCTCTACGCACAGTAGCGTTGCGACCCTCCATGATTATCTTGAACCATTGCACGTCGAACAAGTCGACAAAAAATCCTCTGTAATCGATCCTCAAAATCTCTTGTAGCGTGCCAAAGTAAGTGAGTTCCGGCACCACAGGATCAGCATTAGAGGAACGTCGTCGACTAGACTGTTCAAATTTTGCCATGATTCCACAATCTTGAGTAAAACGCTTTTTGTCGATCCGTTCCACCCTAAAATGTCGACCTTTACACCATGCTGCTGTGTATGACTTATACTGCAACGAACAAAGATTATGAGTGGCCGTTCAAACGTTTAGAAATAAAGTCACTAGCTAGTCATACATTGCAAACTTACCTTGGTCGCGCAACCCCGAGAGTACTCCCACTCTTCCTTAGTCACTTTGTCACCGCATTGTTGTGCGCTTTTCAATTGGTTGTGCAACCATCTTAAGCTCATGAATGTTGGTAGGCTCTCCAGAACCGTCGGATAGTGCATCAGTGGTCGTCTTCCCCGTCTCCACTCGATTCGTGCCCTTTGTCGCTCTTGCTTTGCATCCTCATATTGTGAAATCCACTTTTGCATCACTGGATTGTGAAGCATGCAAAATCGGTTGATTTTAGCCTCTAGATCTTCCGTCATCTTCTTCTCAACACCGAGATTGCACATGACAATCCCAGATATGCGCTCATCATCTATGGTTCGCCATAGCGTGTCCCGAGCTTTATCAAATCCGTCTAGCCACTCTCCAATGCACACTAGGGACTCTGATACCAACCAACCTTCTACCATGCTACCCTCCGGACGTGCCTTTTGACGCACATATCCCTTAAGCGTTTTCATGAAACGTTCTAAGAAGAACATCCATCTGGAATGAACTGTGCCAACTATTTCCACCTCATCAACTATGTGAACAAGAAGATGCACCTGAATGGTTAGCATGGTAGTAGGAAAATGTTTCTCAAACATGCACACAAGCTCCGCAGCATTTAGCTTGGCGAATGGTATGGAGTCTACATTGATCTCCTTTTGTGAGATCCATTGCACCAGCTTTGCAAGTTTGTAGATTGTGTTACGGATGTCGAGAGACAAACTTCCCTCAATGGCAACCGGTAAAATAAACTGTAAAGTATGTGCAGCAATGATATTAAAGTCCACATTTTATGCAATGATATTAAAGTCCACTATGAACGTACCTGACACATTTTATGCCAATCGTGTGACTTCAAACCGGTAAGCTTTCCTTCTTTAGTAAAACACGTTTGGAGCGAGTGCATTACGCCAGTGGGGGTCCGCAAAGATCGAATGGTCTCTTTTACTTTGCGTTCTTGGGCTCCTGTGAAAATCCATGGTGCTTTAGGAGTTTTATCGATCCATCAGACGCTGTTTGCGGCCAATATTGCTCCATACGATCCACATTTCTAAGGTCAACTCTGGCTCCCAAAGTATCTTTCTTGCCGGTCAGATGGTCCCATAGTAGATTACCCACATTCTTGAATATGTGCATTGGATCGAGCAAGTGATTGATCATGAGTCGGGGCCAGTATGGTAACTCGTACCATAGAGATAGTCTCTTCATCCCTGGAGGCAATCCGTCATCGCACATCTCCTTCTGCTTTAACCATGCTTGTGCAGACATCCTTGGTGGCTCTCTTCCCAAAAAGCCATCGCGTAACACATGATTCTCTGGAAGATATGCTTGATGACCTTCGTAGATTTGCTTCTTCAGTGAGGGTGCCCTACGTGCATTCAGTCTAGGTCCACATGTGACAGATGCTCTGTATCCGCTTGTTTGAAGCCCTGCATGTATACACATGATAATAGATCAACTATGGGAAAAAACAAGATTTACAGTGTCTAAGTGAGGAGTGTCAATAGATCACCTGAGCATTCTGTTAGCCCGGGATAGTCATGCATGGTCCACATTAGAATGCCTCTGATCAAAGCATTCCGTCGTCCTGTGTGTCGGCTCATATCCACCACCTCTATGCCAATCCACAATTGTTGTAGCTCTTCCAATAGTGGACGAAGATACACATCCATATTCTCCACTTTATATCGCCCTGGCACAATCAAGCTTAGCCATAGGTGCCCCTTCTTCGTAGTCAACCACGGGGGAATGTTGTAGTTGACGATGACAACGGGCCATACACTGTAAGATGTTGATCTTTGACCAAATGGATTTATGCCATCCATAGCCAGGCCTAAGCACAAATTTCGAGCTTCCCTGGCAAAATCCGACCATGTTCCATCTATATGTTTCCAGGCTGCGCAATCTGCAGGAATTCGTAGCACACCATCCGAAGATTTATTCTCCTCATGCCATGATGCTAGGGCGGCCATGGACTTACATTCGAAGAAATGCTTGATGCGAGGAAGCAGAGAAAAATGTCGCAAAACCTTTTGTGGAATTTTTGTCCCATGGAGATCTACTCGATATCTTTCGGAATCACATTTCGGACACTTCTCCATGTCTATGTATTCCCCCTGAAAAGAATGCAGTCATTAGGACAAGCATGGATAGAATTGTAATCCATCCCCAAGTTTCGCAAAATCTTTCTTGCTTCATCTCGGGAATCTTGCATCACATTGTCAGCTGGTAGTATGTGCTCTTTAAGCAATCTACACAACATAAAAATACGATACAATCGTGTGAAAATCTATCAGATCATTATACATTTGGAGTTTTATTAAAGTAAACTAATTGTAATAGATCACATGAAAAGCGCTGTGATGCTAGTGTCACTCCATCCAAACTTTGCCTGCATGTTGAGAAGAACCAGGAGTGCTTTCAATCTAGACATACGTGCTCCATTATACAATGGCGTATCGGCTTCACTTTTCATATCATCATAGATAAGCCTTTCTGAATCCATGATCGTCTCGATCATTTCATCAATCTCGGGCTCAAACATTGCCTCATTGGGAATGTGATCTGCATTATCATCCCCCAAGCTGTCAGAGGCTACATCTTGTGGCCTCACATATGCTGCTTGACGAAAGCGCCTGCGAACATGTCTATTGGGTTGCAAGATTGCTGCTTGTTGGCCAGCGTCAGAGTCCGACGAGTTATAATTGGCAACAACTCGATCTATAATAGATGGATCGAACTCGCCAAATTTGCGAACGTGCTGCAAAGAAACACGTCTTGTCCGTCGCACAACATGCTTGCATTGATTACAAGGACATAAGACCCTCGTTGAGAGATAGGTGTTTCGGTTGGACGGTCCCACATCCTCGTCACTACTCATAATGAGGATAAAAATCTTATAACCTGGACAACAAATTTAATATTCTATTGGCATTCTTCGTCTTCTCTCTCTCTCTCTCTCTCTCTCTCTCTCTCTCTCTCTCTCTCTCTCTCTCTCTCTACCTCACATTCTCTAGTCATGTCCAATCCCCGCACACCTCGGTCTAGAGGTGCACGGAGATCAGAACCACCGGGTTATAATCTCGTCTTTATTGGTCAATACCTATATTTGTGGGTACAAGAAATCTACAGACCCACGTCTACATGATACTGCATGTAGTGGACAAAACCCCTTTGCCTCTTCTCTAGCTGTAGCACTTCACAGCATCTTAACATCTTTTCACAGTAGATCTTTTCACTGTTCGTCTAACTCTAAACCCTAAACCATAAGTAATTCTTGCGTGGACTCGATCTAACGTAAATAAGCGTAAATCTAAATAAACATAAATATAACTAGAAATAAACCTAAATCTAATTTAACGTAAGTCTACATCTAACCTAATCTTTAACGTCTTTTGGGATAGTTTCTTACGACGTTAAAACTCTCTTCTTCTTGTGTGTGTGTGTGTGTGGGTAAACCTAAATAAACCTAAGTCTAATCTAATATAACATAAATCTAAATCTAACGTAAATTATGTTATATTAAAAACAAAGAACTAAACTAACAGGGATTATAAGAACCTTAAAACTTATTTTTCACATAACTCGGCAAGAGTTGGCATTCTCATCACTAAAGATGTGAGAGTTAACTTCCGGCGGTGACGCTGCCTCATCTCCATCCACATTTGACGACAGCAATTGGCCCTTTGGACCGTTCTTGCTCTTGTTACCAACTTTGAAGTTGCTGTTGAATGACTAGAGGTTGTCTAGATGGTCATTGTCAGGGATGTAGTGACTCTTGCCGCCCTGAAGATCCACCTTCTTCCCTATCTTCTGAAGACATTTCACGAGTACTTTTGGATCGACGGAGCCCACCATGAGTGAAGGCAGCAATACCCTATATTCCATTGAGGGCTTTCTTCACCCACTTCATGCAGGCATCGCAGTCTATGGAGACCTAAATCTACTCTAATATAACGTAAATCTAAATCTAGCGTAAATAAACGTAAATCTAACTAAAAATAAACCTAAATCTAATCTAATTTAACTTAAATAAACCTAAATCTAATTTAACGTAAGTCTACATCTAACCTAATCTTTAACATCTTTTAGGATAGTTTCCTACGACGTTATTGTGTGTGTGCGCGTGTGTGGATGTGTGTGCCAATAAAAAGAGATAAATGGTATAACCTTTCTATCACCCATGCCAAGTATGATAGATTGGTTATGCCATTTCCCTCTTGAATAATAGGTCTTGAGTTCAACTCCTCGTCGGCCAGATCTTTAGGTCTTTTAATTTTAATTAGTTTCCTATGACGTTAAATTAGTTTCTCTCTCTTTCTCTCTCAATGTGTGTGCGTTTTTTTGTTTATGCATGTTTTCTCTCTCTTTTCCTCTCTCAATGTGTGCGTTTTTTGTTTATGCAAGTTCTCTCTCTCTTTTCCTCTCTCAATGTGTGCGTTTTTTGTTTATGCATGCTCTCTCTCTCTCTCTTTTCCTCTCTCAATGTGTGTGTGCATTCTTTGTTTATGTATGTGTGTGTGCGTTTTTGTTTATATTTGTACTCTTTCTCTCTCTCTCTCTCTCTCTCTCTCTCTCTCTCTCTCTCTCAAAAACACTATGTGTGTGTGTGTGTGTGTGTGTGTGTGTGTGTGTGTGAGAGAGAGAGAGAGAGAGAGAGAGAGAGAGAGAGAAAGAGGGGAAGGGAACATGAGAGTGAGGAGAGGGAAGGAGCATACCTGGCTCTCCTTCCTCTCCTCGTGTGTGTGTGTGTGTGTGTGTGTGTGTGGAGAAGAAAGAGAGAGAGAGAGAGAGAGAGAGGGAGAGCGTTACCTGCTCTTGCTTGAGGGCGCCGAAAAACTCAGATCTGAAATCTGAGTTTTTGGGCGCTCTCTGTTATTTTTTTTACAAGTAAATTTGCGACGCTCATAGCGACGCCGTGATTTTTTTTTTTGAGCGTCGCTGTGTGAGCGTCGCTAATATGAATAGCCTCTTGTAGTGTAGGGTTATTTGGAATAGAGATAGCTCCGAGAAAGGATTTTCGGCTAAGACCATCTGCAACTCCATTTTCCTTCCCTGGTCTATACTTTATGTCAAGGTCATATTCCTATAATAGCTCTATCCATCGCCGTTGTCTCATATTGAGAATAGGTTGAGTAAAAATCCATTTTAAGCTCTTGTGGTCTGTCACTAGCCGAAACTTTCACCCAAGAAGATAATGTCTCCATAACTTCAACGCATGTATAACTGCTAAAAGTTCCAAATCATGAGTAGGATAATTCTTCTCATGATCCCTCAGCTTTCGCGAAGTATACGCCATTGGTCTCCCTTCTTGAGAAAGAACTCCGCCCAGAGCAAATTTGCTAGCATCGATCGCTACTTCAAATTCCTTATTGAAGTCTGGAAGCTTTAAAATAGGAGCTGAGATCAAGAATTCTTTTAGCTTAGCAAAGCTAGACTCGTGCTCGGTCTTCCATTTGATCCTCATCCCTTTTTTCAGGAGTTCCGTCAAAGTGCAGCAATATGTGCATAATCCTTGACAAAAATCATGTACCATCCTATTATGCCAAGAAATCCTCTTACTTCACTGACGGTGGATGCTTGATGCCAATCAACAATATCCTTGACTTTGTCTGGGTCTACTGAAATCCCTTCAGCTGATATGACAAATCCAAGATAATTGACCTTTGGTGAGAAAAAGGTGCACTTGCTCTCTTTAACGTAAAGTTGGTGTTCCCGAAGAAGATCAAGTACTTTGCGAACATGTTCTTCGTGATCTGCTTTGTTCTTAGAATAGAAGAGAATGTCATCAAAGAAAACCAAGAAAAAATCATCCAGGTAAGGTATGAAAATATCCTGCATAAGTCGATTGAAGCTTGCAGGAGCATTTGTTAGACCAAAAGACATTACTGTGAATTCGTAGTGTCCATACCTAGTGTTGAAAGCTGTCGTTGGAATATCTAATTCCTTGATTCCTATTTGGTAATATCATGACCTTAGATCAATCTTTGTAAATATTTTGGCGCCGTAGAGCCTGTCCAAAAGTTCGTCGATCCTTGGAATTGGATACTTGTTCTTGACAATTACCTGGTTCAGTCCACGGTAATCTATGCATAACCTTAAGGTTCCATCCTTCTTCTTTTGAAAAAGAACTGGAGCACCCCAAGGAGAAGTACTAGGTCGAATAAATCCTTGCTCAATGAGTTGCCTAAGTTGTTCCTTGAGTTCAATGGCCTCTGGAAGTGACATTTTATAAGGTCTTTTCGAGATAGGTTCACATCCAGGGATAGTCTCAATCTCATGATCTACCTCTCTATGTGGCGGAAGATTCATAAGGTCTTCAGGGAATACATCATCATACTCCCTTAACCAGTTTGGTTGAAGTGAGGTATCTGATTGGTTCACCTTGTTGAGCTTTACCGCATAAATCCGCTGCCCCTTTCTTAGACCCTTCAACCGTCTGTTGGCCTTAACTAGAGTAGCCCTAGGTCTCCCATTTTCCCCCTAGATTAAGGCTTCATTACCCAAGTTATCTGTAAAGGTAAAGTTTCCTTGTGCACAATGGATATGCGCCCTATTTTGCTTTAGCCAGTCCATACCTAGTATCCCATCAAAGAATCCTAAGGGTAGGGTTCAAAATTGGGTAGAAGTTGGGTGTCCCCCTAAATCAAAGTCAATTTTTCCTGCAGAATGTTGAGATACTACTTCCTTGCCGTTTGTGAACTCTACAACTAGCTTGCTTGTTGGATACTTATCTAGCTTTAGCTTCCTCATGCATCTGGGTGAAAGAAATGAAAGAGTACTACCACAATTTATAAGGAAGTTAACTTGTTCACCTCTGAGAGATCCTGGTGTATGAATGACTGCGTATTGCTCGCAACCATTGGGATTGTCAATTGCAGCATGCAGGGTTGCTCTCTCCAATGCTTCATCACCCACAGTTGGTTGTACCACTGTGGCATTCACTCTGGTGGTAGCTCCACGCCCTCGCTCTCTGTTCATCCTTCCACGTCCTCCTCTTCCATTAGCTTGGCCACGCCCATGGGCATTCAAGGATATGGCATTGGCGTTGGTTTCCTGAATGTTCCTGGGACATTTGGATCTGTAATGTCCATACTCGTCGTAACCATAGCATCGAACATCTGGGAACTCCATGGTTGTGGTGGTAGCCACAATAGGGCGCTGGTCATATGCTTGGTTGGATGGTCTGTTATTCCAAGCAGTTGTCCTTGCCCTCTTTGCCCAATGATTCCTCCTATTCTGATTAACCTTTTGTACTTCAAGAGCTAGAGGTTTGGCTCTCAACAAGGAATCCTATAGTGTTTTCGGCTTGAGAGATTCCAACCGAGTATTCAAAGGGTCGATTCGCCCTTGGCAGAACCTCGCCACCTGTTGTTCCAAGGTCATCTTAGGAGCATATCTCCGAAGAGTGATAAAATTTGCATAATATTCTTCGATAGATGAATTCAGCTGTCGAAGTGAAAAGAATTCATTCATCCTCAAGGTTCTATAGGCGGGTGGTAAATAACACCCCATTATCGCAACTTTGATGTCTTCCCAGGATTGGGAAGATTCCTTAATATCCATGTCCCTACAATGTTTCTTCCACCATATCTTGGCATTGACAGTCAAGCGAAACATCGCAAGCATGGTCTGATTTAGGGGTTGGGTTCCCGCAGCTTCAAAGTAATTGTCCATGGCTTCCATCCACACTTCCGCATCTCTCTCCACATTTGTCCCCTTGCCCTTAAAGATCGGAGGTTGGGCTTGCTTAAGGAGGATCTTCTTCTCTTGCGCTGCTGAGTATAGAGCAACAGGCGGTGCCTACATGGGTTATACGAGATTCTTGATACCATTACTTGGAATTCAAAATAGACACGAGACTTTAAATAAAATTCAAGATTCCACTTTATCAAGAGACAAAGATTCAGAGACAAAAAGCACTTTATTGATGAAAATTTATTACAATCGAAACCCCTCAAGGTTTAGGATAACTGATAATCAACTTATTACATGGCTTTATGGATTGCATATAAAATACGCCTAGGGGATGGTGTTCACATGATGCACTACTTTGTTCGTGAAATAGTTCCTGTACTCATCCTTGAGTGGATAATAAACTAAGATATCAAGCCTAGATTCCTCTTTTGGTACTCCAAAAGTTCTGACCCTGCTCGCTGGGATGACCTCGGTGACCTTTTCCAAGATCCAGTCGTTGATGGTTTGATTGGAGTCGCCTGAAACAGTCAAGTCCAATCGGGTAGGCAGCAAGTAGAATAACTCTACCACCCTCAACTCTTCTCCCCAACGTATCTTCTTCAAATCGGTAGGCAGGCATCCTAGCTTCCGAGCGTTGATGTAGTAAACCCCACCTGCAAATGTCCAATCAAGTCCCCATCCTCTATCAATGCGAGTGGAGTGTGGTGTATCAGCCTTCATCAATATCTCCATGACATCTCGCCTGAACTAGTAAACTGGGGATCGTCGAGCTTGCTCATAAATAAGCTCAAACACATGGAACTTCTGATATTCTAGCACAGGGTATTCCTGCAACACCTATGCAAGGAATTCGGATCATCTACCTATATACTTTCAGTTCCTTTTAAATATTCAAACAATACGACTTTATTTCTCAGCCTAACCTACGCTCTGATACTAGGTGTGAGGTCCCCATCCCGCCGTATCAAACAGCGGATCTGATGGTGAACCTGGTGGCCACTAGATCTATAGCGGAAGCAAACAAAGTGGTTCAGGGCTCAACTAGCGGACGATCTCTGTCCACTATGGGGACAGAGAGTTCCCGACCAATCGGGACCACCCTTCTCATAGGCATTGGCAACGTGAGCCAAGCCCCCACTTTCCACCCCCACACTCACACTTCCTTGTGTGTCCTAATGACTACCACAATGATTGTTCAATATAAACATTCCTTGTTTAGATTCCAAATCAAAATGTTCATTAAGACAATCCTTTAACCAATATTGCAAACGGCACCAAGACAGCATTCTAGTAAAAATTCTACTCAAACTTATTCATTAAAATTCCAATGTTCTGGAGGTACAACATCCCCCCTCCAGCGAGAGTTTACTCCTCCCGTTGTCGCCTAGCTGCCCATACAACTAGGTATGTCCATCGCATAGAAAGCACGTCATGGACACTCCCACCACATAGAGAGCAAGACGTGGATTCCCACCGCATAGAAAGCAAGTTGTGGGTATCCACCGCATAAAAAGCAAGTCGTGGATTCAAGAGCCCTTAACGAGGAACTCTGCCCCTTGTGATCAGTAGGGGGCTCAGGACTGATTCAACATTGGAAATAGAATGAACATGTTGAGCTAAATTTTTCTTAGCAAACATTCTTTCCTATTGCAAACAGCATACCCATCAATCATTTCTTTCCTACTTTAGACTTTAATGTACAAATGAATTCAATACCGAGGTTTCCGTCGGATTTCTCCAACATGTTTGGGAATATGTCCATTCCTAACTAAACGTGTGCAATGTTAAATTAAACAACTTGAATGAAATTATGACCTACCTCTTCCATTTCTTCGTCAATGGCCTGTGAGATGGCCGGTATTTGTTCTTCCATGGGAGCTTTTCCCTTTCCATTGACATTGCTCGTTCCCGCCTCGCGGTTGTGGGCACCCCCGAAGCGAGTTCTCTTAACCGGGGCCATTTTACTCACTACTTTAAATGATAAACTTGAAGAAAAGAGCTAAAGTCTGAGAACATCATAAGAAACCAATTGGAAGATTAAAATCATCAAAGAATCCTCCTTATGCAAGAGGTTAGATTTTTCCTTCGAGACCTAGCAAATTTATGGTAATTCTTTATTTTCCCTATGGGAACTAGCTCTAAAGTTAATCACTTGGCTTAGATGATTAAGAAATTCAGAAATTTACTAATTGATTTAAAAGAGAGATGAAGTAAGCATCTCAATCACTTTCTTAGAGCAACTTGAAGATGCAGAATTACCGCAGACATGTGTAATAGAAAATTCTTTTCTTCATGGCCTAATGACGGTTTAATTTTCAGCCTTAATCACATTTCAATGTGGGAGAAGAATTGAGTCTAATTTAAGTACAACACTATTGAGTGATAAAAGAATGAATTTCATCAAATCTACACTATTACTGGCTGACAATTTATTAACTATGGCGCCTAGAGAGAGAATCTTTCCTAATCATGTATTAATCCTTGATTAAGGAAGATGAATGGCTGCATAATTTAGATAATTGAATGATGATTATGTAACAGAGTATAGCTATGTAAACTTAGAGAGCAGCTATTGGGAATTATAGCTAAAGGTGGGCATAATAGACGAACAATATGAGAGAGTAATGATGAGAATAAAGAAGAGTCGTAATTAAACCATAATTATCGTGATTAGGGATTGAGAATCCTTTGATTTTTCTGATCCAAGGAATCCTCAAGATGGGAATTTTGGCAACACCTCCATCCTTGCTTCTCCTTCAAAAACTGTGTGTGTATCGGCAGCACCTCCTTAAGGTGTGTGTAGGTGTGTGTGTGTGTATACTGGGTGTATGTGTGAGCATGTGTGTGTGTGTGTGTGAGCACACCTTCAAATAGGCCTCCTCAAGATGAAATTTGAACCTGCTTGCTATTTGCATTTGGGAGCTACTTCAGTTAAGCATGGCAAGTCCATTTGGCTACCCACCAAGTGTGCAGTTCGATTGGTTAATTGGCTCTCACACTTACTTGCAAGCTTGGAAACTCTCCCAAGACTCCCACAAGGACAAAAGGCGTCCCCTAGCTGCTAAAGTTGACATGGAGTGGGCTGGAACCTGCTCCCACATAGCCTCGGGCCCCCAGTACCTCCCCGGACAATTTTGGGAAAATTTGGTTTTAGGCTAAAACGGGTCATACGAGTCGGATTTTGATGCAGAAAATTGCTATACCAAGCTCTAACTAAGGCGTACGGGTCCGAGTACCTGCCATATTTAGCAGCCCCCAGGTCCGAAAATGCATTTTTTAAAATTTGGGGTACGGGTGCAATTTTTCGAGACGGTCATAACTGGACAAGTCGGGTTACCAAAAACTTACTATTTTTGGAATTTTTTCACAAAAATTATTTTAATTCACATTTTGAAGCTTTAAAACATTCTAAACATCATGGCACTAACAGAATTTGAAAAACTGCTAAAAATAGTAACTTTTTCCATTATGTTCATTTCAAGGTATAATGGTGCTCTTTTTGATCGGGGTTAGAGACCTTACACTTGGATATCTATACCCGAACTTCCCGGACCAAATTTCCCCAGATTCCCCTGTTAGTCTTACTAGGCCGTGAAATGTATGTTAGACTCAAAAATTTTCCTGATTGGATTCATGTAGCCCCTTCTGCAAGAATTTTGCAAAAGTAGGCCTAGCTGCCTAATTTAGCCTTCCCACTTCCATCGTTTGATTTCATTGAAAATTTTAGTGCTTGTCTGCCTTGTCTTTCTGATCACCATCGTGTCTTCTATTTTTCCATATGAGCTTTCCTGTTATTTATTATTAATTTTTGACCTGTTTATTTAAAAAAATCAAAGAAAATAGCAAAATGCTCTAAAAAGTAAAGTAGAAATCCAGTAATTAAGAAAATCCCTTGAAAAACACAGCTTTATTGTTTTTTGTTGGATTTTTCTATTTTTAAACCTCATTATCAATAAAAATGATGAAAAATATCCGAAAAGAACTATTTTTGATGATTTTCTAATAGTATATACACTATTTACACTCATCGAGAAGATATTATCAATGAATTTTCCCTTGATGATACATTATAAGGGAATTATTAGGTTATTTTGTAAAAAATCACCCATTAATATCGAACTTTCTCCTCCCTCTTCAAACATTGCCCTTAATTATTTAGAACTTAGTACTTAGTGTCCTTCCACCCCTCCTAGATGGTGAGCTTGTAGAATCTTTCTACTAGTGATGTCAAGTGCAAAGTGTCCTCCGCAAACACCATCATGGAAACTTGAAATGATTTCAGTGATCTCTCTAGAGAGAGGTACACGCCTAAGAATTTGATCCTTACCCTTGCAGTAGAGGTCGTCATTGATAAGGCGGTATTTTGTTTCCTTGCGCACAAGCCACTGCTTTTGGCCCTTAGTAAGATCCTTAGGACACTCTCTTGTGTCCAAGAAACTCATGATGTCAGGCATAGCATCGCTACCTTGGAATAGAGGCAGCTTCAACTTGATAGCACCCACCACTGAAACATCTTGCAGCTTCTCTCTAGCTAGAGCATTTGCTTCTTGATTTTCTGCTCGAGGGACATGATGTAATTGTACAACTTGAAATTTTCCTAAAAGTTCCTTGACTTTGCGCAAATGGCCTAGCAAGCTATGGTTTTTACAAGCCCAAGTTCCTTGTATTCGTTTTATTAAAAGCATGGCATCACCAAATACATTTAACCGTTGAATGCCCTGTGTCACACACCACTCTAACCCAAGAGTTAAGGCTGCATATTCTGCCTCATTCTTAGAGTGAGAATCCAAGAGATTCCCAATGGAGAAAACCTTATCCCCTTGCTCGTTAAAGATGACAATGCCTGCTGCAGCTTTATCCACTTTCCTCTTGTAGGCTCCATCAAAGAAAAGAGAGTGAGCCTCCTTTACCTTAGGGGCTTCCAACACAGGTGTAATATCTTGATCATTTGGCTTTATCTTTAGCTTCTTTTCATAGTGGCGATGAGTGAGAATACCTCCTAGACTGGCCCTTGTGGAGTTCTCCACTTGCATTGTGTAGTCAAACTCTTGTAGCCTTGTGAGCCATTTGGAAATCCTAGAAGAAACATCCATGTGTTGCATTACATAAGGAAATACTTCTTCCATTGTTAAGATTATGAATGGTCTAGACAATAAATAAGAGCGAAATTTGGTGGTAGCAAACATTAATGAAAGCACCATGTGCTCCACTACCGTGTATCCCTTTTCTGATGGAGTCATCATTCGACTAGAGAAGTAGATAGGACACATGAACGAAGTTTGAGGATCCTTTTGCATCAATACAGCCCCAAGTCTGTCATTGCCCACACTAGGGTTTACATAAAAAGGCTCGTCCCACTTTGGAGGTGCTATGGTGGGAAGTGAAGCTAGAATTTGTTTTACCTCATTGAATTGTTGTTCATTTTCTTCACTCCAAGTGAAGATCTCTTGATGGGTAACTTGTTGTAAAGGGAGAACCACTTGGGAGAGCAAGTGAATGAACCTACTCAAATACCTCACCTTTTGAAGAAAAGAGACCAACTGCTTTGTTGTGGTGGGAGAGGTCAAAGCTAGCAAGGCTTGAATCTTGCTTGGGTCAGCTTCACTTCAATGCCATTAGCCGAGATCACATGGCCAAGAAGAGTAACCTTGCTTTCACCAATGTGGCATTTCTCCACATTGAGTTGGCCCCCCAAAGCTTGTAGCCTAGCTAGACCTTCATAAACTTTCTCCAAATGAAGAGAGCGAGAGCTATAGATACAAAAGTCATCAATAAAAATACGGATTGATTTTCCAAAGAATGGCTAAAAACAAATGTCACATATCGCTGAAAAGTGGCTGGAGCATTAGTGAGACCAAAAGGCATAACTCTGTAAGCAAAACATCCCCATGGTGTGATGAAGGTTGTCTGCTTTTGATCTTCTTCAGCGATGCTAATTTGGAAGTAGCCTGAGTAGCCATCACATACCGTGTAGCGCCCATGTCCTGCTACCTCATTGAGTATTTCGTCTTGAAAAGGAAGAGGAAAATGGTCCCTCTTTTGTGGCTGCATTAAGAGGCTTGTAATCAACACAAACCCTCCACTTACCATTCTTCTTTGGTGTGACTACCACTGGAGAAACCCACTCTGAGTCTTCAACAGGATAGATAAAACCAGCTTCTAGCAATTTCCTCACCTCTTTGAGTAGGGCGTCTTGTTGAATTACTCCTAGCCGCCTGAGCTTCTGCACTACAGGTTTACTTCCCTCCTTGAGCTTAATGTGATGTTGAACTACTGTGATGCCAGTGATTTTATCATATTCATCAATGAACAATGTGGTAAAATTACTTAGCATCAAAATATAATCTTCACGCTCCTTCCCACACAACTCACTAGAGAGCATTTGATGTAGCTTACTTGCTTCTACCAGAGGTTGTATACCTGGTGTCTCCCCTTGGTTTGATGATGAGGCATCAGGTTGCTCCATCTTCTTAGGGTCCTTGAGAATGATCCCCATCACCTCAATGCTACTGTCACTTTCTTCACTCACTTTTGACTCCTCCTCTGAAGTGGTTGAAGAGTCACCACTAGAAAACTCATCCATAGAGGTTTCTAGATCCATGTCGCATTGCCGACCTTTCTTCATGTCGTAAAGTATTGGACTCCCTTTTGCATCCTTCATCTGGATTATGCCGGTGTCCTAGTCCTGCTTAGCTCTCATAGCCATAAGCCAAGGCCTCCCTAGAATGATAGGATAGCCCTCCCCTTTGTGTGGCATGACAAAGATGTCCACATCTACCTCAGTGTTGAATTCCTTTATCCTAATTGCATTTATGATACCAACACATTGAAATTTTAAATTATTTGCCATTTTGGCTCGGCATGGTGCCGGCCGACTCACCTCTAAACCCAAACGATGCATCATTTTTTCACTCATGACGCATATTTGTGCGCCACCATCGATGTAGATATTGGAGATGTGTTGCCCTTTGATGTAAGCATCCATCACTGGTAGTATGTCATCTAGATTCCTCCCAGAGATAGCCCCATCTATCTTTGGCTTTGGTCGTCTCGTGCTAACCATCTTTGTCCATTGTCTCCTCACCCTAGGTGCTAGGTGGAGTAACTGGGGCCAGGTGATTTTTGGGCCCTACACAGAAACATCTTGAACCAAGTCATATGGTTTAGAACATTCACCCAAAGAGAAATCTACAATGTCAATTTTACATCGTGACTTGGACAGATTTTTTCTAGATTCCCCTTTAGTCTTCATCTTTTCTTCCTTTTGGGAAGATTCACCTTGCCTAGCGCGTTTTACCCCTATGGCATCTACTACTTTAAACTTGGTCTTACCTTTTGCTACTCCCTTGATATCCTCCTCCACTTTCTCCTTTCCTTTACCTTCAAGACTGATGACGCTTACTGTTTGATTGCCAACTAGTGGTGGGGGTAAGGGTGGAATGAGAGGTTGTGGTGGTGGTGGTGGTTGTGGTTGAATGGGTGGTTGTAGGATTTGCACGGGTGGTGCTTGTTGTGGTGCCCTCGGTGGTGGTGGTCTTGCTCTCGGTGGTGAAACCTGGTTTTGCCTGGCTCCTCTGTTGAAATTCTGCCTCCTTGGGTGTGGACAGTAGTACATGCCACGACTATCCTCCCCACAATTGTAGCAGTGGTATTCTTGGTTTTGCCTTCGTTTTCCTCTTCCTTGCTCTTGGTTGCGATTGTGTACATGCGCTTGTTGTATCAAATGGACTGAGAGATTCTCAAGTTGATTGGTGATTCGATTGAGCAGGTCTTGATGATCTTCAATTGGTTCTTGTGGTTGAATCCTCTGGGCGGCTGTTGTAGGTGGTGCTAGAGGTGGTCGAGTCCTAACGGCTTCCTCTTCATCGATATTCCTGGCTTGTAGGCGCAACTTCTTGTCTTTAAGGCGGGCCACTTCTACTGCTAGATCATACGTAGCAGGAAACCTTCCCTTCACCTTCTCTTTAAGAGTTGGACATAACCCAGCCACAAACCGATCCTTCTTTAGGAAATCAGGTGCCCCCTCATCCTCTCTTAGCGATGCAACCCATCGCCCCCATAAATCTACAAACTTTGACTCATATGATGCGTATTCTAGCATACTTCCCTGCTTCAACTCTGTCAACAATTGCCATAGCTTCTCTGATGTTGTGCCCTCTCCAAAACGCTTGACAAAGGCTGCTCTTAATAAGTCCCACCGTTCCTTGGTTGCTTGTGCCAAGGCATTGTACCATGATCTTGCCTCCAACTTCATTAGAAGTGGAAAGATGCACAAGCGCAAAGCATCATCATCTCTTGCAGAGATGACACATGCTATTTCCAAGTTGTCTAGAAAGTCTGCAGCATCCTCACCCACCTTACCAGTAAATGTTGGAAATGCTACACTTGCCATTGTGAGAGTGAGAAAATTAAATCGACTTAGATTTTTTTTTTTAATTTTCTTTTTTATAGAGATTCAATACATGGGTGCTCGGTGGATGGAAAACATACTATACAAGGATGAAAATAACTACATCAAAAGACACTTCATGATTAATCATAGGGAGGATAAAGGGTAGAGAAGAGGTGTTTATCTCTTGCAGTCGTTCTCTACCAAACATGGTTGTAATGATCTGCCAATAAAACATCTTGTGGTCCAAGATTACTTTGATTGATTGAATTCGTTGTGGTGCATAATTTTGGTTCCTTGCAAAAGGTTGATGTGTTGGGTCCATCACATGATAATTCGGAAAGGCTCTCTCCTTTGTGGTGGAAGGTTATAGTCGGAGGTGTAGAGCTCTTGGTAGTCGAGGTCAAATTTATAGTACCGCAGGACAAGGTTGTCTTCGTCTTCTAGCTCTAGGACTGCCCCTCTAGCAAGCTCTTGGAAAATCTTGAACTCTTTCTCTTTGAGCAACTTCACTTTCCTGCAAGATAGAGTGCCATCTAGTGTATACATAGGTGTGATGAGGTAGGTGGTGAGTCTTACCACTTGTATTAATCCAAGTTGGATAGATACATAGCAAGCTGTAAAGTCATCATCATAGACTTGATTCACAAGCAACACCCCTTGAAGGTGGAGGGCCTTGTCTTTCCGCCAAGAAAAACCTGTGTCAAAGATCTTGTCGATGACAAGCTCCGCCACTTCACTCGGTAGACGACGTAGAATCCATGCTGCTGTTTCTAGTTCCTGGCTCATGAGATGAGAGTGAGGTATAGAAAGACTTCGGAGGATTTACCCTTTTGTTTTGGAGACGGGGTGATTGTCGGCGCTGGAAAACTCTTGAATCTTTTGGTGCAAGGGAGAGGGAGGGACCACGTGTTCATAGTAGCTTCCTCAAGTTGTGAAGGCTTGTTGTGGGCGTGGGTGGAATAGGTGGCAAAGATGTGGACGTAGATGTAGAGAAGCCTGGTGCTACTTGAAAGCCTACTGATGTGAGAACGCCTGTGCGGATGTCGAGGGAGAAAATGATGGCCTTTTCTTCACTTTAGGTTTTTGGCTACAATGTGAGCATGATGCAGCTTGTGCCTTGCTTTTATGCTTGCGGGGATGATGAGAAATGTAAACAATTTGAGTAGGGAAAGAGGGTCTTACCACCTCTTCTATGCTAATAATACAACACCCTGGCAAGAGTGTCTTGATGACTTGAGTCAAACCTTCTTGAAGCTCCTCCTCTTCAGTGGTCCAATTGGAGAATTAAGGAAGCCACTCGTCCATGAAGAGAAGTAAACATGTCAGCCTTGTAAACTGAAGGTTTCAAGAGCCCTCCTCCGTGGGGGCACCAAATGAGAGGCAGAAGTGAAAACTAGACCCGGTGGCCTCTACACCAAGACTATGAACAATGGCCTCATCATGGGGGATACACAATAGGGGCACCACCTAGCAAGATATGCGGCTAGGATGCATACATATACACAATGAAGCATTCCATGGAAAACAATTTCAAGATCCACGCCCAAATGTGAAATAAGGTTGTCGGAGAATAAGGTGAGAGGAGTGGTGAGTGAGTGAGAATGGGCTCTCTACTCATTCATGTTAGTAAGGAAGATAATGAGGTATGGGAAACTTGCGAGTATGCTCACTTATCATACAAGAGGTGGCGAATCCGCACACCTCAAGATGGAAGTAGCAAGATGATAGGAATATGAGAGGGAGAGAGAGTGTGTGTGTATGGTGGCGAATCCGCACACCTTTACATAAGCAAAGAAAAAAAGGGCAAGGAACAAGCATATACCATACTCACAATGAGATGTATCCAAAGCCACACAAAGTATGGCACCAAGATGGAGTGTGTTGATTGCTTGCAAAAGATAAATACAATAGGTAGCGTATGGCAGGAAAATGAGAAGGGGACAAGATCGTAGGAGATATAATGGAGAGATAGGAGTTGATGGCGAGGAATATCATGAGTGTGTCCACCCTTCTCCTTCTTGAAATTGTGCCTTCAACCCTTAATTACAAGTGGTGTGGAGGTGTGGTGCTCATCTTTTGTGCATGGTGATGGTGATGATGATGGTGTTGTGATTATGTGATTAGGGTTCATGCTACAAGCATGTAGCACAAGAGTGTGTATGGATAGGTGTGTGTGTGTGTGTTTTTTTTTTAAGTGAGCTCTCATGGCCTTCTTATATAGGGAAGGAGGGTAGGATTTAACAATATTTCTATTTGAGGTGAGTGTCCCACTTTGGTGACTAGGAAAATGGGGTGCATGTGACTGTGGCTCCCATCTTGTCTCCTCATTATTTAAAATACCAGAGTGAATAGAGAGAGAAGATGAGAGAATGTGGGTAGTATGTAGAGGATAGGAGATATTTACAATAGTCTAGCTTTGGCTAGACATAAGCTTATTAGGGAGAGAAGAGAGAGGTAAGAAATTTACAAGAGAGATTGTCAAAGGTGGATAGTTGTTGATGAGGATGGATCTTCCAAAAATGGTGATAGAATCACTCTAGACTTGCCAAGACCTCATTAAAAGAGCTTTGTCTCTTGTAATCATGTTTGAAGACTTGTAGAACCATAGCCATTGTAGAGGGAAGAAAATTGGGGATGGCCTGTGTCACCATTACACGAGAAAACTGGGATCCACTACAAAAATCATATCTCCGTGTTCATAACTCTAAAAATTCTGAAAAAATTTGAGCTAAAAGTTGAGATCACGAGCTACATCTTTCATGTTGAACGCTCCTTCAGATTCGGGGTTCTTTTTTACTTAAAAAATTCAGCCAAATAATGTATTATTTGTGGATGCAAAGGTCTTTTGGTGGTCCCCTTTGAGTGGACTTCTCTCTTGCCTTCAAGTGTAAGCTCCTTCATGTGTATGAAAACATGACCTAGAGTTTTGAAAAGATTGGCAATCATCTAGATGGAGGTATGATTGAAATTTGAAAGTGGGGTTGAGGTTTGAAAATGAAAACTAGTGAATAAAATATTTGGTAGGGTGGAATAATATACATACATGAAAAATATATTAGAAAATACTAAAATATATAATGTAATTTAGAATATATGTATTTAATATTTAAGGCTAAAACGTTTGTGAAAAAGGAAGAAAAATTCAAAAGTAACTTATATAATAGGAAATATTTTGGTAAAAGGGCAAAAATATATGGGGGGTTCCCATGCATGGAAAAGCTTGTCTGAGCTACAATGATATATTGAGCTTGGGTTCTATAAGCACGTGGTTGTATCGGTCCAACAAAATCTATACCCCATTTTGCAAAAGCTCTAGCCCCCATCATTGGTCTTAAGGGCATGCTATCTACTTGTGTTGGCATTTTTGCTCGTTGACAAGAATCACATCTTCAAGCATATTCTTTAGCATCTGTAAAAAGTGTTGGCCACCATATGCCTACCATCAAGATTTCTCTTGTGATGGTCTCACTAGAAAAGTGAACTCCAGCTAATCCAGCATGAGATTGTTCTATAATCGGAATATACTCGTTTTCATTTGCACAAAGACGCAAATGTTAATCTTTACCTCTCTTGTACAATTGGTTCCCAATAAGAGCATATTCTCTTGCTTCAGTTTCAATTGCTCTTTGACGGCGTTTACTCATATCCTCACTAAATGTTCGGCTCGATAAGTAAGTAACCAAATAATTACTCCACTTAGGAACATATGAAATTTGAAACAATGTTACATGAGGTATGGGTGTCTATTTTTGGCATTGAGGGCAATCCTTTACAAAAGATCTAACATCTCTCCTCATAATCGGCCAAAATACTCCAAGTCTCAAGATTCGCTACATTTTGGTCTTCTGCAAAGTGAAGTGCTACTATGGTAACATGTGCTTGAATTAGGTACTATTCTTTTTCTTCAGGATTAATGCATAAAAGAAATACTCCGTCCCGATTTCTTTTGTATAGCCTTCCAGCTAGTAATTGATACATAGCCGATTGCTCGATTAATCCGATTGTGATAGGAAGTGGTATGTGTGAATCCACTTTAGCTATTGTCATTAATGATACAATGTTTTTTGACCATCTAGGTATCATTTCCACGGAGAACAAATAGGCATCTGGTAGATCATCGTCTACCCCTTTAGGTGATTCTCTTGAAACAATCCTTGACAAATGATTTGCTCATTGATGTGTAGTGCCTTTTTTTACAACCACAATGAAATCAAATTCGAGAAGAATGATGAAACATGTCACTATTCTCCCTGTGCTACATGGCTTGTTAATGAAATACAACAAAGCTTGGTGGTCCACCAAGAACACAAACTTGTTGGCTAATATGTAATGTCTATACTTTTTAATGACATAGATCATTCCTAGTCCTTCTCTTTCGGTGGTGGTGTAATTCTTTTCTGCCATGTTCAATTGCCGGCTAGCATAGTAAATAGGAAAGTCAATTTTTCCGTCTACTAGTTGAGCTAGTATACAACCGATAGCAAAATTTGAAGCATCTACATGTACGTGGAATACCTTATCCCAATCTGGTTCTTTCAACATTGGAGATGAGGTGAGAGCTTGCTTAAGCTTCATGAAGGATTCTTCACATGCCTCGGTCCATTCAAAGTGCGTCATCAAGATATACATGGGTTTTGCAATTATAGCCTATATGTAGATGAATCGTCGGTAATATCCGCAATGCCCCATGAAGGCTTGTACCCCCTTTATTGTTGTTGGTCTAGGCAATTTAGCAATGATGTGAATCTTCTCAATATCAATATATATGCCATTTTTAAACACTATATGTCCAAGAATTGTTCCTTGTCTACCCATGAATGTGTACTTGTTAGGATTTAAGCAAATCCTATGAAGTCTACATTTTTTGTATACCTTTTTGACGTGTTCAAAATGATCAGCACGGATTGATGAATGTACGCATAGATAATCCATATATACTTCTAAGAATTTCCTAAGATATTATTTGAAAGCATGACTCATCAACCTTTGGAACGTGGCTGGAGCATTAGTTAACCCAAACGGAATAACTCGATAGGCAAATATATCCACTCTGTTGCAAAAGCAGCTTTTTGCTGATCTTTTGGGTGAACCAAAAGTTGATTGTATCCCAAAAAGCCATCTAAGAAGCTATAAGCTTCTTTTCCTGCAACTCTTTCTAAAACATGCTCAGTTATCGCAAGAGGAAAGTTGTCTCTTATGGTAGCTGCATTCACCTTTTTGAGATTAATACACTCATATTTTCCATTCTTCTTGGGTACTACCACAATTGGAGATACCCAATCGGTGTGTTCAATTTTGTAAATGAATTTGGCTTCCTTCATTTTTTCAATCTCTTCTTTTATCTTCCTGGAAAATATTTCATTATACGTGTATGGTCTCTGTCTACTTGGTTTCGCGTCATCTCTCATGGGTATGGTATGTTGACATATTTCTAGATCAACACCCTTGAGATCCTTGTAAGACTAAGCAAAGATATCGTGGTATTCCTTTAGCTAGAAAAAGCTTTTATTCTTCTTCTGTTAGGTCATTCTCAATGTAAGCAGGTCTAGGCTCTTCTCCTAGTTCAACCAAGTCTACCCTTTTAGTGTTTTCAGGTCCTTCGTAAAACTCGCCCTGTTTCTGTAGTTACCTAACAGGTTGTTCAACTATGATTTTTTGATCTTGGAGAGTATACTTTTTGTAATGGGTTGGAACATGCATTACATCCTTACCATCCTCTTCCATGGTTTCCATTTTTGGTTGTGTATAGATTTTTCAACTCTTGATATTTCTTTTTTTGCTCGACTCTGGTCATGAGTGGTTTCTTATCCTGTGATTTTCCTTGAGTACCCTTCCTTGTTTTCCTCAAGTTTGAGACATTTTTGAGTTTTTGTTTGAAGGATATCTTCCAATTATTTTGTCCTTGACAGAATCATTAGCATCTATCTGTATCAAGAATTGTGTTTTACTGGAGACCGATGGCATAGGTCATGTTTTCATAATTTTGGTGTCTCTCTTTCGTCTATACCATTTTTGTCTTCTCGATTTTTGGTTTGGAAAGTCAAAAAAATTTTCCTCCCCTCCTTTTAAGAGTAACTTAGATCTCGCATGCTCTTTTTCTGACCCCGAATCTTCTAAGGTAGCTAAGTGTTTATCTAACTCATCAATTGCATCATAATAGAGGTCTGAAAAGACTTCTTGAGCTTTCATTAAGTCCTTGGGTTCCTCATCTTTGTTTTCAATGTTGAGGATTGAAATCATTTGGATGGGAGTTATGTCGTAGCCATCCTCATTTCAAAATTGAGTAGGCATAGATGTATTCACACATACATCTATTGTCGCTAAAAGTTGAGTCCACTCAAATGTCTCAAATAAATGTTCTGAAAAGGGTTTAGGTACGTAGGCTTCGTCTGTGCAGTCCCTTTCTAGGATACATTCTTCTCATCTTAAGCTTCCATTTTCTGAATCTCCACACATCCAAATAGGAGTGTCTTTGTTTAACCAAGATGGGAGTTTAGTCTCAATCGAAGAGACTGAATTAAACTCTTGGATGAGTGTTTTCAAGACATCTCTAAGTGTGATCTTTTAGATTTACTCTTGTTATAGATCCCACTTGCTTCAAGTACAGATAGTTGTTTCCCCAATCTTGGATAAGCTGTACCTGGCGCTTGAAAGGTCTTTCCAATATGATTTCATAGTTGAGTTTTTTCCCAAAGTCTACTATGACAAAAGTGTGTTGATATTCAATTCCACAAGAATTGACTATCACTTTTTCAAGCAGCCCTAATGGTCTCTCAATGTGTCTGTCAGCCAACTACAATTTCATTCGAGTTGGTCTAATGGATGGCTGTCCCCAGGATTCCCATACTTCTTCAGTGGCTATGGCTATGCCAGCTCCACTATCCAGTATCACCATGGTTTCAATATCATTATATTTCACTAGGAGGGTGGTGTTTTCTTCGTCCCCTTCCGTCCAGGGCATCTTCGTTGTCAGGCACTATGAGCTCTGGTTCGTTTGTTTCAAGGTGGGGTTCTGCCACCACATTGGATTTTGCTTTTGTTTCTTCTACCGCAAGTTCTTCAGGTTTTGCAATAATTTCAAGCTTGGGATTTTGTTTTTCTAGCATTTTTTGCGTGATTCTTACCAAATTTTGATAAGCCTCCAGCTTAGTTGCTTCCATGTCTGGAGATGGATAGTTTTTCCACTTTTTTTCCATGTTTTGGCCTGCTTTAAGTCCTGCTTGGTAGGCTTCCAAGGCGGCATTAATAGGCTCAAAAATTTTACCAAAGAGAATGGACCCTCCAGATTTCTCGGTTGTTTCCTTGAATTCACTGCCAGTTTCTTTCAACTTGTCTCGGACTAGCTTCTTTGCTTTCTCTTCAATTTCAACCCATTGTTTTTGTTTTCTCATCTCATATCTTTTGCTTCTAATCCTTTTGATTCTTTGAGAAGAAACTTTTTTATTCACCGAATCATCAGAGGAGTTGTGTTTCTTTCTCTTTGTCTAGGCTCTAGTGATTACCTTGATTGGAACGATCAGTTCATACTCTGATGAGCTACTAGGCATCACCTCGACTATGTTTATTACGGTTTTTCCCTTGTTCAAAGGATTTTTAGTACAATCTTACGGAAAGTGTCCTCCCTTTTTGCAACATCCTATGCAATAGGCTTCAATTGGTTTGAGGTTTTTGTCAGGCTCTGGGCATTTATTTTTCTAATGGTCATCAACACCACAGTTATGACGGTTTCTTGTACTAGTCTTCATCATGGGTCTTCCAATGGGAGGTATGACACCTTGATTAGCTACGTAATACATTAGTGCTAGCTCTGGTGGAGCATAAGTCACGATTTCTTCCATTGGTGGTGGATGTGGATTATACCAATCTCCTTCTACCATTACTGTAGATGGACTAGGCTCTGCATAGGGTGTAACAGGCACTAATGCTTGTTTATCTATGACTTCTTTAGAGTGCATGTACTGTACAAGCACTACATTATGTCCTGGAAATGGAGGTTGTTGTCCCAACACAAGTTGAGGTCTTTCCATACCCATTGGTGGTCTTTGAGCTTGGGCCATATTAGGCTGATATCTGTACATGGATTGTCCTTGTGGCCTCATGGGCACGTATTGAACATTCCCATCATACTTTGGTCTGAAGTAGCACTCGTGGGTCTCATGGTTGGTCCATTTACCCTTGATTGCACACCATTTTTGTGGCCTAATTGGTTGCCCCTGTGGAGGTATCCCTTGTCCTAGTCCTCTCATAGGTGCTTTTTGCATGTTGTTCATCATGTCGTTCATCCTTTTTAGCATATCGTCTATGGCTGAGAGTGGTGCTACAGCAGCCATTCCCACTTGTGTTGGTTTAGTGGATCCTGTCTTCTCACTTTGGTTATCCTTAGGGACATCTTCTTCGTTGAAAATCTCGCAATTGTCTCCTAAGTCAATAGCATCAGGCACACAGGCTTCTAGGGCTGTATGCTTTTTAATATAGAGTATAGAATGAAGTTCTTTGTTTAGAAATCCCTCCAAAAACAAAGATACAAGTTGTACTTCTGCAAGTATCTCCATCTATGGGCATATGGTATTGTATTTTGTCATTCAAGTTGCACAATCCCTAACAGACTCACCATGTTTTTGTTTAACACTAGGTTGGTAACCTAACAGGACATAAAAGTGTCCTTTCAAGGTTTTGAAAAAAACCTCCAAAACCATAGTAGATCCACTCATTTTGTAAAATCCTTTCATGAGATTATAGTTCAAGGCCTACTACACATGGAAAAAATAAGAAACTTGTAAAATTTCTCATTTTTTGGTCACACCAAGCCTCCAAAGTTGATGGACCAGTGCATTTTCATCAAAACTGTCATTTCTTACGTTTTGTTGCATAAAAATAAGATTATGGATTTTTGTAGGACTTGAGATAAATTCCCTAGTTAACTTCAATGGGTTGGTGATCAGAACATATGATTGCTTCGCACTCACTATTTTTGGTTTTGCCAAAATAAATAGGTACAAAAAAGTTGAATTTTTACCATTCTGCAAACATATCATCAAATTTTCTATAGCCACGCTCAATACAAATAATATATGCATGTTTTCTTAGTTCCCTCTTGTCCTTTATGTTTATAAGGAGCCATGGAGCATGTCAAAAGAATAATACATCTCTTACCTAGGGGAATCTTGGAGACAAAGATGAAGTGTTAAATACAGCAAACATGAAAAAACTGGTTTCAACATTATGAGTTGTAGAATCCCATTGAAACTATTCAATATCTAGCCAAGTTTGATCCTTATGACTAGATATGGTTACTACCTACAAAATGCATGTAGTTGTCACAAGAAACTAACAATATTGAAAAAGCTATACTTGATATACTAAAATGTTTCGTCTTCTTCTATAATTGAAAAAATCAACCATCGTTGTGTACTATGAAAAATAGGGTATTAGGTGCCCCAAAACTCAAGGAATGTTAGCTTTCTGTTACAATATGCGACATAGAAAATAAAAAATGCATTTGGATATCATCAAATCCACCAAAAAAATCATAGAAGAGCTAAAATTGGCTTAAAAACAGGATTTGACAATTTTTGTAATGTGGTCATAACTTACAACTTTAATATTTAGTTCTCCCTAGAAGCATCAGGACATGTTGAGGACTACTAAAGATAGTTCCCTAGCATTAAAGACCTCACAAACATGAATTCTAGAGTGGTATAGCTGCAAAAAGTTGAAAAAAGACAAAAACAGGACCCGTTTTTTCACACAGTGTAGGTTGTGAAATGTTGTGCAAGGACAATGTTAAAGATGGAATTGATATTCCAAAAAAATGTCAAGTTTTTTTCAGTTCATGAGACAACTTTCTAGATAGATAGCACCTCAAAATCCATTTTGAAACTCTTGACATAATTCAAGGAAAATGGTCACTTAACAGGACATAAAAGTGTCCCATTACCAACCTAGTGTTAAAGATGTAGATTTGAGCTACCGTATTATATTTGACCCCCGTTTTGAAATAAGCATCTACAAATCCTTGAGCTAATGTGTTCAAGTCCATAATTGACCTTGGTGGAATGTTTTGGAACCATGTCAATGCTTTTCCTTGTATTGTCATTCCAAACCCCTCGAATTAAGTATGGAAATCGAATATACGATCTACTCTTAGCACTTGCTTAAAGCTTGCTAAGTGGTCGTATGGATCCCCTGATCCACTGTATTTTCTAACCCACTTCTGAAAATCAGCTAGTCAAACACGGCTGTTTTGTTCAACTCCAAGTCTTCTGGGAGTTGGTGCTGTTTTCGAGTCCTTCAAACCGGTCTGTTGGAAATAGTGAATCATGTAGCCATGGGCTGGCCTTAGTGTCACTCGGTTTTCTATGTGATGAGGTGGTTTCTGGTTTCTTCACATTACTCTCAGATGATCTCTCACGGTGTTCATCTTGGAATTGTTTCTGGTCCTTGCCCCAATATCCAATCCCGTATGGAATACCCTTGGTATTTGGTTTGTTCTACCTCCTCAGGAGTCATCATAACAAAGTTGTTTCTATAACAATCCCTAAACAGATAGGTTGCTAGGTCTGTTGATCCCTTATCTTTGATCTTGAAGATACAGATGATATTCATCACCGTTAATTGTACTGGTTTGGCATGAGAAGTCCACAAAAGATCTTTTATGTTTCTATCTTTCCAACAATAGACTCCACTCCGAGGATTATCTGTATTAAGCCGTTTCAAAGGCTTCAAGTCTACTTGATCGTATCCCTTGAATTCTAAAATTGGTGGTCCTTCTTTTGCTGACATATCTGGGATTATGGTGTTTACTTCTAACCCCCATTTGTCTATCACGTCAAGGTTTTTGACTTGTAAATACTGAGTTCCGTTTTGATCCATGTACATTTTTCCTTGTTTGTTTGCCCTAACCTCTTCTTCAAAGTCAATACCATGGTCATCAATTCGAATAGCATACTCCTCATTATGGCCAATTAAACCTGGGCTCCATGACGGTTAGTCTTGTAAAAGGATAGTATATGCTTATAGCGCACTGTCGTTCCGGTTTTCGAGTGAGTCGAGTAAGAAGACATTTTGGATGTTGAATTTGAAAAAGTGTCTGAGACTTCTTCAGGAATTGTGTGCAAGGAATTGCCTTGATTCACGCTTTCTTTGGTAGATACTCTACTGGAGGTTTCTTCGAATATGCCCTGATTTCCTAGTACACGACCAGATCTAAGCCCTGGATAGAGTACTCATCTTTGGATTGACTTGTCGTCAATTTCCACTTGATTCAATTGCAACTTTCTGTCAAGCCACTGATTCTTCGTCTGCAACCTGATTCCTGTACAAATTTGATCAACTTAGCTATTCTTCTATAAAGATAGTAGAAATTTTGCTAACTCTTGTAATTGGTCTCTGTGTATCATTTCAAATTGAGCTATGAGAGTAAAAATTTTGACTTGCAAATTCGACTTTAGCAAAAATCAAAGGTTTGATATGCAATCTGAAATCTAAGTGTACATGTATCAATTTTGATCCGATTGAACCTAAAATTTCGCTGCGGCTTTATATTATGTTGGCCTATCACTATATAGGTTCAAAAGTAAAAAATGATGTCTCTGGATAGCAGAAGTAAATAATCGTCAGTTTTTGATACTTTTTTGATTGGTTTGGAAAGTATACAACTTGTTAGAGTCCTTAGACAAGTTTCAACAAGTTGAGACAAATCTGATCAAATTTATCAACTGTTTGGTGTCCGTAGACTCTGATTTCAAGAATTTGGCTTAAGTCTCACTTTTGGGATCCAAATTTCACCAAAATGGATTTGTGAGGTCTACTTGATGTTCTTGACCTTGTGGTATACTCAAATTTGCAAAATCATCAAGTTTTAAAGCAGACGTAAATAATCGCGATTATTTACTCCAGCTATATTATTGCAAGTTTTTGCGCCAGCTTTGACACAGATCTGTTAAGCATCTTTAGATAAGGTCACTAGCCAATTTTCATCAAGTTTGGATAATTTTTGGTCAAATGGTCATCAGTTATCTGTTCGGAGACTAACTTTACAATTTTAGTCACAATTTTCAATCCAGTGATCCAAGTCTTACCAAATTTGGTTTGTGGGCTTATTACAACATGGTGAAACTAGTGGTATGCTGATTTGGTCAAAAAAGTTAAGAAATATGGTAGATGTAAATAATCGTGATTATTTACTTCTGACAAATTTTTGGTCAACTGAGCATGTACACATGTTTATCACATCAACATAAGCCTATGAATCAAATTTCAACAAGTTTGGATAAATTTTTTCCCAACTTATACTCAAGATTCAAAAAGTCAGTACAAACTTTAGCTTTTACCCAGTTTAGTGATCCAAATCTCTTGGGCCTTTACAAAATTTGTTTGTACACATGCAATGAGTCAATGGTATGAACCTTGGCCAATTTAGAGCAGAAAGTTAATAATCGTGATTATTAACTTTAGGCTGGAAATGAGCACTTTTTTGCAATTTTCTCAAAGACAGTCTTTACATGAGCTATTTTAAGCCTATGAATCAAGTCAAAACTTAATTTGGCCTAAAATGTCAAGAAAACGTAAATAATCTGAGTTTTGACCAGCTCTTGAAATTTTTACCTCGAAGTTTCTTTAAGCTTACCAATTGGTTCAAACAACTCTTAGGCTTACTCTCCAGTCGGTTTGAGTGGATTCGAGTCTTTTCGAGCTATTTCTAGTCGTAGACTTGAAATTCTGCAGCTTCCAATAACAACTCACACTTGATTCTTTCTCAGAGAGCAATGTTCTAAAATCCACCTCGGATCCTACTTACCCTACTCCTAGATTTTCATGCAATGGGGTTCTGAAAAGTGTCCAGAAACACTCATTTTCTTGTGTTTTTTTAATGTTTTTCAGAGCCTTGATCTTAAGACTTGTCTTGTCTACCAATCATTACCCAAATCCTAATCTAAATCTACAATCCTACAATCCTAAAGGCACTAGACAAGTACAATTACTTCCAAGCTACCTCTACACAACAAAAGATGACAATCTTAAGCTATGCGGTCTCTAAAAGAAAGTTTTGAACTCTAAGCGAACCTAGAGGAAGTTGATGGATAACTACACAAGATGCTCGTGTTTTTTCCTAATTTAGGTCTCTTCGATCCCCGACAATGGTACCAAATATGGGACGCATGTCTAACCTCACTATCCTATCTTATTACAATATTAGCAAGAACCACAATTAAAATTTGCCAAACCATGGGACGAAGGTGACTCGACTAGTGCATAGAGGCTACAAGAGGTTGTCAATCTCTTGAAAAACAACTAATAACTCGCATCTAACTCAAGCTACACTCAAGTGACTCAAATCACCAAAAGCTAATCGCTCATCGGCAAGCAAATCACATCCGTTACAGCATCAAATGACATCCAAACGTAATGAAACTTCTAGGATAAGTTTACAAGACCTAAGCGCATATGCTTATGGTCTCAAACACCACTTTAGGTCAAGTTTCAAAATCGCGATTATTAACAGCAGTGGATTTTGACCTAGTCCTTTTTGACCTAGAATGCATCTAAATGCTTAGCAATGATGTCCCAATACCTCTCCTATGCTTAGTTTTTTTATTTTAAAGTGTAAATTCCTAGTTATCATGAAATTATGCCGCGGATCGATGATGCCAAAAGCTACGAAATACTAAGAATAGATTACATCAATGCGTAGAGATCTTACCTGTGATTGCAATGCAACAAAAGCAATCGCAATGTGACAATCAGAGAGGGAGTAGGAAGCGTGAGAAGGAGAGAAGTGAGCGTTGTTAGCTCACGCTGTGTATTTCTTATCCAAAAAACTTGTAAAAAACCTACAAAAATTGGCTTTTATACCTTAGCCAAGGTTTTTGGGTGGTCAAAACTAATAATTTGGAGTTCTACCAAATCTGGGTGATGACTGGTTGATACAATCTGGAAGCTTGTAGCCCTGGCTCATTAATTAAAAAGTTTATCCGAGAAAATAGGAGTTACAATATTCCCGATTTATCAAAATAATAAATGTTTTACAAAGAGAGTTCCAAAAAATGATGTCCGTGTTAGCTTGTTGCTAACACTCTCTCTCTCTCTCTCTCTCTCTCTCTCTCTCTCTCTCTCTCTCTCTCTCACACACACACACACACACACACACACAAAGTGAAAGGGTGTTGGCAGATACGCCGCGACGGAAGTCAGCACAGCGAGAACTCACCTAACAAGATTTGTCAGCTAAGGACGAAGCTCGACCCGCAGGCGCGTGGAAGCAAGCATAGGGTGCCAATCTACACTCGAGAAACTCTTGACTAATTCCTATAGAGGTCTCTACCCAATGTCTAAGCTACAACCTTCAGGAGTGCTTAAGAGGAGATTTCCTACAACGCTTCCAAGAGCCAAATACCCTTCAAACGGTCTTGAAATGCCACAGAACTTGAAGGAGACCCTACTATCACCAATAAGTTGCTCTCCCTAAGGTCCATGAACCAAAATCCCAACCCTAAACACATGGTGCAAAATCACGTAGGATGTCTGGTTGAAATTTAGAGGTCGTCGTTTCCAAAAACTAAAGTGCCTAATGTGTAGCTCTACTCAATGCGAGCGCGTGGATATGCTGAAATGCAAAAACGGATAATGTATGCTCACCAAATCACCAAATGAAGCTCGTAGGTTGAGCTCGCAAAACCAGACCGTACACCCGCAATGTAGGTATCTGCGTGTAGCTCTCGTCAGGAACAACATGATACACTTCTCCGCACTAGATTTTGACCACCGGTGTGCGCGTAGCGTCAAGATGAATCTCTCACTCTCTCTCGTACACAGTACGCTCACTCATAGACAATACTTCTTTTTGAAATGACAAAGGTTTTTTTCATTAAGTTCAAAAGTGGTAGGATGTCTTTTTCATCAAAATGGCTTGAAATTGGTTATGGGGGTAGCTCTTGGCATGTGGAACATAGCCCTGCTCTTGGATTTTGATTTGGACAAGAATTGGTGTTGGTAAGAGCATGTGTAGTATTTTTGGGCTCAAAAAGTGTATCTTGGAGGTGTTAGGGGCCAAATGTGATGGGAATGGCTTGAAACTTGATATATGGGCTTATAAAAGTGTCATAAAGAGATCTCAAACTGAAAAATATCAGCTGGGGGCCAATTTGGTCATTTAGATATCCTACGCGTAGGATGTCTATTTCATAATTTTTCACATATGACCACACAGATAGCTTGGCAATGTGCTCATGAGTATATTGTGCAAGTTTCATTTGATTTGGACAAGTTTTGGTAGGTCCGTGGCCCATTATTGCCTCTATGCCCTGACTTTGCATGTTTTGGTGCATATGAGGTCAATTTTTGTCCAAATGTGATGAAACTTGATGGCTAGCTTGTACAGGCTATTCAGAAGCGATGTGTGATGAGAAATGTTAGGTTTGGTGCCCAGATTTGGCCTTGAGACATCCTATGCGTAGGATGTCTCCTGACGATTTTTTTTTTGGAAGTACTATTGGTGCCTGCCCTGAGGCCCCCTGAGTCCCTTTTAAGCATTATTTCAACAAAAAAAAGTTGATAGAAAGAAACTCCCTGTGTGGATTTCAAAGCCTCTGAGCCGTTTTCTTACTTTTGGAGTGCTTTTCGGTGATGAAATTTCTTGATGTTGGTCTCCATAGCTTCACGGTCCCTTGGGGATCCTTTGTCACTCTTGAAGCATGCGTGGTTAAGTTTACATGTCATCGATGATTTGTGGTGGTCTACCACCGTAGGATTTGGTTGTTGATGGTTTAGGAAAGCCGCTCGTGAAGTTTGGTGGCAAATGGACCTGCGGTTTGGCCGCGATAGCTATTTGCCGCTTTGTGTGTCTGATGTCGTTTCTGAAGTTTAGTGCCTCTTCTGGTATCCGTATGGCCATGTGGTCTATATGGACTTGTCGAGCATGTCGAGATGCTCCTACCCATGAGTTTTGGTAGCATTTGGGCACCTTTCCGCTGATTTCCCATTTGGTGGCCTCTTGCGGGGCTCTAGGAATTAGGGTTTTTCCCGATGGGGTAAGCAGCCAATGAAGTCTCATTGCTTTTGGGTTAGCCGTTAGGTGGTCACTTCTACTTGTAGGTCTCTACTGCCCTCTTCTCGTGTGAATCCTACGCTAGTTTTCGTGACAAAACAACAAACATGCGCGAAAAGCTCAAGGTGGTGAGGCTACCTGTCATGTCTGGAGCCTGGGTGGTCGTGCACATCATAGAAGCTGCTAGAAGTCCCGTTCGCTCTAGGTAGTAGGAGCTCTCTCTCAAAAGTCAATAGTAGAAATGAGCTTAAAATGAATTGAAAATTTCTTATAATAGGGGTCCCCGAACCACTTTCCATAAAATTTGACATGCTCCCAACTTCTTGCGAGATGCGGTTTATGCTCAAACATTTCTTGATTTGGACTCCATTTGCCCAGTTTCCGAGAAATTTGACGTTTCGATCAAAATCTGGCCAAAACATGCTTTCCGCTCCATTTATATAATTGCACCCCCATTGTACCATAGGTTTTCCTACAGTCATTGATCATCCCAATATTTTTTGTTTTTCATTATGACCGTTTTTCACCTGCTTTTTGTTATTTTGAAGTTTTTTTGCCATAATTAGTAAAATTAAAAGGCAAATAGCAAATTAAACCCAAAAAATCTCCAAAAATCATAATAAACCAAAAACATCACCGCAAAACATTATATACACTCACATGTAATTTTTTTGGCCGGATTTCTCTGTTTTACCTATTTTTTGCCCGCAAAATGGCTATTTTTACTTATATACACACACCTAGGGGCTTGATTTGGTGTTTGGCCCCATATACTTGTAGATTCATGCTATATAAGGGTATATGTACTTGGGTTAGTCCAGAAAATTTTGCAATCAAACGACAACCCTTAAAAATAGTCGAAAAACATGCCCTTTGTTGCTCTTTCTACCATTGGGTCCGCATTTGAGAATGCCTCCCCCTCCTAGCCGGAGTCCTCCCGGACAACAAGGTATCGCCTCGCTGTATGTGCCGTGCCTGGTTTAAAAAAATCGTGCTAATGCTTGGCTGTGTAATGTGGCCCTACATGATGCATACTCGGTCAATGCATGGAAAAATTAATGCTGTGCAACAGAAGGTTATAAGCAAGATGCTTATTGGCATTCGCCGTCGAGGTTTCCTGTTTGTTGTTGAGTTGGTCAGGAGATTTTCTTTGAAAGTAAAAGTTGTAACTCTACCGCTCTCTGTTTGATCATCTTTCTTGCAAAAGTCGCTTGGTTTGCCGCGACAATCGATATGGCCGTAGTCGTCTCCTTGGAGAGAATTTTCGTGGTGGAATTGGCCATAGACTTTGTCTCTTTTGCTTTCCATTTGTAGCTTTGTCTTGGAGGTTTTTGTAGGCTTATTGCTACTTTCGCGGTTGTCATTGTTTTGCTGCTGATTGGAACCCACATATATCGGTTTGTCGGTTTCATATGTTGTGTGTATCTGCATTCCGATGTTGCTTGTATTGAAGAGAGTTCCTGTTGCTTCGGTTTCGGGATCCAAACACGAGTCGCACTTAAGTTGTTGGTGAGAATTTTCTTTGGGATCCATATCTGCTTTATTCCCTTGTTTTTTGGTTGAACTCTTTTCTCCTTTTGACTCATGTTGTTGTGTTGTGGTTTGGTTGCCATGTCACCTCTATTCTTCGGCACCCATACTTGTTTTTCCCGTGTTTCTAAACTTGATCTTTTCACTGCAGTCAGTGTTGTTGTATGTTTGTAATGAACATGGTTGGCAGTTCCCTGTTTGTTCGCCTTGTGCATCGTGTTGTTCTTTAGTGGCACCCATCCTTTTGGTTCTTTCTCTAGTGATTGTGTTGTTGCTAGCTGATTCTTCCGGGGTTGCTGAGCAAAGGCTATCACCTGTTGTTCTTGTACATGCTGAATTTTGACTGCATCCGCATTCCAATCTATCTGCACGTTATACTCTTTTTGCCAAGGTTGTTCCAACAACATGGAGTGTTGTGTGCTTTCATCCTCAACCACATAAAACTTGTGTGGGTAAATATATTGATGTACTTGTACATGCAATATAGTCCAGCCCAATGTTTTCAGTGAATGTGATGTACTACTTTCCAGCACTTGCGGAGTAGGATGTAGTTGACCTTTGACCTTGAGCTGTTTGTATAATCTATAAGAGATCAAATTTGCTTGAGCTCCAGAATCAAGCAATGCCGTCGATTCAACTTGATTGCTACCCACTTTGACTGCAATTATTGGCTCCACTGTGTCTTCATCAAAATTGTTTAGTCGAATGGCATTGATTCACAAAGGTGATCCACATTGTTGTTGTTGTCGTAGAAGTCTTATTTTTGCAATGCGTTCTTTTGCTTCTGCTTGGGCCTCTTCTCGTACCCTCTGTTTCTCCTTCATCCGTTTTTTTTCTTGATGATTTGTTGAAGCATATCCTGTGTTAGTGGTAAATGATATTTCTTTAATCGACAACCACTAATCCAATTTGACATTTCTTCACCTGATAATGTAGCAAGCTTAACAGCTCCACTTTGTGATAAGTCACTAATCACAAAGGGTCCAATCCCTCGCTTTTTAAGTTTCTTGGCATGTTGCTTCAAGGTATAAACAAGTACATAATCACCTGTTTTGAACTCTTTCGTGCACACATGCTTGTCAAAAAACTCTTTTTGTCTTCTGTTTTTAGCATAGATCGAAGCTACAGCTCTCAAGCAAAGTTCATATAGCTTTTCAAGATCATCCACTCTTGAAGAGAGCTCATGCCATGTCCATTCTAAGCGTTTTGCTACTCGTAGAGTTTGAATTAAAAACTCTGTGGGTAATATAGCGTTTAGACCAAACACCATGTTGTACGGTGTTGTTCTTATTGATGTTTTGTAAGCTACCTTGTATGCCCATAGTGTTGAGTGTAGTTGCTGATCCCAGACTGTCCTTGACTCTGATAAAATTTTAGTCGGAACAATGCATAGTGTTTTATTTGTGGCCTTAGCTTGTCCATTTGCCTGTGGATGATATGGAGCATATTTTCTATGTATGACCATGAATTCCTCTAGCACATATTCAATGACTTCATTAAGAAAATGTGTTCCTCGATCACTGACAATTTCTATTGGTAATCCGTATCGTACAAAGACATTCTCATACAAAAATTGTGCAGTGGTTCTTGCATCTGCCTTTTGTGTTGCCTTGGCTTTCGTCCATTTTGTGAGATAGTCCGTAGCCACAATGATATATTGGATATTGGTGCGATATGCAGGGGATGAAATAGGCCCCACAAAATCAATGCCCCATTTGGAAAATTCCCTTGCTCCCATCATTGGACGTACTGGCATCTCATCTCTCTTTATCGGCATTTTGGTGCGCTGACATGCGTCACAACGCTTTACAAACTCCTCAGCATCCATATGCAATGTAGGCCAACATATTCCTGCGGTTAAGACAATTTTTGCCGTCTTATCACCTGAAAAATGGACTCCACTTATTCCTCCATGTGCGTGTTCTAGAATCAGCAGAATCTAAGTTGATTGTCCTTTCCTCGCTTATAGAGTTGGTTCCCAATTAAATTATAGTCGCGAGCCTCCTGCTCTATAGCTCTTTTCCGTTCTCTTGTTATGTTTTCAGGAAACTTCCTTGTGGTTAATAAATCAATGATATATTGACTCCATGTGGGTGCAATGTTTACCTGAAACAATGTCGCGTGATCCACTGGTCGTTTGGCACTACATATAGTACAATTGTGAACATAAGCATGTGTGTCAGCATACATAGTTGGCCAATAAACTCCTAATTGTTCTAGTCTCTGGTGTGTTTTCATTTTTGAACAATGAAATGCACAATCCTGGGCGTGTGCTTCTTCAAGATAACACGCGAATTCCTCTGGATTTATACATAATCGTAGAATTTGGTCCGTGCCTAGATGATATAGTCATCCTGCAATCAACTGAAAGTTTTTTGTTTATCAAATAGTTTGCTGTTTGGATCTGTCCTCCTTGTTATCAAATCTATCTCCAAAGGAAAGAATATTAACAATTTCTTGAGACCATTTTGGGTATCATTTCAAAATTGAAAAGATACGCGTCAGGTATGTCATCATCTACTCCTTCAGGAGCTTCCCCGTTTTGTAGCCTTGAAAGATGATCCGTCCGTAGATGAGTTTTACCCTTTTTGACCACCATTGTGAAGTCAAACTCTAGAAATATAATAAACCACTGTACAATTCTCCCGATATTGCATGGTTTATTTATCAGATACAAAAGAGCTTGATGATCTGTGAAGAACACAAATTTGTTTACGAGCAAATAATGCCAAAATTTCTTTACAGCATAAATCATTCCTAACCCTTCTCTTTCAATGGTTTTTTAGTTCTTTTTTGCACTATTTAGCTGTCAGCTTGCATAACAAACTGGAAAATCCATTGTTCCGTCTCCAGGTTGAGCGAGAGTACTCCCGATTGCATATGCAGATGCATCAATGTGAACATGGAATATCTTTTCCCAATCTGGTGCTTTAAGTACAGGTGTTGATACAAGGTTTTCCTTTAGCTTTTGTATTGAAGTTTCACACTCCTCGGTCCGGTCGAAACTTACCAACAAACGATACAGAGGTTGTGCGATGACTGCATACATATATATGAATCTTCGATAATATCCGCAGTGTCCCATGAAGGATTACACTTGTTTTGCATTAATAGGCCTGGGTAAGTCTACTATGACTTTGATTTTGTCTATGTCAGTGGTTATGCCATTTCTTGAGACAATATGTCCTAAGATGCGGCCTTGCCTAACCATAAAAATGTAATTTTCAGGGTTAAGACAGATTCGATATGTTCTGCACTTCTCAAATACCTTTTGTAAGTGGTCAATATGTTCCTCTCGTAGAAGAGAGTGTACACAAAGATCATCTGTGTATATTTCTAAGAATATTCTCAGGTATTCTTTGAAGGCATGAGTCATTAACCTTTGAAAGGTAGTTGGGGCATTAGTTAAGCCAAAAGGCATAACTCTATACGCATAGATTCCACATTCTGTGGCAAATGCTGTTTTGTGTTGATCCTCTACTGCAATTTCCAGTTGGTTATATCCTGAAAACCCATCTAGAAAGGAATAAGCTCGTTTCTCGACCACGCTCTCAAGTACATCTTCTGTGATCGGCAAGGGATAATTATCCCTTATGGTGGCTGCATTTACCTTTTTGAGGTTCACATACACTCGCAACTTTCCGTTCTTTTTGGGGACAACCATAATGGGTGACACCCAATCTGTATGCTCGATTTCATAGATGAATTCAGCATCCATCAGCTTGTCAATCTCCTCTTTGATTCGTTTAGAAAATGTGTCATTATATGTATAAGGACGCTGTTTGCTAGGTTTGGCATCTGATTTCAAAGGAATTGTATGCTGGCATATCGATGGATCAACTCCTTTGAGGTCTTTGTAGGACCATGCTAACACATCTTTATAATTCTTGAGAAGTTGTGTTAACTGTTCTTCTTCTTCAGGCTCTAAATCAGTTGCGATATAGACCGGCTGAGGCTTTTCACCTGGTTCAGCGAGGTCTATCCGTTTTGCATTTTCCCACCCATCGTAAGATTCTTGGTTTATTCTTTCCCTAACTAGTGGTGTCATTATGATTTTTTTGTCTTGGATAGTGAATTTCTGATAGTATGATGGTACGTTCATGTTTTCTTTTTATGACTCCTCCTTACCATCACTTTCTTCCTCATTCGTCCATACCTCTCGTAATGACCGTTTTAGTTCTTGATATTTATTTTTACGCTCCAATTTGGTCCACTCTGGGTCTTTTGTTGTTTCTTGTTTTGATTTTTGAGATTTTTTTGATTTTGTTTCTGTTTTTGCTTTCCGTACTTGTTTTATTTTCTCTTGCGTACGTTCCCTTTGCACTCTCGAAAATCTTCCTGATATTTGGTCTTTTACACAATCCTCTACTTTGACAAGCATTAGATAGCGAGTTTTACCTTTTATCTTGAGCTTCAGGTTCTCTCTCATTTTGTTTTGTGCTCGTTTTTTCCTATAGCATTCTTGGCGTCTAGGATGCTGATTGGCAAAATCATAAAACTTGATATTCGTTGTTTTCTCCCCACGCTTGCTGTAGCTGTCTGAACACTCGTTATCTGCATCTTTATCTACCTCCAGATGCTCAGAGGAGTTATAAAACTCTTCTAGTTCTGGTGGTTCTACAATCTCAACTCCTCCTGGTATAAGGCTTACCATGTAATAGGGTAGAACATCATAGACATTATTATTGCAAAATTTTGTCGTTGGGCTATCTGTAATGATACAGACATCCGACGTTGCTAGTATGTGTTCCCATTCCAAAGGTTCTAAGGAATCTTCACAAAAAGGTTCCGGAATGTAATCCTTGTCCTCAATAGCTCTTTCTAAGACGCATTCCTCTCTTTTTAAGCTCCTACAATGTGAAGCTCCACACATCCATAGCTCTTTTTGTTTCCCTAACCATGCTGGGAGTTCCGACCCTGCCAATGTAGTTGAATCAAACTCTTCCACCGGTGTCTGGTTCACATCTTTGTAACTATGGTCTTTCAGGTGTAATTTAGTTGTAGTCTTGCCATGTTTGAGGTATATGTGGTCGTAACCCCAATCCTGGACCATCTTTAATTGTCTCATGAATGGTCTTCCCAAGATGATCTCGTAATTGTTCTTTTTGTCGAAATCGACTATTGCAAATGTATGCTCATACTTGATTCTGTACGAGGTGACTATTACTTTTTCTAAGAGTCCTAGAGGCTTCTCCATGAACCCATTTGCCAATTGCAATTTCATTCTGGTAGCCCTCAAAGCCGGTTTTCCCCATTTTTTCCATATTTCCTTGGTGTCTATAGCGACTTCTGCTCCACTGTCAAGAATAGCTTTGGAAACTACTCCTTGGAATTCTACTAGTAGCGTGTTGTTTCCATCTTCTCCTTCCCAATATTCTCCAACCTTGTTTAAAGGTACTAGCCTAGTGTTTAGTTGAGGCTTGTCCAATTCTCTGATCCCTTCTTGAAGCTTTGAGGTGGGGTCTTTCACTCCATATTTTTCTAAGCATTTGCCTACTGTGGTCCACATGTTTGGCCTTAGTCTTAGGAGTTCGGCTAATGTGATTGTGTATGCCACAGGGGTGGACAATAACTCAATCAACCCTTGTGAATCCATCACTCTGTTAGAAGAAAGTCTTTGGGATGGGATTTCTCTCACCTCAGACTTGGCTTCATACTATCCTAGGTAAGAAGGTAGAGTTTTTAGCGAGTCTGGTTGGCTGTGCCCCGAACTAATTGATCCTTGGTCTCCCCCTTGTGAATGCATATCAAAGTTCATTTGTGATCTTGCCTCCAATTCTTCAATAGAAGGTAAGATCTCATTTTTCTCTTTTCTCGTACTATTCATGTGGTAACTCACCCAGTTAGCTTCGGTGGCATCACGGATTTACTTCCACAGATCATCTAGACCATTACAATCCTTACCCATTTCTACCAATGTTTTCGGTTGAAAACCATCACTTGTCTCATCTGTTGTATTTGGCACATGATAGGTTCTCTCCTAGGCTCAGAGGAATTCGTGAGTCTCTCCTTTATTTTGACTTGTTTCTCCAAAGTTGGTTTGATAGGGGTTGGAGCTGGTACTTCATGCCAACTTGCAGGTTTACGAAGCGGGTTTTCTATCAAGGATTGAGCTGTTTCAATCATCTTTGACACATTTCCAATATTTGATTTTCTATTTCAGCATATGGATAAGTCATCTATCTTTGCTCTTGGGTTTGGTTGTTTTTGAGTCTGGCTTCGTAAGCTTTTAAAAGTGCGTCTAAGTGCTCATTTACCTTTTCTGCCAACACTGATCCTCCTTATCTTGCACTTTTGCTTTCTGTTATTTCCTTGGGTGCTATGGTTGCCGCAGTGTGTGAGCTTAGACGAGCTAGATCCTCTAACCACTCTAATCTATCCTTTGTGTGTTTTAACTTCTCGGATAGAGCCGTTTGCTCTCGTTCTTTCTTGGATTTCATACGCGCCTTTCTAGCTTTCCATGTGCTTCTCTGATTTTTCATTTATGAACTTGGGGCATCGGTTTTTGGCTCTTCAATTATGGGTTCATTCGTCGTTCTTTGAGCTTGGGCTTGTGTCATTGCCTGAATAGGTATTATTGTCTCGTTTTCTGACCCTCCACTGGAAGGCACTGCTTCCAGCATGTTCAAGGTAGTTTTTGCTCCTTTGCTCGGCTTCTTAGGGTAGTCAGGAATCAAATGAGTAATTCCACACTCGGTGAAATATGCGTTGACTCTAATGATTTCATCATGAGGACAGTCTCTTAGCCAATGGTCTCCGCCACACTTGTAGCAGGGTCCCTTAGGTTGGTGAGGTGTTCCTTGAGCTCCTCTTTGTTGGTATGCATGTCTCTACCCTCCCATACCTCCGTTGGCTATGAACAACAATGTTCGTTCATCCAAGCTATATCTTCCTTCTCCTGTTGCCTGTGCAGCCGTTGGTGGTCCTACACTTCCTATCATGCTCCATGGTTCTGGTGTTGAGGGTTCTTCCAGTGGATAATAGACAGGATTTGTAGCATATCCATTGGGATCTTTGTAATATGCATGCATAGGCACCAAAGCCATCTCTTCTGGTTCGGTTACTACTGGTGTGTATCTTATGCCGACTGGTCGTAATCCTGGTAGGGGTGGTTGCTGCCCAACACTGGTTGCGGTATTTCTACATCTACAGGTCCTGGTAGATTGCTTGCTTGATACCTAGGCATCAGTGGAAGTTGAGGAGATGCTACTTGAGCCTAGGGAGAATAAGATTGTTCTCTCACATACCCCTTCTTATAATAACATTCCTCCATCCCATGGTTTGTCCATTTTTGTTCAATAGCATACCACTTGGGCTGTTTAGCCTGACGTTTGGCGTACAGGTTAATCTTTTTTAGCACTTCCTCTACAAGCTGCTCCTGGCTTACAGCTACTTCTCCTTTTGGTTCCGTCTTAGCGGACTTGCTTCCACGTTGTTGTGAGGATAAATTGTCATCAAGATCCTTGAATTCACCCTCCTTGTAGACCACACAATTTTCTACAAGGTAAAGAGCCTCCTTAGTTAACTCATTTAACGTCGTGCTCCTCTTCACATGTAAGTCCTTCTGCAGATCTGCATTCCTCAGTCCTTGGATAAAAATAAGCATAAGTCTGGACTGAGTTGGCAGTTCTTCCACAGGACAGAACTTAACATATCTTTTTAGTCATAGGGATCCCTTTTGCATAGATTCCATGTCTTTCTGTTTGAATCTATGGATTTGTGAGACTGTATTATGAGCTATCCCCCTTTGTGAGAATTCCTCAATAAACTCGTCAAACACCTCCTTCATAGACTCAAAGTCTCTACACTCCAGAGAGTCAAACCAAGTACCAGCATCCTCCTCTAGGGTTAGTCCAAACCCTGCAAATTGGGTAGGGAAGTCTAACACCTCTTCAGCTCTAATTACATGTACAAAGGCTACTACATGATCCCTAGGATCTCTGTTTTCCGTGTATTTCTTGTTTACCCATTTTTGCACTTGAGAAGGTCTAATTCTACGATGGTCTACAAATCTCATCATCGGATCTCCTCATCCCAAACTATATACCTCGTCTGGACTTCTGTAGTGGGCGGGGTCCTCTCCCAGTGGTGCTCTTAAGCCGTAATTTCTGACGGTTCTTGCAAGAGATGGTTCATCCCTTCGAACTCGCTCTATGGGTGGTCTTCCAGGCTCTGTTGACCCTTGACTTTTTGGCTTACTCTCTCCTTGATACCGTGAAAAGAGTGGTGGTTCTTGTAAATCCCTTAGCTCTCATGCGGATTGATAACCATCTCGGTTTTGGTCTTGTTCTAATGTTGCACTCTGTCGAAACCATGCCTACAATGATGGATGGGTTGCTGGTTGGCTTTGGTAGTTGAATGTCTGTTTTTGGTTGAATGTGAGGTCGCATCATAATCTTCTAAAAAGGGATTTGTCGACTTGCTAGGGGTGTAGGTGGCCCTTGGCACTTCTTCGGGGGCATATGTTGATGCTTCTGGAACTGTTGCCTTTTTTACCTCCTCTGGGAGAATACGTTTGTATTCTCTCCCGTACCTATCAACAAAAACAATATCCTTCCCCATAGAAATTTCATAAGAGAATAAGTAAAGAACCTTGTCTTTGCTTAATTCGTTTGGGTAGGGTTATTTGCAACGAAAGTAAGAGACCATTCCCTCGCTCTCATGCTTGTAAATTCCCACATTCTCATTATAGGTTGAGACCCTGGTTGTTTCCTTATCATACATAAAAAGAGCTCCAGGTCGATCAATGTTTGGAGGCGGTGCTTGAGTTTTTGAAACCATTTTTTCTTTTGCCACGTTATCTCCAGATCTATTGTAATCCTTAGGGTTACTAACTATGAGATAGTGGTTCCCCTTTTTGTCTCGAAATCTATCTCCATCATCATAGACTCGAATTATCTCCAGTCTCTAAGCGGGTCTTTCTTCAATACAAATACACTTGCGTCCTCGATAGTCAGAATAAACTAGGGCTCCCCTCAAGTTTGTTCCTTCTAAGAAAATTATAGTGAACTTGGAAGCGTTCAAAGGATTTAGGGAGGTGCTTCCTCCTAGTATTGTTCCTTCATCAGAGAAACCTCCTGGCTGTTGACTACCCATCATGAAGAAGGAATGTCTGATGAAGTGTCAATATCACTACCCTCCTCAATAATCAGTGCTAGTGGATCTAACCTTGCCTGAGTTACACTCTCCTCGATGGACACTAAGCTACTCTGATCACCTGCCACCTTTTGGTTTCAAAAAATATATCTTCTTGATCTTAAATTCATCAAACTTAGCAATGCAACTTAACACAATCCAACCACTCACGTGGCAAAGGATCAGTTTCCGCACAACTTCTTGCTTTGCCACCGAATATACATGTACACAAGCGTTTAATTTCGGCAATCGAATCAAAGCATTTAACCGCTAGAGGTGGTCTTAGTAATGATTGGTATAACTGGAGGGTTAACCCCAACTACTACTATATTTTATACACTTCTAATGTTCAGGATTAGGTATGATAATCTGGAACTGTACTTCCCTCGGATGTTGGTCAATTTACATGAAAAGTCTTAATTCCATCATTGCTCTGTCAGAAGGTCAGACAAGGTCCAAATTCACTTTTGAGAGAAGTTCTGGAACCTTCAAGTCAATTGGAACATCACTGTATGTCCTTAGTCAAATTTTCTCTTCACTAAGCCCTAGTAGACATCCTACGCGTAGGATGTCTCTTGCTCTGTTTTGCCTGGATTTTTCACTATAGACTCCCCTTGATGTCCTGATCACTTTGGTATGCTCAAAATTAGGTTTTGAAGGCCAAATCACACAAAACACATCCTACGTGTAGGATGTCGTTTTGGCCTGTTTGACCCTAGACTTGAGCCACAGATTCCCCTTGATGTCAGCAACCCAGTGCTATGCTTAGATTTTGGTTTGGATTTCAAAAGACCCCAATTTTAGCTGTTCTAGCCCTTTTCAGTTAAAAATGCTAAAGTCTGCTTAGAACCCAATTTTCTCACCCAATTGAGATGAAACCTTTCTCAAACACTCAATATATCATGCAAATCATGCTCATGCAGCCATCCTATGGTTTTGGTCTTAAAATAATGCCTTCGCACAATTTAAGTAGGATGTCTGGCAATTTCTATCTATTTGGCCTTATCCTGTCAAGATATGGTCAAATTTCCACTTTCCAGGTGAAAATAGGGTAAAACCTACCTTTCGAACATACTGGTCAACTCAAAATTTCAAAAATTCCACCAGATCAGCCTGTAGACATCCTATGTGTAGGATGTCTCCTGGCTTAAAATTTATTTTTTTTCCTGACAGAAATGCTCCTGATGGTCTACAGCTCTATCAGAAACACTCACAGCAACTTTTGAACTTCACTTCAACTTTCAACCACACTTTTGCATCTTTACAACCTTGTGATGAACCTAACAACAAGTATAACATGCATGAAGTGCTCTAGATCATAAATCATGATGTCCTAATTACCCTAAACCTACTCATCATGTGAAATGGTGATAATAGTGTTTTGGTTGCTTCCTGGCCTCTCCGGACTCTCAAGCTCTCCTTTCACCGCTTCTACCACTCCAACTCCTACTCTCTACACCACAGCTCATCTAAAAACTAAAAACTATCTAAGTCTACCTATTAGGCCAGACACACGCCCCTAGACTCCCTCTAAGACCTAGAGAGTCCTCCACCCTCTAATCCTATCTAAATGTAAAACGAGACTCTGGCAAGCCAGAGAATCCCTATCCTTAGGACTAGTCGCGGTCACCTACCTAGGGTTTTCGTCCCCGACAGCGGCGCCAATGTTGGCGGATACGCCACGACGGACGTCAGCACAATGAGAACTCACCTAAGAAGATTTTTCATCTAAGGACAAAGCTCAACCCGAAGGCATGTGGAAGCAAGCATAGGGTGTCAATCTACACTTGACCGACTCTTGATTAATTCCTATAGAGGTCTCTACCCAATGTCTAAGCTATAGCCTTCAAGAGTGCTTAAGAGGAGATTTCCTACAACGCTTCCAAGAGCCAAATACCCATCAAACGGTCTCAAAACACCACAAAACTTGAAGGAGACCCTACTATCACCAATAGGTCGCTCTCCCTAAGGTCCATGAACCAAAATCCCAACCCTAAACACCTGGTGCATAATCACGTAGGATGTTTGGTCAAAATTTGCAGGTTGTCGTTTCCAAAACCTAGAGTGCCTAATGTGTAGCTCTACTCAATGCGAACGTGTGGATATGCTGAAATGCAAAAACGGATAACGTATGCTCACCGAATCACCAGATGAAGCTCGTAGGTCTAGCTTGCAAAACCAGACCGTACACCAGCAATGCACGTATCGACGCGTAGCTCTCGTCGGGGGCAACACATTGCACTTCTCCATAATCAATTCCGACCACCGGTGCGTGTGTAGCGTCAAGATGAATCTCTCACTCTCTCCCGTACACAGTACGCTCACTCACAAACAGTACTTCTTTTTAAAATGACAAAGGTTTTTTTCATTAAGGTCAAAAGTGGTATAAATACCTTACAATCTCAAACCCTAATGTTCCAACTTAACCATCTACTCAATCTAAATGTCAAAAATGGGATACAATCTGGAAACTTTTGTAAGCCCCAATATTTACAAAGGTGAAATGTCGATTTTTCTAAATAAATAAATAATTATATAAAATAATCTTCCAGCTGCTAACAAAGGGGATAATCACATACCACATTGTTGTTTACAAAGAAAGACACGTAGTTATATAAAGTGCCATTGTGAATTTTCTTCGACAATACTTTGAATTAATTGGCCTTTAAGATTCTCACTTACCTAACTCTTTGGTCACCTATGTGATAGGCTAAGGCAAAAATAAACTCTTTCCTAAAGAGCTTGAGCGTTATTGCAAGGATAACCGTTGTTTCAAGTGCGGCGAGCAAGGGCATGTGTACCACGCTTGTCCCCAAAAGAACAACCTCCATGAGCCTCCTAGAGCTACTTGGTCGAAATCCAAGAGGAGGAAATTCACCACAAAGGATCTCCTCTATGCCATGTTTGGGGAAAGTTAAGAGAACAGATGCTTTTATTTTCTTTGACCTTGTCTCTACTCATAATCTCATATCCATAGAGTTGGCCACCAAGCTAGGCATACAAGCCTATGAGATGGGAGATGTCCTACCCGCAGACGGTGCTTTCAAGGGGCAATAAGCTTCAATAACTCCCTTAACTAAGAAATTGAGGCTCCATGTCCAAAGCTATGTGGACAAAGAGTACTTCTTTATCTCTCCTCTCAAGCACGAGGATGTAATCCTTGGGGGCACCATGGTTTGATCGCATGGCTGCCAATGTTAAATTCCCTGAAATGAGAATCTCCTTTAAGTTCAAGGAAAAAGATATGTACATAGATGCTAAGGAAATGGGTAACACCATACCCATTGTACATATGAAATCTTTTAATAAGTCAATAAAGAGCTCTATTTCCGCTTACATGATTGTTGTTAAAGACTCTCAAAATGAACCTAATGTTTTAGCAAAAGAAAATATACACAATCAAAAGGAATTATCTAGTTATCCAATTTTCTCAAGGGGTTTCAAGATGTCTGTATCGACAACATCCCTTATGAGATACCTCCTAAACAAGGCAATGATGACCATGCAACTGAACTTCTTCCAGGAAGTTCCCCGCCTAATAAACCTCCTTATAGAGTTTCTCAAGCTCAAGAAGAGGATATTATGTGGCAAGTGCATGAGTTAGTTGAGAAGGGAATGGCTAGGCGTAGCTCATCTCCATTTTCCTCAACTGTGCTATTAGTGCAAAAGAAAGACGGCACATATCGTGTGCGTGTCAACTATAGAGCACTAAATAGGATCATTATCTAAAATAGGTTTCCGTTCCACGGGTAGAATACCTATTTGATAAGCTACAATATTTCGCACTACGTTTGGCCTTTACAAATATATTTTCATGCCTTTTGGATTGAGCAATGCACCAGCCACATTCAACCGCTTGATGGAGAAGCTATTGAGGCCTCACCAAACCTTTACTGGAGTGTTCTTTGATGATATCATCATCTACTCTAATTCATTAGACAAACACAAGCACACCTCTAGGTAATATTTCAAGTTCTAAGAGAGAATAATCTTTATGTTAATTAAAAGAAAAGTGAATTTTTCTTGCAAGAGATTCAATATTTAGGTGACATTATTTCTCAAGATGGCATCCAAATGGATCCATCGAAGTTAGAGGTAATAAAAGGATGGCCTAAACCAAGGAATCTTCATGAATTAAGAAGCTTTATAGGTATGTGTGCATACTATAGATGCTTCATAGAAAAATTCTCACTAATAGCAGCACCATTACATGACCTAACAAAGAAAAATGTTAGGTATACATGGTCTACCAAGGAGAACAATGCTTTCGAAAAGCTTAAAGAAAAGCTTATCTCTCAACCTGTGCTTACACTACCGGATCTATCAAAGCCATTTGAGGTCCAATGTGATGCTTGTGGTGATTTCCTTGAAGCTGTTTTTCTCCAAGAAGGGCATGCCATAGGCTATGAGAGTCGAAGGCTTGACCCTATTGAGCAAGATCTAGGCATATATGAAAAGGAGCTCCTCACAGTTCTACATGCCTTAGACTCATGGAAGCAATATTTATTGGGAACTCCTTTCATTCTGCGAGAATGGATCACCAAAGTTTTAAGTACTTCATTTTCATATTGCTCACATTGCCAGCAATCATAATCAAGTAGCCGATGCACTCTCAAGACGACCGAGAGTGAATGCGGTTTCCATAGCAACTCACAATGATCTATCTTCTATGATAGATGAGTATGCTATTGATCCCGATTTTAGAGATGTGATTACAACCCTTGCACGAGGGAAGAAAGAGGAACCATTTACTTTACAAGATGGTTATCTTCTCTATGGCAATAGACTATATGTTACTAGCTCATTACACGAGAAAGTAATGTATAAATATCATGCTCCTCCTTATCCAGGGCATAGAAAGAGTTAGTCTACCCTAAAAGGGATTGAAACATATTTCTATTGGCCTACCATGAAAGTAAATATACAAGAGTATGTGTCTAAATGTGTGGTATGCCAAAAGACAAAGTTTAATAGATGGAAGCAACCTGGATTGCTTCAACCTTTGCCAATACCTAATTCACCATGGGAGAGCATATCCATGGATTTTATCTTTGGATTGCCTAAGTCTATCCATGGGAATACGGGAATATGGACGATAGTAGACAGGTTCATTAAACAAGCTTATCTTATACCTATCAAAAAGACTATCAAAGCCCATCAAATGGAAACCCTCTTCATTTCACATATCTTCAAGTACCATGGCTTGCCAATGTCCATAGTGTCGGATAGAGATCCTAGAATGACCAATAATTTCTGGAAGGGTCTCTTTGAGAACTTAGGGACAATGCTAAATTTCTATTTGGCCTACCATCCACAAACACATGGCCAAAGTGAAATAGCTAACCTAACAATCCTCGATCTACTAAAGGCCTATGTAATGGAAGTAGATTAAAGATCCCATTAAGAGAAGTATTTACCCTTAGTGGAGTATGCCTACAATAGCGTTGTACATACATCCATGAGAAAATCATCTTTTGAGGTAATTGAGGGAAGATAAAAAATTCCCTTGCTACTTAAGGTAAACAGGAAGATCAAAAAGTCCCTTGCTACTTAAGGTACACGGGAAGATCTTCCCTGCAGATGAGTATAGCTGAGACCTACAAGAATCTTTCCAAAAGATTAAGGATCCTATATCTATCTCACAACAGCAAAGGAAAAAGGCTGCTGCTGATAAGCACAGAAGAGCCCAAGCCTTTAAATAAAATGATTGGGTCTTACTCAAATTTACCAAGGCTCGATTAAGGCGCACGACGGGAAAGAATCCTACGGGACACCAAAAGTACTATGCTAAGTTAGCAAAAAGGTACTATGGTCCCCTCCAGATTCTTAGACCAACCAATGAGAAGGCCTATCAACTCAAGTTTCCCAACCACTGGATCATACATAGTGCTTTCCATATGAGCCCACTAAAGCCTTACAAAGGAGAGCCACCTCAAGAACCAACTATTGAAGACCCATTGGAGATCGAGGACCAAGAAGAGGTGCTGCAGCCTGAGTCCATTCTCCGACATGAAGACAAGGTGCTAAGAGGTTGTAAGACTATCGGACGATATCTTATTAAGTTTAAGAATTATCCTTTGAAGATGCTAGATGGATGTTAGGCATACAATTAAAGGATAACCTAAACCATGTCAATGCTTACAATGCTTCCCTAGAGTAAGCAAATGCACAAATGTTAAAAATGAAAAAAGTTTTTGTCTTATAAGACTCTCTTTTTCTTTATTGTGCACAAAAATGAAGTAGTATGCATGCTTAGATCAAGTTTGCGGAGATGACGTCTCCCAAACACAAAGTAGATCTTGTCACTCTACTACAGAAGATTGATAGGACTAATGTGCAGACATGGTTGCGACAGCTTAGGCTCTCAAGCACCAAATGGACTAGTCATCCATTCTAGAACGATGTCGAAGTGTAACATAGGGATCCTCTATCGGCTAGGAAAAGGACTACTGAATATGATTTATCTTCTCTACCCCATAGTCAAGGATGACTATGATATTCAAGAGAGAGGTAATGTCATAATAATCAATATCTAGTTCTCTTAAATAATTTTCTCATGTTAAACTGATCATTTAATATGGGGAAGTGCCAAGGGAGTAAAAGCTAGAATATTGGTTAAGCTAGCAGACCAGTCACAGTAGGGATCCAAAGGAGGGACAATAGGGATGCAAAGGGGGGGTCATTTTTAAAAGAGAAATGTGAAACAATGGGCCTAAAAGACCCTAAGTTTCAGCCCATTAAGACTTCCAAAATGCTAAGGTTCCAAAATTCAAAGGTTGTGTCCGAAGGTCAAAAGCCTAGGGAAATTGTATGCTTTGTGTGTGTCCCAAAACTTTCTTTCTCAATCCCTACAAAGGAGGGGGCGATCCCAAGAAGTAGGGGATGAGAGAGAAACTCACACACACACACAAGCTTCCTTTGTACACAAGGGGAAAGAGGGACACATGTAAGCTCCCTAGCCTAGATGCCCACAAGGTGTACTCAAATCCTATTGGATGGCCTTGGAGACCAATGAGAATTAGTCTAGAGTAAATCTAGTTTAGTTAATTAAAAAACACTCAATAAAAGAACCAATAAGAATTAAGCTCTCTAGAAGACTATTGGACAGTCACCCTAGGGGTCCAATGAGCATTCAACAGCCTAATGGCTTGCCTGATTCCTATTGACCAGGAGACAAAGGGGTCCAATGAGAGTTTAGTTGCATTAATTAATTAGAAAAAGCTCTCACAAAAGGGGAAAGGGGAACACATGTTCGAAGCTTTCACTTATGCTGCTTAATTTCCATTGGCTGAGCCTGGGGAGGTCCAATAGGGAGTGAACATGAGCAAATAGCAAGGGGAGTCGACCAAGAGAGAGAGGGGGCTGATTTTCTCAAGGCATTATCCGCACACACTCACAGAAACTCATGTGTGAAGCAATAAGAGTACTCTCTCTCTCCTTCTCAATATTTAATGAAAAGCTTACCACCTACTGCAAGCTTGTGAGAAGGGAGGCTGCACCAACAACTCTTGGATTTGTGATGCAAATCCAACCAAGAGCCAAGCTTCAATGCATGATCATATACTCTACCATGCTAATTACTAAGCTAAGCTATGCTAATGTTAGTGATTATGTGAGGATATGTACATCTTTCTCATAAGAATATCCTTCTTCCTCTCAATCTACTCTTATACCCTGCTAGCTCTCACCATCTTCAAAGGTGTGTGAGGTCTTGGGTCTAAGACCGTGAGGGGATTGATGTTGTGTTTAATAACTATTTTTCTTAGTGCTTGAAGTTTCCATCTTCATTGCACTAGCTAGTATTGAAGGAACACAAAGGATTGTATTGTAAAATGTCTCTCTTGATGAGAGAAACCATAATACAAAGCCCTTTGGAGGGGGGACCGGCTCCATGTAAATTTGGTCCTCAACTGTTGTGAATAGCTTAATTTCTCTCTCTTTTGATGTATTGTTCATGCTATCTAACTAGGTGGTATACTTTTTGTCGCTCTCTCCACCCAAGCACTCTTGTTATTCTCATTAGGAATCTATTCTAATGAAATGCTCACTATGTTCATGCTATTTTACACTACACACAAGTTACTAGGCCATTAAATGTTACAAGCATATAGAGGGTCCCATAATTGGCAGTTGCATTAGGCACTCTTCCTTTGTTTCTCCCAAGCACTCACCTTGCATGACAGGTACTTCAAGTCCAAATGCTCAACTCCAATAAGAGCGTATACCAAAGGCACTTTTTTCCCACCGGGTTTTTTCCATTTGGGCATCTAGGTTTTAAGACCCTAATCTAGAAACCCTCATCATCAAATTCTTGTATATATTACTTCTACATCAACAATAATGAAATGGCTACCTTAATCAATCGACAATGACTTGGAGCAAAAATTGAAGGTCTCCAAATGCTTATAAAGAGAATCTTTTATCCCCTCCAAGGTCGACAACAAAGCTCCATCAAATGATGACAAGTCAATGAATGTCCTACAATGACAAGCAATGAAAAATTCCACAAGAGAGTCATCAACAACAATCAAAAGTAGCTCACACACTACTTCAACATTGGTGGCCTATTGCAAACAACTCAAATTACAGTGGGCATGGAAAGAATACCGATCATAAAGTCCATGCCACAAAGAGGATTGGTTCTATAAACTCAAAAACATTAAAATCCTTCTTCATGGTGGCCAAGACTGGCAACAAAGAGAAGACTGCACAATGAGAAGAGAAGTTATCTTGATAATCAAATATCAAAGTCACGTATCCACAACATGGCAGATATGAATCACTCAAGGAAGGGGAGAGTGTCATCAACGCAAAATCTCTTTTGAAGCTAAAGATCAACCTTGAAGACAAAGATTCAATGATCAATGGAAAGACAAAGAATGTCATACAAAGACAATGGACAAACAATGATAACTTCAGCAAAAAGCTCCCAGCAACAAAACATAAGGAGTTCCATAGTGTTGAAGCTAGTGAAGTATTGCAAGTCTTCATGACAGATATGAATCACTCAAGGAAGGGGGGAGTGTCATCAAGGACAAAGCACTTCCCAAACTGAAGTCCAACCTTGAAAACAAAGCCGACAACAACCCTATGAGAAGACTACAAGGTCGTATCAAGGGACGACACAGATTAGGAAGGGGAGAATGTTTGAGGACAGATCTAACGGGCACCCAATTGGTCGGACACGTAGCTGGACACCACATTTGTACTCTATTAGTTTTCAGAGCTAGTGTAGTAATACTCTGTGTAAATCTTGATTCTAGAGTAGTGGATCAATGCCCTGAGTTGTAATGTTGTAAGGATGATTGTAAAGGTCCATGTGAAGTGGACACTAGCCATTTAGATTGGCCTAAGTATAAAGGTCAATAACTTTAATGTGAAAGGAGTCTTCTTTTTAGAGTAATAAGGGAGCTCTAAAAACGTACGCTCAAGCCTTGAGCTGCTCCAACTTGTAATCAACTTTTCTAACAATTGGGTAATCAGATTTCATTTTTGAAACTTGCATTGTGTTCCTCTCTCTTTGCTCTTTAATTCAGGTGTAAGCATTTTCAGTTTTTGTTGTGGTTTGCGACTAAGTATCTGTGAGTTATAAATGCAAATTTAAGTGCTTAAATGATTGTTTATAGTCATTTTGACCATAAGAGAGTGTTATTAGACCATAGGACAATTAGTTATCGCAACACTTCGGGAGCTAACGAGACTACAAATCTGGCATGTTCTGTTGCAATTTTTAGGACCTTTTTCAGGATGTATTTTGATTTTGGTACCTTGTTGGATTGCAACCAGACTTGGTAGGATAGTGTCCCTAGGTGTCCTAGACCTCCTCCTAAAGTTTAGTTGAATTTTGAGTCCATTCGAGTGCCAAAATGGCGGGATGACCTAGAGCTATGACAAAGGACATAGGCAGATTTCCCCAATGATTGAGTGTTGGTTTTCTTGTAGAGTTGTTGTGTTTGTTTGTTAAGGTTTTCTTCTTGAGATTGATGATCATAAAGATTCTTCGTGCCCCATCCAAGTCACTTCCTTGAGTATTGACATTATGTTAGTACCAAAAAGCTATGCTGCAGACGTCCGTCGTGGCGACCCGCTAACACTTGGGTCTTGCCTGAGTTACTTGCACAACACTTTACAATTTGAGAATCGTGGTTAAGTTATCACTCTACAGGGTGACTTTTGTGTCCCCTCTACCCCTCTCATCTCTTTGATGGAGCTATAGAGAGCAGCCCACAGAGGCCAGATAACAGAGGTATATGCTTGTTACTCTCTTTTAGATTTTGTCATTTTAAATGAAGGCGATAAAAGTGTTTCCGTAGTTGAAATTGTTTGCGTAGATAACCCTGTTGAAAAACATAGCCTTGGACGAGACCCACTATTTGAGAACCCTTTTTGGCATGTATGTGATTCGAAAATGAAAAAATCCAAGGCTTTAGTGAATTTATTAGAGGAGTTTTAGGATGTGTTTCCTGGTGATCTGTCGGATAGCTTGCCATCATCTTGAGAGGTAGACCATGGCATCGATGTTGTGCTAGGGTCAATACCTATAAGCAAGCCCGCTCATAGGTTGACATTCCGAAGCATAGGAGGTGGAAAAACAGTTGACAAACTACTTGAACAAAGGCTTCATTCGGCCTAGCTCTAGTCCGCGGGCATCACCCATTCTTCAGATAACAATTAAGAACAAATATCCCATCCCACGTATGGACGAGTTGTTTGATCAACTCTTGGGTCAAAATATTTTTCAAAGAGGGACCTGAGATCTGGTTATCATCAGGTTCGGATTCGATTGGAAGATGTTGCAAAGACAACATTTTGGACATGTTTTGGGCACGTTGAGTTCTTGGTTATGAGGTTTGGGCTAAGCAATGTGCCTGCAACATTCATGACGTTGATGGACAATGTTTTGCATCCATACTTAGGAAAATTTGTAGTAGTTTTCCTAGATGATATACTAATTTATAGTAGGTCACAAAAAGAACACCCGGAACATTTGCGTGTAGTGTTCTAGTTGTTGAGGGATCACAAGTTATTTGCAAAGGAGAGAAAATGTTTTCATTGAGACCGAGATTCACTACCTTGGTCACATTATATCCGCAAAGGGAACGTGAGAAAATGGAAGCTATTCTCAGCTGGCCACCACTGAAAAATCTCGCGGAGCTCCATATTTTTTTGAGTATGTCGAGGTTTTATTGGCAGTATGTGAAGGACTACAGGAAGATCACAGTCCTGATGACTGATGAATTGAGGTCAAAAAGTAAATACATAAGTTGGGGGGAAGCCCAATAGAAAAGTTTTGAGAAGGTTAAGGTGGCTTTTGAAGCTACACTTGTTTTGAATATTGTGGATCCACATGACTCATTTGTCTTGGAGACAAGCGCTAGTAGTGAGCCCGTTGGAGCCGTGCTTATGCAAAGGGGACGCCCGATTGCATTTGAAATCAAAAAGCTAGATCGTGCGCAACGTAGCTACTCGAACAATGTAGAAGTGTAGACACTACTTATATGGTGCTACTTTTGAGGTACGGACGGACCATGAAAGTCTAAAATGGATTTCTAGTCAAAATGAATTGAAGGGTAGAAAGGCTGGGTGGACAAAGATCCTACAGGAGGTTGACCTTCAGATATGTTACCAAAAGGGTAAATATAATGTAGTGGCAGATAAACTTAGTCTCATGCCGTAGATCAATGAATTTAGTTTCACAATCTTCAAGAATGCATTCTTGGAGTCGCTACATGGATTATGTGAGCACGATCCATCATTTATAGAGGTTTGGCGTGATGTACGTGATCGCACTACTTCATAGACGTGACCAACTCTCTCATTGGCACGTAGAGCTAGTCCGTAGTGGCAAGCCTTAGATGAAATGAGTGCTAGCTGAGACTTTTGGGTTTAGTTTGGGGCCGGTGAGCTCTAATGTAGACCCTTCATCGCCTTTGTTAGCCGAGGCTTCAAAGGGGGTGATAAACTTTGTCGGGGGGGAGAAGTTTTCAAACTACTCCATTGATGACGGGTACTTACTCTACAAGGATAGAGTGTGTGTACCAGATGTTGGTGACTTTATGGACCACATCCTTAAAGAAAGTCACAATAGCCAAAGTGCTGGTCATCCCGACATTCAAAAGACCTATGCACTAGGTAAAAGACAATTTTATTGGCCTAGTTTGTTTAAGGACGTCCAAACTTATGTGCTGAATTACAATAAGTGTTAGGTCAATAAGCCATTAGGAAAAATGTGGACTCTCTTTGGGCCATATAGGATTAAGGTTAATTAGGCTCCAGCCAATAGGAAGAGAGCAATGTATATAAGTCTAGAACCTAAGAAAGTAGAGAGAATAATAGGGTTGTCCACTCATTTATTGCTTTGTATCCTAGAGGGAGGTGGATGGGTAAAAGAGGGAGGGGGAAAAAGGGATTGGGGGAGTGGTGGGTCCACAGATACGTTTTTGCAAAAACCCTAAAATTTCAAAAAAAAAAATCAAAATATTCCATCCATAACTCCCCCCAAACCTACCCTATGATCAAAAAGTCATTTTCTCACTCTAGAACCTTTTTTCCAAGACTCCCTTCCTCCATAGCCCCTTTCCATAACACAAAGCTCTCACTCTCTCTCTAAACTCTTACACCTTCCTCCTTCTTTAAGCTCTCCATTGCAACTTTAAGCTCCCACTCTCTCTCTAAACTGTCTCCCTCCTCCTTCCTCAAGCTCTCCATTGCAACTTTAAGCTCCCACTCTCTCTCTAAACTCTGTTTCCCTCCTCCTTCCTCAAGCTCTCCATTGCAACTATAAGCTCCCACTCTCTCTCTAAACTTTGTCTCCCTCCTCCTTCCCCAAGCTCTCCATTGCAATTTCAAGCTCCCACTTAAGCATCCATGGCAAACAATGGTCAAAATAGACGCCCCAAACCCATCATTCAAAGTATGGTTCTCCACAACGCGAAGAATGAGGAGCAAAAATGGGAACCTCAGCTTTTTCAAGAAGGTGCGTGGGTCTACATGCAACCTTCCGCAATCGGTCTCCATCGTGTTCGTGAAAGAACAAACGTTGATCTCCATTGGAAGGGAAGACTACTAGGCTTCAAGCAAGTAAGAGACAAGGGTACGGTGGCAATCATTCAACATGTTTTCATGTTTGGACACATGCGTCTACGAGGGATCACCAACCCAAGGGATTTTCCTTGTAATTGTATGTCCCTTGCACTTCAATGGTTTTGGTGGTAACAAAAAAATGGACTTTTTACATCTCACGGACTGTTTTGTTTCTATGAAGATGTTTTTCCTTCTAGCCTTGTGGAGGAGCAACCACTCTCGTGCCTTTCAGGCACATTTACGGCCATGCATGCAAGTCTTGGGGATATGCTCTTCTCCAACACAAATTCATGAAAACTTGCACGACAGAGGGTGTTCTTCTACACCCACAAGTACATTGTACCTACAGATGAGGAAGGCTACGGAGAGCGACAACCTTGCGTAGCATGGAGTCACCAAAGCCAGATGCATTCACTGTAATGTCTTTGAAAGCCAATATTGTAGCTGATGTGAGAGCATCATTAAAATTTGGAAAAGCCTCGCTTTCCGTTGGGCTTGGATGGTGTTGTCCTGCTCATGTCTTCGCTAGCATCTTTGGATCTTTGCCTTTCCATCATACAAATACTATGTATGTTTTCAAAGATCTACAATACAATACATTGGAAGCCATCCTTGGGGAGAAGTGGGGGTATCTTGAAGGACTTCATAACGGAGATCGCTTTCAGTGTCAGGTTGGAAGTTTCGGCATTGCTATCCATTTCATCAAGGTGCGCTCCACTCTTTACGTGTGGTACTTCTATGAAAGGTGGATGTGCAAGCTTGGTGAATGGATTCCATTGCAATCCACTGATGCTACAATTGAGGTATTTGATATTGCAATCAAATTGTCGAGTGGTGCCGTTGAAACCGTCCAAGTGAACAAGCATTGGACATTAGCCAATGTGCGGGAGCACTTAGTGATAATGGGTTTAGAGCATGGAGAAGATACAAATTTTTCATCGAACGACGTAAGGTGAATGATTTTTCTCTCTTAATTATGTTATATTTATGTTTTTTTGATTATTCCCTGCTCTAAGTTGGGTATGCTAATTTATTTATTTTTGCTAGATTGGTAGCCACATGGAGAGCACGATTCAAATTGAAAAGGCGTGGACGACGGAAGAGAATTTGATTTTATCATTAGAGTAGTTATGTTTTGTACTTAAATTTTTTATAATATCACAATTGTAAGTTCAAGCAAATGGTTGTATCAAATTTTGACAATGCACATTATCTTAAAGTTGTAGTGATGTGTTTTTTGAGTTAAATGATTATAATTTAGTTTGTAAGTTTTTTACAACGTCTTGTTATTTGTGTTACTTTATGAAAATTGTTTAATATTTTAATTATTGTTTTTTTTTTTTTTGGGGGGGGGGGGGAGGGGGGGCGAGCTATATAAAGCCTCCTAAACCCTACCAGTTTCACACTCTTTGCTTGTTCACACTCTCATTTGAGCTCCAACACTCTTTGCATTCATACTTTAAGAGCTAGCATTATGGCATCCTCCTCCACCCCTCCCGAAGCCACGGCGTTACAACGCTTCCAAGCGTTTTTACAAACAACCGAGTGGCAAGATCGTGACGATCTTCACAATTTCTTCACCCAATTCACTGATGTGAATGCAACTATTCACCTAAACAACCAATCTTTTCAGCCTATCTTAAATTTTTTTGAATTTTACATCGACAAGTATGCTGTACCAATTGTTGGACAAGGGGAATTTTTGATTCCATGAGATTTGCTTCGCTACATACACAAAGGCGATCGGCCTTTCACCCAGCGACTTCAACAATTTTGTGTAATTGCGGGTGAGGCAGGTCAGTACATTGAAGATTCACGTTTGAAAAAGAAGAAGGTCGGCACCCAGTTTCTAAGTCGCTTGGCGACTTTTGTGTTTCTTCTTGCAGAGGAGCCTCAAAGATCTGAGGTGAGTTTGCCTCATTTGCGCCTTGGGGGTGTCGTCAAGGACACAAAGGATCCCATTACAGCGCCCTAGGATGCAAGCAAAGAGGGTAATATTCTTGCCCTAACCTACCCAAGAGGTGTCATGGATGCCGCCAAATCCATGGGTGATGAGGGTGCAGAAGCATCCTTTAAGCCCGCTGCAGATGCACCGGAGAAGACATTAACTCCGGAGGTTTTTTTTCAACACCTCTCCCCAATTGGGATCGATGGGGAGGAATATTTGTTTCTACATGATCTTGAAAAGACTTTTGACATCCGCATGGATGAGTGTCTGTCCATCCTCTGTGCCACTGTAGAGTCCTCTGCCATTGACCCCTCTTCCGATCCTTCTTCCCCTTGGAGAGAGTGTGGTGGATACAGTGGAGTTGGCAATGGTGGCGGTGATAGATGCACCGCACTCATCTGTGTCGTAGGATGAGTTTGTAGCTACACTCGCATTGATTGAAGCCCAACGCACTCCTATGCCTGTTCATATAGATAAACTTGAGAGTGTCGCTATGGCTCCCAATTCATCTATTTCTCTTGACAGCAAAGGCATAAACGATGAAGACGACAAAAAACAAGAGGTATTAATTGATTTTTGTTTTGTGATTACGTTAATTTTCATTGTTGCATTCTGAAATCTTATTTACCCATTGATTTCTTTGTAGAATGTTCTGGAGCTGGATGAGCATGCAGGTCGGGGAGGAGATGGTAGGTGCCAAGATTTTGGATGGAAGTCGTCTCTTGCGCATTACCTTGGCAAGCTCCCCCAGGACGGCTTTGCGATAATCCACAAGGAGTACACTCCTTGTGGTCAATTTTGGGTGTCAATGATGAAAGCAATGAGCCGCATCCTATGCCTGTCAACCATATCTCAAGCCTCCCAAGTTATATATCTTGTAAATAAATCTCTGGCCAGTGCTGCATTTGCAACACACATTCGTGGTCGTTTGCTTTGTAACGTGGCCTTAAGCCAAGCTGTAGGTCTAAGCAATGTGGAACAAATTGCTTGGGATGTGCTGCACAAACAACTGCCTTGCACCCAAGAGCGCCGAGAAAACATTGCTCGCCATATCTTAGATGGCTCAAGTAGTCAATAGATGCATAAATCCTGTAATTAACTCCTTCAAATATGTAATGAGATATATCACATCTTTGTACTTTGTTATTTTAAAATTCGAATGGAAATTGATTTTAACTGGTACTTTTCAACTTCTATATTGAGTTTATTGTACGATAGATAGTATATGATTGGTTCTATCTTGTGATACACTTGTGTAATTCTCTGAATCAAAATATAGAGTTTTTTTCAGTCCAATCTCCATCAATAAAAACATAATCACAGTGTATTCTTATAATTTTGGCATAAAAAAGCTTTAATTAGGCTGTCTAGAGGCCTGCCGCAGAGGCATGTGAGAAGTCAGAAGTAACATTAACTTTTGGCTTCTCGTGCGTCTCCGCGGCAAGCCTCTAGACAGCCTAATTAAAGGTTTTTTCAGCAAAAATTATAAGAATACAATGGTTTTTTGGTTATTCAATCAACCAAACTTGGTTGATAATTTTTTAATCCAAATCTCTCTCTCTCTCTCTCTCTCTTTTCCTCTCTCTACTTAGCTTTACTTATCACTTAAAACAAATGTACATGACTCGTTATATTTAAAAAATACACGACTCGTTATATTTCAAAAAGATATCTTTACATTGGCAAAATTGCCTAAAAGTCAAATTCATTCTCTTTGCCCTCTGATTCGACGCGCAAGAGCTAAATCTTTGGGCATTATTGTCACCCGTTTTGCATGAATAGCACACAAGTTGGTGTCTTCAAAAATAGAAATTAGATGATATTCTGCTGCTTCTTGCAGAGCTTCTACGATGATACCTTGAACTCAAAACGCCATTCGATAACTTTGCATGATCTCTTTTACCAAACGTGCGAATGGTGCCTTGTGTATGAGAAGGTATGAAGTTTTTTGATAGTGACGAATCTCTTGTAACACCTTTGGAATGCATTGCTTCACAGTAGGAGCCCATTGTTGAGGGATGGTAGGATCTGGGACATGGGCCTTGCGAGGGCGAACCTTGAAAAAAAATTTCTTTTTATGGGAGGGCTTGCGAGGGGGAGCTTGCGCATCTTCAAGGCCACCATGTGCTCCAACTGGCTCTTCAACTCCACCCTGCGCTCCAACTGGCTCGTCTTCTACATCCTCAAAATCCTCTTCATTTAGTAACCCATGATCACCTCTAGGCTGATCTGACGGCAGAGCGCCAAAGCCACGTGGCAATGTCTTCCCGGTTGGAACTCGATGATTGCTTGGGATCTCATGTCTGCTCCATGGTGGGCTTTGTGCTTCGTTGTCCGTTTCGGTTTCTGTGTCTGATGTCACTACCCGTTTCTTCTTGCGTGAAGGTTGTCCATCTTGTTGCTCTTCACCTGACCATTCTCTCTCCATCTCTTCTAAGAGCTCTTGTTCGTGTATCCAAGGTGGTTTTTGAGCACCTTGGACGGTTGAGTGAGGGTAAGCAAAAAAAGGTTGATCTTTTCTTGTTGTTTTCTTTGTGTGTGCCATGGTGTAAGAAGGGGCAAGATTGAAAATGAGACTCCTTCTTCTCTGAAAGCCCTCTATTTTTTTTTAAAAAGGTCTCTTCACACTTGACGAGGCCACTTAAAAAAACTCTTAATATCATCAAAATATAAAAAACAAAAAATAGATAAATGGAGAAGTATTATATGCAACTCAACAAAGACATCTACAAACATAAACATTACATTGCATAGCATCATTTGTTTTACATGTTGGGTAACCAACGTTTGCCTACTCTATGGCGATTTTCACGCATCCTAGCATGATTAAGGGGTCCGCTGGAGTTTCTCCATTTCTCTTTAGCAGTAAGTCAAGATTGTCTCCTAACCTTTTTGGCAAAACTTGACTTTCGCGCTCGCTCTATGGCATGACATCTCCCCAAAGAACAACGAAAGAACCAATCAAACATCTCCTTCATGTAGTTGGATCTCGTAGTTCCACCACTGTGACGTGTATTTTTAAAGTAAACACCTTTGGCTCGATAATGTGATTTTTCCATTCCTTGAGTGCTCCACATGTCTAATGAACCATATTTTGACATAAAGAATGCTCCATGCGCATACAAAATATGCTGCATCAAGAAAAAATGCTTAGATCAAATAAATATTTATGTATAGAATCAAAATTTGAACTGAACATGAAGTGCATTGTATGCATTTGTGTTGATCCCAACCTCATCACAAGCTCTCTGAACATCATTCTCAGACACGAGGTTAGAGATCTTTTTTAGGATCTCCTTTGTGATGGCATCTTTCATGTGTTTGGCCTTTTCACAACCTATGATGTAAAGTATATCTTCCTTTGAGATGCATCCTAGGAGAAGGTTGCAATGGTTCTCTTGTCTAAAACTTCCACACACATCTTGTATATATGTCCTATTTCAAAAGGTGAACCGAGTTACAAATTGATGAAAATTATTTGAGAGTTATGAACACTGTGAATTTAAAAAAATACGTGGTTGCCGTGATCCGCTTCTTACGTGCCCCTCCATTAGATGCTAAGTTTTCAATGGAAGAGAACTCCCTCTTACGCTCATGCATGCCAAATGGAGTGGCTTTTAGGTGCATCATTGCAATCTGTAGCTTAGTTACCTCTGTTTCTGTAGCTTTCATCTCCTCTTTAAGATCTTTGAGTTGTTTCTCTGTGGAATGTAGTTGTTGTTGGAGATTTGTGGAATGATTGTGTAACACTTGACATTGTTGTCGGAAATATGCCGACACACCTGCGTGATTGGAGTCCAATCTCTTACAATACCCAAGAAGACCACTTTCTCCTTATCCCACATATTTGATTAAGCTTGGGAGTGTACGGAATGTGGGATGATAGCCCACGAGCGGATCTTTTGGATACAACCCTCCATCAAGCCACAAGTCAACATTGGTTTCTCCTCGAAACCGTCGTACGGATGTTGGTTGAGATGCTTTCTCGTCCTTTTTTTTGTGGGAGCAAATTCAATCGGTAGACGCAGACTGACATTAGTTGACCTAGTAGATGACGGCGCATGTGATTCATTGGTTATGTCGCGAAGAGACACGGTGAAAAGTTATGATGGGAAAAAAATTTGATAAGATATACTTTTTGGGATAAAAAGACAATTTTTGGGATAAAAAGACTTAAAAATATATTTTTTCATATATAGGTTCAATTTTTAAGCTCAAAGGAGGGAAATTTTTAAATTTTTAAAATTTCAATTTTTAGACTTTATTAGATGGACGTTTTGATGATGTGGCATTGTCTATTTATTCTTGGAGTTAATGTAGAGAGGGACCCAAGGAATTTTAGATTTGGAGCTTATAAGAGCTAGATTCTTCTAAATAAATAATGTTATATATATATATATATATATAGGGACCTTTTGAAAGCTTAAAAGATCCATTTTGAAGATTTTATAAAAAAATCATTTTTTGGGGGTAAATTGATGCACGAACTGAAAAGTGGCTTTTGTCATAACTACTTACTCTCTTTGTTTGGTGATAGGTAGAGAGAGAATGGTTCTTCTCGCTACCTTTACTCCTCTCTCTCTTTTACTCCCCTCTCTCTCCTACTTTATCCCCCCTATTCCTCCTACTTTACCACCCTCATTCCCTCCTTTCCCCCCATCTCCTATCTAGAGAGAAGTTAGAGAGAGAGCTACAAAAGTAGCTCTATTTATTGTCTTTGTTCCCTCCATCCCCTACAAAATTAGCTTTAATCCCTTAAAATTAGGGAGCCTTACATGGCCCCAAGGGGGTCCAATTTTTTCCTAATGCATGAACATCTCCAGGTTGGGGGGCTCCTTCATCCTTTAGAGATTCCTCAGGGGAAATGGGAAAGCATTTCCATTGATATCATTACCTGTTTACCCAAGACTAGTTGAGGGAATGACTTAGTATGGGTGGTAGTGGTTAACCAAGATGGCAAAGTTTATTGCCATGAAGAAAATGGTAATAACACCAGAGTTGGAAAAACTCTTTGTTGAACATCTCTACAAACTATATGGCCTGCCCTCAGATATTGTGTAAGAAACCAAACGCTCTGATACCAATGTAACAAAATCTAACTAAAAACTTGATCATATCGTAAGTAAATTTAACATAATGAACATTTTATTAAGAGTAATGACATGGGAAGTTAGAGAGAGTGCTTGGTTGAAGATAGCAGCACATCTACATATTCCTAATTAACATGGCATGAGCAATAACTTGTAAAAGAGAGAGAGAAATAGAGAAATTGACAACAATTGAGGACCGGATTACTTGGAGATCTCTCTAATAGGCATTTGTATTATAGATTCTCCCATCAAGAGAGACTTGGTACAATACAATATTTTGTGTTCCTTAAGACTCATTTGGTGCCATGAAGATGGAAAGCTTCATGCACCAACTTATGCTTGAAAATAACTATCTACCTACTTGTAAGAACCCTCAATCCGAAGACCTCAAACACCATGAAAGGTGAAGAGAGATAGTGGGGGGTGAGGAAGATGAAGAGAATGAGAAGTTGCTTTATGAGAAAGAAGTATTCTCCTCACATAGCCACTCATAGATCATAGCATAGCTTAGCATAATTATAATGGATATTAAGAGAATGATAAGAGCGCATTGCATTAAGCACAGCTCTTGGTTGGATTTGCACTCCAGAGCCAAGAGATGGTGTCTATATCTTTACTTTTTTGAAGCTTGGAGAAGAAGGTGACTTCTTGAAACTCCCAAGCGAGAGAGATTAGGGGCTTGCACGTTGCAAGAATGAGAGAGAAAGAGAGGTTATTTTCACCTCCATACACTAGCATGAAGCTCATTGGACTTCCGTGAGCCTAGTCAAAGAGAGGCCTCCTGCAAACAAGCAAGTAATGTAGCATTTGGACAAGTTTCCTCCTTTCCGCTTTAGAGAGAGAGATAAAGTAATTAACTAATTAATATAAAGTTTCCTCCTTTCCGCTTTAGAGAGAGAGAGAGATAAAGTAATTAACTAATTAATCTAAATTATCATTAAGACTCCTTTAAGGCCATCCAATGGGATTAAGAAAAACAACATACTGAGCACACATAATATTTTAGGGCACCTTCACCTACACACTTTCTTCCACACTCTCTTTTGAGCTTCCACAAGAGCATATATCACTCTCATTGATCTTGCAAGCTCCCATTGCGTCAAAGCCTTCAAGCTTTCTTGATCTCTCCACTAGTAAGAGAAAGCAATCTATTCCCTTGAAGCTCTCAATATCACCATGATCCCTATGATCGCCATGCACTGAACTAGTTAAAGAGTGCATGAATGCGATCCATGTGTGTGCATGTGTGTGTGTGTGTGTGTGTGAGAGAGAGAGAGAGAGGGTGAAAAAACTCATCACAATCTGAGAGAGTCCCTTATATTTCTATCTGTTAAAGAATAAGGTGTGTACAAGTGATGGATGACCAGATGCCTTTGGCGCATTTGACTACGGTAAGAGGCACCTCAACAATGACAAAGAGAGTGGTTACATGCAAGTCTATCACATACTTATATATATCAATTTTTGTCTACATTGTGGGGCTTTGTGTGTGGCTCAGAGGTTTCCTTATTTACATTCATTTCTTACTCATGGTGGCCTTCTGGTTGGCTCTTGGAGTGCTTAGTCGATCATATCATGCATAAACTGTACATTAAGATAGGATTGTGGAGACTGCCACCTTTGCTTCTGAGGATGCTTCACATAATTTCTTTTTTACAGAGCTCTTACATTACTTCTTTCCAGAGCCGATGTCCAATTTGGCTTTCTTACGTGGGGAGCATTCTCATGGTTGATACATTGTCCTGATAATCAATTATTTCTAGAGGATGCTACCACAAATTTGATTTTTATGCTAACAACCTCACGGTATCTCATGGGTACCTTGAGTATGCTATCCACAAAGGATGCGCAACATGATGTTTCTTGGTTCCAAGATGAGGACTAAATTGCATACTACTTGTCATTACCTTGTGGAATGTTTGGTGAGCGAGCTGATGTCATGTTCTCGATGATACACCATCCTCTCCTATGGACATTCTAGTAGAGGTTTGTGGATGGATATTATCCACATTCTAGGTAGTGCCGGGCGCAAAGCGCGACACAAATCCTGACGGCCTCGTAAACGCCGAGAGCCGATGCACGCCGGGAGCCGATCACGGTGAAGCGAACAGGGGGGCACCACCTAACTTTGAGCAGTTAGGACACAGACAACGGTGATTTGAAATATCACAGACTCTACGTAGAGAGAGAGAGAAAGAGAGAGAGAGAGAGAGAGAGAGAGAGAGAGAGAGAGAGAGAGAGAGAGAGAGAGAGAGAGAGAGAGAGAGAGAGAGAGAGTAGACAGGTGATGAAAAACATCGGGGGTGTGAGGGAGAATTATTCTCTTGCCGTATTACAGAAACCTTATTTCCGGCGAGGTGGCAAATCATAGTGGTAGAGATAGAGAGAGAGATAGTGAGCCTACTTGGTGCGTTCTCTAGAGATGACTCACTGACACGAAGACCTTGCTAACATGAGTGTGCGTGCATCGACCGTTGGAGTCGAGATGTGGACATAGCTTCCTTTACATAGTACAATTCCCGAAGCAAACCACTACGCTAAGTCCCCTCTCCTATGATGCGAATGTTGTCAATTCCTCCCACTAAAATACTACCAAGTGCTGACCTCTCATGAACTTGCCCCCGCCCCCCGATAGTGACCTCTCAGTGACTTTTTATAGGTGTTGGCTGCTTTAGATTAGGATAAGCTGGTGCGATTAGGGTAATCTAATCAAGGGAGACAAAGCAAGGTGGTGGGCCCTAAGTGGTTGACCCTTACTTTGTCTTGGGAAATATCAGAAGGAAAACCTCTAGGTAGGCCTTTGTGACCATCACCTAGAGAGATGAGAATTTACAAATTTGGGATTTTTTACAAGATTTGGTTGAAACTGGAAAAAATGACGATAACCTACAGTTTTACTGAAGAGGGGGTCGTGGACGCAATGCCCGTGGATGGAGACTTTCTTGGTCTGTCCGTGTAGCGCATTCATCACTTTCGGGGTCAGCCGGGTCATGCCTTCGGCGTCTTTTCTTGTTTTGGTGTCGATGACGCGTGCTTTGGCCGTCTTCTCTTCTTTTGTCAATGTCGATCTCGTTCGGTTTTTCCTTCTTTGTATTGTGTGTGTATATGCGTGCATGTTTTTTATGTATGTATATGTATGTGCTTATATGTATGGGTATATGTGTGTGTTTGTATACATGAGCATGTGTGTGTGTGGGAATGGAGGTATAAGAGGGAGATTAGTTATATATATATATATATATATACATATATATATATATATATATAAATACTTTTATGCATGCTTGGCGTGTTCGTCTACACAGAACGAGGAGGAGGACGTGAGCGAGCGGGTGGGGGAATGGCAAGGGTTGAGGTGTGTGTGTGTGTGTGATAGAGAGAGAGAGAGTCTCTGTTTACTCTGCGGTGTGCGTGCCGGTTGTGAGCACAGCGTGAGAGAGAGAGGGATATGGGGTGAGGGGGCAAGGGAGGGAGTAGGTGAGAGAGTGGGGTGGTGTGTGTGTGGATAAGAGAGAGAAAGAGAGTTTCCTATCTATGCTTGCACGAGCTTAAGTCGGAGCGGTTGAGAGCAAGAGAGGGAGGGTGTGAGAGAGAGATGAGATGGCGAGCCAGTCTATGGACGACAGAGAGCGAGGGAAGGGGGGGGTTTGGCAATGAAGTGGGGTAAGGGTAGGGGTGTGTGGGTGAGAGAGAGAGAGGGAATATTATCCCCCTGTTTTGCATGGTATCTCAAGAAACAATAGGAGGGGAGAGAGTCAATGGGGTGGGGGAGAGGGAGAGGGAGTGTGTGGGCCAGGGGAATGGGAAGGTAAGGCTGAGTTTGTGTGTGTATAGATAAGCGAGAGAGAGAGAGAGAGAGAGAGAGAGAGAGAGAGAGAGAGAGAGAGGCCTCGGCTTCTTGTCAGCAATGAGGGAGATAGAGAGAGAGGACGACCGAGCACTGTGCCATGTGGGCCGCTGACAAGAGAGAGAGAGAAGGAGTTGTCAGCAAGAGATGAGAGAGAGAAGGAGTGGATGAGGGAGACAGAGTGTGTGCCAAGAAGGGAAAGAGGGGAAGAGGGAGGTGCTCAAGGAAAATGGCGGCCTGCTAGGCTGGGGTGTGGACGAGCTAGGGCCGTGGGGTGGACGAGGGCATTGCCGAGCCTTCCGACGGTGTCGCCAAAGCTTCGACAGAGAAAATATATATTTTTTTCTTTTTTTATTTGATTTCTCAAAATCGGCTATCATTAGCCCTCCCCTTTTGGCTAGAGGAATTCATGTCTCTAACCCTAACTCTGATCCTTCTTCAGCTGATCTATAGGAGCCGATATCGAGTTGCCTTCTGAACTAGCCATTCCATTTGGCCACTGGTGAGATTACTGGGATATTCATGAATCTGCAAGAGGTCCGGGTGATAGCTTGTTCCTTGGAATAGTGTCGGTTGATTAAATGGGGAGCCCATGGCTTCCAGAACTTTGTGCGAGTGTCCTCCTCGATCCCAATTGAAGAATAGGATTATCATCTGCAATGTCCAAATAATAAAATTTGCATGCCAAATAGGACCAAATTTGTAACCACCAGTAGTGAAAAGGGAAATGAGCATCTTGGCTCCTGCAAGGACATAACTAAAAATTATGATTCCCAAGAGTGTGCCAAGAATCCACCATATATGGCCGCCTTGTTGGTGGGGTGAGCCCCAGTTGTCTTCAAAATCTTGCTTACTATTGCGATTGGAAAAAATTGCAAGCATATCGTGCTTCTCTTGGGTGTGCTCAAACATGTTAGCTATCTTTTCTGATGTTGATAGTAAGCTACATACCTTGCGGCTTAAATAAAAATGTAACCCACTTATCTCTCTCCATAGAGAGGATACACTGTTTGTAAAAAATTGCACCAAATTGGGAATGAGGCCTTCATTCTTGCATTCTATAAGCCTTTTGTCTATCCATGGCTCCTTAACCCTTATCTCCATGGTGATCTTACCTCTATATGTTCTAGCGGTTAACCTTAACTGTAGGTTCGATGCATCCCATGCAAACACAATGCTGTGTTGTGGAGGAGTTTGGAACATCCTTAAAAGGTTTGCAAGATATTGATCATCAAACTTAATCTGAACATCCTTACATAAACTAGAGGCATTAACCATCTCCAAGTTTATAACACCTTTCAGTAGACTAGAGGCATTACCCATCTCTAAGTCAACGACCCTACACAATAAAGTCTTGCTTGGCTGCCAATCCCTTGGAGCAATATCCAACTCCAAACCTTCAGTCATTCTTACCTCTTTGTTATGGTCCTCTAGTGAAACTTCCTTGATGCACGATTCCTTTAGCTTGCTACACTGTCCTTGGTCCATGCTGGTGCACAGGCTTTTATTTTCAAAGCCCTCCCCTTTGCTTGATATGTTGTCCATCTTCTACAAAGCCTTGCTAACAGGTCGGTTTTCCTCTTCTCTTTTTCTTTACATGCTCTTTGCATTCCTCTTACTCTAACGAGGCCTAATCAACACTTTACGCCTTCTTACCCTTACTGCTCAATGCTGTCAATTGATCGCTTTGGTGCCTATTTCATCCAGGGTTAAAGATGTACTCTCATTTGTAACACAATTTTCTTGACTTACCTCCCCCACTGGGGTAGCATCTTTTGATTCTTTAACCTCTTGTTCCACTGCTTCAGTCCTTGGAACAAACTTCTCGCTTGATCCTTCTTCTGTTATCTTCAACTTGACCTCCTCTCCAAGACCAATGATACTTGGTGTGCGGGTGCCATTTGGTGGTGGGCGTAGGATGAGTGTAAGTGGTGATTGTGGTGGTGGTTGCATCGGTGGTTGTAGAATTAAACTGGTGGGGCTAGATGTGTTTGCACGGTTGGTGGTGGGATTTGAACAGGTGAGATTGGTTGCCTGGTGGTGGTGGTCTTGCCCTCGGTGGAGAGATCTAATTCGGTCTCCCTCCTCTATTGAAGTTGTGCCTTCTTGGATGTGGGCAATAGTACATGCTATGGCTGTCTTCTCCGCAATTATAGCCGTGGTACTCTTGGTTTTTACTTCGTTGTTCTCTTCCTTGTTTTGGATTTCTGATAGGTGCATTTCCTTGCTACACCAGATGCACGGATAAACTCTCGAGTTGGGTAGTGATCATGCGACTTAGCAAGTCTTGCTGCTGTTCTGATGCCTCTTGTGGTTGGACTCTATGAACGACTGTTATAGTCACTAGGGTTAGTCGGATTGAGCTCGATTCCTCTGACTCTTTGACTCTTGCTTGCATCTGCAACTTCTTGTCTTTAAGGCGGGCTACTTCCACCGCCACTCATATGTAGCAGGAAACCTTCCCTTCCCCTTCTCCTTAAGCAGCGACCACAAGCTAGCAATGAAACGGTCCTTTTTCAAAAAATTAGGCTCTCCTTCACCTTCCTCCAGTGAGGCAACCCATCTCTCCCATAAGTCCACAAACTTGGACTCATAAGTGGCATACTCTAGCAGACCTCCCTGCTTTAATTTCGTCAGTAGCTGCGATAACTTTTCTAAGGTTGTGTCTCCACCAAACCTCTTCACAAAGGCAGCACGTAGTATATCACATGCATTCTTGGTAGCTTGAGGAAAAGCATTGTACCAAGACTTGTCCTCTACTTTCATCAGTAGAGGAAAGATTCATAGTCGTGAGGCGTGGTCATCCTTGTTGGAAACCACACAAGCGATGTCGAAATCATCTAGAAAGTCAGTGGTGATGTCTTCTCCCTTCTTTCCACTGAACGTGGGGAAAGAAACACCTGCCATGGTAGTGACTCAGGAAATTACAAACTTTTTTTTCTTTTCTTTATATATATTAATGAGAGTAGCAGCTCATAGCGGTTTTTTACAGGGTTGGGTGGATAGGTTAAAACAAGATAAATATGGGAACATTGAAGGAGTGGTGGTAATCCAATATGGGGAGAATAATAGGGTTTAGGGAATTAAGGATTTATCCTAGCACCACAGCACCAAATAGATACACAATCTTACGTTGGTAGAAGATCTTCCTATCTATATAAATATTCACATGCATATGTTGTAAGAATCTAAACGAGAATGTTGTCGGCCCATTTTCCATCATGTAAAGCGGGTGAAGCACTTACTTATACTCTGACCATGTCGGTGTTGATGAGTCGGCACATCCACAGGAGGTCATCGCCTTTCATAGGCTCTACCTTTCCTTCGTCGCTCAGCACGTACAAGGTCATGGCGACGCGCCTGACTACTCCCAGTCTTTTAGCTAGCAGCAACTGCAGATAATTACCATAGTCGGCGCATTGCATGAACTCTACTCCATTCATCTGTAACACATCTCCAGCACACTAGGTTTCATCCGTGGTGGAGAGTTTCTTCACGATAAGTTGTATGGGAAGAGGAGAAAGACCCTCTACCTATCCTCCAAAACAGCAATAATAGTAGCCAAACCACTCCTCCCTAGGGCATGGAAATATTCTCACCACTTTTGCTTCAGGATTGTCTAAATGGACTGGCAGTACTCGCATGTGTCGTGAAAATTGATAGAAGAACTTACTCCGTTTAGCCTCAGATGACCTTCTCTTTTGCAAACTGGATACGACCTGGCTCTCCCAGCTTTAAGTACTCACTTGGCAGATACTTCTTTCCTTGGGGTCATGTGTTTCCAGACTGGCTTAGCCTTTCCTTACCTTTGGCTCGAGCAGCCCCTTTAGGCCATTTTGGAGTAGATATTATACCTTTGATTGTAGTTTCCTTAGGGAAGAGAGGCCTTACCGTTTTCTTTCCTCCTTTGGTATGGACAACCTCCTCGTGGTGAATGTCAATGTAGATGATTTCAAGACCTTCGCTGCCTTCATTGCTGGCACTCATTGACAGTGTGCTTTGTTTGACAATAGTGATAGCACTTCATAGACTTCCCACATGATGCTCTCAATTTGTGGTTAGAACAAGCAACACGAGATGGGGAGCTTACCTCTTGAGTACTGAAGATACTGCATCCTGGCAGTAGTACTTCAATGAAGGTGGTTAGTGCCTCTTTAGTCTCCTCCTCTTCCATCCTCCAGTTAGAGAATTCCTTCAGCCATTCGTCCATGATTGATCATGTGTGTTATTTTCAGCATTATAAAATAAAGGTTTTTGAGAAGACCTCCTCAATGGGGGCACCAAATGACAAGCGCAAAGCGCGACACGAATCTCAACATCCTCGCAAACACTGGGAGATGATGCATGCCACGAGCCGGTAAAGGGGAAGCGAACAGGGGGGCACCACCTAGTTTTGAGTGCCAAGGACACAGATGACGATGATTTGAAATATCATGGACTCTATGCAGGGGAGAGAGAGAGAGAGAGAGAGAGAGAGAGAGTAGACTAGTGATGAAAACCCTCGGGGGTGTGAGGGAGAATTTTTCTTTGCAATATTTATAGCAACCTTATTTCCGGAGAGGTGGCAAATCATAGTGGTAGAGGTAGAGAGAGATAGTGAGCCTACTTGGTGCGTTCTCTAGAGATGACTCACTGACACGAAGACCTTACTAACATGAGTGTGTGTGCATCGATCGTTGGAGTCCAGATGTGGACATAGATTCCTTTACATAGTAAAATTCCCAAAGCAAACCACTACGCTACGTCTCCTCTCCTGTGATGCAAATGTTGTCAATTCCTCCCACCAAAATACAACCAAGTGTTGACCTCTCATGAACTCCCCCCCCCCCCCCCCCCCCCCCCCCCCCCCCCCCCCCCGCCCATAGTGACCTCTCAGTGCCTTTTTATAGGTGCTGGCTGCTTTAGATTAGGGTAAGCTGGTGAGATTAGGGTAATCTAATCAAGGGAGACAAAGAAAGGCAGTGGGCCCTAAGTGGTTGACCCTTGCTTTGTCTTGGGAAATATTATAAGGAAAACCTCTAGGTGGGACTTTTTGGCCATCACCTAGAGAGATGAGAATTTACAAATTTGGGATTTTTTACAAGATTTGGTTGAAAGTTGAAAAAATGATGATAACCTACGGTTTTACTGAAGAGGGCATCGTGGACGTGATGCCGGTGGATGGTGGCTTTGTTGGTGCATCGGTGTAGCGCATTCATCACTTTTGGGGTCGGTCAGGGCATGCCTTTGGCGCCTTTACTTGTTTCAATGTTGGTGATGCGTGCTTTGGCCATCTTCTCTTCTTTTGTCAATGTTGATGTTTTTCGGTTTTTCCTTCTTTGTGTTGTGTGCGTATATGTGTGCCTCTTTTTTATGTATGCATATGTATGTGCTTATATGTATGGGTTTGTATATGTGAGTGTGTGTGTGTATGTGGGAACGGAGGTATAAGAGGGATATTAGTTATTTATATATATATATATATATATATATATATTTATGCATGCTTGGCGTGTTTGTCTACACAGAACGAGGGGGAGGACGTGAGCGAGCGGGTGGGGGAATTGCAAGGGTTGAGGTGTGTGTGTGTGTGTGTGATAGAGAGAGAGAGTCTCTGTTTACTCTACGGCACACCTGTGGCTGTGAGCACAGTGCAAGAGAGAGGGAGATGGGGTGAGGTGGCGAGGGAGGGAATAGGTGAGGGAGTGGGGTGTGTGTGTGTGGATAGGAGAGAGAGAGAGAGAGAGAGAGAGAGAGATAGAGATAGAGAGAGAGAGAGAGAGAGAGAGTTTCGTATCTGCACCTGCACGAGCCTAACCGAGAGCGGCTAAGAGCGAGAGAGCGAGGGTGAGAGAGAGAGATTGCGGGCTAGCCTACGGCCGACAGAGAGCGAAGGAAGGGGGGGGGGGGGGGGGTGGCAATGAAGTGGGCTAAGGGTAGGGGTGTGTGGGTGAGGGAGAGAGGGAATATTATCCCCCTGTTTTGCATGGTATCTCAAGAAATGATAGGAGGGGAGAGAGTCAATGGGGTGGGGGAGAGGGAGAGGGAATGTGCGGGCCAAGGGAATGGAAAGGTAAGGCTGAGTGTGTGTGTGTAGATAAGAGAGAGAGAGAGAGAGAGAGAGAGAGAGAGACACTGGAAAAAAAGAGAGAGGCCTCAGCTTCTTGTAGGCAATGAGGGAGATAGAGACAGAGGGAGATAGAGACAGCGGACGGCCGAGCACTATTCCATGTGGGCCTCCGACAAGAGAGCGAGAGAAGGAGTTGGCAGTGAGAGATGAGAGAGAGAAGGAGTGGATGAGGGAGAGAGAGTGTGTGCCGAGAAGGGAAAGAGGGAGGTGCACATGGAAAATGGAGGCCTCCTACGCTGGGGTATGGACGATCTAGGGCCGTCGGGTGGACAAGGCATTGCCGAGCCTTACGACGGCATCGCCAAGGCTTCGGTAGAGCAAGCATAATTTTTTTCTTCTTTTCTTTGATTTTCAAAAATTGGCTATCATTAGTTAGTGATATCCAATAGTGTATTCCTTGAGGGCATCCAAGGATCATAGGTTTTTCTTTATCAAATGATGGGGTTAGACCAACATGTCTTTATGTTTTATCATAGTCCACATGCAGTGGCATTCCTCCCCACCACAATGGCTCATCTTGCACTCCTCCCATATCCTAATTTGAGGAGTTGTGTATGGGGAATTCTTCCATATCCACCTTTGGTATTTATAGCTCTATATATCTTGTGTGATAGGCTTCTTCTAGCATCTCCTAGGTTCTTATGTACTCAATTCATTGAGATGATCTTTTCATGTGTGTGTGTGAGACAGAGAGAGAGATGCATGCTCATGTGTGTGTGTGTGTGGTATATGGGTGTGTCAGAGCATATATTAGTACCTAGTTCTACACCCACTATTCGGCACTGATGATCTTGTTTGAGATGTTACATTATTTAGTTAATACTATGCACGATGGAGCTAGTGGTTATATTGTTTTGTGAATGACTTATACCATGAGTGTATATCTTGCATTTTTCTTTAGAGGGGAATTTTGGATAATTCTAGATTCATCTAGATATATCTTTTAGTCATATAGCAGACATACACACTTTACAATTGTGAGTTTTTGTCTAAGGTATGACGATGTCGGGGGATATGTGCTCAAAACATGAGCCGAGAACCGGGCCTCTAGCTGTGAGAAGTTTGAAAGAGAAAGAATAGCAGACACTCAAAGCTATGAAAATCACCATAATCTTCAATTAATCAATTCAAGCTCTAAGTACAATGTAATTGATAGCCAAGACAGGCTATTAGCTGCACAAACACTTGGATTAATTGGTAAATAGATTGAGCTCCCTTCATAGATTAGCCGGGCCGTTAATGACATGGGGACTTAATAAAACAACTAATTAATCTTCAGACTTATGATGGTGATGGAAAACTTTGCCTATCACTTTGCCTGCTTCAACTACCTTCAAGATTCTACAAGCTTCATTTAAGTTAACTGTGCTGATCATCATGCTTCATTTATTGTCAACTGTTCTGCAACTTCTTGCTTTGTGCGCTTTGCACTACCTTAATTTCCAAAATAATCTTCAACTTTCTTATCTCATTGTTTTTCTTTGATTGCAGTCGTTCTTTATATGTCCTTGGTGCTTTCTCTTTCCCAGTCCAAGAGAGAGAAAGAGGTTTTCCTTGCTTTTTCTCCTATATCAAGAGAGAGAGAGAGAGAGAGAGAGAGAGCTTCTCCTTTCCTTGCCTCTCCGACTCCTTGCTTAGAATCAAGAGTGAGAGAGAGAGAGAGAGAGTGGCTCCTTTCCTTGCCTCTCCGACTCCATCATGCTATTTCCCTTTGGTGTCATGCTGCCTTCTCACTTCAAGGTAGAGAGGGAGAGAGAGATCACCCATTGATGCCCTTCAACCCTTCGTTGTTGCTTCAAGGTTGAGAGAGAGAGAGAGAGAGAGAGAGAGAGAGATAAAACCGTGTTCTTCTTCCTCGCAAGTTCAAGGCAGCTTCCAAGACCTTCCTTCCTTCCATGTCTTTCCATACTCCAATTCCCTATTCCCCTCCTTGTCGTGGCTTTAGAGAGAGAGAGAGAGAGCAAGAAAAGAAACTCCTTCCCCTCATGCTTTCCCCTTCACTTGCTTCCCCTCCCTTGTTTATGTCCTCCTCCCTTCGTTGATGCCCCCAAAATTAGGCCCCACCATGCAGTTATGGTGCCGTGACTAACATGGCATGGGAGCGGCAGTTATGACATGGCATGGACAAAATTGGAGCCGAACAATTTTCGTTGGGAATGGTACCGGCTGGGGCACCCTGGCGATCTGAGCAAGCTTTTCTTTTCATGCGAGTGCATCCCAGCATTCTACGGCTCTACACGAGTGCTTCCTCCTCCCCCACACTGTCGTTGCACCTGTGTTTCCCTTTTCCACTTTCATTCACACCAAAATAAAAACCCTTTCTGACTTGGGCGGCCTTTCCACTTCTTGGGTGGCCACTAAATTGTCCTTAGACGGGTGGCCCCAAAAGGGCACCACATTTGGCATGCATTGATTGATTGGGCGACCAATATCAACTGGCTCCATTGGGTGACTAGACAATTTGTAAGGGCACCACATTTTGTACACATATTGGGAAAAGCATTGCTAAGCAAAACATCTTTCACCAGCAGCCCCTATCAAGCAATCTGAACATGAGTCTCATTGCCCATATCAAGATCTTGAACAGCAAGAGACGACCTTTAAAAAGAAATTCCACTCAAACACTTATTGTGCTCTCTGAAGTGCATCACATTCGGCATACATCTGAGCCAAAGCACTACTAAATCATTGTATTCAGCATAGTTATTGGCCAAATCATCATCCAAGCATCACATTTAGTATACGCACTGGCCAGAGCATTACCATGCTTCCATAATTGTTGACCTAAGCAGTGCCAAGCTCCATTTTTGCCTACTGAGCACACCCAGCTACCAATGCACTGCAAATGATGACATTCTGGAAAAGATTCTCCTTGAGCACTTATTCTACTGCATTCAAAACCCTAGCTAGAACTCAAAACTCCTAGACGGCACACCGAGCGAGCGGACCAGATTGGTACGGAATCAGCCCCCGATGAAATTTAATCTGGCGATATCTTGGTAACCGTAACTCTAGTCATTGATCTAAAAATACAAACACACTCCACAAAGTGAGAACTTCCGGCTTATGCATTCATTACATCTATGTCCCCTCAGTTGCAGTTACCCAATCCGGTATGGATTTGCAATCGACTTAAACTTCAAACTGCAATAACTTTTGCATTGTAGCTCCAGTGGATGAGCCATAAAGATAAGCTGATAGAGCACTTCAAGCACTACAGTTCTAGATCATAATCTCCCATCTCTTCTCACTTCAAGAATACTTCTTTTTAACATCATCAAGGAATATGTTGGCCCTTTAAAGCCGCATATGGCATACATTAATCATCAAACCTTGCATGTTATCAAGCCTTGATCACTAATAAATAATCAAGTAGACTTCAATCAAGCACAATGTGCATCCTTGTAATAATTTTCCCATCATGGAAGTGGAGCTTCACAATAACGAGCTGATATTGTACCGATTCATATGGCCTATCAACTCTCATATTTTTGTGTTGATCTTTCTTCCTTAATGCTTTTACTAGTGCTAGGATTTATTATGGTTGAGTTAACTTGCATCAATGGAGTTATAATAGGAACTCAGTATGTAGATGTTTATATTGATGTATGCTTGTGTATAGGTATATGGGAGCCATAGTTACCAAGAAACTCAATGTTGGGGCTTATCTGATAGGAAACATCATTTCCAAAGTTCCCCATTTCTTGTTTTTGTTTTATCATTTCTTCAAGGATTTCTAAATATTTCATACACACTCTCTATCTTTAAAAAGACGTTACTTGTTTTTGTTATGTCATTTCTTCAAGAATTTCTAAACATTTCGTACATATACACATTTCATACACAATATATCTCAAAAAAATCATTTCTAAACTATTTCAGTCAACTGAGTAAGATGTTTTTGTCTTTGATGGCTTTGCCACTCTCATTCACATTCCACATTAAGGATCATTTAGTACCTAGTTCTACATCCACTATTCAACACTCATGATGTTAAGAGGGGATGTCAAAAGATTTAGTCAATACTATGCACGATGCTCTAATAAACTTGGCCACTGCAAGTCAAAGATCAATAGCAACACACCAACAAAAACTGTAAATAAGTTAACCAAACCTAAATAGAGGGAGAGAGAAGAGGACAGTGGAGAGGGAATGGAAAATTTTTATCCCCAAATGAACTGTCCCCAAAGACTTGCATCCGTTTTGGTATTTATTTAGTTCTCTTTGCAGAGGTAGAAGTCCATAAGGGTCAAGTCTTCAGAGAGAATCTCGGTGTAGAGTGTTGAGAAGTTGATTCTTAGAGAGCTTTATATTTGTGAAGCAATACCAAAGAAATACCAAAGGGGGCACCGGTATTTAGGGAAAGCGCATCTACAGATTAAACTCCACAGACTTGTGTCAACCCTCCTATCTCTCTCTTTCTCTTTCTCTCTCTCTCTCTCTCTCTCTCTCTCTCTCTCTCTCTCTATCTCTATCTCTATCTCTATCCAAGTTTAGTTCAATTAACGATAGTTCATGTTCACGTGTTGTTATCAATACTTGGCCTGGAGTGATCAAGTCTATCACAGTGGTATTGAAGCCTTTTTCCAAGGAGTCAAGATATTTTGATAGAGCTATGTAGAAATGTCAACTACAGATTTTGCACCTGCATGAAAGGAATGATCAAGTGCCCTTAGGACCTAAAATATGTGAATTACATGAAGGAGTATGCACTTGGTAAGGCACACTTTAGATGGTGCGAGGCCATCCATTCTCCTCTCAAGTTGATGATGAAGTAGAAAGGCAAAGCCAAGTGCAAAAAAACTGTGTTCATTTCAAGGATGACCTAAAATTTTCTTTGTCTTTTGAGAGTTCCAATAGTTTGTGTGCCTCTAGTTCTAGTGAGGGTGAGAAGAATCCAAGAAAACAAAGTAAAAGCAAGAAAATGAGATCCAAGAAAAAGCCTAAAAATCATAGAAAGAAGGATGGAGGTCAAGGAGTGAAGTTGGAGACATTTTCAAGATACAAGGACACCCATCTCCTAGATTTGGTTCTAGGTTCCACCCAAGGATATTTCATTTTAGATTTACCTACATTGGGTGATTTAGTTACACAGATAGATACTATTGGAAGAGTATGGTAGTTATCCATGATCTATGTGTTCTCCCTTTGGGGGGGATAAGGAGACAGCTTGGGGGTCAGTTTCCACGGACTACTTCCTTTGGTTCTGGTGCCTCCATGTGCAGTGGAGAGGATTGATAGTCTATTGTTTGACTTACTAAAGCACCTTGTGTGTCTCTTGCAGAGGTTGGGTGCATGATCTCTTGTCATCTTAGCTGCAATCTCAACATTGATTCGTGTTCATTTCTATTAGATGTTTTTTTCAAATTCACTTTGAGAGTGGGATGATATTCTCTCTTCTCCATAAGTGCCTTATTCATGTACATGGCATTGTAGGTGTTCTAAAGCGTATTCAAGGTGTCCAATGGATTGCAAGGCAGTTATTATAGGTTTGGAGACTTCAAGCAAGAAAGTCAATAGCAAGATATGATCAAAAACTACAAATAATTGAACTTGAATAGAGAGAGAGAGAGAGAGAGAGAGAGAGAGAGAGAGAGAGAGAGAGAGAGAGAGAGAGAGAGAGAGAGAGAGAGAGAGTCAACATGGCAAAAGTTTTGAACCAAGATATGTTGTCCCCAAATACTGGCCAATGTTTTTGAGCCAAGCTGCATTATCTCCAAATACAGGGCAATGTTTTTGCATTAGTCCACCCAATGTTTTGCATCAGAATATCATCCCAATGTTTACATAATTTCACCCAACATTTTTACATTAGATCAGCGTAGTGTTATGCATCAAATTAGCCCAACATTTGTGCTTTAGATCCACCCTATCTCTCTCTCTCTCTCTCTCTCTCTCTCTCTCTCTCTCTCACTCTCTCTCTCTCTCTCTCTCTCTCTCTCTCTCTCTCTCTCTCTCTCTCTCTCTCTCTCTCTCTCTCTCTCTCTCACACACACACACACACACACACACACACACACACACACACACACACACACACACACACACACACACTGTGTTTAGTTTAGTTTTTCTCTCAAGTGAAGTAAAGTAACCTTATGTATGTGCAAAATAGTAGATCCGTGTTAAAATCCTCAAACCCCTTCAATATGCGCTATACGAGAGTAAGCTTTTTTGTAGAGCCAATAGATTTTGGAGAATGTCTATTGGGGAATCTCAATAGAGTGGAAAAAAAAATTATTTTTGTTTCAGGGATGACCCAATTTTCTTCAAGGAGTTCCAACTGTTTATCTTCCTTTAGTTCCCATTGGGAATGAGAAAAAGAAAAAGTAGCAAAGTAAAAGTAAGAAAGTAGATCCAAGAAAAGTCGAAAAAGCAATCTAGTATATTTTTTTCATGTTTGAGAGAGAGAGAGAGAGAGAGAGAGAGAGAGAGAGAGAGAGAGAGAGAGAGAGAGAGAGAGAGAGAGAGAGAGAGAGAGAGATTTTGTCCACGGAGGTCAGACATGACCTATGGGACAATCACAAAAGCATTACATTGAATCTTTGCTTCTAAGTGAAGCGACCGAATAAATATCAATTAAGGACTGAGGGTCCGATCATCAACATAAAAGAAAAGGAGGAAAGAAACAGGATCTAAGGGGGGTCACGTAGAGCCTTTTTAGGGGCTTGGAAATTTTAAATGATGGCTTTACCGCCCCTGTATACTGCCCATCTACCTTGCTTACGAGCTTCATGCATGCATCTTCTTGAGCTCATTCTTTTTTATCTTCAATTGACTTGTTGTTAGCTCCTCACTAATCCACCTTTATCCCTTTGAGGAGTTGAGATTGTCGAAGTAACTGCATCTTATCCTTTTGGTCCTTGAAAATGAGAAGATAATGCTTGGGTGGCACTTGCCTGTTTGTGTCCTTGATCCAAGAAACCGTTTCAGGTTTGATGTTGATTGGTTGAAGGACGTCATTGAGCTTGGTGATTTCTTCCTCGAGAGTGTCATCGGTGGTGCACCATGGCAAGGGAAACCCACCAATGCGAACCTTGAGGGTATTTTTTCTTGGAGTCTTTGCTCGTGGAACTTTACTGTCACGCAAGTTTGTACTTCAGCAAAAGCGATCGATTGGGCTTGAGTGACCTTTGCCTCCACTTATTTTACTTTGTTGGTGGCCAGATAGACCATGGAGTCGAAGCGTGCCTTGAGATTTCTAAGGCGAGCTTTAAGGTCATAATCTCCTCCGTAACCCGATCAAGGGCTGTTTGGAGATGTACAATTTGAATGAGCTTGCTAGGGGCTACTACGACAGCCACAAAAATTCGTCGGACCCTTGTGGTGAGCTTTTGGGTATTCATCTTATGTGTTGCAACGTGACCAGGCTCTGAGAAAAGTGACTTTGTCAAACCCCTAAGGTTAAATCTTTGCAATAAAGAATGGTTTTATGAAGGGCATGACGCTACAGGCAGGGTGATTGTGTCGTGGCGACCATAAGAAAATGGGGTGAGCATGGCACAATGAGTAGAGACTGGCACAGGAGCACATGACAGCTCGGGACAATAGGGCTACAATCGGCAGGCGAGCCAACTGGACGCGATAGGGGCACGGCAAGTAAATGAGACCTGGGGAGATAGGGCTACAGAGATATGAAATAAAACAAAATGTACTATCAACATTTGCAAAAGACCCAAATGACCTATAAAACACTAAATTTATACAACCATCATTTGAGTGATACCAATGTCTGCGATAGAAACTAAGTATCAAAATATAATGAAATTGTAATGAAACTAGACAAAATATCTCTAACATAGATGTGTAGGAAATACTAAAAAGGCAGGTATGAAACCATCTGCATACTATCCCTATGTATCAAGCAATGTGATCTGTAATGTAAAGTAAGCATATAGACACCCAAGCAAGAATTAGCATACACCACATGAACAAAAAATGAAACATAGAACCATATGACACTCATAATAATAGACTCTTTTAAAACATCACTTGAAGAGCTTGAAACGTCCTTAGATATAAATTAAACTAGTTGTTGGGTACATGATGAAGAGCTTGAGAAGACCTATTTAAGACAAAATCAAATCTACAAGTAGCCACACAAGGCTATGACCATAAGACGTCCCCCTCAACCCACCCGGAGTTAGTAATATTTAAATAAATCAATGAAAAAATTCAAATAAGAAGAGTTCGTTCTTATTGATGTAAATTCTTCTCCTACTAAATGGATCAAAGTGCTCATTGTCTTCTACAATAGTTAGTCTTTATGGTTCAATCAAACTTGGGAAGAGTTCAATGCTCTAGTCAATCTCTTTGTTGTTCCTCATTGCTTCTTGAAGCTCTTCAATTGTTGTCAATTACAGATCAAGAGAGAGAGTTTCTGGAAAATCAAATGGTGGTTGAGGCTGTCCAAAAGTCTCAATGTTCAACCCTAAGTCAAGACCTTCCATTTCACCATCCGTTGCCGCTTGGTTTCGCTCTCTTATTGTGTTAGACTAGTCATCATGTGCTAATGATAGAAGGATATGGGGATGTGTGTAAGTCATGTTGTTCTCAAAAACATTATCTTTGATTTCCTCTTCTGCGATCCAAGTTCCATTTGTGGTATCAAATATTTGATGTCCTAGAGGATTGACATAAACCACTTGTCTTCATAGACAAAGAAAATTTGGGAAAGTGTAGGATAAATCCTACTCACAATGTGCCACAAAATCTATAGCCCTTTGTGCTATTTGTAGTGGTTTTGAAGAATTCACTGACCAAAAATGAGATGGCTTATCTAATTGTAGCTCTAGCCTCTTCACACTCAACACAAAACTAATCAATCTCCAATACAATGCGTTTTAAAATAAGATATCAAAAATACCTTAGATAAAACTTATAAGCCAACAATGTCAAACATTTTTTATGACGTTAAATTATTATTACCCACTTTCAAATAAGGAAGTTTAGTTCATAAATATCAACTGCAATTCTGTCATCAATAGGGTTTATATCTCTTGCACTTGCACGTGATTTCTGTCTAAAAAATGAAACAAGACAAGAATCAATTCAAAACCTTCATAAATATACAATCATAGCATAATTATTACTGTTTATTGAGAGATAAAGCAAATGTCTATCTACTTGTCAATCGTTTTTTCCCTTCTAGAATTTTATCTCTGTTAGTATCTTGTGTGTAGACTACGAATGTCATGTAACAAAAGAGAAAGGAAGTGACAACAAACTTATCCCAAAAACAACAATGCAAAGCTCAGGCAAGAAAAAATCCCACGCACTATGGTTTGGGAGACAAAGCAGCTCGGAAAGATAAATATGTATGTAATTTTTAATTGTGCAAGTTCTATATAAGAGATGCTTTAGCTTATGAAACTGTTTTGGTTATTTTTAACTTCATTCTACTAGAGAGATGTTCAAGTACTAAGAGAGACACATAGAGTTTGATACTAGGTGATGGTTATCTCTCATGAGCAATTTGACTCTACAAGCGATAAGTATAGTTAATGAATATTGTAGTTATTGATTTACCTAAGTCAGTCTTGGTTTTTCTAGAGTTAGAGCGATAAAACTTATGTACCTCTGGACAAGGAAGATGAGGACTTACATTGATAGATCCCTTTTTTGTAGTCCTCTTTTATGAGTACACATATGGCACAACAAACTCTCATTTGTACATGAAGCCTCAAACCTCAAATTCTACGAAGCCTAAATTGCATCTTCAACCTCAAAATTTATCCAGCCAATTTTGAGCACCTTTCATGCTTTCAAAAGTGCATCATAATCAAACATTGCATAGAACAAACAACCTAAAATTTTATGTATACAACTAGTCTAAGCCGAATATCAGAAAAACGAAGAGGATTTTGCAAAGTTAGAGATCACATCAAAAGGTAAGGGGGCCAAAGCATGCATTGGTGGTACCAAAAAGGGGTGTCTTAAACAGTCCTTTGGTAGCACTTTACAGGCCCCATCTTCATGTGTTACATGTAAAATAAACTAGAACGTTATATATCAATGGATAGATTTTTTCATGTAGAATCGAAAAATATAAAGCTCATCAGTTTTTTAAAAAGAAAAACTACCGGTCGCCATTTTTTTTTAATATAAAAAAAAACGGAGAGGATTTTGCAAAGTTAGAGATCACATCAAAAGGTAAGGGGGCCAAAAGCATGTATTGGTGGTACCAAAAATGGGTGTCTTGGACACTCCTTTGGTAGCACTTTACAAGCCCCATCTTCATGTGTTACATGTAAAATAAACCAAAATGTTATATATCAATGGATATATTTTTTCATGTAGAATCTAAAAGTATAAAGTTCGTCAAGTTTTGAGTTTTTTTGAAAAAAAACTACCGGTCTCCACTTTTTCTAAAGGGTACCACCAAAAGGTGCAAAAAGTGGTACCACCAATACATGATTTTACCCAAGGGTGTATTGAGATAGAGAGATAGATAGATAGACAGATAGATAGACAGATTAATTATCATCCTCGGAGGTCAAATATGACCTATGGGACCAAATACACAAATTACAAAGGTAGCTCCATCATATGATTGGTACAACGCAATTGGTGGGTGTAAAGACTCGACGTGGGAGTACTAGCTTTTAAGGGATTCATACAAATGGGCACATGAGCCGCGTATCCTAAAATGGGAAGGAGGGGGACAAAATGACAAAACAAGGGGGAAAAATCCTAAGTGGTTATTGTTGCTGGTAGCAACGCGGTCTTCTTGGGAGTTCAAAAAACCTAAAGGAGAGCTCGACCATCTCAATAGACTACCCACTTTCCTTGTTTACGAGGCTCATGCATTTTCTTGAGCTCGCTTCGTTTGAGTTTGAGTTGGTTTGTAGTTAACTCCTTGGCGATCCAAAAATTTGTTCCCTTGAGGAGGCGGGATTGGCGTAAAAGCCTCAACCGCTCTTCTTTGTCCTTGAAGGTAAGTGTGCATTGCCCAGGTGGCAAGCATCTGTTTGTGTTGTTGAGCCAAGAGACTGTGTTGGGCTCAATAGTGATTGGCTGCACAATGTCATTTAGCTTGATGATTGCTTCTTTGAGAGTGTCCTCGGTGCACCATGGTGATGGGAGCCCTCCGATCCTTACTTTAAGACCGAGGGATTCACGTAGTTGGCGTTCTTGGAAGGCGGCCTTTAACTCGGTGCAGATATTTTGTGTGATGCCTTCTATGACTTCTTGCACTTCCTTTTGGACCTTTGTGATAGACTCCACAATGGAGGCTTCAACCTGTCGTGTTTTTGTAAGGAGAGCCTATCTTTCTTCTTCTTTTGTAACCTCGAGCTTGTGTAGGCATTTCTCGAGGGCTATGTTTTCCCTAATGAGCTCTTGGATTGGGTCTCAAGAGCCTAGATTTTGGCTTCTTGGCGGGCGAAGGAGTCCTTCCTAGGGGCAGCTACCACAGCAAGAAAAATTTTGCTAGCACATGAAGCCAGAGTGCTAGGAGTAGTCATTGTCGCAAAACTGCATGCGATTTGATGTTGCGGGTCAAAATACCTAACCCACAAACGAAAAGACTAAGTGGTTGAAGTCCAAGGCGGAGGGCTGAGTCAGCGGACAAGGTTTATCGAGGGTGACTGTTGCTGCTGATTTTTGTGACTGTCGTTGCTGAGTAGTGCTCGAGGGCCTATGTAGTGCTCAACAGGCTGGGCAGAGTGCCAAGGACGACTGAGGTCACAGCTTTGAACAGACTACCGAGGAGGACAGAGTGGCATTACTGAAGCTGAAGGCCTGTGTACTGCTCGATGGGCTGGGCAGCGTTCTGAGGAGGACAGGCGCAACTTCGAGGAGAGTACCGAGGATGACAGTGTAGCAGCAGCTCCAAGCGGGGCCGACCTGTTATTGCTGGTGTGAGGGGGGTAGAAGATAGAATGTAACCCCCCCACAAGGAACTGCCCTGCACCCAGTGGGGAGTTGTGGCAGTAGAGCCTTGGCAAAACCCTAGCAGAGAGGGAAACACAGAGAGAGAGAGAGAGAGAGAGAGAGAGAGAGAGAGAGAATATAGGATGTGGGTGGAAAAAATATCCTCAATGTGAGAGAGACCCTTATAATTATATTTCTATTAAATAATAAGGTGTGTATAAGCGATGGGCAATTTAACACTTCTGTCGCATCCAACCGGGGTGGTAAGAGGCCCACTTTCTTTACCCCAATAAGGATAGATAAAGTGGTTACATGTAGGTTTATCTCATGATTTTTCACATAAATTTTGGTCTATGTTGTGGTCTTTGTGATGGCTCAAAGGATGTTGGATTTAGGGTTGCAGAGAAATACACACAGCTTGGAGAAGACAAAGGAAGCTCAAGGCACACAATAGAGAGTGTGTTACTTAGTGTGCAATGGAAAGATAGATAGACATAGAATGATGGGCATATACATGATCCTCGGGGGAAAAAACCTCCTAAAGAGGGAAGAACTGCCCCGGCGGTCCCAGTGTGTTCACACACATCACTACTACATGTATATGGTAACAAATCCCCCTGGAGTGATGCGGTGAACGAGAGCTGGCACATGAGTAAAGGGAAGTGCCATGCCCTAAGGACATGATTAATCCACAAAGGGGAGTAAGCCCAAGCCTTTGCAGAAAGCTTTGAGCTTCTCACAAGACAATGCCTTTGTGAAAAGATTTGCAAGGTTGTCCTGCGTTGGCACATAAGCCAAGCTGATCTGTCCTGCTGAGATCCTCTCCCTGACATAGTGGTAATGCACCTCAATGTGCTTTGTGCGAGCATGAAAAATTGGGTTCCTTGCAACTTCCAATGTGCTCTCATTGTTACTGTAGATACTGTTGGCAGTGTCTTGTCCAACACCCAAATCAACCATAAGGCGTCTGAGCCATACACACTCAATCGTAGCTGTGAAGACTGCCCTGTACTTAGCCTCACAACTCAAAGTAGCCACAGTAGGTTGCTTCTTGCTCAACCATGATATACATGAACTACCAAGCATGAAAGAAAAACCACTTGTGGACACTGTTGTGTCAAAACAACCAGCCCAACCTGAGTCATAAAAAGCATGTAAGTCTGGCGGCAATGATCTCCCCTTGGGATAAAACAAGCCAAGATGTAAAGTGCCACTAAGGTAGCGGAAAATCCTCTTGACAGCCTACCAATGCTTAGACCCTGGGCTATGCATAAATTTGCTGACGTGTGACACTGCAAACTGAATATCCGGCCTCGTGTTGCATACATAAATGAGGCAGCCAACAACAGTTTGGTAAAGAGTGACATCATCAAGATCGCCAACATCATGTAGACTTAACTTCAAACCTATTTCCATGGGAGTGGCAATAGGTTTGCAATCCTCAAGTCTACACTTACATAGCAATGTCTCTATGTAACTTTTTTGACAAAAGGCAATACCACCATCACACGACTTAAACTGTATACCCAAGTAATGATGCAACAACCTCAAATCTTTCATCTTGAAAGTAGCATTCAAATCATCCTTAAATTCAGCAATATGTCTCTCGTTTGGTCCAATGATCAGCAAATCATCGACATAAAGAACCACAATGAGAAGTACATCACCCTCACACTTTACATACAATGTGCTTTCTGTTGGACTGTTTAGGAAAGCCTCGTTTGACCAAATGAGTGTTGGCTTTCTCATACCAAGCACAAGGAGATTGCTTCAACCCATACAAAGCCTTCTTACATCTGCACACTTTGTCCTCTTGTCCTTTTATGACAAAACTGCGAGGCCGTGTTACATAAACTTCCTCAAATATGTCACCATTCAAGAAAGCAGTAACAATGTTTGATTGATGTACATCCCAACCAAAATGAGTTGCCAATGCAGATAGAAAATGCACAGTAGTCATACGACAAGTGGGAGAGAAAGTCTCTTCATAATCTATGCATTTTTGCTGTGCATAACCCTTTGCAATAAGTCGAGCCTTATGGCGATCGATCTCACCATCCGCCTTGCATTTCAACTTGTAAACCCACTTCGTACTAATGGCATTTTTTCTAGGAGACAAATCACATAAAGTCCATTTGTCATTTTCTATAAGTGCATCATATTCTGACTGCATGGCAGCCATCCAATTTTTTGAATTCTGTGCTACATCAAAAGACATAGGCTCCTCAACATCATGTAAGATATACAAAGCCAAAGCATAACAATGTCATGCATAAGATGCATGGCAAGAGCCTAAATGAGTATGACTAGACAAAGGTGCATCCAATTTACTATCACGCAAAGTTTGCACGAGCCATTTTGGCATACCTCTAGCCTGCTCATTTTTAGCCCTTTCCTCATCAAGTACATAATGTACATCTGTATCAGTAATAAGCTGATCTGTAACATTTTCAAAAACCCCTGTAGGCTGTAAATTTGCCTCATTCGAACTTACATTCTTATTTCCACCACCAAAAAGAGGCCACAAAGTGTCATAAATATCCTGTGGGATTACATTACTATCTCTAGTACATGACAGCAAGGGTTGAACAGAATCTTCCACAAACACTATCCTGTGAAACGAGAATATGTTTTGTTTGCAAATGATACAACTTGTAACCTTTGCTTTCAACACTATAACAAACAAAAATACATTTGGCAGCCTTATCATCCAATTTTATGCACTGTGTTTGTGGCACCAAAGCATATGCCAAACAACCAAAAACACGCATGTGCTCAATAGAAGGCTTTCTATCATGCCATGCTTCATATGGAGTAATAGACTGCAAAGATTTTGTAGGACACCTGTTTAGTACATAAGTGGCACACATGATGGCCTCAAGCCAAAAAGAATGCGGAAAGCTTGACTTTTGACCATACATCGTGCCATTTTCGTAAGTGACTTGTTTTTCCTCTCAGCAACACCATTTTGTTGAGGTGTATAAGGAACTATACATTGGTATTTCATCCCACGACTAGCCATAAATGCATGGAATTCATGAGAGATACACTCCCCCCCTCGATTAGAATGGAGGATGTCCATAGTACATTTTGAGACATTTTCATCCATAGCCAAAAATTATTTGAAGCACATAAAAACTTTGGACTTCTCTTTAAGCGAAAATACCCATGCATGATTGGAGTAATTATCAATGAAAGTCACAAAGTAAAGGTAATTGCCCAAGGATGGAGTTTGCATGGGCCCACAAACATCACTATGCACAAGTTGCAACCTGAATGTGGCCCAAACTGAACCATCCTTTGGAGACTTAGAACACTGCATCCTACCCAAATTACAGCCTTCACAAACTTGACAGGTGCTTCAAGAGGTGGCAAAGAAGCAACCATAGCAGATCTCTGCAAACGTAGCAAACTGGTAAAATTCAGATGACCAAAACGTGCATACCAAAGTTTTGCATCTGAAATAGCCCTTGAATCTGCAATAGATTTGCAAAATTTTATCCACACTTGTCATACAAAGTGATCTTATACAGCCCACAACACAAAAGGCCAGATGCAACAATTTGATCAACAAAACTGAGATCATGAACTGTACATCTATCATCCACAAATTTGACTACAATTTCAAGTCTAGCAAGGCGGATACAGATAAGAGATTCTTCTTGATCTCAAGTACATAAAGTGCATCAACAAGTGTGAAGGAACTACCATTTGCAGCAGTAAACACAATCTTTCCAACTCCCTGAACCGGATAAGAGGCATTGTTGGCACAAGTGACTGAATTCCCATGAGGGACAGACTTGAGAGAGGTGAAAAATTCACGATGTGAGGTAATGTGCTTTGTAGCACCACTATTGAAATACCACACATGTGAATATGCAGCAACTGACAAGCATGCATCATGGATAGCAGGATTGTAAGTGCACTCTACACTAAAAGCTCATTCTGCATCAACATCAGTAACATAGTCTACAGCTCATGCGAGGCCGGATTTGAGCACTGTGACATTGTAGGGTGGGGTTTTTGGCCATTCTAGATACAATGATTCTGTCCATTTTGACAAATTACTCACAGATTTTTTGCTGTTTTTTCTGTGTAATCTTCTCGAGTGAGTGAAGCCTCTGCTTAACTTTGTGGTTGTATCTGGTGTATTTCCTCAATGCTGTGTAAACTATTTTCCCCAATGGTGTTGGGATGAGCCTCATTGAGTCTAAATAATAGCAATTTGTATCCTTGGAGCTGAATTGATAGTGTGTGTGTCAGTGTGTATGTCTGAGTGTCGAGTGGGCAAGTGGGAAATATCTCTCTTCTCACTCCATCTGTGTGTTTCCTGTCTTGGCCACAGACGGGTTGTGTAAGTTGAGTGGTGCCCCATAATGTGTGTGTGTGTTATTCCAAGAGTGTGTGTCATCTTATCATAGAGGCTTTGTGTGTGTTTCAAACCCACTCACATTCTTTTGACGCCCCCACGGAGGATCTTCTTCGAGTACCTTCAACGTCAAGATTACAAGTCGTAGATAACAGGTTATAGGTTACATGGACAAGTAGATGTACAGGTGATTCACACAGGTACATGTAGCTGGAGTAGAGTGATACACTGACAATGGAAGTCACTTGCAATTTTCATGGGTATGCATCATTTGGTGCATGTTTGAGTGCATTATCAGGTATTATACATTACTTGTGGATACTGCCATTGTATGCCTTTGTGGAGCCATACTTGGTTTTATTTGGCAGTCCTAGCCATTTCTGAGACCTGGCTATACGAGATTTTCATAAGATTTTGTGAGAGGGTCAATAGCGTGAGGTTTTATTGAGCTGGAGGATTCTCAAATGTGAGATCCTTTCAGTGATACAGGTGGCTAGAGCACCCTTTCTGTGACCTCGCCATAGGCTATGTACTAGTGATTCTTACTTGATATTCAGGTTCTATTGTTGGCAGATTATGCATACAATATATAGTCTATATTTTCAAATTTATGATCCTTTCTGTGATATAGGTGGCTAGAGCACCCTTTTTGCCACCTCGCCATAGGCTATGTACTAGTGATTCTTACTTGATACTCAGGTTCTATTGTTGGCGAATTATGCATACATATACAGTCTATATTTTGGGTTCTTACTGCTCTACTTGTGGGGAAACTTTGCCAAAATTTTTCCAAGTTGTGATGGCTAGTTTTTTTGTCTTTTGAGCCATTTATGCTGTTATGCTGCTAAAATTCCGGCCAAATCAAAGGATAAGTCAGATGTGCCTTCTTGGGAGTTGCATGGTTGGCTTTAATGGATGATTGAAATGGACCTGAATTCACTCCTTTTCATTTAACACAAAGAATCCAGATAAATGTTCATGTGTCCAGGAATAATTTTTTCCAGCAGTGCATAGTCTTTATGTTCGGTCCAAGAATATTAAGAGAGATGTTTGAATGTCCTTTGCCTTTTGTAATTTCAATGATTAACTATGAAAACTCATTTGATGTTCATGTGTTTGTCCTTATCTAAAGACATGCTCCATTGAAGTTTCTAGGAATTGGGTCAGTCAAATTTCTGGGTTCTTGCACGTGTGTTCGAAGGGGTTCTCAAAACATCGTAACTTGGGTAGCCACAGCTTTCTCTTATCCGGAATTTCATGGAAGAAGTGATGAAGATGTGGAAGACTTTTTGGAAAAGATGGAGGTTGCCTACATTAGCAACTAGATTCATGACCCTGCACAGATGTTACGCCTTCTCCAAATCTGTTTGAAGAGTGATGCATGAGTATGGTCCAAAGCATTTGAAGAGGAGTTGTGTGCGGCAGATCCACCTGTGAGATTAAGTTGGGACAACCAACGGCATGGATTGGAAGTGGAGTTTGTGAAGACAAAAGGTCCTGAAAAAGTGTGGCAAGAAGTACAGGGTTTGGTGCAAAGGTAAGGTGATCCAATATATGCATACATACGTAAGTTTTCAATGGCATGGGAGCGGATGTGCAAGGCCTTAGCACCGCAAGTACTCCCACCTGACATGATGAAGAAGGATAGGTTTGTGGCTTGTCTTTGGGAGAATATATGTTGGATAGTGGAGCTAAAGAAGCCTAGAACATATGAAGATGCATTGGAGGTGGCAAGGAACAAAGAGTGGAAGCCGAGGAAAATGAGCTAGCTAGGGGTGGAGTCTTCACCTTGGAGGTTTGAGTTTCAGCCTATGGACTCTTTACAAGGTCGCATGTCAGGGGCTCATCATGAACCAATGGTTTTTGTTACTCCTCAAGTTATGCCAAAAATGGTCACTACAGCAGTGCAAGTGATGAGCTAAGGCAAGACATGAGGCAAGTGGTAGATTTAATGAATAATCTCAGCCTAAACATGCTAGGTAATGTGGGAAATAATTGAGATCGGAGGAGTGAAGATTAGGCACCAGCATATCACTCCTTATTACCGGTAGTGTAATGGCTTAAATGAAGGATTCCATGGAGAGTTGGTACAAATTCTTTCAAAAGTGATAGAGCACCAAGGAAAGAATTGGTATTTGTAATTTCCTAGTCGATTATGGGATTACCGTACTTCGGTGAAGACATGTACATGGTTTACTCCATTTCATTTGGGATATGGAAAGGAAGCCATATTGCCTATGGAAGTAGAGTTGCCTGCGGTCAAGATGCTAGAGAAGTTGCTTGGGCCGCCTAGTAATGCATTCAAAGAGAGGCTCTTACAGTTACAAGAGGTTCAGGTCGATAGGATGAGTGCATTGGAACATTATGGCCCGATGCAGGATAAGGATTTGGCATAGATAAATGAAAAGGTCAAAATTAAGGGTATCAAAAAGCATGACTTGGTTTTGCACTACAACGGTAAGCTGGACAACACCTTCCAAAAGAAGTTTCAAGTTAAGTGGAAAGGCCCTTTCAAGGTAGTGGAGTGTTTTCCAAATGGTACATATCAGTTGGCTAACCTGGATGGGATTCTATATAAGTCAAGGGTAAGTGGATTGCATCTTAAATTATATCATGTCAGGTTAATGATGGTGGAGAAAGATTAGATGTCTGTGGAGCAACAAATGTTGGTGAGGGATGAGGAGACTTGCGACGCGGCGAGTCTCATATCTCTTTCTACTACTGCTAATTATGAATGATCTAGCAGTCTAGGGGATGGGCAAACTATGTTAGGAGTTTTTTGGAGCAAGGGATTGCGCATATGCATATACACATGCATGGTGCATAAAATAAAGAATTGCCCATTCTTCAGAGCCAGGTGGTTACGTGGGACCCACATGTGTACAAGTAGGGCAGGGTGTACATAGTGCATTGATTTTCATTATCATGAGTATCAGTGTGTTTTTCTATAATAAGAGGAGTTTGTGGTGTGTAAAACTTCATGAGGAATTCATCCGCGGGCAGATGCCATTAGGTAAGCAGGTGCCTCAGATGGCATGTAGTGGCGTCAGGAGGTCGAATGGGGTCAATATTTGCACATGGATAAGTACGGATACAACGTGGGTGTTTTCTTGTGATAAGCATGAAAAAATTCATCATGATAATTGCATTTGGGGGCCACTTTACATGATTGCAGCATGCATTATTGGAAAAAGTTGAGTGTCAGGTGTGCAGATGGATGCAACAGGGTGATAACTATGCACTACAAGGCCACTTTTTGGCCTGTTCGGGGTTCGTTTGAGGTCAACTAAAAGGCCAAAGGTGCCCAAGTAATAAATCTAAGTTTGGGACCTGAGTAAAAGACTAGAAAAAACGTGGAGAAGAGGAGCAATACCTGCAGCTCATTTTTTGCTCATTTTGGAGCATTTTTTGGCCTTCAACAGCTCATTAAAGGTCGAATTTGAGCACGGTGGAGTTTTTGGCTGTTCCGAACACAATGTTGTTGTCCATTTTGCCAAATTACTCAAAGATTTTTTTCTTTTTTTGTGTAATCTTCTTCGGTGAGTGAAGCCTCTTCTTAACTTTGTGGTTGTATCTGGTGTATTTCCTCAATACTATGTAAACTATTTGCCCCATTGGTGTTGGGCGAAGCCTCATTGAGTTTAAACAACAGAAATTTTCCTCCTTGGAGCTAAATTGATAGTGTGTGAGTGTGTATGTGTGAGTGTTGTGTGGGCAAGTGGGAAATCTCTCTCTTCTGACTCCATCTGTGTGTTTCCTATCTCGGTCAGGCGGGTTCTGTAAGCTGAGTGGTGCCCCATAATGTGTGTGTGTGTTATTCCAAGAGTGTGTGTCAGCTTATCATAGAGTCTTTGTGTGTGTCTCCAACCCGCTCACAACGTGAATGAGAATAACCCTAAAAATTAAATCTGTTTTTGTGTAGACTAAAGACTACAATCAAGCCCCAACAATAATAGAGATCAAGAGGGTGACCTACAATGCCCTAGAAAGAACCCTTTCAATTGCATGCACTTTTTTGAGTAACATTTGTAGCTTTGAGTTGTCTTTTCAAACGAAAATGATTTTCATTCTTTTAAAATTTTCAGTCATTTTAACTTAATTTTCTTAATATAGCAAGAGGTTCATAGTTAGAGAGATCTTGAGCTTGTTACGAGAGAGGAGGAGCAAGGTATGAAGATAAACAAGGAGTGGGCATGCATTGCATCATCTTATCAGACACCACCATGTGTACACATACACACACACACACACACACACACACACACACAGATAGATAGATAGATAGAGAGAGAGAGAGAGAGAGAGAGAGAGAGAGAGAGAGAGAGAGAGAGAGAGAGAGAGAGATATTGGATTACCGTCCATAGAGGTCATATATGACCTATGGTGTAAGACCCAGGAGCTGCATAATGAAGATTCTCCAACCAACCCCCAATTATATAGCCCTTGGCCACCGAATAGAATCTCCCTGTCGGCCTTTAGTAGCCGGCCCTTGGCCCAAGTCCTACTCGCCTGGGTTTTTCCTTGTCATGACATTACTCCCCCCTTGGAGAATCATTTTCGTCCTTGAAAACACAAGTGGTAATATCTTTGTAAGAACAATGATGTTTTTTTTATTGACATCCCATATGTGGGCCAGTTTTCCTTATGACCGATAATTGGTGCAATGAGGAGGTTCAATGAAACCAAGAGCAATATCTTGATGTATTTTAAAGGAGTAAAAGGTGTCTAAAGACATAGCCATTTTTTAGACTTTCTGAAGATACTGAAAAAATGCAAGAAAACCTTGGTGCAACTGTCCATCAAGTTGTGAGTCAGATTTCCAGCTCGTGTGAGTATCTTGAAAAGCTCATAGAACTGAGGGACACAATAGGGAGTGTCATCATGTTAGACTTCTGAACATTTGCAACACAGAAAACTACATGTTCACCCCTAATGAAGGTTACATGCCAACATGCTTTGTCAGCACACCTACTAAGTCCTTGAATTATGAAATTATTGCAAACAGGTGTTCAAAGTTGAAAACCTAAGAAAATTCTAGAACAGGGAGAGAATTGCTCATTCAAAATGCTTTCTGCTAACTTATGCCCTTAGAAAATCCTTTAGCACTAGAAAAATACTTGTATGCTGACCATCCAACACGGGATGAATAGGAGTAGTCTTCCATGAGGACAAAAACAACTTTGAAAGGGGGGTAAAACCCCAGGTCACCTACTGGAAATACTCTAGGAACGCTGAGTGTGAATTTTCAAGCTCCGGATCTAGAATTTTCCTGAAAAGTGTGCGCGCGCGATTACGTAAAAACGCATTGAACCTTGCTCTACTACCAAATGATGTCGTGGAGCGGAGCTTAGGCCAAATCACACACACACACACACAAACACAGATACACAGACAGAGAGCTTACACAGTACGCAAAGAGTTCTTTGAAGGGTTATCTCCCAAGCTCTTATTATTCACAAAAGTATATGTGAGTATATAGAAAGAGTTAGTGATAAGTGAGTTAGGCGGCCGGTCGGCCATATCCGTATAAGAGGCCACTTGGGCTTTAATCCCAACAAGACCTAGTGAGCTCAAGCTCATAGTGATGATAGGTTATAGTAGCGATGGGTACCTTGATGACAAAGAAAATATGTATTTTGTTGTGCATGATCCCTTAATATGGACAAGGCGGGATTAACAGGCACAAAGAAAAAGGTTGACATCAAGCTTGAGGAGTAGCCGCCAAAGTTGGACATTCCTAATGCAAAGCTGAGGTGAGTGAATGTGGCTGCTTGCGTCAATGCAAAATATACACATGTGGGTTTATACAAGTACGACATGGAAGAGAAAAATGGTCTACTACAGGTGTGATGAACCCAATGTGAGAGAATTAATGGAGAAAAAATGCTTATGCGTGTTCACGTACGAAATGGAGAGAGATACGTAGATAATCATGTTAGACAAGTATGGTCAAAAATATTAAACAGTGAGTAGTAAGGAGCTTGAGGGTTATACATACTTTGGGGGCCACTCCACCAGTACTATGTCACCCCTATCATTCATAGACCTACTATCTCTAAAACAACAAGACCAAAAACTTCGAGAGTGAGTCCACCTAGAACCCGAGTGGAAGATTCTTTAAGTCGAGCACATTTCTCCAAGCCAAGACCAATGTGATCTTTGAGTTCAAGGGTTCCTATGTCCATACATCAAGGTAGTAATATTCTAAACACAATTTTCAGCACAAAGGTTCCTGATACTAGAACCGAGGGGCGTAGATATGCAAGACTAGAGGAGAGGGTAACTAACCGAACCCCCTCCAAGGCACCTATCAATGGGTATGAAACAAGAGACGTAGTGGTAGGAGAGCATAAAATGATGATAATGGTAGAAAAAACTCAAAGATCACAACCTTCTCAAGTGGCAAAATGTGTGCCCAAAACTACAGTGGATTGGGGGATCCATATGCACATGTTTTCATATTTAAGCAAGCCTTAAGGGTGGAACAAGTTTTGTATTTCCATACACAGTATGAAATATTTGGGTTGACATTGAAAGGAATGGCATTGAATTGGTTCCAACAACTAAACAATAGAGATTTCTTGAATATTGGTCAACTGTTGTGAAAGTTTACCGAGGAATTCTCTTAGAGGGGGAATCAAACACAACACGATTTCCCAAATCTATGTTTTTAAACAGAAGGAGAATGAAAAGGTGAAGAAAGAATCTCTTTGCTTCAAACAGTACATCAAAAGATGTCAAGTGCAAGAGCTACCGCAAGAAGATCGCTTATTAAGTCTCTTTATAAAGACCTTGAGAAATGAAGCACTGAAAAAGGACATACACTTAAAAGCATGCACAACACTTGAACAAGTAACTATGTACTTAGCTAATAATTGTAAGACATATGGAGAGGTACTAGAGGACATAGAACCAAACAGCAACAGTGCCTCTTCTATAGCCAATGAGTCAGCAATAAAATGTAGTGTCTCTACTTCAGCTCTCACAAAATGTGGATCACGTGGTCAAAGAAGTTATTTATAGAATGAACCAAACATATTGATAAAATCCCAAACCGAGACAACAACAACCACAATTAGTCAATTCTCCAAGAGTATTGAAGTGGTGTGCCATTGAGCATACATACACCAATCACAATATGACTGAGCTATTTTATAACCAAAATTATGTGAGGGAATGTCCATATGGACTTCCAATGGTGCAACAATTTCCACCACCATCAAGGTACCGAATTGGACCCAATAACACAATACAAGGAGGAGACAAAGTATAATCTATGTTGGGCCAATAGTCTCCTTTGCCTCATGACAATCAGGTTCTTGTCTGATTCGCTCCTCCGGTAGAGCCATCATAAGTTAACCAATGATGGCACCAAATATTTACTATGAGGAGCCTTTCGAAACCTTCATATGTGGCTAAAACTACTAGAAACCAATTTATGATGGATAAAAATATGCTCATGTTCATAACAAACCAGAACTACAAGCCTAGAGATTATTCGCCTAGGATAGGCCACCCAATGGGAGCACCACCAGTTGCGTCACTGAAAGGTCCATGCTTTGAATGTGGAGGTGACCATTCGGCACAAGGTTGTCCAAAAAATGGTCATTGATAGAAAATCTTTGGACTCTATGACAAGTGTGGAAGAGATCATCTATTTCAACACTATGCTAAGAATCTTGAAAGCTTGGGAAAAGCGATTGTCAATGTCATTGGAAGTTTACCTTGTTCAGTGGATTTGAGACACAACCAATAGTTCTAGTCAAAGTGGTGACAAGAGCTCAAGCTCAAGAAGTAGTCAAAAACTAGCTAGTGGAAGATGAATTGAAACTTCTAGAACAAACCGAATTTGAAAGTGGGTCAATAAAGACTCAACAAAAATTGTGGAAATCAAAACCGAACAAAATGAAAGAAAAGAGTCTATGGGAAAAGACAACCTTGGAGACGGGATTAAACCAAACATTGGAACAGCTAAGACGTGAAGAAGACAGAAAAGAAAACACCAAGGGATGGAAAGAGTCAAAGACTGTATTAGACATATCAATCTTAGTGGAAAATGTAAATGAGTATCTAGACGCTATGTTGCAAGCCTATGAAACAAGGCTAAGGAACAATCAAACTGTGGAACAAAGGTTTCTGACCTATCCACAACTTGAAATTGAAATGGAGATGTGTAAAAGGTGCATAGAGATTGCTCAAGATGTAACGTAGCCATACACCTTGAAAACCCATTGAGAAAGTAGTGCATTTGTCACAAAAGGTAAACCCAAATGCACTTAAGGAAAATAACACAGGCAAAGTAATCAAAATCTATGGATTCTATGACCGTTGTGGATAGGGTCACCTACTCAAACACTACAATAAGAATCCAGATAACAAGAGCAAACCAACAATAGTGGAATGGGAAAGGAAGGTTCATTGAATATGAGGGCTGTTGCAAACACAATGGATGAGACTAAATCACTAGAGATGCCTCCAATTCCTAAATTGGATGAGTCGTGGCCCCAGTTACTATGGGAGACAATCAAAAACCAAAAGGACAAAAGAGCCACATTGCGGGCAACACTCATCTCTGAGGTCAACATGCATCATGAGATCTATCCTAGTGATATATAGTCACTATACGAGAATACAGGGATGAAAGTATTTGTGGAGAGTAACCAACAACCATAAAGATCTTACCTTCCTTTGTAGGGGAACATGAAGCAAGATAAAAAAGGAGAATTGTGTGATCATATTGGAATCTAGTTCCACAAATGACGGACACAAAAATCTTGCACGATTTGATGTCTTATCCTATAAGATGCACCATTACTCTCGCCAAAATTTTGAAATTGAGACCACATTTGTGGGGACAAATGAGTAGAACCCAAGAATTATGGGTCTAAGAATCCATCTGAAAGATAAACTTGTAGGTGAAACATGGAAACAAATCAACCAGAGAAACCCAAAGCAGAGCCTATACCAGTAAATAAGGTGGGTAATTATTACAAATTCAAAGAGGGGAACACAACCTTATTGCTATATTACAAGGGAGTAAAGACAATAGTGATACTTGATAGTGGGGCCGGAGTAGCCATTGCTCCAATTGGAATCTGGGAGAAATGGGGAAGACTAGCTCTCAAGAAAACGCGCATGAAGTTATAGCTAGTAAACAGATATGTGGAGACACCTTTAAGTATGTTAAAAAAAGTTATTATATCCTCTTGCAGAATACAATACAAACATAGTTTTGATGTAGTTGATTTTGGGACAAGCAAAAACTTTGAAGTTATTTTGGGACGATCATTTATGCATCAACTCAAAATGGTTGAGCATTGAAGCTATGGTTATCTCTACCTATGGCACATAAGGGTATCACAAATAGAATGAACACATATGATCATAGTTACAAAGACATAAACCAAACCCTAGTAGAAGATTTTGATATAACTATGGATTCACGAACATAGCTACCTGCTTGGTTAATGGAAGATGTGCATATTTGGATGTGCAGAGCATCGAAATGCGAAATCCTGCAGAGGGAGGATTGTATCCTAGAGCGCTCTGTCAAAGATACTTAGTACATGAAAGAGCCATTTCCAGAGAAGATATTTGAACTCTTTGGATCGGAAAAAGTAGTGGTGACTGTGGATGTGTTTGTGAATGAAGTAACCACAACAACCTTTTTCAACAAAGATGGTTACAAAATAATGCCCTTCCAGATGGTAAATGCTATCTTGACACCAAAAGAGGATACTAAAACAACAAAAACTAGCAAAACAATCCATTGCAGACGAATAGTGAACAAAGTTTGTGTTTGAGATCTTAGTGAAGATAACAAGGATAAGTTCCGTGATTCAAGGAGGGATGAGATTGGAAACGATGTTGAAAATGATCTTTTGAGTGGCTCAGAAAGTAAAAATGCACCAAAACCAGATGAGCCGATCTTCTATGATTTTCCTAACCTAATTTGCACAGACAAAAGAGATATCAAATGCAACACACGAAAAAAGAACAAAACAAATTCAAAAAACCAATGCAAAAGTTGATGACCAAAACACAGTATCTTATGCTCTTGGGAGCACATGACTGTGTCCAAGAAAAAAAGACCTAAAAACCTTTGATATTGACAATTTTTTAAGAAAATTCAAAAAAGATAATAAAAAAGAACTCGAAGGGCACAACCAAGATGTCAACAAAAATGTCCAAAGAGAAACAAAAATGCAAATACCAAAAGTTAAAGCAAACATTGAAATAGGTTTGGACAACAAAAATGAAGACTGAAGGGGACTTCAACACAAAAAAAATGATGCACCCTCTCACTACAAAAAGTACACCATTCAAGATCGATGTATTGTGATTGAACAATCAATGCAAGAGCCTAAAAAATCAAGAACATCATACGATGGATCTGATAATGCCAAGAGAATTGATCGTACTAAACGAAGGGAAGAACCGAGAGTAGCTTACATAGCTACGAATCTCACCGAAGAGGATAGTAGCTTCTTAGACATTAGGCAAAATTTGGACTCACAAAGGGGCCCTTTAAGGAGTTTGACTTTACCTCTCTCTACCAAAACGGGCGCATGGATAAATTTTTGCAAATAAACTCCAAAGTTGGCGGAGGTTTCACAGTTAGAATGTCCTCTTCAGGCTCTATATACTGATATATAGCACGCCATGAAATTCCTCATATTTTAGAAGATTCTTTTTTCGATTCACTTAAGTATGAGGAATCTCATGGCGTGCTATATATCAGTAGATAGAGCTTGAAGAGGACATTCTAACTGTCAAACCTCTACCAACTTTGGAGTTTATTTGCAAAAAATTATCCATGCGTCCATTTTGGTAGATAGAGGTAAAATCAAACTCCTTAAAGGGCCTATTTCTGAGTCCAAATTTTTCCTAATGGCTACTCTCAAGCAATATAGAGATATGCTTGCTTGGTCATACAAGGATCTTAAGGGAGTAGATCTGAGAATATTCCAACGTACGATACCCCTTAACACTAGGTTGGTAACCTAACAGGACATAAAAGTGTCCTTTCAGGGTTTTGGAAAAAAACTCCAAACCATAGTAGATCCACTCATTTTGTAAAATCCTTTCATGAGGTTATAGTTCAAGGCCTACTACACATGTAAAAAATAAGAAACTTGTAAAATTTCTCATCTTTTGGTCACACCAAGCCTCCAAAGTTGATGGACCAGTACATTTTCATCAAAACAATCATTTCTTACGTTTTGTTGCATAAAAATAAGATTAGGGATTTTTGTAGGACTTGAGATAAATTCCCTAGTTAACTTCAATGGAGTGGTGATCAGAACATATGATTGCTTCTCACTCACTATTTTTTGTTTTTCCAAAAGAAATAGGTACAAAAAAGTTGAATTTTTACCAATCTGCAAACCTATCATCAAATTTTCTATAGCCACGATCAATACAAATAATATATGCATGTTTTCTTAGTTCCCTATCGTCCTTTAGGTTTATAAGGAGCCATGGAGCATGTCAAAAGAATAGTACATCTCTTACCAAGGGGAATCTTGGGGACAAAGATGAAGTGCTAAATACAGCAAACATGAAAAAGCTGGGTTCAACATTATGAGTTGTAGAATCCCATAGAAACTATTCAATATCTAGCCAAATTTGATCCTTATGACTAGATATGGTTACTACCTACAAAATGCATGTAGTTGTCACAATAAACTAACAATATTGAAAAAGCTATACTTGATATACTAGAATGTTTCGTTTTCTTCTATAATGGAAAAAAATCAACCATCGCTGTATACTATGCAAAATAGGGTATTAGGTGCCCCAAAACTCAAGGAATATTAGCTTTATGTTACAATATGAGACATAGAAAATCAAATTGCATTTGGATATCATGAAAGCCACCAAAAAAATCAAAGAAGAGCTAAAATTGGCTAAAAAATAGGATTTGACAATTTTTGTAATTTGGTCATAACTTACAACTTTAACATTTATTTCTCCCTAGAAGCATTAGGACATGTTAAGGACTACTAAAGATAGTTCTCTAGCATTATAGACCTCAGAAACATGAATTCTAGAGTGGTATAGTTGCAAAAAGTTGAAAAAAGCCAAAAATAGGACCCGTTTTTTCACACAGTTTAGGTTGTGAAATGTTGTGCAAGGACAAGGTTAAAGATGGAATTGATATTCCAAAAAAATGTCGAGTTTTTTTCAGCTCATAAGACAGCTTTCTAGATAGATAGCACCTCAAAATCCATTTTGAAACTCTTGACATAATTCAAGGAAAATGGTCACTTAACAGGACATAAAAGTGTCCAATTACCAACCTAGTGTTAAGAGTGATTCTAAACCATGCAGATAATGTCTCTACACCTATAATAAAACCTTTGCAAAGAAAATCAAAGACGAGATAGACAAACTTAAGGAAGCGGAGTTTATCTACGAGAAATAGTACAAGAAGTGTGTGACACCCATTGTGGTAGTGCCCGAAAAGAAGGGAAATTACTAGTGTGCGTAAATTTAAAACAAGTAAACACTACCACAATCAGAGATAACTATCCCTTATCCATCACAGATCATGTGATTGAGAGAGTAGCTAGCAAGGAAGCTTACAACTTTCTTGATGGATTTTTGGGCTGCAACCAGCTCACCATTAAGCTAGAGGATCAGCACAAAACGACCTTTGCTACAAAATGGGACATATTTTCTTATCAAGTGATTCCATTTTTCCTAACCAAAGAATATCTAAGACAATTCCTAGAATTTAATATATGGATGACATGTGTGTGGATTATCTACAAAGAGACAAACATGTTGATCATGGAACATCTAAGAAAATTCTTAGAAATTTTTATGGATGACTTGTGTGTGGATTCTCTACAAAGAGACGAACATTTAAAACACTTAAAAAAGATCTTTGAGAAGTGCAGCACTTATCACATTTGCCTTAACCATGCAAAATATGTCTTCATGGTGAGACAAGCATTAGAAGATTTCGGAGGTCTTTTGGAGGGCTTTTTAGAAGAGAGAGGAAAACGTGCTCCTCCACTGAAAGAAGAGCTTACATTGTGTAGAAAAATAGATTGATATTAAGAAAAATATGAAAAGAATGTCACTGGTCCTTGAAATTGGGTGCCTTTTCATTCAATGCAAATGTCTTTTTCATGGGGTAGGTGACGCCCATTTCATATGGCTTTTGTCATCATTGAAATTTAAAAAATCATAAAACTATAAATTGATGCTGGAATTTGAAGCTTTTAACACCGCCAATGCATCCGAAACATCCAAAAATGCCTATCTACTTGCCTCAATTTGACACTCAGAGAGGGAGAAATCGCCAAAAAACCCCTAAAAAGGGGATTTTGGATCATGGCGCGCGAGGGACCTTTTGGAGAATTCTAGATGACTCTCTGTGCACCGTGATTCAACTTTTTTATTTTTTGCCTCACGGTGTGTGGAGGGCCATTTGGAATTTTCCAGATAGCCCCCCGTGTGCTGTGAGGCAAAATCTCTTTTTAAGGGGTATTTTGACAATTTCTCCCTCTCTGGTTGTCAGATTGAGGCAAGTAGATAGACGTTTTTTAAGTTTTTGGTCATTTTGGACGCATTGGCAGTATCAAAAACTTTAAATTCTAACAACAACTAATAATTTTGTGATTTTTTTAATCTCAATGATGACGAAAGCTATATTGAATGAACGTCGTGTACTTCATGAAAACGACACACGGATTGAATCAAAAAGTGATCATTTCCAAGGATTTTCAAAAAGTTAGGTTCACTTTTTAGAGTGTTCGGCTGTCCTTTTGGATATACGCAACAAGTGCAAGTATATTTTAAGAATATTTTCTAGAGAAAGAAATAGAATTTCTTAGAAGGCCCTCCAAATGACCTCCAAAATATCCTAATGGTAATGTTTTGGGGCATATCCTGTCCAAAAATGGCATTTCTACAGATCTTGAGAAGATCCAAGTTATTGATGCTCTTTGAAGACCCACAAAAGGTAGAGAGGTATTTATGGGCCATCACAGCTTTTACCAAGGGTTTATTTACATGTATGTGGTTTTTGCAAAACCTCTCTATTCTCTCATCACAAAATTCAAGTGGAATGGGGAATGTGAAAAAGAATTCCAATATGCTAGTGTTCATAACAAACCATAACTACAAGCCTAGAGGTGTTCCGTCTAGGACATGCCAGCCAATGGGAGCACCAACACTTGCCTCATTGAAAGGTCCATGCTTTGACTGTGGAGGTGACCATTGGGCACAAGGTTGTCCAGACAAAGATCATTGATTGGAAATATTTGGATTCTATGACGGGTGTGGAAGAGATCATCTATTCCAACATTGTGCTAAGAATTCTCACAACTTGGGAAAAGAGACCATCAATGTCATTGAAATTTTACCTTGTTCGACTGGATTTGAGACAGAGCCGATAGTTCTAGTCAAAGTGGTGACTAGAGCTCAAGCACAAGAAGTAGCCAAAGACTAGCCAATGGCAGATGAGTTGAAACTTCTAGAACAAATTGAATTTGAATGTGGGTCAATAAGGACTTAATAAAAATTGTGGAAAGCAAAACCGAACAAAATGAAAGCAAAGAGGCTAAAGGAAGACACAACTTTGGAGATGGAATTAAACCAAACAAAGGAACAACTCACACATGAACAAGAGAGCAAAGAAACACCAAGGGATTGAAAGAGTCAAAGAGGGTATTAGAGAGATCAATCTTAGTGAAAAATGTAAATGAGCATTTAGATGTAAATGTTCTTCAGCCTAATCTTAGATGAGCATTTAAATGTAAATGAGCATTTAGATGCTATGTTGCAAGCCTAGTTTACTTCTAAGATTAGGCTTGTAGAAGCGAGGCTGAAGAACAATCAAACTATGGAACAAAGAAAGCTCTAATGCAGCCATACACCTTGAAAAACCACTGAGCAAATAGTGCATGCATTCAAAAAGTAAACACAAGTTCAATCAAGGAGAATAACATGGACGAACTAATAAAAATACGTGTATTCTATGACGGTTATGGATAGGATCACCTAGTCAAACACAACGCTAAGAATCTAGACAACATGAGAAAACCAAAAATAGTGGAAAATGAAAAGGAAGGATCATTGGATATGAGGGATGTTGCAAACACAATGGATGAGGCTAACTCACTAGAGATGCCGCCAATTCCTCAAGTGGATGAGTCGTGGCTCTAGTTACTATGGGAGACAATCAAAAACCAAAAGGGCAGAACTGCCATATTACTCTCAGCACTAATATTTGAGGTCAACATGGATCCTAGGGATATATTGTCATTATACGAGGATGTAGGGATGGAAGTAGTCTACTTCGTGGAGAGGAAACCAACAACCATAAGGACTTTGCCTCCTTTGTAGGGAAACATGAAGAAAGATCTAAAATGAGAATTGTAGGGACACAAAAAGCTTGCACAATTTGATGTCTTATCCTATAAGATGCAACATTAATCTCGTTGAATTTTTGAGAAGCAGACCACATTTCTGGCGTCAAATGAGTAGAAACCTGGAAAAAATGGGACTCAAAATACATTTGAAAGATAAACTTGTAGGTGAGACCATGGAAACAAATCAACTAGAGAAACCCAAAGCAAGGCCTGAACGAATGAATAAGGTAGGTAATGATTTCAAAGGCAAAGAGGGGAACACAATCTTACCACTATATTACAAGGTAGTAAAGGCAGTAGTGATAGTCGATAATAGGGTAGAAGTAGCCTTTGCTACAAAGGAAATCTGGGAGTTGAAACGGGGAAGACTAGATGTGAAGAAGACACGCATGAAGTTATAGCTAGCAGATATATATGTGGAGACATTTTAAGTATGTTGGAATAAGTTATTATATCCACCTATGCAATACAATTCAGGCATAGTTTTGATGTAGTTGATTTTGGGACAAGCTTAAACTTTGAAGTTATTTTGGGATGACCATTTATGGGTCAACTCAAAATGGTTGAGTATTGGAGCTATGATCATCTCTACTGATGGCATAAGGGTATCACAAACAGGGTTAACACAAAGGATCATAGTTACAAAGACATAAACCAAACCCTAGTAGAAGACTTTGGTATAACTACGGATTGAGGAACGTAGCTACGTGCTTGGATAATGAAAGGTGTGCATATTTCGATGTGCAGAGCGTCGAGGTGCAGAATCCTGAAGAGGGAGGATTGTATCCTAGAGTGCTCTATCAAAGATAGTTACTACATGAAAGAGCCATTTCCAAAGAAGATGTTTGAACCCTTTGGATGGGAGAAATTAGTGTTGACTCTGGATGTGTTTGTGAATATAGTAACCACCACAACCTTTTGAAATAAAGACACTTACCACATAATGCCCTTCTAGATGGTAAATGCTATCTTGACACTAGAAGATGAATCATGATACTAAAACAACAAAAACCAACGAAGCAAATGAATAGTGGAGAAAGTTTTTGTTTGAGATCTTAGTGAAGATGACAAGGATAAGTTCCATTATTCAAGGAGGTATGAGTTTGGAAATGATGTTGACAATGAGCTTTTGAGTGGCTCAGAAAACAAAAACGCACCAAAACCAAATGAGCCAATCTTTATCAACCAAAAAACGCAAAGACAAAAGACATATCAAATGAGATGCACGAGAAAAGAACAAAACAAATTCAAGAAACCAATGCCAAAGTTGATGAGTAAAACGCGGTATCTCATGCTCTTGGGAGGAGATGACTGTGTTTGAGACAAAACAACCAGAAAACCTTTGATATTGACATTTTTTTGAGAGAATTCAAAAAAGATGATAAAAAAGAAATCAAAGGATACAATTGAAACAAGATCCAAAATTTCCAAATCTAAACAAAAAATAAAATGCAAAAGTTAAAGCAAACACCAAAAGAGGTTTGGACAACGAAAATGGAAAGGGAAGGGGACTTCAACACAAAGAATTTGATGCACCCTCTCACTACAAAAAGTACACTATTCAAGATCGATATATTGTGATCGAACAAAAAATGCAAGAGCCTAAAAAATCAAGAATATCGTATGATGGATATGATAATGCAAAGAGAATTGATCTTGCTAAACCAGGGGAAGAACCGAGAGTGGCTTACATAGCCACGGATCTCACCGAAGAGGAATAGTAGATTCTCAGAGCTAATCTCAAGAAATATAGAGATGTGTTTTCTTGGTCATACAAGGATCTTAAGGGAGTAGATCTGAGAATATTCCAATATATGATATCACTTAAGAGTGATGCAAAACCATGCAGACAATGTCTCTATACCTACAATAAAAGATTTGCAAAGAAATTCAAAGAGGAGATATACAAACTTAAGGAAGTGGAGTTTATCTACAAGATAGAGCACACAAAGTGCGTGACACCCATTGTGGTAGTGCCGAAAAACAAGGGTAATTATGAGTGTGTTTAAATCTAAAACAAGTAAGCACTACCACAATCAGAGATAACTATCCCTTATCCATCACAGATCATGTGATTGAGAGAGTAGCTAGCAAGGAATCTTACAAGTTTCTTAATGGATTTTTTGGCTACAAATAGCTCTCCATTAAGCCAGAGGATTAGCACAAAGCAGCCTTTGCCACAAAATGGGACATATTTTCTTATCAAGATATGCCATTTGGCCTAAACAAGGAATATCTAAGACGATTCTTAGAATTTAATGTATGGATGACATGTGCGTTGATTATTTACAAAGATACAAACATGTTGAGCAAGAAACATCTAAGAAAATTCTTAGAAATTTATATGGATGACGTGTGTGTGGATTCTCTACAAAGAGATGAACATTTAGAACACTTTAAAAAGGATCTTTGAGAAGAGCAGCACTTATCGCATTCGCGGTTACCGTGAAAAATCTGTCTTCATGGTAAGACAAGATAATATTTTGGGACATATCATGTCCAAAAATGACATTTCTACAGAGATTGAGAAGATCCAAGTTATTGTTGCTCTTTAAAGGCCCACCAAAGTTAGAGAGGTACTTATGGTCCATTACAGCTTTTATCAAAGGTTTATTTACATTTATGCGGTTTTTGCAAAACCTCTCGATTTTCTCATCACAAAATTAAAGTGGAATGGGGAATGTGAAAAAGCATTCCAATACGCTGGTGTTCATAACAAACCATAACTACAAGACTAGAGGTTTTCCGCCCAGGACATGCCAACCAATGGGAGCACCACCACTTGCCTCGCTGAAAGGTCCATGCTTTGAATGTTGAAGTGACCATTGGGCACAAGGTTGTCCAAACAAGGGTCATTGATCAGAAATATATGGATTCTATGATAGATGTGGAAGAGATCATCTATTCCAACATTGTGCTAAGAATTCTCACAACTTTGAAAAAGCAACAATCAATGTCATTGAAATTTTATCTTGTTCAAGTGGATTTGAGACAAAGTCGATAGTTTTAGTCCAAGAGGTGACCAGAGCTCAAGCTCAAGAAGTAGCCAAAAACCATCCAGTGGGGCAGATGAGTTGAAACTTCTAGAAAAAACCAAATTTTAAAGTGGGTCAATAAGGACTCCACAAAAATTGTGGAAAAAAAACCCGGACAAAATGAAAGCAAAGAGGCAAAGGAAAACACAACCTTGGAGATGAAATTGAACCAAACAAAGGAACAACTCACACATGAACAAGAGATCAAAGAAAATGCAAAGGGATCGAAAGAGTCAAAGAGTGTATTAGAGAGATCAACCTTAGTGGAAAATGTAAATGAGCATTTATATGCTATGTTGCAAGTCTATGAAGCGAGGCTGAAGAACAATCAAACGGTGGAACAAAGAAAGCCCTAATGCAGCCATACACGTTGAAAAACCACTGAGCAATTAGTTCATGTGTTCAAAAGGTAAACACAAGTTCACTCAAGGAGAAGAACATGGATGACCTAATAAAAATACGTGGATGGTTGTGGATAGTATCACCTACTCAAACACTACGCTAAGAATCCAGACAACATGAGAAAACCAACAATAGTGGAAAAGGACCATTGGATACGAGGGATGCTGCAAACACAACGGATGAGTCTAACTCACTAGAGATGCCGCCAATTGCTCGAGTGGATGAGTCGTGGCTCCAATTAATTTGGGGGCCAAAAAAAAACCAAAAGGGCAGAATTAAGTGCCACATTACTGTCAACACTAATCTTTGAGGTCAACATGGATCATGAGATCTATCCTAGGGATATATAGTCATTATATGGGGATGCAGGGATGGAAGTATTTGGGGAGAGTAAACCAAAAACCACAAGGACTTTACCTTCCTTTGTAGGGAAACATAAAGCAAGATCTCAAATGAGAATTGTGCCATCATATTGGAATCTAATTCCACAAATGACGGACACAAAAAGCTTGGACGTGATTTCTTATTCTATAAGATACACCATTACTGTCATTGAACTTTTGAAAATCAAACCACATTTGTGGGGTCAAATGAGTAGAACCCTGGAAAAAATGGGACTAAAAATCCATCTAAAAGATAAACTTGTAGGTGAAATCATGGAAAAAAATCAACTAGAGAAACCCAAAGCAAAGCTTGGACCAATGAATAAGGTGGGTAATTATTCTAAAGGGAAAGAGGGGAACACAACCTTACCGCTATATTACAAGGGAGTAAAGACAATAGTGATAGTCGATAGTGGGGCAGGAGTAGACATTCCTGCAAAGGGAATATGGGAAAAACGTGGAAGACTAGCTCTCAAGAAAACGCGCATGAAGTTATAGCTAGCATTCGGATATGTGGAGACACCTTTAAGTATGTTGTATCAAGTTATTATATCCTCTTACAAAATACAATACAAACATAGTTTTGATGTAGTTGAATTCAGGACAACTAGAAACTTTGAAGTTATTTTGGGTTGACAATTTATCCATCAACTCAAAATGGTTGAGAATTGGAGCTATGATCATCTCTGCATATGGCATAAGGGTATCACAAACATGGTTAACACAAAGGATCATAGTTACAAAGACATAAACCAAACCCTAGTAGAAGACTTTGGTATAACTACAGATTCAGGAACGTAGCTACGTGCTTGGTTAATGAAAGATGTGCATATTTGGATGTGTGGAGCATCGAGGTGCAAAATCTTTAAGAGGGAGGATTGTATCCTAGAGTGCCATGCCAAAGATACTTACTACATGAAAGAGCTATTTCTAGAGAAGATGTTTAAACCCTTGGGTGGGAGAAAGTACTGTTGACTCTGGATGTGTTTGTGAATGAGGTAACCACCACAACCTTTTGAAATAAAGACACTTACCACATAATGCCCTTCCAGATGGTAAATGCTATCTTGACACTAGAAGATGAATCATGATTCTAAAACAACAAAAACCAACGAAACAATCAATTGCTAACGAATAGTGGAGAAAGTTTTTGTTTGAGATCTTAGTGAAGATGACAAGGATAGATTCCATTATTCAAGTAGGGATGAGTTTGGAAACAATTTTGAAAATGAGGTTTTGAGTGGCTCAAAAGAAAAAAATGCACCAAAACTAGATGAGCCAATCTTCTATGAGTTTTCTAACCAAAAAATGCGAAGAAAAAAGACATATCAAATGAGACACACAAAAAAAGAACAAAAAAAATTTAAGAAACCAGTGCCAAAGTTGATGACCAAAACACAATATCTCATGCTCTTGGGAGGAGATGACTGTGTTCCAGACAAAACAACCAAAACCCTTTGATATTGACAAATTTTTAATGAGCAAATTCAAAAAACCTGATAAAAAAGAAATAGTAGGGTACAACTGAAACATCATCCAAATTTCCAAAGCTAAACAAAAAAGAAAATAAAAAAGTTAAAGAAAACACCGAAAGAGGTTTGGACAACAAAAATGGAGAGTGAAGGGGACTTCAACACAAAAAGGTTTGATGCACCATCTCACTACCAAAAGAACACCATTCAAAATCGATGTATTTTGATTGAACAATCAATGTAAGAGCCTAGAAAACGGAGAACATCGTATGATGAATCTGATAATGCCAAGTGAATTGATCTTGCTAAACAAGGGGAAGAACCGAGAGTGGCTTACATAGCCACAAATCTAACCAAAGACGAATAGTAGCTTCTCAAAGCTACTCTCAAGCAATATAGAGATCTGTTTGTTTGGTCATACAAGGATCTTAAGGGAGTAGATATGAGAATATTCCAACATACGACACCCCTTAAATATGATGCAAAACCATGTAGACAATGTCTCTATACCTGTAATAAAACCATTGCAAAGAAAATCAAAGAGGCTACCAGATAGAGCACACGAAGTGCGTGACACCCATTACAATAGTGCCCAAAAAGAAGGGTTATTACAAGTGTGAGTAAATTTAAAACAAGTAAACACTACCACAATCAAAGATAAATATCCCTTATCCATCACAAATCATGTGATTGAGAGAGTAGCTAGCAAGGAGTCTTACTAGTTTCTTGATGGCTTTTGTGGCTATCCCTTAAGCCAGAGGATTAGCACAAAAGGGCCTTTGCCACAAATTGGGACATATTTGCTTATCAGATAGACAATGTCTCTATACCTGTAATAAAACCATTGCAAAGAATATCAAAGAGGCTACCAGATAGAGCACACGAAGTGCGTGACACCCATTACAATAGTGCCCAAAAAGAAGGGTTATTACAAGTGTGAGTAAATTTAAAACAAGTAAATACTACCACAATCAAAGATAACTATCCCTTATCCATCACAGATCATGTGATTGAGAGAGTAGCTAGCAAGGAGTCTTACTAGTTTCTTGATGGCTTTTGTGACTATCCCTTAAGCCAAAGGATTAGCACAAAAGGGCCTTTGCCACAAATTGGGACATATTTGCTTATCAAGTGATTCCATTTGGCCTAAACAAGGAATATCTAAGACAATTCCTAGAATTTAATGTATGGATGGCATGTGTGTCAATTCTCTACAAAGAGACAAACATGTTGAGCAAGAAATATTTAAGAAAATTCTTAGAAATTTATATGGATGACTTGTGTGGATTCTCTACAATGAGACATACATTTCGAACACTTAAAAAAGATATTTGAGAAGTGCAACCGTGAAAAATCTGTCCTTATGGTAATACAAGTAATATATTGGGACATATCATGTCCAACAATGGTATTTCTACATATCTTGAGAAGAGTCAAGTTATTATTGCTCTTCCAAGACCCACCAAAGATAGATAGGTAATTTTGTCTCTCTCTCTCTCTCTTCTCTCTCTCTCTCTCTCTCTCTCTCTCTCTCTCTCTCTCTCTCTACCTCTCTCTACCTCTCTACTATATTACAACCCTAGCCTTCTCTTTCTTGCGTCATCCAAATTGGATGGCCCAGAGAGCATCTTTATTTTTGAAAAGCCGTATGGCGACAACATACATAGTAATATGCAAGATAATATGTGCGATATTATACGTTGTAATTATTGTCGCTATATTATCACTCCTATTATCACGTATATTGTTGTTAAATCACTACTGCATCCGTTGTCGTTGTTATTGCCATAAACACCATTTTTTCTCTTTTTATTTTTCTTTATTAATCTGCTGCAGTGCTAGCGGCTCTGGACTTTTTCTCTTATGGTGAATATGACGCGATAATAGTCGCAAAAATATTTCTACGACTATTCTCATATATATATTTGACAAACAAATATCGTGTGCTTTTCCGCGGCTATTACCTATCATGTAAATTTTTCTCTTTTTTGACTTACGTTCTTATAGCTATATGTATCAATTCTTTGTTGAGCTTTTTATAAGAAATTTCAAATGCTCTATAAATTTTTAGTAAAATAGAAAGAAGTACTCGATTCGAATATTTTTTCTCCAACGCATTACATGATGATGCTAGAGGCAAATAACGACGGTTATAACCTCTCTCTCTCTCTCTCATGCACACACACCTACATAACTATCTTCACGCATGTTCTTTTGTGGTTGTTTGAAGAGTTATGGTTGCAAGTAGAGTCAACATTTTTTGTTGTGTGCAGTGCAAGAGTGCTCCCACTATTATAGAATACTTGAATAAATCAAGAGCTTCTTTAATGTGCTCCTTACTTAGCATCTCTTTGCATCAAGAGCGCTCGCCGCCGCCACTGCGTAAAGCCTTCAGAATATGCAATGAATACAAGGATGCAGTCGGTCATGTGAAATGCATGGAGTGCTTGGGAGAAGAGTGTGAGCCTCTTCTTTTTCATGCAGGGTTGTCCACATTGGGCCAGAATGTGTGTCCTACTTGTTGCAGGCCATCATTCGTGACGGAGCCACCAGATGCCTTGTGTAAGATAATCTATCCGAATAACTATCGTTTTATGTCTCAATAATACTTTTTTGTCCGTTTTAATGAAAAATATCATGTTCTTTATTTTTCTAAGTAAAATAGAAAGAAGTATCCAAATTTGGATATTTTAGTGTCAAAGCGGGTAGGGGGTAATGTTTAAGGTAATCATAGCGACAAAATATGGGGTAGTAACAAAGATAGTCGATGTGGCAATATATGTGATAATCTTTAATTTATGAAAAACTCATTCTCATCCTCCTCTTTTCTCTTTGGTCAACCCATTTTGGACTCGCTCGCTACAAAACAGGGTAAATGACCGTGAACTTTTTGAATGTCTTGTAGTGAAGAAAGGGACACATATTCCTAGTACATTCTCAATGGTCTATTGCATAAAGGACTATATTTAATTGCATGCTAAGGCCACACCTTTGAACCAACAAGAAATTATCCACACCTTTGAACGAACAAGAAACTATCACCCATGGGATAGATGGATGAATAACAAGTGATAAAATCACAAGGCTTGCCAAATTAGGGAAACTAATAAAGAACATGAAAGTGAAACAAAAAACTACTAGGATAGAAATCATATTGATCCATAGAGAAAGTGATTTACAGTTTACATCATAAATGTTGACCGCGATGAAGGATTGAAGAGTATCAAAGTGGTGTTTTGATAGGATAAACACAAACATAATGTGTGGAATCATGCCAGGTCTGATAAAATTTTCTTCTTGAGATGCAAGTTTTCAAGTATCCTTTCATATGCTTTTGTGTAATGCAATCAATTTATATATTTTTCCATATATAACGTTAACTTAAAGATATAAACACAAAAAATGATAGGCAATTTTGAGATTCTAGCATATATGTCAAATGACATGAGGTTTTTTTAAAGCACTTGTTTTGATAGGCAAAATAGCCCTTGACAAAAGAAGCGTCAATTTTAGGCCTTGATCTGAGGCTAGATCCCACTTTACAATCTCTACGACTTTAAGCTTTTAAAAAGAATATAAGCATAGTGAATTGAATTAAAAAATCACCCTTAAGCTCTACACCCTAAGCTTTAGATCCCTATGCTCTACACCCCACTTTAAAAATTGTACATTTTTAAGCTCTAGAGCGCCTTTTACAAATTAAAACTGTAGATCTCCAAGTTGTAAATCCCACTTTAAAAGCTTTAAAGCTCTAAGTTAGTAAGCCCTAAAACTCTAACATCTCGGGGTAACCCTCCCCCTACCTGTGGATCCATGTAACATTTTCACTTTCTTTAATTCAAATTTTTTCCTTCTAATAAAAAAACACTTTAGTTCCTCATTGGATTAGCTTTAAAATCTCAAAAAGAAAAATCTTTAAAGATTAAAGCTCTAAAGGATAAATTCCTTCCATAAAGTTTTAACCAACAAAAATGATAACTTTAGTTATTATCTAGCCCTTGACAAAAAAAAAGCATCAATTTTAGGCCTTGATCTGAGGCTAGATCCCACTTTAAAATCTCTACGACTCAAAGCTTTAAAAGAAAACATAAGCATAGTGAATTGAATTAAAAAAGCACCCTTAAGCTCTACATCCTAAGCTTTAGATCTCTATGCTCTACACCCCACTTTAAAAATTCTATATTTTTAAGCTCTAGAGCGCCTTTTACAAATTAAAACTGTAGATCCCTAAGTTGTAAGTCCCACTTTAAAATCTTTAAAGCTCTAAGTTAGTAAGCCCTAAAACTCTAACGTCTCGGGGTGACCCTCCCTCTACCTGTGGATCCATGTAACATTTTCACTTTCTTTAATTCAAATTTTTTCCTTCTAATAAAAAAAAACTCTAGTTCCTCATTGGATTAGCTTTAAAATATCAAAAAGAAAAATCTTTAAAGATTAAAGCTCTAAAGGATAAATTCCTTCCATAAAGTTTTAACCAACAAAAATGACAACTTTAGTTATTACCTAGCCCTTGACAAAAAAAAAAGCGTCAATTTTAGGCCTTGATCTGAAGCTAGATCCCACTTTAAAATCTCTACGACTCTAAGCTTTAAAAGAAAACATAAGCATAGTAAATTGAATTAAAAAAGCACCCTTAAGCTCTACACCCTAAGCTTTAGATCCCTATGCTCTATACCCCACTTTAAGAATTCTACATTTTTAAGCTCTAGAGCGCCTTTTACAAATTAAAACTGTAGATCCTTAAGTTGTAAATCCCACTTTAAAAGCTTTAAAGTTCTAAGTTAGTAAGTCCTAAAAATTTAACGTCTCGGGGTGACTCTACCCCTACCTGTGGATCCATGTAACATTTTCACTTTTTTTAATTCAAATTTTTACCTTCTAATAAAAAAAACTCTAGTTCCTCATTGGATTAGCTTTAAAATCTCAAAAAAAAAAATCTTTAAAGATTAAAGCTCTAAAGGATAAATTACTTCCATAAAGTTTTAACCAACAAAAATGACAACTTTAGTTATTACCTCAAGTTTAAACCGTTAATGAAAATTCTCAAAATGAAAAGATGGGTAAAAGAACTTCTCAAATTTCAAAATGAAAAAGTGACTCTTGGGATTTGTGGAGGCTCTAAGCTTTATCATTTAACATATAAGGCTGTCAACGGTTCATGCTTTTTAAGGCATTGGGCAACACAAAATCTTTTCTTTGATATATGAGCTTCATTTCATTTTTCAAAACTCAAGACATGTCCATCATTTGATTTACACACTCTTCATTTCAATGAGTGCCCACTATCTTATTTCAACCAATCAACATTTTAAGTCTATCAAAAAATGTTTGAAAATACAACTCAATTTTATTCCTATTTTAGTCAACAAAAAGAGAAGTGATCTCTATAGTCTTTGCCCTTTGGGCATGCCAAAAAGTGGACTCGATTATATAACTAACCAGAGTCAAATTAAAATGGATCTATGGTTTGAAACATTAAGGGGTGTATGATTTGATTTCATTGTGCGTGCTCAATGATAAACACATTTTCCACGAGCTAATTTATTCTCTTGGCTAAATATTAGTTTGTCTACAGCGGGGAGATTTTGATTTGGTCATGGCCAGGCATTTAGTAAATGATTCGCAAGAACTGAGGATGCATGTCATTGACGATCGGCGGGCGTATATCGCCAAATGGAATGATTGGTGATGTCCTGATGGGAAGCATCAACAGTAGTAGCAACATTATCGGAATCACTAGTAGAAGTGAACCGATCATTATAGGCAGCAGTAGTAGAAGTAGCAACAGAAGAAGTGAGCCGATTATTATAGGCAGCAACAACAGCATTAATAAAGGCAGTAGCAGCAGCATAAAGGGTAGTGGACGCAGCACGCAGGCGTATGGTATAAGAGTTGGCTGGCAGATGAATCAGATCATCATGATTATTAGTACGTCTTGCATGCACTTGATTTGGACGAGAGTTCGTGATGATGTGGCGATCAAGCTCCAAAGGGGAGAGAGTATCAGCTTCTATTAGCAACTGGGCAAATTGATCGGTAGCTTCTTCTTGAACTAATTCTAAGGGGGGGAACAAGCTGAAGCGGGAGAGAAACTCCTCCTCGTGCAGCTGCTGCTGTCGACGTTCAGCCAACAACCTATTCTCATCCTCTTGCAGCTGCTGTCTACGTACGTTGAGCCGACAGTCTATCCTGACTATCTTCTTCTTCTTCTTCCACGCGGAGCAAGAAGGAGGGGAAGTCCTCCTCAATATATATTGTTGCTGTCGTTGAGCCAACACTATATTCTCGGCATCTTCGTCTTCTTCCACGGGGAGCAAGATGGAGAGGCGCTGCTAAAGACGTTGAGCTTCTTCTTCTTGGTATCTTCTTCTTGTTCTTGCACCGGGCTCGAGAAATTGAGGAATCCCTCTTTCGGCTCATGTTCATCCAACAGTACATTCTCAGTATCTTCTTCTTCCACGGGGAACAATAATTCATGAATTCTTGCTGCTGCTGTTGAATGAATGTACTCTAATCTGCTACTACGTCGACGTAGGCCTCAGGCCGAGCTGGCCGGTACAGCCCTTTCAGACTACTCATCGTGCTATGCTGGGCAGCTAGGGCCTGGCCACTATAAAACACATCTTCTTCTGGCTGATCAACATCAGGCGTAACATCGTTGCAGTGGGCGCACAGACGTGGGGGAATGGTGATGTCGATGTCTTCGTCGGAACCAGGGCACTCATGATCATGATCTGCAGCAGCTCTGCGATTAACATACAGAGGAGTGTAGTCAGACTTCCGGGTGAGGAATCCCTTGCAGAGGGGGCACGCAGGGCCAGCAGAAGAGATGCGGCTCCTTGATCGACTCGCCTAGGCAGATGCTGCAGCTGATTAATATTGCGGCCATAGCTATTTTTCTACTAATTTCCTTCTTGGAGATGTCGAAGATGGAGAAGGTAAGTTGCTGGATATAGAAGCAGAGGCCAAGGAGGCGATGCTGCGTATAATCAGAGAGCTTTAGATAATGAGCTTTTACAAATTCGTCGGCAAATCGCAAGTTCCAACCATACACAAATCTCACAACCTTCGTCTTTTCTGACCATACAAATATTATTTCGTTGGGAAATATTATTTTTCTGACCATACAAATTTTCCAAAGACTAAATTTAAGAACATGGGTTATTTTTTATTTCCTTATTTACTTTGAGCCCACAATTGGCCACATGGTATCCTCTCCATTAAAAAAACCACATGCAATGAAAAGAAAACAGCACCGTGAAAAGTAGCGCACCTGTTTGTAAAGATGTAGCATTTTCTACATGTCCACCTAAGTATTGCCAAGTGAGATGTGGGTTTGTAACATTCGTCTACTAGTAAACTTATCATGAATTCTCTCACTCATACCAATGTCTTGTGTGCACAACACCACACGACTTCAAGGTGAACGCATACGTAGTTGCATATGGAGAAAGGCCTTACATTGGTATCTGCTCAAAACAACCCATAAATTTCTTGCCATGGCCATGTTTTTCAAAATGCCCCAATAGATCAAGCATCGACATGTAGTGTTTGGTCATCCAATATGACACCACCACAGTGTTTGAGTGGTTTGATAGGGTGAGGCAGCTCACTATGACAATTTCGAATAGCGAAAAAAAGGTTATCATTAGCCCTCCCTCAGGATGATGGTATATTCATGTACCATCATAGAGAATCTTTTCCAAAGAGGGTGGTTCAGAGTCCTTGACGAGATCTTCATTGTTTGGCCCCTTACCAGGAGTTACACTCATGCTTCATGGAACAATACTTACATGAGATCACTGCCTTTTGACAGATCTTTGGTAGATCCTTTCGTAGAAGGGGACCATATAGGGCTTCAAGCGATACCCATTTAGCTTGTTGGAGTGCTCTTTCCTATTCAAATCCATAAGCTGATAGTAACTTGAGTTGAAAGCCTTCTTGACTATGTATGGTCCTTGCCATCTAGTTTCAAACTTGGTATCAAAACGATTACCGAATCGATTGTCATACCTTAACACAAGATCTCCTTCATTGATGCCTTTGTTCTTCAGTTTCTTGTCAAGCTGCTTCTCCTTCGCCTGTGTAGCTTTCCTCTTGTAGCACTCATAGGGTGCTTCTCTTTTCCACTCAAGCTCCACTAGTGTAAGAAGTTGATCCATCCATACCTCTTGATCATCTTGTGCACCTCTGCCATGAAGCCATATCGTTGGGATGTTGAGCTTGATAGGCTGCAAAGCTTCTTGACCATACTAGACCAAGTGAACTGGTGTGAACTCCATGGCTTCCCTATATGTGGTTCGATATGCCCACAAAGCACCATCCAAGAAGTCATCCCACAACTTTGTTTTGTTTTGCACCATCTTCCTAATGATGCCTGCAATGACACCATTAACCTTCTCCACCAAACCATTTGATTGTGGGTAGTAGGGTGTGCTATGACGATGTAGAATGTGAAGCTCTTCACAAACTTCTGTGAGAAAACCCTTCTTGAACCGTGGACCATTATTAGAAAGAATCTCCAAAGGTGTGCCAAATCTACAACAAATATTAGGGTAGACAAACTTGCTGACTGTTTTTCCATTTACCCTTGCCACACTTTGAGCTTCCACCCACCTAGTCGATCATATAGTCTACAGCCACTAGAATGTAGAGTTTATCATTTTTTGTCCTGGGTAGAGGACCCATAGCATCAATGCCCCACTTTTCAAAGGGTCCATTTGCAAGCACGATTTGCCTCCGACCATGCACCAACCTTCTATTTCCATTTACCTGACAATTGTGATAACTTTTACACCAATGTTGGACATCTACATGGAGGCTTGTCCAAACATACCCCGCAAGTAAAATCTTCTTCACGGATAACTCTTGGGCAAAATGACCACCACATACCTCTTCATGCAAACCTTTTAAAATGGCTGGAATTTCTCCCGAATTTCCTCGATAGTTGGTACTCTTTGGCACACTTGATCCTTCCCTCTTTGGTAGCCGGATCCTTCTAGGAAGAGATAAAAACTTTCCTTCTTTATGAGTCTCCTCTTCTGAGCTTTTGTGAAGTCTTGTGGAAAATCTCCCTCCAAAATGTAGCCAATAATGGGATCCAATGACTCCAATCCCAGGTATCTTGGTTGCTTGACAGCTGTGCTACCACCATGATGACCTGCACTTCTTTCTCAACACATGTAACTGCTTGTTGTGCAAGTAAATTGGCATCTTCATTTTGTTTCCTAGGAATATGATATAGTTGTACTTCTTCAAGTTGATTAAACAGCCTACGGATGACATTAACTTTTGTCCTTAAGCTTTCATTCTTGCATGCCCAAATGCCTAAAATCTGTTTCACAATGAGAAGTGCATCCCCCTTTACAATGAGACACTGTATACCTTGGACAATGCACATCTTCAAACCATGAAGTAGTGTGTCATATTCTACTTCATTGTTGCTAGTTGAACCTGGTAGATTGACCTTCTCTTTCATGACCACCTCTCCACTTGGGTTGAGCGAAACTAGCCCTCCCCCTGCTTTTCCCGTGACTCATCAAAAAGCTCCATCAAAGAACAAGGTAAAAGATTTATGAATACTTTTTGGTGGTGGCAATGGTAGGGTTTTGACTTTAGGAACCTTAATCTCCTTTTCATGCACCCTATAAGTGAGAATCCCTGCCAATTGTCCATGTACACTATCTTCTACCTTGAAAGAGTATTGAAACTCTTGCAGCTCCATAGTCCATGTTTCTACTCCATCCATTCAATATTAAGTTTAAATGTTCGTGTGTTTAATGCAGGTATGGATGATGAGGAGTTTCTTTCTTCTTTGTCACCCTAGTAGAGACAGTGGTACGTGGAGCGTCATCGCTCTGGCGCACCATCGCGTGTTCCTACTCCATCCGCATCTCCCTCTGTTTTGGAGTATTCAACGCACTCCAAAGCTTCGGTGTCAACGAGACGATCTTCACACTCGTCTAGGCACCGGTGCTCTAGTGGTAGCGGTGGCGGTTGTTTTGGGGATGCCGCCACCAATGCTTCAACACCGCTTCGTGTTCGACAAGGCTCTTTACCCTCCCCTTCTTTGCCCGCCCTGACACCAGCCACGGCATCGCCATTGACACCAGGTTTTGCGTGGCTGACTGCCGTTCCTAGCAGCTACTCCTCCAGGAGTCACTCTAGTGGACAGTCCTCGCTTCGGGGCTCAGAATCCAGTGGAGACACCTGACGTCCCTACCCCCGTTGACATGATGTCGCTAGAGACCCCTACCGGGACACCTAGGTTCACGCGTCAGTGGCGGCGAGAGGGCTTGCCTTACTCCATCGACTTCAGCAGTGGCATCATCTTGGATGATGAAGGCAAGAAGGTGATTTCGGGCATGCGAGGTCTTTGCTCTCAGGTGTTTAGAGACTATATACTAAACACCTGGAGTGAAGTACCAAATGATTTAAAAGACAGAGTCATCAGCATTCCTCATGACGAGTTTCCCGTTCCAACACGGGATGAGCGCTTCAATGAAGATGTGATGAAGGCTCGAATGCACGAATACTGCAAGCACAAGCGTTCCGAAGTGCAAAAAGCAATAAAGCATGGGTGGAACAGACCAGATTGGCTGGCCAAAGAAGATTGGAAGAATGGAAGAAAGAAGAGTGCGAGAATCCCGACAAGTGGAAGCAACAAAAGGAGGCAGCCAGAGCGCGAGTAGAGGCAGGGAGCTCGCACCACTTGGGGAGCGGTGGGTGGGCATCATTTGAGGCTGATTTTGTAAGTGTTTTTGCATTGCTCTTTATGTTTGATAGTTTAAGGTTTATGGGTTTTTAAATTCTAACATAATGGATTCTTTGTATATTTTGACAGTGGTCGATGACAGGACATGATCACACACCGTACGAGCGCGAGTACGCAGGCACGAAGGGCTTGAACGCCCTGATGGACATTATGAGTTCTCGCGACGGCGTGGTTAGTATTAGGGTTTACTCTTTTCTATTTGTTGTATTGTTTTATAAACATTTTCATGAGTTTTTTGGAGCAAGGGATTGTGTATATGTACATACCCATGCATGGTGCATCGAATAAAGGATTCCCCATTTTCCAGAGCCAGGTGGTCATGTGGGGCCCACATGTGTACAGGTAGGACAGCATGTACATACTGCATCGTCTTTCACTATCACCAGTACCAATGTGTTTTTTCTATAATAATGAGGAGTTTCTAGCGCGTAGACTTCTCGAGAAAGCTATCCGCGGGCCGACGACATGAGGTAAGCAGGTGCGTTAGATGGCATCTTGTGGCGTCAAGAGGTCGAATGGGGTCAAAATTTGCACATGGATAAGTACGGACACAACGTGGATATTTTCTTGTGATAATTATGTAGAAAGGTCATCATGAGGAACAATATTTTGGGGCCACTTCATGTGGTGGCAGGATGCATTATTGGAAAAAAGCTGAGTGCCAGGTGTACGGATGATGCAAAAAGGTGACCACTATGCACTGCGAGGTCAGTTTTTGGCCTATTCGGGATCCATTTGAGCTCAACTAAAATACCAAGGGTGCCCAAGTAATAAAGCTAAGTGTGGGAACTTAAAAACCAAAGAGAAGACCAGAAAAAATGTGGAGAGAAGAGGAGGAACAACCGCAAGTGTGTTTTTGGTGTTTTTTGAGTCTGTTTTGGCCGTAAACTGCTCATCCGAGGTCGGATTTGAGCACTTTGACATTGTAGATTGGGGTTTTGGGCCGTTCCAGACGCGATGGAACTGTCCATTTTTCCAAATTACTCACTATTTTTCTGTTGTTTTGGCTGTGTAAGTTTCTCCTATGAGCGAAGCTTCTGCTCCAATTTGTGATTGTATCTGGCATATTTTACCCATATTGTGTGAGCTATTTTCCCCATTGGTATTGGACCAAGATCTATTGTACCTAAACATCGTAAATTCTCCTCTTTAGAGCTGAGTTTTTTGGGTGTGTGTGTGTCGCTCTCTGTGTGGAGTAGGAAAACGGGTAGTCTCTCTCCTCTCACTCCATAGGTGTGTTCCCTGTCTCGACTAGGTGGGTTGTGTAAGACGAGTGGTGCCCCATAGTGTGTGTGTATATCATCCCAAGAGTGTATGTTGGATCATTATAGAGGTGTTTTGTGTGTTCTCATTTCGTTGACATTCGTTTGGTGCCCCCAAAGAGGATCTTCTTCGAGTACCTTCTGCTTCGAGCTTCGAGCTTTAAGATTCGAGATTGCAGATTCCAGGTCACAGGTACAGGTGATTTACACAGGTACAGGTACAGGTACTAGTAGGGGAGTCCCTTGCAGTTGCCGTGGGTATGCATTATTTGGCGCTTGTTTGAGCGCATTATCTGCTGGTATTGTACGTTACTTGTGGAAACTACCATTGTACACTTTTGTGAAGCCATACTTGGTTTTATTTGGCAGTCCCAGTCATTTCTGAGACTTGGTCTGGAAGATAGTCATTTTTGAGACTTGACTATACGAGATTTGCATAAGCCTTCGTGAGAGGGTCGATAGCGTGAGGTTTTATTGAGCTGGGGGATTCTCAAGCGTGGAGATCCTTTCAGTGATGTAGGTAGCTGGAGCACCCTTTTTGTGACCTCGCCATAGGCTATGTACTAGTGATTCCTATTTGATGCTCCGGTTCTATTGTTGGCAGTTTATGCATACATATATAGTCTATATTTTGGGTTCTTGTCCTTGTCCTTGTCTAAAGACAAGATCCATCGAAGTTTCTAGGAATTGAGTCAGTAAAAAGTTTTGGATTCTTGCACGTGTGTTCAAAGGGGTTCTCAAAGCATCGTAGCTTGGGTAGCCATGGATTTCTCTTATCCGGAGTTTCATGGAAGAAGTGATGAAGATGTAGAAGAATTTTTGGAAAAGATGGAGGTTGCCTGCATTAGCAACCAGATCCATGACCCGACATAGATGTTACGTCTTCTCCAAATTTGTTTGAAAAGTGATGCATGAGTTTGGTCGAAAGCATTTGAAGAGGAGTTGCGTGTGGCTGATCCAACTGTAAGATTGAGTTGGGACAATCTAAGGCTTGGATTGGAAGTGGAGTTTGTGAAGACAGAAGATCCTGACAAAGTGTGGCAAGAAGTACAAGGTTTGGTGCAAAATGAAGGTGAGCCAGTAGATACGTACATACGTAAATTTTCATTGTCATGGGAGCGGATGTGCAAGGCCTTAGCACCACAAGTACCCCCGCCTGACATGATGAAGAAGGACATGTTCTTGGCTGGTCTTTGGGAGAATATAAGTTGGAGAGTGGAGCTAAAGAAGCCTAGGACATATGAAGATGCACTAGAGGTAGCAAGGAACAGAGAGTGCAAGCCGAGGAAAATGAGCTAGTTAGGGGTGGAGTCTTTGCCCATGAGGTTTGAATTTCAGCCTATGGACTCTTTACAAGATTTCATGCCAAGGGTTCGTCATGAACCAGTGGTTTCTGTTACTCCTCAGGTTATGCCAGCAGTGGTCACTACAACAGTGCAAGATGATGAGCTAACGAAAGACATGAGACAAGTGGTAGATTTAATGAAAATCCTCAGCCTAAACATGCTAGGTCAAGTGGGAATAATCGAGGTCGAGGGAGGTTTGAAAATAAGCCAGGAGGTGAAGAAAGACCTAGGAATGGTGTTGAACAAAGAAATGGTAGGTTCTGTAGGTAGACGCCCACATGTTATAATTGCAAAGAGTTGGGCCACATCAGCCCACAATGTGATAAGCCACCAAGGATGGGGGGAGACATGAATCCGTTTCCAAGACAGGTGCTAACTAGGTCAAATGATTATGGCATCGAAATTAAAGGAGAAGAAGAAACCAGTGGATTAACCCAAGAGGAAAAGAGAAAGACAAAAGTGATAAGTGTAGTCACCTTGGAGAAGGCATCAAAGCTAGAGGATACATTAGTGATGCCTATTGGGAAGAGGACCATAGAGGAAAATGAAGGAAGAAGTGTCCCAGGTCCTAGTAAGAAGAAGGGAAAGAGCCATGAAGGCGAGGATGTCAAGGCCAAGAGAAAAAGGAGAGCTCATCGCAAGTTTCATGTTTCAGATTTTCCACTAGGGGATACGCAATTAAGCTATGACTTGAAGGAGGAAGGCAAATGTTACTTTTGGGCAGCTTATATAGATGGTGCCTAGGCTAAAGTGGAAGTGGAAGAGGATGGTTAACCCAATGGATAAAGAGCCAGAGAGAGGTTCAGTAAAGGTGTTGGCAATGGACGAGCTACCAGACATTTGCCCAATAGTAGATGTGTGGCACAAAAGAAAAAATCTAGGACAAGGTTATGTGGATGGTGGAGCCCAAATATGTGTCATAACACACTCATGCATTGAGAAGATGGGTCTTACAGTGACTGGGGTGTCAGGCTTTCGGATCAGATTGGCAAACCATCAAAAAGTAAAATGTTTGGGTGTTCTAAAGAGCTTTGAAGTGGAGACATATGATGCAAAGGCAGTGGTGGATTTACATGTGATGCCAGTGGGGTTGGGAGCATATCCTATTATACTGGGCAGACCATGGTTACGTGTAGTGGGAGCTGTTCAAGATTGGCGACGTGGTACGATTAGCCTCTATGGAAAGACAAGTGCCAAGAAGCTTTATAATATGGACACGAGAAACAATTGGAGGAGATTTATGAAGATGATGATGAGTCTAGTGATGACGACTATTCCACAGTGACTGATGAGGATAGAGATAATACTACCAGCAGTGATGAGGATGCTGATGTTGCATTTCTTTTGATGGACAGAGAAACACAGGAGTCTGGTTTAGTTGCATTTGCAAATGAGATTGAAGATGAAAGTGAAGGGCCTTATGAAATGATTGAAGGATTGATGCAAACCAAGGTTGAAATGTCAAAGAAGCAGGAATTGATGACACAAATGATCAGTGGAGACCTCTCAGCTATGGCGAAGGAGATATATTTGCACATAATGGCTATTTTTCTTGATTTTTTCATTACTTCATATGAAGAGATTAGAGGGTTCAAAGGAGAAGAGATGCATATAGAGCTGAAAGAAGGAGCTAAGACAGTGCAACAAAGGCTAAGAAGAATGGGTTAAGAGAAGATGGAGGCCTTGCGGGAAGAGGTGGAGAAATTATTGAAGGCATGGTTCATAGTCCCTGTGGAGACCACAGAATGGGTGAGTCCAGTAGCAGTCAGCCCAAAGAAGGATGGAAAGTGGAGGATTTGTGTAGATATTAATCCCTTAAATGCAGCCACTAATAAGAACCCATATCCTCTTCCATTCATCGATCAAATCTTGGATTTAGTGGCTGGTTATGAGAGGTACAGTGTGTGTGATGGTTTTTCAGGCTATTTTCAATTGAAGATTGCTCTTAAAGACCGCACAAATACAACTTTCATTACGCCATGGGGATGCTATTGCTACACAGTATTTCCATTTGGGTTGTCAAATGGACCATCTTTCTATCAAGAGAGAGAAAATTGGGTATTGGAACCATTCATTGGCAACTGTGTTAAAGTTTTTTTGGATGAATTCTGTGTCTACAGCAGTAGGGTTGAACACCATGAGAAGTTGCAGATGGTATTGGCTTGATATGATGAATGTGGAGGACAACTAAATCCAAAGAAATGTCATCTAGCACAATCAAGGGTGAAGTTATTGGGCCATATGGTGTCAGAAAATGGCATTGAGGCTGATCTAGACAAGGTTAAATCTAGTATTCTTCTTCCATCACCTACGAGTACAAAGCAATTGGCAACCTTTATACACAAAGTAAAGTACATGGCGTGGTTCATTCCATTTTCTTCATAGCTCCTTTATCCATTACAACAAGTGGCAAAGCAGGATCCATTGCAATGGGATGACAAGTGTGAAGCAGTGTTTCAAGAGGTGAAAGAAGTGTTAGGGGGGTTGTCAGCCATGCAAGCTCCTGATTGGAGAAAGTTTTATGTAAATCCATTAGTAGGGGATGATTCCATTGGAGCCATGCTATTGCAAAAGGGGAAGTGAAATCATTATATGAGGCCAGTGTATTGTGCAAGCCGAGTGAAGTTGGTAGCAGAGAGAAAATTATCGGAAGTAGAGCTAGTGATGGCCAATGTAATATTTGCTTGTCGACGATTTTGTCATTACTTGCTACTAATAGCCGTTTTTTGGCTCTCCATAATTGCCATAGTAAGTTACTCCACCCTACCAAAATCACCCAAACACTATGGCTATCCCTACCATTTCACTGTAAATAGGCGTGTGTGAGTTAGGGGACTTTTCCCATATTTTCTTAAAAACCCTAAATTAGCTAATCACTGGGCTAGGTGAGCCAAAAAAAAAAAAAAAAAAAAGAATATTATGGCCCATTTCTGTGTAAATATTTCATTATATAAGTGGCCTGAACATAGGGATTTTTATAATTATTTTGATATTTATTTAAATATTTATACCTAGGTGTGTGTTTTATTAAATTTACCTTCTTTCATCCTCTTGCACCATAAGTATATTTTTTGCCAATATGTACATACTCTAACCTCATATTTTTCCTTTATACAAATCACTCCCACATTTTCACCCTCACCCTCGTGAAAACAAAAAATTGATTTCTACTCATTGGTCACGTTTATTATATTATTTACTTGCATACCTTTTTCTCTTTCACCCAAAATAATTCAAAGAGGGACCATATCATATGATTCCAATATCTTTCTATATCCATAACTCCTCCATATTTTTATTATTAGTTTTACTCATTATTCTAACACCATGTGCTCATTGAGCTAAAGTCCATGAATAGTCCATACACTAGTCCCACCATGTATATATTTCTTATTTCACCAATAATCCTCCTCCATGCATGGGTCAAGGGCAACTTGAATGCTTTGTATTATAATATGACAAAGGAGGGGCTCACTCTTGGATGCATTGTACAAATTCAACAAAGGAGGGGACCACATAAAGACTTTTGCAGGCATAAAAAACAGGCTTTTTGGTGAGAATTTTGGCACCTATCTCCACTCTGAATCTGGAGCGGTGGTCAAAAGAGAAAATGTAGCCTACGCTTTGAATAATCACCTCAAATTTTTTCAGGATTTTTGGAGCTACCACCGGTGAGATATGATTTTTTGAGTGGACCCCAGTCTGCCCACTTTTCTCACAAGTAGCCCATAGTCTTCTCTCACCTCTTTCCACACTTCTACACACACACACACACACACACACACACACACACACACACACACACACACACACACACATTCCTCTCAATCCCTCACTCAAACCTGCACCTTCAATGGTTTCTCTCACCTTCTTCACCATTAACCTCCCCACTTACTTCCATAGCTCTCATATGAGCTCTCCATGTACATACACCATCTCTATACCTCTCACTATTATCTCCAAAGTACAATTCCATCTTAACCCTTATATATATACATAAATTCAGCATGTGTACCATGATTAACCTCTGCAAATCAAGAGATCTCATCAACGAAATTACCATTTTCATCACGATAATCAACCTTGGCGGCGGTGGCGTAAAGAAGAGAAGACGAAGAAGAAGATCGATAGTCATTTTGAGAACCTACACAAGTAAGTCCAAAACATCTTCAAGCTTCACCATCACAAGGATTTGCTCACTTCATTCAACCATCTACCTCATTCTACCCATTGTAAATGTAACATTAACTTTCTAGTGATTACTAACACTAACCACTAACATACTAACACAAAATAGCATTGACCTAACCATAAAAAACACCTCACCTCAAGACATGTACAAAGTAACTCTCTCTCTCTCTCCTTTTCCTTCAAACTCTACTTTCACCTTATTCACCATCAATAATGCTCTCTTTTGAGCCCACACCCATGACTCAAGCAGACAAAGAAGGCCCGCAATGTTTTGATATTCAAAAAAATCATAATCCTGATTTGTTAGCTTGTAAATTAGGATTTCCAATAATCTTAATGAGGGGTATCCAACCTATAAATAGGCCCCTCTCCTTCTTGTAAAACAACCTCCAACATCTCACATAGCACCCCAACACTCTATGCGTGAGGAGAGACTTAGGTGTAGCAACCACTTGTGAGCTTCACTCTTGGTGTGAGAGAAGCCTTCGAGCTACACATTGCAAGTGAGAGAGCGTGAGTTCCACAAATCTCAAAACCACTATTGTATATGCTCCTTCATCATCAATAAATTGAGGTTTGTTGCATCAAAGGCGTGATTTGACGTTCAAATCTTCGTCCTTCCATTTGTGCAATACGATTCGGTGAATTCAAGGTGACTTGTGTATTTTGAGTTTCTATCGGTTGATCTTGATTTTAGAAAGTGTTTTAGTGCGTTTTTCATTGCCAATTTTGTGTCCTTTGTAAGAGGGTATTGTGGTGAGAGGTCTCCCACACCCTAAGACAGTGTGTGTGTGTTTGTGTGTGTGTTTTGGCAATGTTTAGCAATCACTAAGCATTGAGTGAGTTTTGTACAAGTTCTACGATAGCATCATAATGAACCATCTCCATTTTCAAGTCACAAATAAGGTATTACGCAAGATCCTTTCCTCCCCTCTCTTCCCTTTTCTCTAGCTCTCTCTGGTCCATTTTGTGTGTGTCTTGGTGTGAGGTTTCTTGTGTGTGTTGTGTGGTGCATCTTCTTGGTTGTACCAAAATCTCTCTTGCGTCCTAGTTCGCATACCATAACTAGGTGGTGCCCCTATATTGTTTGGGTTTGGCTGTGGGTTTGCTGTTTTGTTGTGCTTGTAGTTTCCCCAGCCCCAATTGAGCAGCACGGGAGCCTTGAGGGGTGTTTTAGAGGTCACCTCTCTTGTTGCCCGCCCCGGACCGCCTCAATTTTGGTGCCCCCACTGAGGAGCGATTGTGTACTTATTGTTGTTGTATTGCATGAATGCTTAAATTTCAGCATAATCAAGTAGATTATATGAATCATGGAAACATGTATGACTAATTTTAATTTCAAGGAAACAAAAATTGATCTAGAATATGGTTCGGATTATGCATAACATAAGAAAGGAAAAAAACATTTTCACATAAGAATCTAGAATTCATGTTGAAAGACCTTTCAAAACTTTGTGTAGTTAGTGATGATTGTTTGGAACTAATCTTTGTGTGGTTCTAGCATTGAGAGACTATGACATGCTATACCTTTGATGATATCCCAATCTTCTTCGGAAATCCAGAAGAAGATGTTGATGATTTTCATGCTGATTTTAGAATGGTTTGTCATATCCTTGGTAAAAGGGATGACATTGAAAAAGGGGATTTTCTATTGCTATGCCTTAGAGGCAACGCTGAGCAATGGTTTTGGAGTATGTCTTCTCAAATTGAAGATGGATATACCCAAATTTCCAAAGCTTTGAAGGCCAGATTCTCTAAAGTTCCAACAATGGAGAAAGCATGGGCTTTACTACGGAGACTTCAACAACATGGTGAAGACTACTATGCTTATGAGGATATTTTTTCTCGTCAATGGGAAGGATGTGGATTTAGTTCTACATTTCCAGATTATGTAAAAATGGATCAATTTATTTCGGGGTTGTCTCCTTTCCTAAAGACTAAGGTTACTTGTAGTGGACCCTCTACCTTTGAAGAAGCGGTCACTATTGCCCGAAGGAAGTTTTACAAGTACTTCTACATAAAAAATGGTTTCCATCATGCTAGAAGAACCAACCATCATGAAACTGTTTCTATCAAGGAGTCATCTCCTTTGCCATAATTGTCTCCTTCTACTCCAACAAATGTTGAAGAAGTTACTTACATGCTAGCTGATTATTCAAGTGCTAAAGTATGTGGCCAAGATTCAAATGTGGAATCTCTTTCTTCTACCTTTATCACAAGCATGCGAAAATCGACACAAGATATCTCAAATGGCATTGATGATTCAATAATGGATATATCCAACCCTTTGGTGGAGGATCAATTTCTAGTCCAAGCGGACGAAGCTTTTGTGCAACATGACTCTATGGAGAATGAAGACCTTGAAGGTAACCTTGATCTTATGGAATGTTCTGAGAGTGTATCTTGTCTAAAAGAAGAGAGTGAAGAAGAAGATGAAATCATAGGTGGAGAGATCATAGACCACATTGATCATAAAGAGATGATTGTGTACATGGAATGCCAACTCCAAAACAAAGTAGAAGAGTGTGAGTTGAATCCATGTGAGGATAATCTTGAAGAAGTGTTTGAGGATGTTGAAAAGCATTGGTATGACCCATGTATGTTAAGCATGGAGGAACCTATCATGCAAGAAGCCAAATGTTTCACAAAATCAAACAGTAATCCATCAACCTTTGAAGTGGTACGATGTGAGGAGTTACAACCTTGCCAAAGGGGGGGCTTAGAAGGGGATGAAGAACATGGGAGAGTAGTAAAAGATAAAATCATAAAAGGAAACTATCAGAAGGGTATCATTCTCTCCAATGGTGTGGGTGGCTCTTCATTCATGGGACAATCTCTTAGCAAGGAAATCCAAGCTTTTGAAGCCCCAATCATCTTCATATTGGGTTTCACCTCTTCAAGGTCAACTTCTCCTCTCTTCACATATACCTTTCATCGGGGACACCATACCTTCTTAAGCGGAAGAGGACATGAATACTTGGTGATAAACGGATGTTTCCAAATCTTCTTCATTTGGTTCTTTGGTGTATGGAGGTCACACATTGTGATGCTTCTGGTCTTCATCATAGATGAAAAACTTGTTGATTGCTACATGTGGATATTTCATCAATCAGTACCAAAATCTATTCTCTTCCAATGTATTGGAAGCAATAGAAACCTTTGTCTATTATCTACTTATGTGGTAAACTATTTGCAATATCTTCCAATAGCAGCTGGAAGCATGGATCAAGCTTTCCTAAATCATGAAGGTCATAGAATTTTTTACTTGTTGATGAGCCTACCCAGGTTGAATGAATTTTATGAGCTACAGTTCAAGAATTTTCTCATACAAGCTCTTGAAGATCGTAGCGGATACATCAACTTTACACAGGAGGAAGAGCAACCAATCTTTTATATCACATTCATAGTGATAGATGCAATGATGGACAACAGTAAAATCTACAAGTTTCTTCAACCGAAATCAGTAAGTGATTCCATACCATACATCTCGCTTTGGGAAAGATATTTCAAGATCTTTGATCCTGGGGGGTGCTTATGGAAACTTTCTCAATGGAGGAGGTTTACTCCGTCACTTCATTTCATCTTGCTATTGGCTCGGAGAACCTTCCATATCACACAAGGTTTTTTAATCATACAACAAAGGTTCTTCAAAGATAAGAGTAGACAAAAACAGACGTTACATAATATACATGTTGTATGATCGGATAAATGGTACATGAATGTACCATTATCTAAGGGGGGGGGCTAATGATAGCCGTTTTTTGGCTCTCCATAATTACATAGTAAGTTACTCCACCCTACCAAAATCACCCAAACACTATGGCTATCCCTACCATTTCACTGTAAATAGGCGTGTGTGAGTTAGGGGACTTTTCCCATATTTTCTTAAAAACCCTAAATTAGCTAATCACTGGGCTAGGTGAGCCAAAAAAAAAAAAAAAAAAAGAATATTATGGCCCATTTCTGTGTAAATATTTCATTATATAAGTGGCCTGAACATAGGGATTTTTATAATTATTTTGATATTTATTTAAATATTTATACCTAGGTGTGTGTTTTATTAAATTTACCTTCTTTCATCCTCTTGCACCATAAGTATATTTTTTGCCAATATGTACATACTCTAACCTCATATTTTTCCTTTATACAAATCACTCCCACATTTTCACCCTCACCCTCGTGAAAACAAAAAATTGATTTCTACTCATTGGTCACGTTTATTATATTATTTACTTGCATACCTTTTTCTCTTTCACCCAAAATAATTCAAAGAGGGACCATATCATATGATTCCAATATCTTTCTATATCCATAACTCCTCCATATTTTTATTATTAGTTTTACTCATTATTCTAACACCATGTGCTCATTGAGCTAAAGTCCATGAATAGTCCATACACTAGTCCCACCATGTATATATTTCTTATTTCACCAATAATCCTCCTCCATGCATGGGTCAAGGGCAACTTGAATGCTTTGTATTATAATATGACAAAGGAGGGGCTCACTCTTGGATGCATTGTACAAATTCAACAAAGGAGGGGACCACATAAAGACTTTTGCAGGCATAAAAAACAGGCTTTTTGGTGAGAATTTTGGCACCTATCTCCACTCCGAATCTGGAGCGGTGGTCAAAAGAGAAAATGTAGCCCACGCTTTGAATAATCACCTCAAATTTTTTTAGGATTTTTGGAGCTACCACCGGTGAGATATGATTTTTTGAGTGGACCCCAGTCTGCCCACTTTTCTCACAAGTAGCGCATAGTCTTCTCTCACCTCTTTCCACACTTCTACACACACACACACACACACACATTCCTCTCAATCCCTCACTCAAACCTGCACCTTCAATGGTTTCTCTCACCTTCTTCACCATTAACCTCCCCACTTACTTCCATAGCTCTCATATGAGGTCTCCATGTACATACACCATCTCTATACCTCTCACTATTATCTCCAAAGTACAATTCCATCTTAACCCTTATATATATACATAAATTCAGCATGTGTACCATGATTAACCTCTGCAAATCAAGAGATCTCATCAACGAAATTACCATTTTCATCACGATAATCAACCTTGGCGGCGGTGGCGTAAAGAAGAGAAGACGAAGAAGAAGATCGATAGTCATTTTGAGAACCTACACAAGTAAGTCCAAAACATCTTCAAGCTTCACCATCACAAGGATTTGCTCACTTCATTCAACCATCCACCTCATTCTACCCATTGTAAACGTAACATTAACTTTCTAGTGATTACTAACACTAACCACTAACATACTAACACAAAATAGCATTGACCTAACCATAAAAAACACCTCACCTCAAGACATGTACAAAGTAACTCTCTCTCTCTTTCCTTTTCCTTAAAACTCTACTTTCACCTTATTCACCATCAATAATGCTCTCTTTTGAGCCCACACCCATGACTCAAGCAGACAAAGAAGGCCCGCAATGTTTTGATATTCAAAAAAATCATAATCCTGATTTGTTAGCTTGTAAATTAGGATTTCCAATAATCTTAATGAGGGGTCTCCAACCTATAAATAGGCCCCTCTCCTTCTTGTAAAACAACCTCCAACATCTCACATAGCACCCCAACACTCTATGCGTGAGGAGAGACTTAGGTGTAGCAACCACTTGTGAGCTTCACTCTTGGTGTGAGAGAAGCCTTCGAGCTACACATTGCAAGTGAGAGAGCGTGAGTTCCACAAATCTCAAAACCACTATTGTATATGCTCCTTCATCATCAATAAATTGAGGTTTGTTGCATCAAAGGCGTGATTTGACGTTCAAATCTTCGTCCTTCCATTTGTGCAATACGATTCGGTGAATTCAAGGTGACTTGTGTATTTTGAGTTTCTATCGGTTGATCTTGATTTTAGAAAGTGTTTTAGTGCGTTTTTCATTGCCAATTTTGTGTCCTTTGTAAGAGGGTATTGTGGTGAGAGGTCTCCCACACCCTAAGACAGTGTGTGTGTGTGTGTGTGTGTGTGTGTTTTGGGAATGTTTAGCAATCACTAAGCATTGAGTGAGTTTTGTACAAGTTCTACGATAGCATCATAACGAACCATCTCCATTTTCAAGTCACAAATAAGGTATTACGCAAGATCCTTTCCTCCCCTCTCTTCCCTTTTCTCTAGCTCTCTCTGGTCCATTTTGTGTGTGTCTTGGTGTGAGGTTTCTTGTGTGTGTTGTGTGGTGCATCTTCTTGGTTGTACCAAAATCTCTCTTGCGTCCTAGTTCGCATACCATAACTAGGTGGTGCCCCTATATTGTTTGGGTTTGGCTGTGGGTTTGCTGTTTTGTTGTGCTTGTAGTTTCCCCAGCCCCAATTGAGCAGCACGGGAGCCTTGAGGGGTGTTTAGAGGTCACCTCTCTTGTTGCCCGCCCCGGACCGCCTCACTACCACGAACTTTTGTTTCCTTGACAAGTTATGCCTTTTTGCCACAGTTAATTAATGGCACTAACATGTCAAATGTGGTGAAGAAATGGGTAATTGAGCTGCAAGAGTTTGAGTTCTCTTTTCTACTGGAAGATAGTACAAGAGCTACACTAGCTGATTTGTTGACTTACAAGGAGAATCCCCTTCTTGTTAAGGAAGAGGTGGTGAGAAGGGTAGTTGAAGAAGTGCCACAGATCAGCAATGCACATGTATTGTTCTTTGATGGCTCATACAGAAAGAGCCATGATGCAGCTTCAGGGGGTATAGCTCTTTATGATCCAGAGGGGAAGCTAGTATGCAAGAGAGGGTTCAAATTGGATGCGCATAGTAAAAATGAGGCTGAATATGCTACGTTGGAAGCCGGATTACACATTTTTTTGAAGCATGGAATTAGAAGGTTGAGCATAAAAGGTGATGCCTTGTTAGTTGTGAAGCAAGTGCTGGGTGTGTGGAAGAGCAAGAACAGCTCATTGAAGGAAATCTGTTTCAAAATTAAAGGCCTGTTAGAAAATTTTGAAGCATGGAGCATCACACATTGAACATGCTCTAAATAGAGAGGCACATGAAGTAGCTCAAAGCATGATTGGGGAGCTATTTGTGTTGAGGACCAATTTACCTCTTTATCATGGCCGAGAAATTTTGGCTCAAGAAGAGGAGTTTTTGTTAACAGGAATCATTCTGAAAGACATTCAAAACTCTAAGAAGTATGGTTTTGTGCGTAGCGCATCTAGGTACAAATTGATTGGTGATGTCTTGTACATGAAAGGGGCTGATCTTGTGTTGAGACATGTACCTTGGCGGGAGGAGCTTTATAGAGTGTTGGAAGAGAATCATGAAGGTGCATGTGGTGGCCATTTTGGTCTAAAGATCACCTTGCATAAGATCTTGCAAGAGGGGTATGTATGGCCTAGTTTTCACAAGGATGTTCACCAGTGGTGTAGGTCTTGCAATAGGTGTCAAGCATTTAGGAAGAGAGTGTTGAAGCCAGAGCTACGAAAAGTGGGGGATTATGTGTTTGAAAAGTGGGGGATTGATGCAATAGGCCCGTTACCTATCACAAGCAGGGGCAAAAGCTATATTTTGACTGTAGTGGACTATCTCTCTAGATGGGCGGAGGCTATAGCACTAAAAAAAAATCACTGCAAAGGATGTGGCCAAATTTTTGTATGATGAAATATGTTGCAAGTTTGGGGTGCCACTAGAGCTACTTTCAGATAAGGGGCCAGGATTTAAAGCTAAAATTCTAGATTTTTAATTCGCGAAGATGAAGATTAGGCATTAGCATACCACTCCTTATTACCCGCAATGTAATGGCTTAAATGAAAGATTCAATGGTGAGTTGGTACAAATTATTTTGAAAGTGACAGAGCACCAAGGAAAGAATTGGGATTTAGAATTGCCTAGTGTATTATGGGCTTACCGTACTTCGATGAAGACAGGTACAGGGTTTACTCCATTTCGTTTGGTATATGGAAAGGAAGCACTATTGCCTGTGGAAGTAGAGTTGCTTGCGGTCAAGATGTTAGAGAAGTTGCTTGGGCAGCCTAGTGATGCATTCAAAGAGAGGCTCTTACAGTTACAAGAGGTTCAGCTGGACAGGATGATTGCATTGGAACATTATGGGCAGATGCAGGATAATGCTTTGGCAAAGATAAATGAAAAGGTCAAAAGTAAGGGTATCAATGAAGCATGACTTGGTTTTGCGCTACAACAGTAAGCTGGACAACACCTTCCAAAAGAAGTTTCAAACTAAGTGGGAAGGCCCTTTCAAGGTAGTAGAGTGTTTCCCGAATGGCGCATATCAGCTGGCTAACTTGGATGGAATACTACATATGTCAAGGGTAAATGGATTTCATCTTAAATTATATCATGCCAGGTTGATGATGGTGGAGCAAGATGAGCTACCTATGGAGCGAGGAATGTTCGTGAAGGATGAGGAGACCTGGGACACGACGAGTCTCATATCTCTTTTTGCTGCTGCTGATCATGAATGATCTAGCAGGCTAGGGGATGGGCAAATTCTATCAGGAGTTTTTTGGAGCAAGGGATTGCGCATCTGTACATACCCATGCATGGTGCATCGAATAAAGGATTGCCCATTTTCCAGAGCCAGGTGGTTACGTGGGGCCCACATGTATACAGGTAGGACAACATGTACATAGTGCATCGTTTTTCACTATCACGAGTACCAGTGTGTTTTTTCTATAATAATGAGGAGTTTCTAGCATGTAAAACTTCTCGAGGAATCTATCCGCGGGCCGATGACATGAGGTAAGCAGGTGCGTCAGATGACATCTAGTGGTGTCAGGAGGTCGAATGGGGTCAATACTTGCACATGGATAAGTACGGACACAACGTGGGTGTGTTCTTGTGATAATTATACAGAAAGGTCATCATGAGGACCATATTTTGGGGCCACTTCACGTGGTGGTGGGATGCATTATTGGAGAAAAGCTGAGTGCTAGGTGTACGGATGATGCAAAAAGGTGAGAACTATGCACTGCGAGGTCAGTTTTTGGCCTGTTTGGGGTCCATTTGAGGTCAACTAAAAGGCCAAGGGTGCCCAAGTAATAAAGCTAAGTGTGGGAACTGAGAAACTAGAGAGAAGACTAGAAAAAATGTGGAGAGAAGAGGAGGAACATCTGCAAGTGTGTTTTTGCTATTTTTGGAGTCTATTTTGGCCGTAAACTGCTCATCCGAGGTCGCATTTGAGCACTTTGACATTGTAGACTAGGGTTTTGGGCCGTTTTGGGCATGATGGTGCTGTCCATTTTGCCAAATTCATCACTATTTTTCTGCTTTTTTGGCTGTGTAAGTTTCTCCTATGAGCGAAGCTTCTGCTCCAATTTGTGATTGTATCTGGCATATTTTACCTATATTGTGTGAGTTGTTTGCCCCATTGGTGTTGGCCCAAGCTCTATTGTATCTAAACATCATAAATTCTCCTCTTTTGAGCTAAGTTTTTTGGGTGTATGTGTGTGTGTACTCTGTGTGGAGTGGGCAAACGGGTAGTCTCTCTCCTCTCACTCCATAGGTGTGTTCCCTTTCTCGGCCAAGTGGGTTGTGTAAGCCAAGTGGTGCCCCATAGAGTGTGCATATATCATCCCAAGAGTGTGTGGCGGATCATTATAGAGGCGTTTTGTGTGTTTCCATCCTGCTCACAACGTTGCTATATGTTTATACTTACAAAAAGATGTCTTATTGTTTTTTTTTGTAGAATCCGACAGATACGCCGCTTGGACGCGATGAGACGTTTGATTGGACAATGTCAATTTAGCCGTAGCTAGATATCATTAGTTTCTTTTTGTTATAGATTATGTATCATGAGACGACTTTTAACGTCTTTTTGAAAACCATGTATATTTTTTCAATAATGACAATGGTTTGTAACTATACTACATTTGCAAAGTTTAAAAATCAAGTGATTTTACCTATGTGTACAATTTTCATTGATTTACTTTCATCAATTCACGCTTGTTAGTTTTGTATCTTTATTTTACAAACAATACGTACTATGGATGATGGAGTTAATGGCTATTGTGTCTTGTGGGTGACTATTTTGGGTCTATATCTACCTTTGTACTTTTTTTCAAAGGTGAATCAATTAATGAAACATTCAATATGGTTGATGGGTGGCAGGGCATTCAATACCCTGCCACTAGAAATGTTTCCTCTCAGGTGTTTCTATGAACGTCGCTATATAAGGCTCTGCAGCATCGCTATAGATGGCCTGCAAAGGTCGCTATAAGCGTTGCTATAGGCGTCTCTATATAGAGACAATTATAGCGACACCTATAGCGGCTATTATAGCGACGCTTATAGCGACATCACCGTATCAATGCGGTTAATGACGCTTTTAGCCGCACCGGGGGTTATAAAAACCCAATGTATTTCCGTCGGTAAAAGCGTCACAAGAGCACACAACCTCTTGTAGTGTTATTGTGTAATTTTTAAAGAAAAAAAACGTGCATCACTTTGAAATCAATTCAATGGAAAAGCCAATGCCAAATATTTGGTTTCCTCTTTTCTTTGGAGAGCCTGGAGAGGATGAAGAATTATTTTTAGCGAATTTCAAGATGTCTTGCCATATCAAGAGGATAGTAATTGTGATCAAGAACATGTAGAAATGTTTGATGTGGTCCTTAGGAAAGATGCTAGCACTTGGTCTGACTCTTTGCCTGAGGAATTTAAGGGGAATTACACAAAAGTTTTGAATCGTTTCAAGAAATATTTCTTTGATCCCCAAAACACTCAAAAATTATGGCAAGACATTGTTTCTCATAAGCAAAAAGACATGGATGGCTACTACTTGTACAAGCAAGAGTTTCTACGTCTTTGGGCTCTATGGATACAAAATGACAATAATCCTGGTGATGGTGCATAATTTATAAAGAAGGAGAGGTTCATAGACGAACTCTTTCGTGACCTTAAGGTAAAAGTTGAGGTGGGTGCACCTGCTACCTTTGATGCAACAAGAACTAGTGCTGTTGAGAAGTATAGGAAACTCAACTCAAGTGCTTAAAGGGAGAGGCTCCAATAGAAGGTCTTAGACCCAATGGTAAGTCACAAGCATCAACACCTAGGGAGCTTCCTGAGGTAACGGCTGAAGTGATTGAGAAGTTAAATGAATCTTCCCGCAGCCTATCAATTCACCTTGCACAAGCAGTACATCCAAAGCAACAAGCAAAGAAGAAAAAAGAGAGAGAGCCACGACCTAGGAGAGTCTTGCAATGTTGGAATTGCGGAGAGTCTGGACATGGGATGTATAATTGTCCTTGGCCCCGTGGGGAGCCAGGGAGACCTAGCTTGAATTAACCAGTGATGAATCCAGGTGAAGGAACTAGTCAACAACCACGGCTTCTACAAAGGCCAAATGGAGCAAGGCCACCTCCGTGAGGAGTGGAAGGAGTTCCACATTTTCCAGACCCAAATTTGCATGTGGTAGAGGTGATAAATTCCAATGAGGTGGACATGGAAGCAAATGTCATTAAGCGTGGCCGTGGAAAGGTAAGGAGAAAGAAAGAGTCACGTCACAAAGTGATCATGGATGAGAAAAGAAGGCAAAGGAGATGAAGGAAACCAATAGTACTGGACATCGTATCAACCTCCAAGGCTTCCCTCTTGGACATGGTATGGCTCCATAAAACTTGTTGGAAGACATGATAGATAAGGGTCCTGATATGTCATGGCTTGAGTTTCTTGAATTATGCCCACAAGTTAGGAGAGATTTAACAAAAGCAATTAGCACTAGGAGAAAGATAAAAGAGAGTGTGCCTGTTGTAACAATTGCACATTCTGAAATGAATGAAGATATTACACCTGTGCTAGATTGTTACATCAAAGGAAGATTGGTCAAGAAAGGTTTAGTAGATGGGGGTGCACAAATTTGCATCATGACAGAGGGACTCATGCAAAGACTGGGCATGCACATCCATGAAACACCTGATATTAAAGTGAAAATGGCAAACAATAGCAAGTCTAGGTATGTAGAGGCCTTTGGTATTAAGAAGGCAATGGATTTTTATGTTATGTCTACTAAAGGAAATGTTTACCCATTTATCCTAGGTCGAAGACCATGGATAATGAAAATGCGAGCTTTTTGCAGGATTGGGAGAGTGGAAAATTAGTTTGCAGGAATGAAAATCATAATCTTGAAGGTTGTCTTTGACATGAAGGAGCAACTCCAAGAGGAGTTCCATGAATAATCATCTCAAAGTGAGACGGAAGAAGAATGGATCGATAACACTTCAGAAGAAGAAAGTAGCAGCAACATTATTGAAGAGGAGTCTTCCATTGAAGTCATGAGGGTAAGATTTAATCCAACCAACCAATAGATCTCTTGTCAAGGTTTGGAAGAGTTAGGTATTCAAAAGAACCAAAATGTGGAATATGAAGGAATGTTAGAAGGTATGTTGTCTACAACGCTTACAAAGGACGAAAGAGAGGAGTTCAAATGTGCGTTAAGGAAATTTCCTAGGCTCTTTGCTAAAGACTACACCAATGTGCGTGGAGTAGATGATGTTCAATACAAGATCAAGCTAAAGCCAGAGGCCAAACCTAAAGCTCAAAATCTACGAAGGCTAGGAGTCATCAAGGAGCAGGCTTTACTTAAGGAGGTAAGAAAGCTTCTAGAAGCATGTTTTATTTATCCAGTGGATAATTTGGAGTGGGTCTCTCCCGTTGTTGTCACTCCCAAGAAAAATGGCAAGTGGAGGGTGTGTGTGGATTACCGTCCACTCAATGAGGCAACAAAAAGGGATCACTTTCCCCTCCCGTTTTAGGATGAGATACTAAATGAGGTAGCTGGTCATGAGAAGTACACTGTGTGTGATGGCTACTTGGGTTACTTTAAAATAGGTATGGCATTTGAGGATCATTTGAAAACAACCTCATCACTCCTTGGGGTTGTTATGCTTTTAGAGTCATGCCATTTGGCCTGACAAATGCTCCTGCAGCTTTCCAACATTTCATGAACATGGTGTTTCAAGCATTCTTTGGAAAGTCAATTGGGGTGTTCATTGATGATTTTTGCATTTATAGTTTAAAATCATTACACCTACAAAGGGTAGAAGAAGCTCTATGACATGGGAGGTCAACTCAACCCCGACAAGTGCCACATAGGTGAGGATGAAGTGATCTTGCTTGGTTACAAATTTTCTTATAAAGTCATCGAGGTGGATCCTTCAAAGTCGAAGGCTCTTATTGAATTATCATCACCAAAGAGTCTTAAGGAGGTCATCTCATTCATTCAAAAGGTGAAGTATATGTCACGCTTCATTCACTTAGCCTAAGAGTTACTTCACCCTTTACAAAAGTTGACACAACAAGTAGAATTTTCACGGTCTGATGAACTTGAAGAGTATTTTTGTAACATTAAAGTCATTCTATCAGAGCTACCAACACTTATGCCTCCTTGTTGGGAGTACACATTCTTTGTTAGATCTAGTGTTAGGAAAGAAACAATTGGTATGGTTTTGCTACAGCAAGATCCCCACAGTACCAGGATGCGACCCATCTACTTTGCTAGTAGGGTCATGAATGGTTTGGAGAGAACTATACGGAGGCAGAACTCACGATTCTTTCTCTCATGTTTGTGGTGAGAAAGTTTAGATCCTACTTGCTACCAAAACCTTTTGTAATCCTCATTGTAGAAAATTTGTTCCCTTGGGTGTCACCTCAAATTAATCTTAGTACTAGAATCACAAAGTGGCACCTCAAGAAAACCAAACTCTCCTCTACGCACAGTAGCGTTGCGACCCTCCATGATTATCTTGAACCATTGCACGTTGAACAAAGCGAAAAAAAATCCTCTATAATCGATCCTCAAAATCTCTTGTAGCGTGCCGAAGTAAGTGAGTTCCGCCACCACAGGAACTGCATCAGAGGACCGTCGTCAACTAGATTGTTCAAATTTTTCCATGATTCCACAATCTTGAGTAAAACCATTTTTGTCGATCCGTTCCACCCTAGAATGTCGACCTTTACACCATGCTTCTCTGTATGACTTATACTACAACCAACAAAGATTATGAGTGGCCGCTGAAACATCTAGAAAGTAACTAGTCGTACATTTCCAACTTACCTTGGTTGCGCAACCTCGAGAGTACTCCCACTCTTCCTCAATCACTTCTTCACCGCACTGTTGTGCGCTTTTCAACTGGTTGTGCAACCATCTTAAGCTCATGAACTTTGGTAGGCTCTCCAGACCCGTCGGATAGTGCATCGGTGGTCATCTTCCTCGTCTCCACTCGATTCGTGCCCTTTGTCGCTCTTACTTTGCATCCGCATATTGTGAAATTCACTTTTGCATCAGTGGATTGTGAAGCATGCAAAATTTGGTTGATTTTAGCCTCTAGATCTTCCGTCATCTTCTTCTCAACACCGAGATTGCACATGACAATCCCAGATATGCGCTCATCATCTATGGTTCGCCATAGCGTGTCCCGGGCTTTATCAAATCCGTCTAGCCACTCTCCAATGTACACTAGGGACTCTGATACCAGCCAACCTTCTGTCATGCTACCCTCCGGATATGCCTTCTGACGCATGTATCCCTTGAGCGTTTTCATGAAACGTTGTAAAAAGAACATCCATCTGGAATGTATTGTGCCAGCTATTTCCACCTCATCAACTATGTGAACAAGAAGATGCACCTGAATGGTTAGCATGGTAGTAGGAAAATGTTTCTCAAACATGCACACAACCTCCACAACGTTTAGTTTGGTGAATGGTATGGAGTCTACGTTGATCTGCTTTTGTGAGATCCATTGCACCAACTTCGCAAGTTTGTAGATTGTGTTATGCACGTCAAGAGACAAACATCCCTCAATGACAACCGGTAAAATAAACTGCAAAACACATGCAGCTTTGATATTAGATCTACACACGAATTTGTTACACAATTCCCACTATGATATATTCCACTATGAACATATCTGACACATTTTATGCCAGTCGTGTGACTTCAAACCGGTAAGCTTTCCTTCTTTAGTAAAACACGTTTGGAGCGAGTGAATTACGTGAGTGGGTGTCCGCAAAGATTGAATGGTCTCTTTTACTTTGTGTTCTTGGGCTCCTGTGAAAATCCATGGTGCTTTACGGAGTTTTATCGATCCATCGGACGCTGTTTGCGGCCAATATTGCTCCATACAATCCACATTTCTAAGGTCAACTCTGGATCCCAAAGTATCTTTCTTGTCGGTCAGATGGTCCCTTAGTAGATTACCCACATTCTTGAATATGTGCATTGGATTGAGCAAGTGATTGATCATGAGTCGTGTCTAGTATGGTAACTCGTACCATAGAGATAATCTCTTCATCTTGGGGGCAATCCGTCATCACATCTCCTTCTACTTGAACCATGCTTGTGCAGACATCCTTGGTGGCTCTCTTCCCAAAAAGCCGTCGCGTAACACATGATTCTCTGGAGGATACGCTTGATGACCTTCGTAGATTTGCTTCTTCAATGAGGGCACCCTATGTGCATTCAGTCTAGGTCCACATGTGACACATGCTCTCTATCCGCTTGTTTGAAGACCTGCATGTATACACATGATAATAGATTAGCTTGAGAAAAACCAAGATTTACAGTGTCTGAGTGAGGAGTGTAAATAGATCACCTGAGCATTCTGTTAGTCCGGGATAGTCATGCATGGTCCACATTAGAATGCCTCCGATCAAAGCATTTCGTCGACCTGTGTGTCGACTCATATCCACCACTTCTATGCCAATCCACAATTGTTGTAGCTCTTCCAACAATGGATGAAGATACACATCCATATTCTTCACTTTATATCGCCCCCGCACAATCAAGCTTAGCCATAGGTGCCCCTTCTTCGTAGTCAACCACGGGGGAATGTTGTAGTTGACGATGACAATGGGCCATACACTGTAAGATGTTGACCTTTGACCAAATGGATTTACGCCATCCATAGCCAGGCCTAAGCGCAAATTTTGAGCTTCCCTGGCAAAATCCGACCATGTTCCATCTATATGTTTCCAGGCTACGCAATCTGCAGGAATCCGTAGCACACCATCCGAAGATTTATTCTCCTCATGCCACGATGCTAGGGCAGCCATAAACTTACATTCGAAGAAATGCTTGATGCAAGGAAGCAGAGGAGAATGTCGCAAAACCTTTTGCGGAATTTTTGTACCGTGGAGATCTACTCGATATCTCTTGGAATCACATTTCAGACACTTCTCCATGTGTATGTATTCCCCTCTGAAAAGAATGCAGTCATTAGGACAAGCGTGGATTGATTGTAATCCATCCCCAAGTTTCGCAAAATCTTTCTTGCTTCCTCTCGGGAATCTGGCATCTCATTATCAGCTGGTATTATGTGCTCTTTGAGCAATCTACACAACATAAATATACGGTACAATTGTGTAAAAATATATCAGATCATTATACATTTGGAGTTATATTAAAGTAAAATAATTGTAATAGATCACCTGAAAAGCGCTGCGACGCTAGTGTCATTCCATCCAAACTTTGCCTGCATGTTGAGAAGAAGCAGGAGCACTTTCAATCTAGACACATGTGCTCCATTATACAATGGCGTATCGGATTCACTTTTCATATCATCATAGATAAGCCTTTGTGAATCCATGATCATCTCGATCATTTCATCAATCTCGGGCTCAAACATTGCCTCGTTGGGAATGTGGTCTGCATGATCATCCCCCAAGCTGTCAGAGGCTACATCTTGTGGCCTCACATATGCTGCTTGACCAAAGCGCCTACGAACACGTCTATTGGGTTGCAAGATTATTGCTTGTTGGCCAACGTTAGAGTCCGACGAGTTATAATTGGCAACAACTCGATCTATAATAGATCAATCGAACTTGCCAAATTCGCAAACGTGCTACAAAGAAACGCGTCTTGTCCGTCACACAGCATGCTTGCATTGATTACAAGGACATAAGATCCTCGTTGAGAGATAGGTGTTTCGGTTGGACGACCCCACATCCTCGTCACTACTCCTAATGAGGGAAAAAATCTTATAACCTGGACAACAAATTTAATCTTCTATTGTCATTCTTTGTCTTTTATCTCTCTCTCTCTCTCTCTCTCTCTCTCTCTCTCTCTCTCTCTGTTCACACTGTAAACTACCTCATATTTTCTAGTCATGTCCAATCCCCACACACCTCGGTCTAGAGGTGCACGGAGATCAGAACCATCAGGTTATAATCTTGTCTTTATTGGTCAATGCCTATATTTGTGGGTACAAGAAATCTACACACCCACATCTACATGATAGTGCATGTAGTGGACAAAACCCCTTTGCCTCTTCTCTAGCTGAGGCATTTCACAGCATCTGAACATCTTTTCACAGTAGATCTTTTCACCGTTCGTCTAACTCTAATTTTTTTACCGTAGTCTCGAAGTTAGACTCTAATATAAAAACTCAATCCAAATTAAATCTTATCTTAAATCTAACCTAATTGAACATGTGGTGATCTACTCCATTGAAGGGTAAAAGACATACCAATGGGGCTACTAGCCGTGTAGATGTGAATGGGCCTCACATATACAAATACTTCAATGCAAGAGTTTAATACTCTCACCTCTCCACCCTGTTGATCCATGACGCAGGTGATGGGACAAAATCCTCCTCGAAGCTGGCCCAACTGCCACTCCCCAAGTGATGGGATAATCCCATCTTGATGCAAACTCTTGCTGCGTCACTTTACTGCCACCGCCTATCTGGATTGGTCGTCCTCTCCTCCCTGAAGTATTTGTATATGTGAGGCCCATTCACATCTACACAACTGTTGTATGCGGCCCATCACTTGCTTCCCCTCAGGGGTCATAATGGTCTCATCAGACATACAAATGATGAGGTAGACGTATCACTTTGTCATGTCCCTCTCGTGAACTATAGCAACCCTGTCCGATGAATGCTCATTATCCAGGCCTCTAGGTGACCCCGACGCAGTGTTCGAGTCACTCCTAAGCATCTCCGACGTAGTGGCCGAGACACCGGCCGCTCTCAAACGCGTAGGCAGTATAATCCTTCACTGTACTCAAAATAAACCTAAATCTAATCTAATGTAAATCTTAATCTAACTTTATCTTAAACGATAAAAAGAGGAAAATGGTATAACCTTTCTATCACCTAAATCTAATGTAATATAGCGTAAATCTAAATCTAACGTAAATAAACCTAAATCTAATCTAATATAACGTAAATCTAAATCTAACGTAAATAAACCGAAATCTAATCTAATTTAACTTAAATAAACCTAAATCTAATTTAACGTAAGTCTACATCTAACCTAATCTTTAAAGTCTTTTGGGATAGTTTCCTACGACGTTAAAACTCTCTTCTTCTTGTGTGTGTGTGTGTGTGTGTGTGGGTGCCAATAAAAAGAGAAAAAAGGTATAACCTTTCTATCACCCAAGTGTGGTAGATTGGTTATGCCATTTCCCTCTTGAATAATAGTTCTTGAGTTCAACTCTTTGTTGGCTTGATCTTTAGGTATCTTTAATTAGATTCCTACGACGTTAAATTAAATTCTCTTCTTCTCAGGTGTGTGTGTGTGGGTGTGTGTGTACGCCAGTAAAAAAAGGAGAAAAATGGTATAACTTTTCTATCACCGAAGTGTGATAGATTGGTTATGCCATTTCCCTCATGAATAATAGGTCTTGAGTTCAACTCCTACCGACTAGATCTTTAAGATCTCTTGGGATAGTTTTCTACGATGTTAAGACTCTCTTCTTCTTCTTCTTCTTCTTCTTCTCTCTCTCTCTTTCTCTCTCTCTCTCTCTCTCTCTCTCTCTTCCTCTCTCAATGTGTGTGTGCATTTTTGGTTTATGCATGCTCTCTCTCTCTTTTCCTCTATCAATGTGTGTGTGCATTGTTTGTTTATGCATGTGCGTATGCGTTTTTTGTTTATGCTTGTGCTCGCTCTCTCTCTCTCTCTCTCTCTCTCTCTCTCTCTCTCTTTCAAAAACAAAATGTGTGTGTGTGAGAGAGAGAGGGAGAGAGAAAAAGGGAAAGGGAACATGAGAGTGAGGAGAGGGAAGGAGAATACCTGGATCTCCTTCCTCTCCTCGTGTGTGTGTGTGTGTGTGTGTGGGGAGAAGAAAGAGAAAGAGAGAGAGGGAGAGCCCGTGTTACCTTGCTTGCTTGAGCGTGCGCCGAAAACTCAGATCTGAGATCTAAGTTTTCGAACGCTCTCGGTTATTTTTTTTAGCCCCAACGGCGTCGCTATGAGCGTCGCTAAGTTACTTGTAATTTAGCGATGCCTATAGAGACACCTATAGCGACGCCAAAGTATATGCTCGTTTGGTCACAACATCGAAGCTTGATCTCTGATGCAAGAGAGTTTGGCTCTGAATAGATTTCTAGGTTCATCCACTTATTATCCTTAAGCTCTAGAGAGGATGGGCTGTAATACATGATTTCTTCTGAAATTAACCATCCTTTCTAATCTATCATTGGATGCACTTTGATGAGCTGGTATGTGGGCCGTTCAAACACTCATTGACCCTTTTTGTCCAGTTTCCCTTTTTGGTCTACATAGTGTGCATATGAATTATGTATACCATACAATGCTAGCATCATTATGTTTGATGTGTCTCTCAGACTCGTGAATGATTGCACACTTGTGTCAGTGGATACAAAATCATTTGAAAACCTAACAGTCTTTTTACCCTTTGGTGATATCTCGACACCTTTACTAAATTCATGCAAGAATTTGTTGTTCAAAGAATCAATTTTAAGCTTTTTAGGTGCCTGTGCATCTTTATGCTGATTTTTGTACTTGCAGTGGTTTTACCGATGCTTCTAATGGTAATGTAGAATCATCCGATTGCATTGAAAGTGATGAGTTAAATGCACTTACATTGAGATTCACATATCCAATTTGATATGTACCTTGCTTGGCGGTTGATGTATCCCTGTTTTCTAGATTCCTTGGACAATCTTCAACAAAATGTCCACCTTTTTGTCCACAATCTGAACAATATGCCATGACTGGTGGTATCTCAATTGGCTCTATCATGTCAAGCTCTACCTGAGGAGATTCTGCTTCTATGCTTGCCAAGTTGTCGGCATCTTCTTTTAAAACACTAAGCATCAAGCTATAGATTGCTCCATCTTGACATTTGTACCGTCTTTGGCTCAGTTTTCCAATTAGGCTAGCTTCAATTGGTTGATCTGTTGGATCTTGCAACTCTAGCTCTTGATTATAGATCTGACCACTGTAATCCATGTACAATGACCCTGATTTCATATGGACCAAATAAATGCTTTAGGGACTTGTGCAGATTTCTAGATAACCACTTGGGTTGATTTTTTGCACTTCTATTTGCACTTCATCTTTGAGTTTGCAATACCTGGCTCCACTGAAGTCTGTGAACATCTGGGATTTCTCTGAATCTGGCTTTACCCTGATAAATAAGATTTTAGCTCATGTGTTTCTTTTACTGCTCATTAGATATCTATGGCCTTCTGAATTTTTGTACAAGACTTTGTTCCATTGTAGCCATATAGTTGCAAAATCTGGTCGGTTGCAGTTGTGCACGTGTTGCCACTCCCACTAGCATGCTCTGTTGTACTTGAACTCTCAGCTCGACTTGAGTCCATGTCGCCTGATTCTGTAAAAATCGTCTCCTAGCAGATTTTCGTATTGATTAGCAGAATTTCTACTGCTCGTACTAGCCTAATCTGCAATCACATGTGAGTTGTGCCACTTTTTGTCCAATTAGAAGCTCAATTTGCAATGCGTTCTTTGTCTGAACTGTGATGATCTCGGCTCGAATGATCATTGGCGTTTAGTCCCTGGCGTACTTTGTCTGAACTGTGGAAATAATGTCCAGATCTCTGTTAGAACTGTGATGATCTCGGCTCGAATGATCACCAAAACTGTTTTCACACTTCTCGGTTTTTTTTTATACTGATTTTCGATTCTTTCTGGCTTTTTCGTTGTTTGCTCGGTGTCAGATTTCCTCGGTGTTTCTATATTTTCTTTTTTTGGGTTTTTCTGGCACTTTTTGGCTCTAAAATCAGTCACTCTGTCAAAGTCGTAGCCAAATGTAGATCTAGTAACCAAATCGAGCTCCAATCGCGCGTCAGTGTGCTAAGAATAGCCAAAAGCGGCCAAATCGAGATCTTGCATGTGAACACACTCTAACTAGCTAAATCTAGTCAATATCAAGGCAAAACAATTCTCTATCGCAAGTCGAGGTCAAATATGGTCAATCGTAAGAGTCTGCGGTCAAATCAAGCGAGAATGCAATTTTGCGCGTGAAACAGCTCTAAAACGTATAATCTGAAAAATCGTAGACCCAAAATCAAAATCTGTGCCAAACAAGGTTTGGGTGTGTGATCTGATTTGAATTTACTAAAAACGGCTCAAATCGACAAAATCGGACAATTTCGGATGAAATCTGACTCTCGAAGCTCTAAATGCGTCTATTCGTGCTTAAATGCGTGAGAACGGGACGTGTGTGGATGTTTGATACATGTGCACTACAATGAAGAGAAACAGGACAAAGAAAAGCAAACAAAAAAAAAAATTGAGTTTTTTTTTTTTTTGTCTCTCGCGTGTGCGAAAGAGAAAAGTGTGTGTGTGTATGTTTGTTTGTGACTTTGTGAGTTGGTTGTTTGTGTGTTGACTTTCTTGTCTTTTCTTCTTTTGTTTGTTTTGTGTATGTGTGTGTGTGGAGGGATTGGGTCACACAAGGTCAAGGAAGAAGAAGAAGAGAAGTATTTTATGCGCCGCAGGCACGGTACCGAAGCCCGAAACCCGCTTCCTTTTATATATTTTTCATTTTTTATTTTCAAATTTTCAAGAAATGTTAAAATGCCAAAAATAGGCCGAAAATTAGCCACAAACTCCAAAAATCGTTAGAAAATCCCTAAATTTTTCCAAAAAGTCCAAAAAAATTTAGGAATCTTAGAAAATCATCACCATTCACAATAGAGCATTTCCAACACACAAAAGCACACTGAAAATAGCAGATTTTACCGTAAATGCAATTTTGACAAATTCGTCCACCCGATCCCCGAAAATAGTAAAACGCTCAAAACTTGACCATGGAGGGCAAAAATGCAAACAAAATGATACCCTAAAAACGCACACACAAAATAGCTCGTAAAGATTGGGAAATCAATTTTTTATGGAATTATCCAAAAATTAATGTGAAAATTAACAAAAAATTAAAAATATTATCCAAAAAATCCCCAAAAAATTTAAAGAAATTCTTCACACATTGGGGAATGGTGCAGCCAAATACAATTTCCAAAATCACATCAATTCAGTTACCAATAATTTTATCAAATAAATCAAGACTAGGCAATTAACCCTGCAAAATTACCAACAAAAATAGGTCAAAAATTGACACAATTAGTGTGTGTAAATCCTTGTTTTGAGCACAAAAATGCAGCATTTCATCATTATACACATCATTTATGCATTCCAAACATTGAATTAACTATGGAAATTAAACACGTTTTTAGGCGCACACACACTAAAAAATTGGCAGTTTTTACCAATCTTTAGGTGCACACACAAAAGGGGAAAATTTGTCGGATTTGCAATGGGACTTCACAAATCATTAGGTAGGCATGTGCAAAACACATATCAATCATCACAATTGAAAAATCACAATGCACACATTGATTTCTAAGTGCTCAAACATAGGCAAAATAGTGCACGCACACCTAAAATTAGCATACACACTTGAAATTAGTGCACACACACCTGAAATTGACCATCCAAACATGAAATTAACTAGATTAAGCAGCCAATTAGCAACACACATTAATCAATTAGCAATTTAAACTTATCAAATTCATGCGCCGCCACTTCTTAAAAATTTCGGCATTACGACAGCGTGGAAATGAAAAATCACAAAATTTTCCATCCCTAACATCAACATTGCATTGCATCAACATAGCATAGCATTACATTGCATCATGGTGGGATATCTACACAATTCTACACATCTCTAGATTCTAGGGAGGTTGAGAATACCACCTTAATTACCTTTCCATTGAAGATCAATTGAATGGTCGATTGCTCCAATCCTTCATAGCACATTAGTAAGTTAGCAAAAATTAGTCAAATAAGCAAAGGGTTGGTGAGAAATTAGTGTGTGTATACACACAGTTGGCAAGATATGGTCACGCATTAGGAAATTATGAACACAATTAGTAGTGAAATTAGTGAGGGAACGGATTCGTTTATGCCACAATTACACTAGCGTAGACCATCGTCCCCGGCGACGGTGCCAAATGTTGGGGGTCCCATCGTTGCAATAGCTCCAATGACCAACAAAATTATCAATCCGGAGGGATAAGCTACCCGGCTAGGGCATCGAAACACTCACACGGTTAGTGAGCTAATCGTGGTACCACAAATCGTTAACTCTACGAGGCAAGATTCTTGGCCTATGGAGGAGCGAAGCCGCAATGAAAGGCAACCTCCATATCCACTTCTCTTCACCTCTAATCAACCTAATCACACACACTACGATTGCAAGATGCACACAACACTAATCCTATCATGCAACACACTAATCACAAGCACTCACATATAGATCTATCGAGCACCACACTCCAATCAAACCTACATGCACACACAAGCAAAAGAGGGAAATCACACATGATTAGGGAGGGATTAACCACTAATTAGTTAGGATCTAGTTAATCTAAGCATCAAAGAAAATCATAAGAAGTAAGAGAGAGGCATAGTGAGAGAGAATGAATCATTGATTAGTGTTAATCAAATCTCATGAGCAAGGAGAATCTCAAGGACTCCATAACCACACACCTCAAGAGTGCTCTCAACCAATGACTTGAGAACCCTAATTTCTTTTACACACTGCCTTATATACCTAGGGTAAAAATATGAAATGTCCAGTTGCCCAAGGCCTTTAGGGCTCACCACTTACTGTATTTGCAACTAACGCACAGTAAGTGACCTATTATTTACAACTTGTAACTCTTATTGAGCCCGTAACACATTAAAATATTACAACGGCTTGAAATAAATTGGGAATTTACAATACGTGGCCATTTTGGAAAAACATGAAAAATGTGTAATTTCAATATTTATTGCTTCTTCATATTCATCCTCGTTGTGTATCCGTATGTCTTCGGTCTTAAACAGCTTCTGCTAACTGACATTGACTCAGTTAACAAGGACCTTTAGACAAAACCATCCACGCTATCAAAGTAGCGATACGACTATTCAATAGAGGGAGCTTGGACACGTTGTGGATTTTTAAACCACATAGGCTTAAAACCTGCATAACAAAATGGCTAGTCGGTTCGACAAGTGATTGTCCACTGCCCAAACTATACATGGTAGTAAACAAGGTAGTTACACTCCATTCACACATTGACCTTCAAACAATAGAGGTAGCTTCTTTCAATAGAGCTAGCTTGGATAGGTGGTGGACCTTCAAACCACCTTGGGCTAGAACCTCAATAGCACAGTGGATAGTAGGTTTGATAGGTGTTAGACCTCTACCTCAAACCATGCACGCTATTAGAGTAGAGATAGGACTATTAAATAGAGCTTGCTTGGACAGGTGGTGGACCTTCAAACCGCCTTGAACTAAAACCTCTATAACACAATGGTGAGTAGGTTGGACAAGTGATGGACCTCTATCCCAAACCCTTCATGGTAGTAAACATAGTAGCCAGACTCCATTCTTTAACCCTAAACAATATTGATAGATTCTTTCAATAGAGCTGGCTTGGATAGGTGGTGTAGTTTCAAACAACCTTGGGCTAAAACTTCTACAATGCAATGGTTGTTAGGTTGGAAAAGTGGTGGACCTCTGTTCCAAAACATCACTGGTAGTAACCATAATAGCTCTACTTCATTCAGGCATTGACCTTTAAACAATAGAGATAGATTTTTTCAATAGATCTAGGTTGGACAAGTGGTGGACTCTCAAACCACCTTGGGCTAAAACCTCAATAATAAAATGGATAGTAGGCTGGAAAAGTGCCGGACCTCTACCCCAAACCATCCACGTCATCAAACTAGAGATAGGAATATTCAATAGAGATAGTTTGGACAAGTGATGGACCTTCAAACCACCGTCGGCTACAACCTCCATAACAGAATGGCTAGTAGGTTGGACAAGTGGTGGACCTTTACCCCAAACCATCCATGTGATTAGACTAGAGATATAACTACTCAATAGAGCTAGCTTGGACATGTGGTGGACCTTCAAACCACATTGGGCTAAAACTTGAATAACTCCATGGGAGTAGAAAATGGAGCTGCACTACATTCACACATTGACCTTGAAACAATAGAGATAGCTTCTTTCAAAGGAGCTAGCTTGCAGAGGTGGTGCACCTTCAAACAATCTTGGGCTAGAATCTCCATAACACAATGGATAGTACGTTGGACAAGTGGTGGAGCTTTTCCACAAACCATCTATGGTAGTAAACAAAGTAGCTACACTTCATTCACACGCTAACTTTGAAACAATAGAGATAGATTTGTTCAATAGATGTAGCTTGGATAGGTGGTAGATCTTCAAACCAACCTGGGCTAAAACGTTTATAACACAATGGAAAGTAGGTTGAGAAAGTGGTGGACCTCTACCCCAAACTATCCATGGTAGTAAACATAGTAGCTACACTCCATTCACAAACTAACCTTCAAACAATAGAGATAGATTTTTTCAATAGATCTAACTTGGAGAGGTGGTGGACCTTCAAACCACCTTGGACTTAAACCTCCATAACATAATGGATAGTAGAATGGACAAGTGGTGGAGCTCTACCCCAAACCATGCATGGTACTAAACATAGTAGCTAAACTCCTTTCACACATAATGTTTTTCAATAGATCTAGCTTGGATAGGTGGTGGACCTTCAAACCCCCTTGGGCTAAAACTTTCATAACACAATGGATAGTAGGTTGTACAAGTGTTCGAACTCTAGCCAAAACCATTCACTCTATCAGAGTAGAGATATGACTATTCAATAGATCAAGCTTGGATAGGTGGTGGACCTTCAAACCACGTAGGGTGAAAACCTCATTAACACAATGGCTAGTAGATTGGACAGGTAATGTTCTTCTACCCAAACCATCCATGGTAGTAAACATAGTAGCTACACTTCATTCACACATTGAGCTTCAAACAAAAGAGATAGATTTTCTCAATAGATCTAGCTTGGATAGGTGCTGGACCTTCAAACCAACCTGGGCTAAAACCTCCAGAACACAATGGGAAGTAGGTTGGACAAGTGGTAGACCTCTCCCCTAAACCATCCATGGTAGTAAGCCTAGTAGCTACACTGCATTCGCATGTTTACCTTCAAAAAATAGAGGTAGGATTTTTCAATAGAGCTAGCTTGGACAGGTGGTTGACCTTCAAACCACCTTGGGCTAAAATCTCCACAACACATTGGCTAGTAGGTTGGAAAAGAGCTGGATCTGTACCCCAAACCATCCATGGTAGTAGACATTCACACATTGAACTTCAAACAATAGAGATAGCTTCTTTCAATACAAATAGATTGGATAATTCAAACCGCCATGGGCTCAAACCTCCACAACACAATGGATAGTAGGTTGGACAAAAGTTGGACCTCTAGCTGAAACCATCCATGCTATTAGAGTAGAGATAGGACTATTCAATATCTAGCGATCTTGGACACGTTATGGACCTTCAAACAACATAGAGCTAAAACTTGCATAACACAATGGATAGTAGGTTGGACAAGTGATGGTCCTCTGCCCAAACCATCCATGGTAATAAAAAAGGTAGTTACACTCCATTCACACATTGACCTATAAACAATAGAGAAAGCTTCTTTCAATAGAGCTAGCTTGGACAGGCGGTGAACCTTCAAATCACTTTGGGCTAGAACCTCAATAACACAATGGATAGTAGGTTGGACAAGTGTTAGACCACTACCCCAAACCATCCACGCTATAAGAGTACAGGTAGGACTATTTAATAGATCTAGCTTGGACAGGTGGTGGACCTTCAAACCACCTTGTTCTAAAACCTCCATAACACAATGGTTAGTAGATTGGGACAAGTGATGGATCTCTGTCCCAAACCCTTCATGGTAGTAAAAATAGTAGCTAGACTCCATTCACACTCAAACCTTCAAATAATAGGAATATATTCTTTCAATAGGGCTAGCTTGGATAGGTGGTGGATCTTCAAACCACCTTGGGCAAAAACCTCCATAACGCACTAGATAGTATGCTGGATAAGTGGTGGACCTCTATCCCAAACCATCAATGGTAGTAAACATAGTATCTCTACTCCATTCACACATTGAAGTTCAAACAATAGAGATGGATTATTTTAATAGATCTAGCTTGGAAAGGTGGTGGACCTTCAAACAGCCTTGGGCTAAAACCTTCATAACACAATGGATAGTAGGTTGGACAAGAGGTAGGACCTCTAGCTGAAACCATCCACACTATCAGAGTAGAGATAGGACTATTCGATAGAGCGAGCTTGGACAGGTTGTGGATCTTCAAACCACATGGGGTTAAAACCTGCATAATAACACAATTGCTAGTAGGTTGGACAAGTGATTTTCCTCTTCCCAAACCATACATGTAGTAAACAAGGTAGTTACACTCCGTTCACACATTGACCTTCAAACAATAGAGGTAGCTTCTTTCAATAGAGCTAGCTTGGATAGGTGGTGGGACCTTCAAACCACCTTGGCCTATAACTTCAATAACAGAATGGATAGTAGGTTGGACAAGTGTTAGACCTCTACCCCAAACCATCCACGTTATTAGAGTAGAGATAGGACTATTAAGTAGAGCTAGCTTGGACAGGTGGTGGACCTTTAAACCACCTTGGGCTAAAACTTCCATAACACAATGGTTAGTAGGTTGGAAAAGTGATGGACCTCTATCCCAAAACCTTCATGATAGTAAATATAGTAGCTAGACTCCATTCACACTTTAACCTTCAAACAATATTGATAGATTCTTTCAATAAACCTACCTTGGATAGATGGTGTATATTCAAACAACCTTGGGCTAAAACCTCTACAATGCAATAGTTAGTAGGTTGGAAAAGTGATAGACCTTTGTCCGAAACAAATTAATGGTAGTAAACATAATATCTCTACTCCATTGACACATTGACCTTCAAACAATATAGGTAGATTTTTTCAATAGATATAGCTTGGACACGTGGTGGACCGTCAAACCACCTTGGGCTAAAACCTAATAATAGGTTGGAAAACTGCTCGACTATTCAATACAGATAGCTTCAACACGTGATGGACCTTCAAACCACCATGGGATAAAACCTCCATAGAACAATGGTTAGTAGGTTGGACAAGTGGTGGAACTCTATCCCAAACCATCCATGTGATCATACTAGAGATAGGACTATTCAATAGAGCTAGCCTGGACAGGTGTTGGACCTTTAGACAACCTCGGGCTAAAACCTCAATAACACAATAGATAGTAGGTTGGACAAGTGGTGGACCTCTGTTCCAAACCATCAATGGTAATAAAAAAAGTAGCTACACTCAATTCACATATTGACCTTGAAACATTAGAGATAGCTTCTTTCAAAGGATCTAGTTTGAACAGGTGGTGGACCTTCAAAAAATCTTGGGCTAAAACCTCCATAACACAATGGATAGTAGGTTGGACAAGTGGTGGAGCTTTCCCACAAACCATCCATGGTAGTAGACAAAGTAGCTACACTCCATTCACACACTAACTTTGAAACTATAGAGATAGCTTTGTTCAATAGATCTAGCTTAGATAGGTGGTGGATCTTCAAACCAACTTGGGCTAAAATATTTTCAACACAATGGAAAGTAGGTTGGACAAGTGGTGGACCTCTACCCGAAACCATCCATGGCAGTAGATAGTAGACACACTCCATTCACAATTTGATTTTCCAAAAAATACAGATAGGTTTTTTCAATAGAGCTAACTTGGACAGGTGGTGGACCTTCAAACCACCTTGGAATTGAACCTCCATAACACAATGGATAGTAGAATGGACAAGTGGTGGAGCTCTACCCTAACCATCGATGGTAGTAAACATAGTAGCTACACTCCATTCACAAACAGATTTTTTCAATAGATCTATCTTGGATAGGTGGTGGACCTACAAACCGCCTTGGGATAAAACCTCCATAACACAATGGATAGTAGTTTGTACAAGTGTTGGACCTCTAGACAAAAACATCCACTCTATCAAAGTAGAGATGTGACTATTCAATAGAGCAATCTTAGACAGGCGGTGGACCTTCAAACCACATATGGCTAAAACCTGCATAACACAATGGCTAGTAGGTTGGACAAGTGATGGTTCTCTACCCAAACCATCCATGGTAGTAAACATAATCACTACACTCCATTCACACATTTAACTTCAAACAAAAGAGATATCTTTCTTCAATAGATCTAGCTTGCATAGGTGGTTGACCTTCAAACCAACCTAGGCGAAAACCTCCAGAACACAATGGAAAGTTGGTTGGACAAGTGGTGGACGTCTGGCCTAAACCATCCATGGTAGTATGCCTATTAGCTACACTCCATTCACACATTTACCTTCAAACAATAGAGGTAGGAATTTTAAATAGAGCTAGTTTGGACAGGTGGTGAACCTTCAAACCACCTTGGGTTAAAACCTGCATAACAAAATGGTTATAGGATGAACAAGCAACAGATATCTAACCCAAAATATCCATGGTTAGTAAACATAATAGCTAGACTCCATTCGCGCATTGAACTTCAAACAATAGAGATAGTTTGGATAGGTGGCGGAACTTCAAACCACCTTGGGCTAAAACCTCCATAACACAATGGATGGTAGGTTGGACAAGAGTTGGACGTCTAGGCAAAAACACACACGCTATTAGAGTAGAGATAAGACTATGCAATAGAGCAAGCTTGGACAGGTTGTGGAACTTCAAACCACATAGGGCTAAAATGTGCACAACACAATGGATAGTAGGTTGGACAAGTGATGGTCCTCTTCCCAAACCATCCATGGTAGTAAACAAGGTAGTTACACTCCATTCACACATTGAACTTCAAACAATAGAGATAGCTTCTTTCAAGAGAGCTATCTTGGACAAGTGGTGGACCTTCAAACCACCTTGGCCTAGAACATCAGTAACACAATGGATAGTAGGCTCAATAAGTGTTAGACCTCTACCTCAAACCATGCATAGTATGAGAGTAGCAATAGGACTATTTAATAGAGATAGCTTGGACAAGTGGAGGACCTTCAAACCACGTTGGCCTAGAACGTCCATAACACAATGGTTAGTAGGTTGGACAAGTGATGGACCCCTGTCCCAAACCGTTCATGGTAGTAAACATAGAAGCTAGACTCTACTCACTCTTTAACCTTCAAAAAATAGTGATAGATTTTTTCAATAGAGCTAGCTTGGATAAGCAGGTACACTCCATTCACATATGGACCTTGAAACAATAGATAGCTTCTTTCAAACGAGCTAGTTTGGACAGGTGGTGGATCTTCAAACAATCTTGCGCTAAAACCTCCATAACACAATGGATAGTAGGTTGGACAAGTGGTGTATCTTTCCCATAAACCATCCATGGTAGTAAACAAGGTAGCTACACTCCATTCACACATTGACTTTGAAACTATAGAGATAGCTTTGTTCAATAGATCTAGCTCGGATAGGTGGTGGATCTTCAAACCAACCTGGGCTAAATCCTTTTGAACACAATGGAAAGTAGGTTGGACAAGTGGTGGAGCTCTACCCCAAACCATCCATGGTAGTAAAGATAGTAGCTACACTCCATTCACAAATTGACTTTCCAAAAAATAGAGGTAGATTTTTTCAGTAGAGCTAGCTTGGACAGGTGGTGGACCTTCGAACCACCTTGGAATTAAACCTCCATAACACAATGGATAGTAGAATGGACAAGGGGTGGATCTCTACCCCAAACCATCCATGGTAGTAAACATAGTAACTACACTCCATTCACACATAGCTTTTTTCAATAGATCTAGCTTGGATAGGTGGTGTACCTTCAAACTACCTTCCACTAAAACCTCCATAACAAAATGGATAGTAGGTTATACAAGTGTTGGACATCTAGCCAAAACCATCCACTCTATTAGAGTAGAGATGTGACTATTCAATAGAGCAATCTTGGACAAGTGGTGGACCTTTAAACCACAAAGGGCTAAAACCTGCATAACACAATGGCTAGTAGGTTGGACAAGTGATGGTTCACTACCCAAACCATCCATGGTAGTAAACATAATCACTACACTCCATTCACACATTTAACTTCAAACAAAAGAGATATCTTTCTTCAATAGATCTAGCTTGCATAGGTGGTTGACCTTCAAACCAACCTAGGCGAAAACCTCCAGAACACAATGGAAAGTTGGTTGGACAAGTGGTGGACGTCTGGCCTAAACCATCCATGGTAGTATGCCTATTAGCTACACTCCATTCACACATTTACCTTCAAACAATAGAGGTAGGAATTTTAAATAGAGCTAGTTTGGACAAGTGGTGAACCTTCAAACCACCTTGGGTTAAAACCTGCATAACAAATGGTTATAGGATGAACAAGCAACAGATATCTAACCCAAAATATCCATGGTTAGTAAACATAATAGCTAGACTCCATTCGCGCATTGAACTTCAAACAATAGAGATAGTTTGGATAGGTGGCGGAACTTCAAACCACCTTGGGCTAAAACCTCCATAACACAATGGATGGTAGGTTGGACAAGAGTTGGACGTCTAGGCAAAAACACACACGCTATTAGAGTAGAGATAAGACTATGCAATAGAGCAAGCTTGGACAGGTTGTGGAACTTCAAACCACATAGGGCTAAAATGTGCACAACACAATGGATAGTATGGTTGGACAAGTGATGGTACTCTTCCCAAACCATTCATGGTAGTAAACAAGGTAGTTACACTCCATTCACACATTGACCTTCAAACAATAGAGATAGCTTCTTTCAATAGATCTAGCTTGGACAGGTGGTGGACCTTCAAACCACCTTGGGCTAGAACATCAGTAACACAATGGATAGTAAGCTCAATAACTGTTAGACCTCTACCCCAAACCATGCACAATATGAGAGTAGCAATAGGACTATTTAATAGAGATAGCTTGGACAAGTGGAGGACCTTCAAACCACCTTGGCCTAGAACCTCCATAACACAATGTTTAGTAGGTTGGATAAGTGACGGACCACTGTCCCAAACCGTTCATGGTAGTAAACATAGTAGCTAGACTCTATTCACTCTTTAACCTTCAAACAATAGTCATAGATTCTTTCAATAGAGCTAGCTTGGATAAGTAGGTACACTCCATTCACATATGGACCTTGAAACAATAGATAGCTTCTTTCAAACGAGTTAGTTTGGACAGGTGGTGGATCTTCAAACAATCTTGCGCTAAAACCTCCATAACACAATGGATAGTAGGTTGGACAAGTGGTGTAGCTTTCCCATAAACCATCCATGGTATTAAACAAGGTAGCTACACTCCATTCACACATTGACTTTGAAACTATAGAAATAGCTTTGTTCAATAGATCTAGCTCGGATAGGTGGTGGATCTTCAAACCAACCTGGGTTAAAACCTTTTGAACACAATGGAAAGTAGGTTGGACAAGTGGTGAAGCTCTACCCCAAACCATTCATGGTAGTAAAGAAAGAAGCTACACTCCATTCACAAATTGACTTTCCAAAAAATAGAGGTAGATTTTTTCAGTAGAGCTAGCTTGGACAGGTGGTGGACCTTCTAACCACCTTGGAATTAAACCTCCATAACACAATGGATAGTAGAATGTACAAGGGGTGGATCTCTACCCCAAACCATCCATGGTAGTAAACATAGTAAATACACTCCATTCACACATAGCTGTTTTCAATAGATCTAGCTTGGATAGGTGGTGTACCTTCAAACTACCTTCCACTAAAACCTCCATAACAAAATGGATAGTAGGTTATACAAGTGTTGGACATCTAGCCAAAACCATCCACTCTATCAGAGTAGAGATGTGACTATTCAATAGAGCAATCTTGGACAGGTGGTGGACGTTTAAACCACAAAGGGCTAAAACGTGCATAACACAATGGCTAGTAGGTTGGACAAGTGATGGTTCACTACCCAAACCATCCATGGTAGTAAACATAATCACTACACTCCATTCACACATTTAACTTCAAACAAAAGAGATATCTTTCTTCAATAGATCTAGCTTGCATAGGTGGTTGACCTTCAAACCAACCTAGGCGAAAACCTCCAGAACACAATGGAAAGTTGGTTGGACAAGTGGTGGACGTCTGGCCTAAACCATCCATGGTAGTATGCCTATTAGCTACACTCCATTCACACATTTACCTTCAAACAATAGAGGTAGGAATTTTAAATAGAGCTAGTTTGGACAAGTGGTGAACCTTCAAACCACCTTGGGTTAAAACCTGCATAACAAATGGTTATAGGATGAACAAGCAACAGATATCTAACCCAAAATATCCATGGTTAGTAAACATAATAGCTAGACTCCATTCGCGCATTGAACTTCAAACAATAGAGATAGTTTGGATAGGTGGCGGAACTTCAAACCACCTTGGGCTAAAACCTCCATAACACAATGGATGGTAGGTTGGACAAGAGTTGGACGTCTAGGCAAAAACACACACGCTATTAGAGTAGAGATAAGACTATGCAATAGAGCAAGCTTGGACAGGTTGTGGAACTTCAAACCACATAGGGCTAAAATGTGCACAACACAATGGATAGTATGGTTGGACAAGTGATGGTACTCTTCCCAAACCATTCATGGTAGTAAACAAGGTAGTTACACTCCATTCACACATTGACCTTCAAACAATAGAGATAGCTTCTTTCAATAGAGCTAGCTTGGACAAGTGGTGGACCTTCAAACCACCTTGGGCTAGAACATCAGTAACACAATGGATAGTAAGCTCAATAACTGTTAGACCTCTACCCCAAACCATGCACAATATGAGAGTAGCAATAGGACTATTTAATAGAGATAGCTTGGACAAGTGGAGGACCTTCAAACCACCTTGGCCTAGAACCTCCATAACACAATGTTTAGTAGGTTGGATAAGTGATGGACCCCTGTCCCAAACCGTTCATGGTAGTAAACATAGTAGCTAGACTCTATTCACTCTTTAACCTTCAAACAATAGTCATAGATTCTTTCAATAGAGCTAGCTTGGATAAGTAGGTACACTCCATTCACATATGGACCTTGAAACAATAGATAGCTTCTTTCAAACGAGTTAGTTTGGACAGGTGGTGGATCTTCAAACAATCTTGCGCTAAAACCTCCATAACACAATGGATAGTAGGTTTGACAAGTGGTGTAGCTTTCCCATAAACCATCCATGGTATTAAACAAGGTAGCTACACTCCATTCACACATTGACTTTGAAACTATAGAGATAGCTTTGTTCAATAGATCTAGCTCGGATAGGTGGTGGATCTTCAAACCAACCTGGGCTAAATCCTTTTGAACACAATGGAAAGTAGGTTGGACAAGTGGTGAAGCTCTACCCCAAACCATCCATGGTAGTAAAGATAGTAGCTACACTCCGTTCACAAATTGACTTTCCAAAAAATAGAGGTAGATTTTTTCAGTAGAGCTAACTTGGACAGGTGGTGGACTTTCGAACCACCGTGGAATTAAACCTCCATAACACAATGGATAGTAGAATGGACAAGGGGTGAAGGTGTACCCCACATTATCCATGGTAGTAAACATAGTAGCTACACTCCATTCACACATAGCTTTTTTCAATAGATCTATCTTGGATAGGTGGTGTACCTTCAAACTATCTTCGACTAAAACCTCCATAACAAAATGGATAGTAGGTTATACAAGTGTTGGACCTCTAGCCAAAACCATCCACTCTATCAGAGTAGAGATGTGACTATTCAATAGAGCAATCTTGGACAGGTGGTGGACCTTTAAACCACAAAGGGGTAAAACCTGCATAACACAATGGCTAGTAGGTTGGACAAGTGATGGTTCTTTACTCAAATCATCCATGGTAGTAAACATAATCACTACACTCCATTCAAACATTTAACTTCAAACAAAAGAGATAGCTTTCTTCAATAGATCTAGCTTGGATAGGTGGTTGACCTTCAAACCAACCTGGGCGAAAACCTCCAGAACACAATGGAAAGTTGGTTGGACAAGTGGTGGACATCTGGCCCAAACCATCCATGGTAGTATTCCTATTAGCTACACTCCATTCACACATTTACCTTCAAACAATAGAGTTAGGAATTTTGAATAGAGCTAGTTTGGACAGGTGGTGAACCTTCAAACCACCTTGGATTAAAACCTGCATTAAAAAATGGTTATAGGATGAACAAGCAGCAGATCTCTAACCCAAAATATCCATGGTTAGTAAACATAATAGCTACACTCCATTGGCGCATTGAACTTCAAACAATAGAGATACCTTGGATAGGTTGTGGAACTTCAAACCGCCTTGGGCGCCTTGGGCTAAAACCTTCATAACAGAATGAATAGTAGGTTGGACAAGAGTTGGACCTCTAACAGAAACCATACACGCTATAAGAGTAGAGATAGGACTATTCAATAGAGCAAGGTTGGACAGGTTGTGGACCTTCAAACCACATAGGGCTAAAACGTGCATAACACAATGGCTAGTAGGTTGGACAAGTGATGTTCCTCTTCCCAAACCATCCATGCTAGTAAACAAGGTAGCTACACTCCATTCACACATTGACCTTCAAACAATAGACATATCTTCTTTCAATAGAGCAAGCTTCGAGAGTTGGTGGACCTTCAAACCACCTTGGGCTAGAACAGCAATAACACAATGGACAGTAGGTTGTACAAGTGTTAGACCTCTACCCCAAACCATCCACGCTATGAGAGTAGCGATAGGACTATTTAATAGAGCTAGCTTGTACAAGTGGTGGACCTTCAAACCACCTTGGCCTAAAACCATCAGAACACAATGGTTAGTAGGTTGGACAAGTGATGGACCTCTGTCCCAAACCCTTCATGGTAGTAAATATAGTATCTAGACTCCATTCACACTTTAACCTTCAAACAATAGTTATAGATTCTTTCAATAGAGATAGCTTGGATAGGTGGTGTGGATCTTCAAACCACCTTGAGCTAAAAACTCCATAACGCAATGGTTAGTAGGTTGGAAAAGTGGTGGACCTCTGTCCAAAACCATTAATGGTAGTAAACATAGTAGATCTACTCCATTCACAGATTGAACTTCAATTTATAGAGATAGCTTCTTGCAATAGATCTAGATTGGATAGGTGGTGGACCTTCAAACTAACTTGGGCTAAAACCTCCATAACACATTGGATAGTAGGTTGGACAAGTAGTGGACCTCTGTCGCAAACCATCAATGGTAATAAACATAGTAGCTCTACTCCATTCACACATTGACCTTTAAACAATAGAGATAACTTCTTTCAATAGATGTATCTTGCACAGGTGGTGGACCTTCAAACCACTTTGGGAAAAAACCTCAATAACACAATGGATAGTAGGTTGGAGAAGTGTCGGACCTCTACCCCAAACCATCCACATCATCATACTTGAGATAGGACTATTCAGTAGAGCTAGCTTTGACAAGTGGTGGACCTCCAAACCACCTTGGGCTAGAACCTCCATAACACAATGGTTAGTAGGTTTTACAAGTGATGGAACTCTATCCCAAACCGTTCATGGTAGTAGACATAATAGCTAGACTCATTCACGCTTTAACCTTCAAAAAATACTAATAGATTCTTTCAATATAGCTAGCTTGGATAGGTGGTGCATCTTCAAACAACCTTGGGCTGAAACCTCCATAACGCAATGGTTAGTAGGTTGGAATAGTGGTGGATGTCTGTCCCAAACCATCAATGTTAGTAAACATATTAGCCCTACTCCATTCACACATTGACCTTCAAACAATAGACATAGAGTTTCTCAATAGATCTAGCTTGGACAGGTGGTGTACATTCAAACCACCTTGGGCTGAAACCTCAATAACACAATGGATATTAGGTTGCAAAAGTACCGGAACTCAACTCCAAACCATCCACGTCATCAGACTATAGATAGGACTATTCAATACAGATAGCTTGGACAGGTGATGGACCTTCAAACCACCATGGGCTAAAACCTCCAAACACAATGGTTAGTAATTGGAGAAGTGGTGGACCTCTATCCCAAACCATCCAAGTGATTAGACTAGAGAAAGGACTATTCAATAGAGCTAGCCTGGACAGGTCATGGACCTTCAAACAACCTTGGGCTAAAACCTCAATAACACAATAGTTAGTAGGTTGGACAAGTGGTTGGACCTCTGCATCCATGGTAGGAAAAAAAGTAGCTACACTCCATTTACACATTGAACTTGAAACAATAAAGATAGCTTCTTTCAAAGGAGATAGCTTGGACAATTGGTGGACCTTCAAAAATCTTGGGCTAAAACCTCCATAACACAATGGACAAGTGGTGGAGCTTTCCCCCAAACCATCAATGGTAGTAAACAAAGTAGCTACACTCCATTCACATACTCACTTTGAAACAATAGATATAGCTTTGTTCAATATATCAACCTTGGATAAGTGGTCGATCTTCAAACCAACCTGGGCTAAAACCTTAAAAACACAATGGAAAGTAGGTTGGACATGTGGTATACCTCTACCCCAAACCACCCATGCTAGTAAACATAGTAGCTATACTCCATATACAAATTGACTCTCAAACAATAGAGATAGCATTTTTCAATAGATCTAGCTTGGATAGGTGGTGGACCTTCAAACCACCTTGGACTTAAACCTCCATAACAAAATGGATAGGAGGTTGGACAAGTGATGGAGCTCTACCCCAAACCATCCATGGTAGTAAACATAGTAGCTACACTCCATTCACACATTGACCTTCAAAGAATAAAGATAGATTTTTTCAATAGATCTAGCTTGGATAGGTGGTGGATCTTCAAACCGCCTTGGGCTAAAACCTCTATAGCACAATGGATATTAGGTTGGACAAGTGTTGGACCTCTAGACAAAACCATCCACTCTATCAGAGTAGACATATGACTATCCAAAAGAGCGAGCTTGGACAGGTGGTGGACCTTAAAACCACATAGGGCTTAAACCTACATAACACAATGGCTCATAGGTTGGACAAGTGATGGTCCTATACCAAAACCATCCATGGTAGTAAACAAGGTAGTTACACTCCATTCACACATTGAACTTCAAACAATAGAGATAGCTTCTTTCAATAGATCTAGCTTGGACAAGTGGTGGAACTTCAAACCACCTTAGGCTAAAACCTCAATAACACAATGGATAGTAGGTTGGACAAGTGCTAGACCTCTATCCCAAACCATCCACTCTATTAGAGTAGAGAAAGGAATATTCAATAGTGCTAGCTTGGAGAGGCGGTGGACTCTTCAAACCACCTTGGGCTAAAATCTCCATAACACAATGGTTAGTAGGTTGTGCAAGTGATGGACCTCTGTTCCAAACCCTCCATTGTAGTAAAGGTAGTAGCTAGATTCCATTTACACTTCAAGCTTCAAACAATAATGATATATTCTTTCAATATAGCTAGCTTGGATAGGTGGTGGATCTTCAAACAACCTTGGGCCAAAACCTCTCCAATACAATGGTTAGTAGGTTGAACAAGTGGTGGACCTCTGTCCCAAACCATCAATGGTAGTAAACATAGTAGCTCTACTCCATTCACAAACTGATTTTCAAACAATAGATATAGCTTCTTTCAGTAGATCTAGCTTGGACAGATGGTGGACCTTCAAACCCTTGGGCTAAAACCTCAATAACACAATGGATAGTAGTCTAGAAAAGTGTTGGACCTCTACCCCAAACCACCCTCGTTATTAGACCAGAGATAGGACTATTGAATAAAGCTAGCTTGGACAGGTGGTGGACCTTCAAACCACCTTGTACTAAAAACTTTATTAAAAAATGGTTAGTAGGTTGGACAAGTGGTGGACCTCTGTCCTAAACCATCCATGGTAGTAAACGTAGTAGCTACACTCCTTACACAGGTTAACCTTCAAACCACATAGGGCTAAAATCTCCATAACACAACGGATAATAGGTTGGGCAAGCGGTGGGATTATACCCCAAACCATCCATGGTAGTAAACATAGTAGCTACACTCCATTCACACATTGACCTTCAAAGAATAGAGATAGCTTCATTCAATAGAGCTAGCTTAGACAGGTGGTGGACCTTCAAACCACCTTGGACTAAAAAAATTATAACACAAGGGATAGTAGGTTGGACAATAGGGGGACGTATTCCACAGACCATCCATGGTAGTAAACATAATAGCTACACTGTATTCACACATTGACCTTCAAAAAAAAGAGATAGGACTATTAAATAGAGCTAGATTTTGGACAGGTGGTGGACCTTGAAATCAGCTTGGGTTAAACCCACCATAACACAAGGGATAGTAGGTTGGACAAGTTGTGGATCTATGTCCCAAACTATCCATGGTACTAGAGATAGTAGCTACACTCCATTCACACATTGACCTTGAAACATTAGAGATAGCTTGAACAGGTGGTCCACCTTCAAACGACCCTGGGCTATAATCTCCGTAACACAATGAATAGTAGGTTGGACAAGCGGTGGACCTCTTCTCCACACTATCCATGGTAATAAACATAGTAGTTACACTCCATTGACACATTGACCTTCAAATAATAGAGATAGCTTCTTTCAATAGAGCTAGCTTGGAGAGGTGGTGGACCATCAAACAACCTTGGCCTAAAAACTCGATAACACAATGGATAGTAGGTTGGACAAGTCGTGGAACTTTTCCTCATACCATCCATGGTAGCTAACAAAGTCGCTACACTCCATTCACACATTGACCTTGAAACAATAGAGAGAGCTTCTTTCAATGGAGCTAGCTTGAATAGGTGGTAGACCTTCAAACAATCTTGGGCTAAAACCTCCATAACACAATGGATAGTAGGTTGGACAAGTGGTGGAGATTTGCCCCAAACAATCCATGGTAGTAAACAAAGTAGATACACTCCATTAACACATTGAATTTGAAACAATAGAAATAACTTTATGTAATTTTTCTAGCTTGGATAAGTTGTGAAGCTTCAAACCAACCTGAGCTAGATCTTCAAGGACACAATGGATAGTAGGATGGAGAAGTGGTGGACCTCTGCCCCAAACCATCCATGATAGTAAATCTAGTAGCTACACTCCATTCACAAATTGACCTTCAAACAATAGACATAGGAATATTCAATAGATCTAGCTTGGACAGAAGGTAGATCTTTAAGTCACCTTGGACTAAAACCTCCATAACACAATGATTAGTAGGTTGTACAAGGGGTGGACCTCTGTACCAATCCATCCATGGTAGTAATAATAGTAGCTACACTCCTTTCACATATTGACCTTGAAACAATAGAGATAAATTCTTTTAGTAGACCTAGCTTAGATAGGTGGTGGATCTACAAATTACCTAGAGGAAAAACCTCCATAGCACAATGGATAGCAGGCTAGACAATCGATGGACCTCTTCCCCAAACCATCCATGCTAATAGACATAGTAGCTACACTATGTCTATCGATGGACCTCTTCCCCAAACCATCCATGCTAATAGACATAGTAGCTACACTCCAATCATACATTGACCTTGAAACAACATAGATAGCTTGTTTCAATAGAACTATCTTGGATAGGTGGTGGAGCTTCAAACCACTTTGGGCTAAAACCTCCATAACACAATGGATAGTAGGTTGGACAAGGGGTGGACGTATGCCCCAAACCATCCATGATAGTAAACATAGTAGCTACACTCAATTCACAGGTTGACCTTGAAACAATAGAGATAGATTGTTTTAATATAGCTAGCTTGGACAGGTGGTGGACCTTCCAGCCACCTTGAGCTAAAGCCTCCATAACACAATGGATAGTAGGTTGGACAAGTGGTGGACCTTTGCCCCAAACCATTTATGAAAATAGACTTAGTAGCTACACTCCATTCACACATTGACCTTGAAACAATAGAATAGCTTGTTTTTGTAGAGCTAGCTTGGAAAAGTGGTGGACCTACAAACCACCTTGGAACTAGGTTGAACAAGTGGTGGACTATATTATTTAGTAACAACTAAATTTTTTCTTGTTCTAGGAAGATATGGCACCAAACATAAATGTTACAAGGGTGTTGTCTCAATTGACTATACTTGCGATGATCAAAGGAATTGGTACCTGGATATACATGGTGTGGAGGGTGCACAATTTAATAAGGTGCATCTATTTATTGCAAAGAAAGAGAATGACAGTCTATTTGAAGAGGTTGGCCAAGTAGTGGAGGCATCTATCTCTATAGTTGATGGTCATCCAAAGGTGGAATGCACTGATATTGTAGTCCCAATGAATCAAGAATTCCAATTATCTCCAAGAGCATATGCATTTTCACGCATGTCTCAAAATAAAGATGAGACAATGTTTTCTCGAGGATGGAAGATTGAAGAGTCAACTAAAGGTATCACAGCATATCAACTTCAAAGCTCCATCATAGCCACACTACAAAAAAGAAGGTGAAAGCTTCACGACCACCTATAAACAAGAAAGTCAAAGTTCAAAAAGTAGTACCTAAGGAGACTAGTCCTATTTTGGATGTAGACAATGCATCTCTAGCATCCTCAACACAAGGTTTAATGTCCAAGATGAAAATTGTGGATCCAGAAGCTCTAGAGGCAGAGGCCATGAAAGGAAAAGAAAAAGATACAAGTGGAACAAATAACTATATAGGCTATTTTCCTTTCCAATATAGGGAGTTTGATATCCCTAATAAAAATTGTTGGCTGGCTCCTGATCATTACAATGTATGTACTATGATGGAAAATATGCTGAAAGCATGGTATTTGGATTTTCCTAGAGTACAACCAATTCTGCAATGTGTGCATATTTAATGCCTGTTCAAAATGAAAAGGCAAAGAAGGGTACACCTTTGGCAGAAGAAGAGGTACAAGAGGGCAAACTACAAGATTATCATTATTGGATTCTTGATGGTCAACATTCAGTTTATGCCGCTAACGGGAGAGAATGCGAACCCCGAACCCCGACGGCCTCTAAAACACCGGGGACCGAATGGCACGTCTCGAGCCTGTCATGGAAAAGCAAACAGGGGGCACCACCTAGCTTCAGCGGCTAGGACGCAAACAACACACCACCATAACAAAGTTTTCATCCAAGAGAGATGGATGCTTGGGAGTAATGATGAAAAGGAAAGGGAATGAGATCAAGTGAGAGAGAGAGAGAGAGAGTGAGGGAGGGGGTATAGCGGTTTAGTACTTAGGCATCACAAAAGGATGGCGAATCCGCACACCCTTCACATATACACAAGCTCACTCCAAAACACAAGACTAGGTGGCGATTCCGCACACCTCACATGGGCAAAACATTGCAAGAAAACATACTCACAAAACCTCAAGCTTTATTTAGAGAATTAGGCGATGAAATGGGGAGCATAGGGTAGGGGAATGAGAAGGGAGAAAGTGGTAGAGCACATGGCGGATAGGTGGGAGTTGATGGCGAAGACTCGCACGAGGATTATGGCCATCATCCTTCATTTAGTTGCCCTTCATCTTCCATAGCCAAGGGTGTAGAGGTCATGCTCAAGACAAGCATGGTGATTGTGGTGATGGTGATGGTGTGGGTGTGTGTGTGTGCACTAGGCACACACAGTGCATAGTGTGTTCTTTGGTGATGTTGTGTGTGTGTTTAGTGTGATGGTGACCCCTCTTTATATAGGGGAGGAGGGGGGAGGAATTCTAGAATTTAGAAATGAAGAAATCATTATCTACATAGGCCATGTGACTGTGGGCCCCACTTGTCTGGCTGTGTGTATATGTGCCAGAACAGCAGTCTCATGAGAGAGAGACTAAGAGAGAGAGATGGGTTGATGAAAAAAAGTGAGAGGTGACATGGAGAATAAAGTAATTACAAGAGGGGAGAGAGGGGAGTGTGTTCAGAGGTGAATCTCTGTGCAGATGTGTGTAAACACAAGAAAAATCAGGTAACCACTGGGTGGGGATGGGTCTGTGGGCACCTTTTTTTAGTGAGACTGAGTGTGTGTGTGTGTGTGAGTGTGGGGGAGGTTATTTAGCTACAAGACAAGAGACATGGCGCCCTTTAGAGAGAGGGGGGGGGTATTTGGGTCATGGGATATGATAGGAGAGAGAAAGAGGGGATGGGGTATACTATTTTGGGAGATAGGGTAAGTTGCATGTGAGTTAGGGTGCATTATTGGTGATTTATAATGCATTATTGGTGAGAGGTGGGGTAGCTTGAGGGGAGAGACAAAGGAGAAAGGACAAGGGGAAGAGAGAGGGGGTTGACCTTTTGAGTGGAGGAGAGGAAAAGGGACACCCGGCGGGGAAACAGTGAAGAAAAAGGAGGCAAGGTGGGGATGGGCTACCCCGCAGGCATGAGGTGGCCTATTTTACCTTTCTTATATATTTACATAATCATACTTTATTTTTTCTTACTTTTTCCAATGCCTTTTATCACTCCCTCCATAAGAGGGGGTTTTCATGGGGTGGGGACGAGAGAAGAGGGGTATGGGAGCTTGGCTTGTGAAAAGCCCCCATCATTAGCCCTCCCCTTTTGGCTAGAGGCATTCATGTCTCTAGCTCATCTGTTTGATCATTATCGTCGGAGGTGGTGGCTGATGGTGTGTCCTAATCTGGAATGTCAATTGGTGGAGCCTGGTCAAATCGAAGAAAATAAGGTTTAAGTCGCCAACCATTTACCGTGGTTTTATGAAGTTTTCCATCAGCCTCCATAAGCTGGTAGCTTCCATTGGCATGCTTTTTCCTGATGATAAAAGGGCCTTCCCATCGGAGCACGAGTTTCTTATCCTTGCGAGTGTCAAAGCGATTGTCATTAGCGGAGCACCAACATTCCTTTCTTCAATTCTTTTTTCCGGAGATGCTCGTTAAAGCTAAGCCGTATATGCTCTGCTTGTGCTACATAATAATTTATTGCTTCTTCTCTATCCAGCTGCAGTCTTTCCAAGTTGATGATGTGATCTCTCAAATGCATGTTGGGCTGTTGAAGCTGGCTTGCCATTACTCTGAGACTTTGTAGTTGCACTTCAATGGGCAAGATTGCTTCCTTACCAAATACTAGATGATACGGTGTGAATCCCAAGGATGTACGAAATGAAGTTCTGTAGGCCCATAAAGCTGGTAGTAGATACTTATCCTAGTCTCCAAGATGATTTTTTACCTGCTTGGTAATAATTTTAGAAACCATTCCATTTACCTTTTCAACTAGGCCATTACATTGAGGGTAATATGGTGAAGAGTGCCTCCTTGTAATGCCCAGTTTCTGCATTAATTCTCCTACCAAGTCTGCTCTGAAACCTGGCCCTCTATCAGAGATGATCTCTAAAGGTGTGCCAGACCTACAGCATATGTGCTCGTAGATACATTTAGCTACCTCTACCGCTGTGATTCTAGTGGTGGCTGTAGCCTCTGCCCATCTAGTCATGTAGTCGACCCCCATGATAATGTAGAATTTTCCTGAGTTGGCCCTAGGTAATGGCCCAATGGAATCGATACCCCATTTTTCAAATGGGCCATATGAGAGAATAGGTGTCTGTGGTTCAGGCATAAGTGACCTAGTGCCGGCCTTTTGACACAACTTACACGTTTTGCACCAGTGGTGTACATCACGGTTGAGGCTAGGCCATATGAAGCCTGCCTGCAAGATTTTCCTACTTGTTATGTCTATGGCAAAGTGACCACCACAAACCCCGTCGTGACAGCTAGCAATTACTCCCATGATTTTGTGAGAGAGAGGGACCTTCCTGAGTATTTGGTCCTTACCCTTACAGTACAAACCATCATTGATGAGTCGATACCTTGTGGCCTTCCGTGTCAGCCATTGCTTCTGTCCCTTTGTTAAATCTGATGGGCATTCCCTTGTTTCCAAAAAATGCATGATGTCAGCCAAGGCATCACTGCCTTGAAATAGAGGGAGATTTAGTTTTGTTGCTCCAACCACCACTTCCTGTAGTCTTTCACTTGCTAGGGCATCTGCTTCTTGGTTTTGAGCCCTTAGGATATGGTGTATTTGAACTTCTTCAAACTTACCCAACAAGGTTTTTACACCACTTAAGTGAGTCCTTAAACTAGGATTCTTGCATGTCCATGCTCCATTTACTTGCCTTACCAAAAGTAGAGCATCCCCAAATACATTAAGGCATTGTATACCTTGTGAGACGCACCATTGTAGACCCTTGGTTAGTGTTGCATACTCAGCTTCATTGTTAGAATGTGAATCTAACAATTGGCCCAACGAAAATACCTTTGTCCCTTTGTCATCAAAGACCACTATGCCTGCAGCTGCTTTGTCGGACGCTCGCTTGTAGGCTCCATCAAAGTAGAGAGAGTATGCTCCTTCTACCATCGGTGGTACTGGAGGTAATCAGACTTCTCCTTCCTTAGATTGCTTCTCCTTCCCTTCAAAGACTTGGTAGGTCATGAGTCCCCCCAAACTTGCCCTTGTCGTGCTTTCTACCTGTACCGTGTAGTCAAACTCTTGCAGACGAACTAGCCATTTAGTAATTCTAGAAGACACATCCATGTGTTGTACAACATAGGGAAATATTTCATCCGTGGTTAGAATCACAAATTGCTTAGGCAGCAAATATGACCTAAACTTTGTAGTTGCAAATCTAAGAGCTAGGACTAAGTGTTCCACATGGGTGAAACCTTTCTCTCCTACTGTCATCATTCGACTAGATAAGTAGATTGGCCTCATGAAAGATGTCGTCGTATCCTTTTGGAGTAGCACAGCCCCCAATGAGTCATCACCAACACTTGAGGTGACATAGAATTTTTCATCCCACTTAGGTGGTGAGATAGTTGGCAGAGTGGCTAAGACCTCCTTTACCTTGTTGTAGTGATGTTCGCTTTCCTCGTCCCAAGTGAAAGTTGATCTTTGAGTGAGTTGTTGCAGTGGTAGAACAAGTTGTGATAGTAGATGTATGAATCTACTTAAGTACCTCACCCTCTCTAGAAAAGAGACCAGTTGACGTGCGGTCGTTGGTGAAGGTAGGGCTATGAGTGCGGACACCTTACTTGGGTCGGCGTTGATACCTTTTGCTGAAATTTCATGGCCTAGTAGAATGACTTTACTCTCCCCAATGTGGCATTTATCCACATTTAATTGCCCACCTAGGCTCTGCAACCTGGCCAAACCTTGAGTTACCTTTTCTAAATGTGAAATACGGGAGCTATATATACGAAAATCATCAATGAACACTCTTATGGATGTTCCAAAGAACGGTTGAAAAACATATGTGACATATCTTTGGAATGTGGCAGGTGCATTTGTGAGACCAAATGGCATAACCCTGTATGCAAAACAACCCCATGGCGTGATAAAAGTGGTTTTTATCTGATCTTCCAAGGCTATGCGTATTTGAAAGTATCCAGAATAACCATCACAGACGGTATAGCATTCAAAACCCGCTACTTCATTCAGAATTTCATCCAAGAAAGGGAGAGGAAAGTGGTCTCTCTTTGTAGCTTCATTTAGTGGTTTTGTAGTCAACACAGAACCTCCACTTACCATTCTTTTTAGGCGTCACCACTACGGGTGACACCCATTCTGAGTTTTCTACAGGATAGATGAATCCCGCCTCCAGCAGTTTCCTTACCTCGGCCAAGAGTGCCTTTTCTTGTATGACCTCCAATCGTCGTAGCTTTTGCACAACTGGTTTTACCCTTTCCTTCAGCTTAATATGATGTTCCACCACTGTAATGCCTGTGATTCTTTCATAGTTGTCAATGAACAGGTTAGGAAATCCCATCAACATTTGCAAAAAACTATCTTTCTCCTCAAGTGTTAATTCCGTAGACAACATACCCTTCAACCTACTTCCTCCTAGGCCAGGTGATTTGCTTTCCTCTTCATTGGGTTGCCCTTTTGGTGATGGATCACCAGTTGTGCTTACCCTTTGTGGATCCTTCATAATGATACCCATCACATCAATGGAACTGTCACTTTCGTCGGTGGATGTGGTCTCCTCCTCAGAACTGGAAGATTCGCTAGTGGTTTCATCTACCGATGTTTCCAGATTCATTTGCTTCTGCTTGCCAATCCTCATGTCGTACTAGATTGTCCCCTTTCTTACCGGTCATGCGTAGAAGGCCAGTACCCCAGTCCTGTTTTGCCTTCATGGCCATCAACCATGGCCTTCTCAAAATTAGTGGATATCCCTCCCCCTTAGTAGGCATCACGAAAACATCTACCTCTACCTCAGTGTTGAAAGCTTTGATTTTCACGGCACTTACCACACCCACACACTTTACTTTTGCGTTGTTTTCCATCTTTGACTTGCATGGAGAAGGCCTGTCAACCTCGAGCCCTAATCGAAGCATCATAGCTTCGCTCATTACACAGATTTGTGTACCTCCATCAATGTAGGTGTTTCCAACCCTCTTTCCTTTTATGTTTACGTCGACGATTGGAAGGATGTCATCCATGTTGCATCCCGAAATTGCTCCGGCTACCTTTGTTTTGGAGCGTCTTGTGCTTACCATTTTAGACCATTGTCGCCTTACTTTTGGTGCAAGATGTAGCAGCTGTGGCCATGTAATCTTCGGTCCTTGCTCTGCCACATCCAATGTTAGATCATAGGGCTTAGAACTTTCCCCTAGCTGGAAGTCGGTGATGCCCAATTTCCGTCGTGGCCTGGATGGCCTCTTGCTAGTTTCTCCTCTCATGCTTCTCTCATCATCTGATTGTGTAGCCTTCTCCCTCCTAGCTCTTTTCACAGTCATGGCCTCAAGTGGTTCTAAAAAGGTTACCTTCTCCTTACCCTTGTCCCTCTCCTTTGCTCTGGGTGGATCCACTACTATGGCTTTTCCTTTCTCTTCTAGCCTTATGATGTTTACAGCAGGTGGTGGGGCTGGTGGAAGAGATGGGATGGATGCTTGTAGTGGTGTCTGGGGTGGACGTAAAATTTGTGTTGGTGGGGGTGGTGCTCGGGGTGGGGGTGTTCTTTCTCTAGGGGGTGACAATTGGTTCCTCCTACCTCCTCTATTATAGTTTTGTCGTGGTTTGGGACAGTAGTACATACCGTGACCGTCTTCTCCGCAGTTGTAGCAATGAAACTCCCTGTTTTGTCGTCGTGCTCTTCCAGGGTCTTGATCTCTTTCTTGACTCCTCCCTTGCTGTATTAAGTGGACAGACAAATTCTACAGTTGGTCAGTAATATGGGCCAACATATCTTGTTGGTCATCTCTTACCCCAAGAGCCGGTGGTGGTGGTGGAATGGTGGTTGTCGTAGTTGCTGGTCGACGCAATGTTCCTGATTCTGTTGACTCGGTTTCTTTGTCTTTCATTCGCAGCTTCTTGTCTTTAAGGCGAGCAATCTCAACGGCTAACTCGTACGTAGCCGGGAATCTACCTTTCACCTTCTCCTTGAGAAGCGGCCATAAGCCATGCATGAACCGATCTTTTTTTAGGAAATCGGGTGCGTCTTCCCCCCTAGCCAGTGACTCAACCCACCGTTCCCACAAATCCACAAATTTGGACTCATAGGTGGCATATTCTAAAAGACCCTTCTGCTTCAAGTCTCTCAACTTGTCCCACAAATTTTCTGAAGTGGTACCTCCCCCAAAGCACCTCTTAATAGCGGTTTTTAAGGGTTCCCAGTCATCCTTGGTTGCTTGTGGAAGTGCATTGTACCATGATCTAGCTTCTAGCTTCATGAGATGCTTAAAGATTCTAACCCGGGATTCATCCGTATCTTTGTTGCTTACTACACATGCTACTTCAAAGTCATCTAGGAAGTCTGTTACCAAATCCTCCCCCTTCTTTCCTTTAAATGTTGGAAATGCTACACTTGCCATGATTACTGAGAGAGAGCTAGAAAGACACACTGCTTAACTTGCAAAAGTTTTTTTCTTCTTTACAAGGAGGCATGTATAACCTCTTATACTAGGACATAAATTAAAATTTCAAATGGTACATTGCCTTGTACCAAAGGTAAGACAAATGGTTGATCTGATGCCAGAACCTCCAAAAACCGCTCCCCACCCGGCATGGTGTCAATGACGTGCTGGTAGTGAGCCTTCAAATCCAGTATTACCTTGATTGAGAGTACACGTGTTGGTATGTGTGATCTGTCTTGAGGTAGGTTGTACTGATTCATGTGAAGCTTAGAGGTGCTTAGTCACTGTCCAAGCTTGTGGGAGAGGGTGGTGTTCTTTCCTGAAACAAACTCAGTAGATCCCTAGTTTCTCTAGTGAGAGTGTGAGCCAATGCTTCCGTTATCTGTGCTGCAGCATCAGGTGCGACTTGAAAACTGACTGTGATAATTACCTCGGTGACTTGAGTTACCCGATTCTCAAAGTAGAATAGTGTTGATTCTCTATTGTGTAGAGCTCCTTCCATTTTGTTGTTGTGGGTTGGTTGTAGGTTGCGGACATGGTTTCGACTTTCTCCTTCTTCTTCTAGGCACTTGGCCTATGTATACCCACTAAATATGGCAAGTTGGTTGACTCTCCCACTGCAAATCTATTACCGTTACGCCTGGCACTCGAGCTTCGATGGAGATGTGGAGTTCGTCTAGTTGTGCTTGGAGCTCTTCTTCTTCTGTCGTCCAATTCCCAAATCCTGCTAGCCATTCATCCATTCACAATAGTTTAGGGGTTTCAGTCTTGTAAACTGAAGGGTTTCATGAAAAGATCCTCAGTGGGGGCACCAAATGACGGGAGCAAAGCGAACCCCGAACCCCGACGGCCTCTAAAACACCGGGGACCGAATAGCGCGCCTCGAGCCTGTCATGGTAAAGCGAACAGGGGGCACCACCTAGCTTCAGCGGCTAGGACGCAAACAACACACCACCATAACAAAGTTTTCATCCAAGAGAGATGGATGCTTGGGAGTAATGATGAAAAGGAAAGGGAATGAGATCAAGTGAGAGAGAGAGAGAGAGAGTGAGGGAGGGGGTATAGCGGTTTAGTACTTAGGCATCACAAAAGGATGGCAAATCCGCACACCCTTCACATATACACAAGCTCACTCCAAAACACAAGACTAGGTGGCGATTCCGCACACCTCACATGGGCAAAACATTGCAAGAAAACATACTCACAAAACCTCAAGCTTTATTTAGAGAATTAGGCGATGAAATGGGGAGCATAGGGTAGGGGAATGAGAAGGGAGAGAGTGGTAGAGCACATGGAGGATAGGTGGGAGTTGATGGCGAAGACTCACACGAGGATTATGGCCATCATCCTTCCTTTAGTTGCCCTTCATCTTCCATAGCCAAGGGTGTAGAGGTCATGCTCAAGACAAGCATGGTGATTGCGGTGATGGTGATGGTGATGGTGTGGGTGTGTGTGTGTGCACTAGGCACACACAATGAATAGTGTGTTCTTTGGTGATGTTGTGTGTGTGTTTAGTGTGATGGTGACCCCTCTTTATATAGGGGAGGAGGGGGGAGGAATTCTAGAATTTAGAAATGAAGAAATCATTATCTACATAGGCCATGTGACTGTGGGCCCCACTTGTCTGGATGTGTGTATATGTGCCAGAACAGCAGTCTCATGAGAGAGAGACTAAGAGAGAGAGATGGGTTGATGAAAAATAGTGAGAGGTGACATGGAGAATAAAGTAATTACAAGAGGGGAGAGAGGGGAGTGTGTTTAGAGGTGAATCTGTGTGCAGATGTGTGTGAACACAAGAAAAATCAAGTAACCACTGGGTGGGGATGGGTCTGTGGGCACCTTTTTTCAGTGAAACTGAGTGTGTGTGAGTGTGGGGGAGGTTATTTAGCTACAAGACAAGAGACATGGCGCCCTTTAGAGAGAGGGGGGGGGGGGGGGGGGGGGTATTTGGGTCATGGGATATGATAGGAGAGAGAAAGAGGGGGTGGGGTATACTATTTTGGAAGATTGGGTAAGTTGCATGTGAGTTAGGGTGCATTATTGGTGATTTATAATGCATTATTGGTGAGAGGTGGGGTAGCTTGAGGGGAGAGAGAAAGGAGAAAGGACAAGGGGAAGAGAGAGGGGGTTGACGTTTTGAGTGGAGGAGAGGAAAAGGGACTACCGGTGGGGCAACAGTGAAGAAAAAGGAGGCAAGGTGGGCATGGGCTACCCCGCAGACATGAGGTGGCCTATTTTACCTTTCTTATATATTTACATAATCATATTTTATTTTTTCTTACTTTTTCCAATGCCTTTTATCACTCCCTCCATATGAGGGGGTTTTCATGGGGTGGGGACGAGAGAAGAGGGGTATGGGAGCTTGGCTTGTGAAAAGCCCCCATCACCGCAAAAGTTTTTCTTCACAATGAACAAAAAAACAATAAGATATTTCAAAGATTGATTGACGTGTATAAATTTTGAAAGGCTCGTATTGTTGTAAATTCTCCTCCAATGGTTGCAACTGCTATATCTGCCATTGTAAATGATGAGGCTAAAGCATTGTATGTTAAGCAACCTTATAGTCAAATATTGCAGCATTTGCAAAGGCAATGGATCTATTCAGGATGACCATCAAGGGCAGCAAGTAGAGTTGCAGAGGGGCATATATCTCGTGCTGGATGGGATGTAGGTGTCTTTCTTCTTAATTCTTATTGTCTTTAATTGAACATTTGAGTTCAATCTTCTCATCGATGTTATATTTCTTTCTAGACTTTTCTTCGATTGGCAAGAATGAGTGCAGGAGAAATTTGGATTGCTAGACAGGCACACATGGTGACATATTCCGATGAAGTTTATAATTGTTGGGTAGAAATTATTACAAGGTTTGAAGAGGAGAACAAGAAAACCCCAACAACAGTATTCAAATTTCTTTGCGGTCTTGAGGAATCAGAGGCAAAGATCATTCAAGAAGAAATTAAAGAAGAGAAGATTTTATTGTCAAAGTGCAAAAGATGGTGATGTAATTGATATGTGTGATCGAATCAAGCAACTCAAACAAGACAAACTCATTCAAGATGCACTTCTTGAAGTCTTCAATGCTTTGAATGATTCATCACCGTGTAAAGATTGGGAGGAAATAGTCAGTATGTATAAAATCAATGATGCATTTTATAAAACCATTCTAATGCTATGTGAGCAATGGCTTAAAAATAGCTTGAAGTGTGGAGCAAAGAAAATGGATTTTCCGAATGAAGCTATACAATACATGCAATGGGCAATTCACCTTCACAAGGAGAAAATTGAGTCTCTTGATTTGCCATGGTCCATCTATGTGGTGAACCTAAAGATGGAAGGAAATCTTTACATGAAGCGCCACTTAAACAACCAAACTCCTATTGGCTTATTTAGACTTGAAAAAACACTATGGGGATAACTTGTAGTGGAGTGAGGAGATATTTAGCAATGCTTTGGATGGGATGTTGGCTGTTTTTGGAGGCTCAATTGATCCTCGATTTGTGTTTCTTGCATTTATAGATTTCTCTAAACTCACAAAATTACAATGTGCATTCCAGAGTATGGGAGATCATGTGAGCCACCATTGTTATGTGTCTTGCATCACTTTCCATTAGCACCTTGAAAAGGAGCAATTCAATTCCTTGTGGTTATTGCCTTCATGGGACAAGGTAATGCATTTGAAGACCTGAGAAGGAGATCAGAACAACATTCCATGTCAATTGATTGTTCTTTGCTTCAAGTAGAAAATGAAGGCATATCAAATTTGCAATATTTGGAAGCCAAAAAAAGAGTTTTCATCCAGCACTACATTCATACATTTTGTTTTGAAGATCACAAGCTTGTAGATCTCTTTAGTGATGTCTCTCTGGTTGCATAAGAAGGATTACAACAAAAGAAGACGTCATCTGCTTAGTTGAGAGCGTGCAAGATCAAGGAACCTTAGCAACCATGATTCTTGAATTTGATAAGGCCCATGTTGATATAGAAAAGTGGGTTGGCCTTCAAGATCAACAACCTACTTTTCAAGTAGGTGACGATGTGCCAATCAGAGAAGATATTTATCCACAGAGAAGATATTTATCCGTAGGAAGAAGAAGGAGAAGAAGACCAACATCTTTTGTCAATGGAGGCCTACTTGGAAATGGAAGGACGTATGTTTTGAACTTCTTGTATATGCTAACATCTATTCTTGTTGATATGATACTCTTAATGTCAGGTTTTGTTTTATGTAGTATTTTTTGAGTCCATCTTTTTCATCTTCAAGAATTAAAGGTTTAAATATAGAGAATAATCTTATAATTTTTGAGTGATGAACCCTTAGATTGTAAAAAAAACAGTAACCTAAACTTAAGGGCTTGAATTGATGAGTTTTAGATCTCGTACTATCCCCTTTATTTTATACTTTCAAGGCTAGCATGGGTAGGTGAACCATACATATATCCCAATCTCAAGAAGTGTGTTAGACCTTCAAACAACCACATATATCTTGGACAAGCGGTGGACCTTCCATGGAGGCTAGTTCAAACAAGTGTGGTGGTGAACCTTTGGTGGAGTCTAATTGTGGTAGACTTAAAACAATAGCCATTTCTTTGCACTGGCTTGGACAAGTGGTAGATCTTACTTCTATTAAGGTCTCTATTGAAAGAAGAATTGAATATAGAAAAAGAGAGAGATTAACTAGGTATGGATATGTAAATTTATAGAAAAGGAAAACATGTTGGATTACAAAAATACCTCTCATTGTACAAGTGTCCAAAATGTAGCTATATATTTTATCCAAAATTAATGCCTTTGGATAAAGGCTTATCTTTAGACATTAAATCAAGAGCTTATGGCTATGCGTGTGTTGGGACTATTGTTCGACTTGAATGAGGAGACACATAGTTTGTTGGCTATGACTTTATTTGATGTTTTCAAGTATTTATATGGATAGGAGTCTTAACTACATGTGTTAATATAACTTTTAATGGAGCAAATCTCAATCAAGTAAATCATGGTTGTTGTTAACTTTATGTGGCCTTCAGTATTCACTTAGCTACTAATTTTTATTAAAGTGTAGGGTGTACCAGTTTGCCACAAAAGATTGTGGTCTAGACTAGTGTTGCCTTGTGTACCAATGGTTGTAAGTTTTTTAATATTGATTTTACCTTGAATAAACTCCTAAGTTCGACTTCCACATTTTTACAATTGGTGATTTAAATTCTAATGATTTTTGAGAAACCAATGTTATTTATGTTTTTTAGATTCACAAATTGGGATAGATAAAGCCCCTGTGGTTGAGTTCGCAATTGTTGAACCCCCATTAGGAAAAATATGGACTCTCCTTGGGCCTTTTTTATTAGTGAAGGCTTAAGGGAGAACCAATGAGAAGGCTCTTGGGATATCACCTAGAGGGGGAGGAATGGTAGGGGTGCAGCCTAATTGTCTCCCTCTTCAATGCTTGGTTCTTAGAGAGAGGTGGAAGGTAGGCTAGGGGGGGGGGGGGGGGGGGGGGGGTAAATAGGAGGAGAGAGGTGTCATAAAAGAGGGAGGGACCCCCCAAAAAAAAATGTGCATGCTTAAAAACCTTTAAAAATGTTTTTTTTTTAAGTTCCAAAGTTGACCCATTTGCCTCCAAAACTACACCAAAACATAAACTAGCTTAAAAAAGTCAAATTTTCTCCCCAAAATCCACTTTTCTCTCTCTCCCTCATTACTTTTCTCTCCCACACTCTCCCTCCTCCCATTCTCTCTCTACAATCAAGGCAGCCATAGCCAAAAGCTTTCCACCACTCTCTTCCTCTCTCTCCATAGCTCCCCCTTCTCTCACACCTCCATCAACCCTCTACAGTCCCACACTCCATAGCCCACAGCTCGACTATCCTCTCTACCTCTCACTCCTCCCCTCTTTCTCTATCTCCACTGTCAAAGCCACCATAGCCACCATAGGCAGCTCACCTCACCCTCCCCTCAACTCCTCATTCTCTCTCCACAGTACTCAACTCTTTCAAATCCCTTCCTAAGCCCAACTTCCCAAGCATGTCCACGCATAGACGTCCCAAACCACAGATAGAAGAGATTGTGTTGCACAACACAAAAGACTCAGAGGGGGTATGGATCCCACAAGTATTCAAGAAGGGTGCATGGGTCTACACGCAACCATCACGTGATGGACCTCATCGCGTACGGTGTCGAGGCGTATTGGAACGTCATTGGAAGGGCCGGCTATTGGCATTCAAAGAAACAAAGTCCGGAATGGTGGCCATCGTGCAACACGTCTATAGTGCAGCTGAGCTCCACCTCAAGAGAGCTTCAACTCAATCTGCACCTCATTGTAAGTTTTCATGGTTTAGCTATCCCATGCATATGTCATGTTTACGTTTATCTGATCATTATGTTTAACTAAGGGCATTTGTAAAGATGTTTTTCCATCCAGCTTAGTTGAGGAGCAGCCGCTTGAGTGCCTCTCAGGCACGTTCATGGTTGTGCATGCTCACATTGGGGAGCTTATGTTTCCTAATGTTTCATCGAAAAAACTTACCGAGCAACGAATATTCATGTACTCCCACAAGTACGTGGTGCCGAAGTCAAGCCAAAGCTATGGTAGGTTAGAAGCCGTGGAGACACCCTCATTGTAGAGTGCAGAATGGCCAACTCCAGACCATTGGTCTTTGCTTTCTTTCAAGCGCAAGGTGCTGCAAGATTTCCAAGGGTCCCTAAAGTTTGGTAAGGCAACCAGATCGGTGGGTCTCAGTTGGCATTGTCCCATTCATTTATTTGTGAGTGCATTCCTCTCTCTTCCGATTGTAGAAACACCAACAAATGTTTGTTTGCAAAGAAGTTCACATAGATGCAATGGACACCATTCTAGGTGTCAATTGGGGCTATGTTGACGGTTTGCATGATGGTGATCGTTATAAGTGCAATGTGTCCCCCACACAGCTTTGCCTTCGGTATTTGAAAGCAAGGTGCACCTTGTATCCACGGTTTAGCTATGAGAGGTGGATGCACAAACGTGGCAAATGGATACCCTTGCAACTGACAGTCGAGGAGATTCAATCCTTTGAAATTCGTGTCTGCATGCCCAATAACGAGGTGGAGGTGGTTGCAGTGAATCCGCATTGGACTCTTGCCAATCTTCCGGAACACTTTGTCATAATGGGATTCGAGGATTTCAGTAATGCAAGTTTCAAACTAGAACAACGTAAGGTCTGCTTTGTGCTTGCTTAGCTACCTTTTCTTATTTTTTGTGGGTTTTTGTATTTTGATTGCCCATTTTTGGCTGTATAGATTGGAAGGCGGATGGAGGCCACTATGCTTGTTTACAGAGATTGGGCTACAGACGAAATCATCTTGTCTAAGTGAATTGCCTTGTAACTTTAATCGTTTATATATTGGATATTTTATTAAAGATTTTCAAAAGTTTTAAGGTGTTGTACTTGAGTTTTAAGGTGTGTAAAATATATTTTTTAAATTCATGTTTTTTATTTTTTCCAAGATGGAATATGTCTATATAAGGAGGAGCACCTCCTCATTTCACCATTTTCATCCCAGCATTGCAGAGAGACCTAGCATACCCAATCACGCAAAGAGAAGACATGGCTGCTACTAGTGCTTTAGATGCATTCCTTACTGAGGTTGGACATGCAAATCGCCCTGAGCTTCAAGCATTTTTCACAACCCAACCCGATTTGGAAACCACCTTGACCCTCCACTCTCAATCTCTTGAGCACAATACTTCATACATTTCCACGTGCATGGGGAGATTCACCGTTGAGTTACCAAACCGGCCAGGGCAATGGGTCCCTGAAGGCCTTCTCCACCACATCTACCAAGGGGACATGCCATTTCATCAGCGGCTTGCACGCTTTGCCACTGATCCGAGCCTATCGCAAATTTTTGTTTCTCATATTTTGTTGGTTTTCCTTGCTTCTAGAGGTTTACAATAAAAGAAAGAGTGAGAACAACCTCTTGGAAAAATTTAAAAAAAAATGATTTGATAGGAATTTTTTCTTGACTAGTTCACCGGAGGTGAAAGGTAGAGGGAGAACCTAGTGGTAAAGGGAAGGAAAAATATGTAAATGCGAAAAGAAAATATATGATGTGGTTGTGGAGCCATGCACCCATGATTCAAGGGTCATGAGTGGCTCATATCATCATGGATTTGGAGCCATATGATGATTCAAACAAATGGGACCCAAGTGGAAGACTTGGTAAAGGAAGGAACCAGACACATAATTTTGCTGAATTTTTAAAAAATACTTCCACTCCGATCCAAGAAAAGTTGTCTTCATCAAAGTTGTAGCTGATGAGCTGGAGATTCTGGCCATAGTTTTTTTATAATTTTTGCATCTACGGTCTAGGAGATATGGCCAAAATGGCGGACGCCAGTTTTTTCAACTGTGTTGGAGACCACCCCCTCTACCTTTACACACACACACACCCTTCCTTTTCCACATTGAGACCTTCTCTAAAACTCAGCCATTAGTCTTCTCACCCTCCTCTCCTTCCTTCTCTCTCTCAAGCTCAAAAACCCATCAAAGTTCCTCTTCTAATCACCTCTCAAGTCATGCTTAATCTTGTTGTAATTCATAAGTTCTCATTCAACCCATTTCTATTATTACTAGATATGTATTGATTTTATGTAGATTCTTTACATTTTAAAATAAGGAAGCTCTTGGACTCAAGCTATGGAGGAAGGAGTGAAGACAACACAAGTGATGATGGAGCTAATTGGTCAACAAATCACTTGGAAGGAGCTTCTTCATTGGTTGAATGTCCCTAATCAAGCTTCATTTGTACAAATTACACTTGGATCTTAACCTCACTCCTAATCACTCTCTTTCCTATATAAAGAGGCCTTCCCTTTTGTAATTTCAAGCCTCCCTCAGCCCCATTGAGTCTTTGTATCACTCACCATGAGCCCCTAAGCTCATTCATTCACTCTATTTTGCACATTCTAGAGTGAAAATTGTTTCATGCTAGTAACCTCTCCTCCTCTTACTTATGTTAATTAAGAGAAATCTTTTATATGTGTGTGAGAGTGCTTGATGTGATCTTGGCTAATCCTTGAGTGGTTGTTTGGTAATCTACATGACTATTTGTGTTGGGAGTGTTTGAAGTCATCCATTCCTTGTACACACACTAAGGTTAATGCTTCATTCATAGTGATCTCTCTCTCTCTCTCGTTGTGTAGCGGTCCTAGCCCACGCTTCCAAGACTAGGTGGTGCCCTTATCTCATTTCCCTTGTGGCGCAATGGAGTTTGTTTTGGTGTAGAGGCCGCCATTCCAAATTTCCTTCGTCATAAATTGGTGCCCCCACTGAGGAGTTCTCAAGCAGCGCTCTATCAATCCTATGAAGGAAGATCAATCAAATTCTCCGAGACTTCCACTATGGTCTCCCCAAGAAGCTCGAGAAAAGAAGCGTCTTTATCGACAAACGGCACGTATGCGGGTAAACAGAGTTAACTACACACACCCTTCTTTGCTTCAAGGAAAATCTTCTAGTCATCAAGTCCCTAGGTCAAAAAATTGTGTTGAGTGCTTTGTGGCTAGTGTGAAGACACTTTCTTTGAAGCCTCGACTTCAGGTGGTGAAAGCACTCTCAAACTCGGGTATTAACAAGTTTTTGAAGGGGGAGCTACACATCAATGGGGTGCGGTATTGGCAAGAGGCTACATATGGTGATGCACTCCAACTACTACTAGCAAGAAGGCTCAAGGTGGTTGAGAGGGTAGCCATCGAACCCTATGAACTCTACAAAGCTGAAGATGGTCACACCAAAGCTAGGCTAATCACTGGTGAGCAAATTCTTCGCATCTCTCAAATGGTGGGATCCAAGAGAGCTCAACTTCAATGAAGTGCTTCATGGAAGTTTGTAATTAATGCACCAACGAATAATCCCATTTTCTACAACTTTCAATCAGTTCAGAATATTAGGGTGAATGTGCGCATTGATAGAAAGATTTTTTTCCAACAAAGATTGGTCTTCTATTTTGGAGCTGAGAGGTTGAGAGAGATATTGTTGTCCCCTGACCCTATAATATTTCCTATTTTGGAGTATAATGTATCTTTTGATGTTCACATCTTCATCTTGCTTTAAGCATACTCCATGAATCATAGGGATTTATATGGACCTTTCCAACCTCTCGCTAGACAAACTGTGCATATAATAGCTAGCACAAAGCTTAGGTTCCAAAACATCATAAGGAACTTACTAGGACCTTGTCGTCTAGCTGAGATTAATGCATCTATCAATCCATTTATTCTACCCTTAATAAGATATGATTTGGGCCTAGACATTTTTATCTTTGTGCTGTATTGAGAGGAAGGCAACCCACTTTTATGATGGCTTTCCCAAATTTTTTTGGGCGTAGTGGGGAAAATGTTGGGGATTTTTTGGATAACTTGGAGATGGCTTTCCTTGTCTCTGGGAGGGATGACAAAGCATTGAAATTGAGAGCTTTTCCTTTGGTGCTCAAAGAAGAAGCTAGGGTATGGTTCCAGGCTCTAGATCCAACCCAAAGAATTGATTGGGAGGGATTGAAGGCGGCTTTCCTACGAATATTTCAACGAGCCAATTCGGCAGAAGAACTATGGCAACGGCTTCTGGCTCTTCATCAAGTTGACCCTCATGGTTATGCAACCTATGAGGAAGGTTTTTTGAAACTTTGGGGGCAATGGTCAGACTCACTAAACCCTGGTGAGCGAGCTCCCAATTGCCTCCAAAAGGATCGATTTATCTCAGGTTTGTACCCCTTTCTAAGGGAGAAGGTAAAGAGCAAATTTCCAAATGCTTTTGAAGATGCCTTAAGAATTGCTAGGGAAAAGAATAGAAAGATTCTCTATCAAGCCCAAGCTGGCCAGCTAGCTTTGGGAGGCAACATCACAACTATGGAAGCTTCTCACATACCTTTAAATGTGCCTAATGCACCAGACCTCAATAGAGGTCAACAAGAAGATATGCTCCAACAAATAAACAATCTCACAAACCAGCTAGAGGGGTTGAGAGTAAATCTTGTGCAGGGTGCAAGAAGGCCTATTGAGGGAAATGGTGGGAATTGGCCACCAATGCGACGTCAAGCAAGGGAAATGTTGTGTTACAATTGTGGGGAAATTGGCCACGGCATGTATAATTGCCTTCATCCCAGAAGATATGACTACCCTGTCAGAGGTCCTCGACAACAAGTAAGTCCTCCCCGTGCTAGGGCTCAAGCACAAGAGCAACCGCAACCTCAAATTTTGCAGCCACCTCGTGCTCAAGCTCAAGCCCCTGCTACTCAACCAAATGTGAGCATCATAAGGATGGAGGAGGTCCTCAAGGGCAGAAGCAACCAGGAAGAAATAGCTAAAGGGAAGATGAAGATAGATGAAGTGGCTACAATGCCTATCAAACGTGTGCGTGTCCAAGATGAAGTAGGTAAAGACACAAGCAAGGATGCCAGCAATGAAGCAAGTACATCTTGGGCAACTAAAGATGAAGCCAAGAAGAGAAAGACCCGTACTAGGTCTCAAATTGACATCTCTGAATCCCCTATGGGATCTCGGACACAACCTTATGACTTGACAGCTGATGTGAGTTCTCAAGGACCAAAGATTACTTGGCCACAACTACTTCATATCTCCCCAAAGCTTCGACGACAATGGTCAAAAATGGTGAGCACGAGGGCAAAGCGAAGTAAGCTAGTAAGTGTAATCAAAGCATATGGTCTCAAGGATATAGTGCCTTTGGTGGAGGCTCAAATCAAGGGACAACGGATTCCAAAAACTTACATTGACAGTGGAGCAGAGGTTTGTGTCATGACAGAAAAGCTAATGCATCAATTGGGTTTAGAGGTAATGGAATCATCAAACTTTAGGGCAAAAATGGCCAATAATGTCTCTGTCACTTGTGTGGGTGTAGTGAAAGCTTTGAGAGTTTCTGTTTTTGGAATCACTACAGAGGTTGATGCTTATGTGATGCCAGTAAAGGGAGAAGGATACCCCCTTATTTTAGGACGACCTTGGCTCATGGGTATAGGAGCTAGGAAAGATTGGGCAACAGGAGACTTGGAGTTGAGGCCTCGCATGGGTGGCCATAGTTGGAAGGTGGTTTATAACCTAAAGAATGGGCGACAAGAGAACCTTGAACTAGAGACGTCAGCTGATGAGTGGAGCTCAAGTGGATGCTCCTTATCCATGGACGAGGAAGAGAGTTCAAGTGAAGAGAGTGATAGCACTCTCGAAGTCATGGGCGTCACCATAAAGGAAACTACCTCATCAGAAGACAACCCAAGGATCCAAATGGAGAATGTGTGGGATGCCAGCCTAGAGGAGATGTTATCCAAGGATATAAAGGAAGAAGAAAAGGAGGGTTATGTAAATGTTCTCAAGAAGCATGCATCATTGTTTATTTTTTATTACACTCACATTACAGGTGTCACTGTAGTGAAGCATCATATCCATCTAAAAGAAGGGAGCAAGCCAGTAGTACAAAAACTAAGAAGATTAGGAGTTGTGCAACAAAATTCACTGTTGTCTGAGGTGAAGAGACTCTTAGAAGCAAGATTCATATACCCAGTAGAAGATTCAGAATGGGTCTCCCCAATAGTGGTGAGGCCAAAGAAGAATGGTAAATGGCGAGTGTGCGTGGATTACAAGCCACTAAATGCTGCAACAAAGAGGGACCACTTCCCTCTCCCATTTCAAGATGAGATTCTAAATGAAGTAGCAAGCCATGAGAGATACACAGTGTGTGATGGCTACTCTGGCTACTTTCAAATACGCATTGCAGAGGAGGACCAGAAAAAGACTACTTTCATCACACCATGGGGATGTTTTGCATTTCGAGTCATGACTTTTGGTCTCACCAACGCTCCAGCCACCTTTCAACGATTCATGAACATGGTCTTCCAACCTTACTTTGGTAAGTCCATAAGGGTTTTCATAGATGACTTTTGTATTTACAGCTCCAAAAGTATGCATCTCGGCAAGATTGATGAAGGATTTACTCGTTTAGCTAAGCTGGGTGGACAACTAAACAAGGACAAATGTCACATTGGGGAAAGCAAGGTTACACTATTAGGGCATGTAGTGTCCATTGATAGAATCGAGGTAGATCCTGAAAAGATAGAAACATTGCTAAATCTACCTTCCCCAACTTCCATCAAACAATTAATCTCTTTCTTGCAAAAGCTAAGATATTTGAGTAGATTCATACACTTACTCTCCCAAGTGATATTTCCTCTACAATAGTTGACTCGTCAAGAGATGCTTGTTTGGAGTGAAGAAAGTGATGGGCATTTTAGAGAGATTAAAAAAATGTTAGGGTCACTCCCTGTAATCCTCCAACCTTGTTGGGAAGAAACATTCTTTGTAAACCCTAGTGTGGGAGAAGAAGCCATTGGTGCTGCCCTCCTACAAAAAGATCCAAAAATATCCTTTATGAGGCCTGTGTATTTTGCTAGCCGCCTCATGGAAAACACAGAGAAGGCCTACACCCTGATGGAATAGCAAGCGTTAGCTCTCATGTTTGCGGTAACCAAATTTCGGCCATACTTGCTGCCGAAGAGGTTTGTAATTATCACTGTGGAGGATATGTTTCCCTATGTACTACAACATATGGAAATCTCTGACAAAATAGCAAAGTGGGTGGTGCGACTTCAAGAGTTTGATTATACAATACAGGTTGAAAGAACAACTCGAGCATGCTTAGCCGACATTTTAACAAACAAGTGCTATGAAAAAGTTTTCCATTTGAAGAGAAAGGAACTTCCACCACCTCCAGCTCTAGAGGCTTTGGTCAATGCTTATAGCCTCTACTATGATGGAGCATACAAGAGAACCAAGGATAAGGCAGCTGCAGGCATCGTGGTCTTATCTCCATTGGGAGAGAGGATCCATGGTGAAGGGATCACTCTAGAAGATGTCCACTCCAACAATGAAGCAGAATATCATGCTCTAATTCATGGCCTTTGTTGGTGCCTCGATAATTCAATTAAGAGATTAAACGCTTTTGGTGACTCCATGCTTTTGGTAAGGCAAATGCAAGGTACATGGGATTGCAAAAATGCCCGTCTCTCTACTAAAATGAGAGAAGCAAAAGCTCTTATGAGGAGATTTAGGGAGGCACAAGTACATCATGTGCCAAGAGACTAGAACAAGGATGCAGACCACCTAGCATCATCAAAGTTAAATGAGTCAATAGTGGGAGCAGTGGCCATCAAACTTCCACTTCAGCAAGGCAAGGAGGACTTGGAATATATTATGCACATTCTGGAGCAAGGAGAGGCTCCTAAACACTTGAATGCAGGGGAAAGGCGATGGTTAGCTAGGAAGGCTACCAGGTATCGCATAGTAAATGATGACTTGTATTGTCTGGGTAAGGATGGTGTGCTTAGGAGAGTGCCTTTGAAGAGTGAAATTGAAGAAATTTTAAAATCTTGTCACGATGATATGTGCGGAGGACACTTTGCACACGACGTCACTAGTAGAAAGGTTCTACAAGCTGGGTTTACTTGGCCAAGTCTTCATCGTGATGTCAAATACTGGTGTCAAACATGTGATGAATGTCAGAAAGCAAGACCACGACGGCTCATAGCTGAACCTCAGAACCCAATAAAGGTATATGTGCCCTTTGAGAAGTGGGGAATTGATGCCATAGGGCCTCTACCACGCACTCAGTCAGGTAAAGAGTACATCATCATGGGAGTAGACTACATGACTAGATGGCCTGAGGCTATGCCGACCAATAGAATTACTGCTAAGGATGTGAGTCAGTTCATCTTTGACCACATCTGTTGCGGGTTTGGCACCCCTCTTGAAATACTATCTGATAGAGGACCAGGGTTTAGAGCAGACTTGGTAGGAGAACTCATGAAGAAGCTAAATATTCAGCATCAACACTCTACTCCTTACTACCCCGAGTGCAATGGTTTGGTGGAAAAGGTAAATGGAATCATTTGCAAAATTCTCACCAAACAGGTACATACCAGGCGCCAAGATTGGGACAAACACCTGAATGGAGCTCTATGGGCCTATAGAACCTCCTTCAAAACCACATTAGGGTACACACCCTTTCATTTGGTTTATGTAAAGGAGGCGCTTTTGCCCATTGAAGTGAAGTTAACAAGTCTTCGAATATTGGGTAGCCAGGTAGGCTCTCAAAAGGAGAAAGTACATCAAAGGATCATGGATCTAGAGAGGCTGCAATTGGATCGTGAAGAAGCCATCAACCACTATTCTCAAGAAGCAGAGAAGCGCAGAGAAAAGTTCAACAAAAAGCTAGCATCCAAAGACATCAAAAAGGGATCTCTGGTGCTTCGATATGATAATCGCTTCAACACTCATAAGGATGGAAAGTTTCTTTTCCGATGGGAAGGCCCGTTCTTGGTCACCAAAAAGTTCAAAAATGGCTCTTACAGACTTCAAGACATTGATGGTAAAGTGCACAAGACCAGGACAAATGGATGGCGTCTAAAGCCTTATCACATCAGGATAACGTTAGTTCAAGATCAAAGAAAGTAGGCTAGAGGCATAAATACCCCTAGCCAGGTTTGGGGGGGCTATGATCCGAGCCTATCGCAAATTTTTGTTTATCATATTTTGTTGGTTTTCCTTGCTTCTAGAGGTTTACAATAAAAGAAAGAGTGAGAACAACCTCTTGGAAAAATTTAAAAAAAAATGATTTGATAGGAATTTTTTATTGACTACTTCACCAGAGGTGAAAGGTAGAGGGAGAACCTAGTGGTAAAGGGAAGGAAAAATATGTAAATGTGAAAAGAAAATATATGATGTGGTTGTGGAGCCATGCACCCATGATTCAAGGGTCATGAGTGGCTCATATCATCATGGCTTTGGAGCCATATGATGATTCAAACAAATGGGACCCAAGTGGAAGACTTGGTAAAGGAAGGAACCAGACACATGATTTTGCTGAATTTTTAAAAAATACTTCCACTCCGATCCAAGAAAAGTTGTCTTCATCAAAGTTGTAGCTGATGAGCTGGAGATTCTGGCCATAGTTTTTTTATAATTTTTGCATCTACGGTCTAGGAGATATGGCCAAAATGGCGGACGCCAGTTTTTTCAACTGTGTTGGAGACCACCCCCTCTACCTTTACACACACACACCCTTCCTTTTCCACATTGAGACCTTCTCTAAAAATCAGCCATTAGTCTTCTCACCCTCCTCTCCTTCCTTCTCTCTCTCAAGCTCAAAAACCCATCAAAGTTCCTCTTCTAATCACCTCTCAAGTCATGCTTAATCTTGTTGTAATTCATAAGTTCTCATTCAACCCATTTCTATTATTACTAGATATGTATTGATTTTATGTAGATTCTTTACATTTTAAAATAAGGAAGCTCTTGGACTCAAGCTATGGAGGAAGGAGTGAAGACAACACAAGTGATGATGGAGCTAATTGGTCAACAAATCACTTGGAAGGAGCTTCTTCATTGGTTGAATGTCCCTAATCAAGCTTCATTTGTACAAATTACACTTGGATCTTAACCTCACTCCTAATCACTCTCTTTCCTATATAAAGAGGCCTTCCCCTTTGTAATTTCAAGCCTCCCTCAGCCCCATTGAGTCTTTGTATCACTCACCATGAGCCCCTAAGCTCATTCATTCACTCTATTTTGCACATTCTAGAGTGAAAATTGTTTCATGCTAGTAACCTCTCCTCCTCTTACTTATGTTAATTAAGAGAAATCTTTTATATGTGTGTGAGAGTGCTTGATGTGATCTTGGTTAATCCTTGAGTGGTTGTTTGGTAATCTACATGACTATTTGTGTTGGGAGTGTTTGAAGTCATCCATTCCTTGTACACACACTAAGGTTAATGCTTCATTCATAGTGATCTCTCTCTCTCTCTCTCTCTCTCTCTCTCTCTCTCTCTCTCTCTCTCTCTCGTTGTGTAGCGGTCCTAGCCCACGCTTCCAAGACTAGGTGGTGCCCTTATCTCATTTCCCTTGTGGCGCAATGGAGTTTGTTTTGGTGTAGAGGCCGCCATTCCAAATTTCCTTCGTCACCACCATAGCACAACCCGCTGGACAATATATGTGGCTTGAAGCTGATGATGTGCGAGCACTGCGTAAGGGAAGGATCGGAAACACTTTTTTCTCTGTTCAGGCCAAAATGATCTTCCTCCCTCACAAGTGCCTAGCAGGCCCTGACGTAATGCTACCTCACTTGCAGATCGGCGGGGTATTGGCTGATGTAAAGGACCCCAAGCCCGCAGCCATTGACTCATGCGCAGAGGAGAGGACGCTTTCCTTGACCTACCCTGTAGGGATTCAACGCCTCTTGGAGTCCTCTCCAGCAGTCGGTTCATCCTCGGGACCCCCAGAAGGAACCACCACTCGGGATTCCATCCCTTAGGTAGAGATTACCCGCTTCTCCTCCATTGTGGTGGGTGGGGAGGAGTTTGTGTTTATGCACGATCTAGAGAAATCCTTTGAGCTTCGCATGGATGAGTGCTTCGCCATCCTCGATGCCCATGGAAAGTTTGAGCTTGATACCACCACGTCCCATGACGATAATCTCCTACTGCCCATGGGGAATACTGTGGCGGACACAGTGGCGATCGCACAAGCCGAGGTGGTAGCGGCCGAGCAGGCCAAGTTCTCTGAGGAGGAGTTTGTGGCCGTGCAAGCCATGTGTTTGGCTAAACGCGCAAGAGTGGATTCACCACCACCTGCTGCAACACCTGTTTTGCTTGATCCAAAGGGGAAGTCAAGCGTGGATCTTTACTTGCACCCGGATGCCGATGAGGAGGATCGTAGACAAGAGGTATAGATGCTCACTTACATTTGATTGTTACAAATGATTTTGTTAATGTTATATCATAATTCTGTGCCATATCTCAGAAAACCTATGTTCTGCAGGATGTTCTGTAGGTTGACGCCCGGGCGCAACGGTCAGGGGGGAGGAGGACGCCGTTCGGACCTCAAGTGGCACTTGCTCACTACCTCAGCACACTTCCCACTGGTGTCGTGGTGTTTTTCCATGCCGACTACGCTCCCAATGGTTGCTACAACATTTTTTCTCTCCGTTCACTCTCCAAGGCATTGTGTTTAATAACACTTGCCCAAACGGCCAACCTTGTAGTGCTTGTAAAGAAAGATTTTGCAATATACCACTTTTGGTGTAAACTTTTGCGGGCGCCTTATTGCCCGTGTTGGCATGAACCAAGCTGTAGGGGTTAATGACACCCAAGAAATCACAACCACTTTACTTAGAAGGGAGCCATCCCAAAAGTCCAAGCGCCAGAAAATTGTAATTAGAAAGATCCTAAAGCATAAGCCGGATATCATGTAAAGCATTGATTTCTTTAATGAAACTACTTTTTGATGTCTATGACTCTTTCTTGCAAGGTTTTGAATTTCTTATATGTTGGGCTTCCATTGTGTATGAGAAGCACCATAATTTTTGCTATGACTACTAAAGGGTTTGGTAGGCATTAAAATTTTCAAAATGCATACTTTGTTATATCTAGGCTTCCAAAGTTATCGATGTGCCTAGTAAAGGGCTTGGAAGTCCCTAAAATATGTTGCCACAAGGGCGCGCATTGGGGTTTTCCATCAGCAGATGAAGTGTGCAAATTGGCGCCCTTGTGGCAGATGAATTTGGACACATCTAGGAGCATACCCAGGTACAAAAGAGAGTGACAAGACATTAATACCCAGTTGCAAAACAGAAAGACATGGATACCCAGGTAACCTTAAGCCCATCTTGCCCCAGATACCTAAAGTTGTATTAACAAACCACAAGAGTAAACTATGTGGCAATATCTAGCCATTTTTGGAGTATAGGACTGACATGGACTAAGGGGGCATGATTGCCAGAAGCATCTATGCTAATTGAAGCATTGAAGCAAACAAAACATACTTATTGCTTGTCAAAATTGTCTGGAAACCACTGGAAAGCCAGTTTGGGGGCATTCCAAGCCATTTTCAACACTTTGTAGATGCTTTTGCCATGCAATAGGGAGTCACATAGCATGGATACATCAGGAAGTGCATGCCCCACTTAGCCAAGGTGCTAAACGTAGGCAATTTTTCACAATAACAAGCTAATGGCTACATACATACAATAGAAGGTAGACAAAACTTGAACCAATGCTACATTGCATGGTACAGAATTAAAACAATACAATTCGCAGTGGGGTATACAATAAAAGACACTTATATTCAAATTCTTCCCAATACAATGCACAGAGTGGGGTATACAATCAAAAGACGCTTGTATTCAAATTCTTCCCAATCTTGGAGTTTCGTAAATACAAAAAGGGTTGATGCCTAACTACAAGCTACTCCTCATGGTGCAAACGGCGAGCTAGCTGCATATCCTTGGGCATAATGGTTACATGCTTTGCATGAATGGCACAGAGGTTAGAATCCTCGAATATGCTAGTTAAATATTGCTCTGCTGCCTCTTGGACTACCTCTATGGCCACGGCGCCCATCTGAAACTGAGTGTTGTACAATTGCAAAACCTCCCTGCATAGCCTTGCAAAAGGGGCCCCCCAAATCAAGAGCTCGGTGCTCTTTTGATAGTGTCGAATCTCCACAAAAGCACGATTGCTCTTTCGTACCTTCTGAGGTCGACGTGGAGGTGCAGTTTTGGCACGAGTTGGGGCAGCTTGCTTCCTCTTCTTGTAGACAATGCTCTTTCTCTTTTTTAATGCTCTTTCTCTTTTTTTCTGCACAGGCACTTCCAACACCTCATAATCTGATTCCACCCACTCTCCATCTGATTCGTGCTCTTCACTATTGACCGGATGTGATGGTGTAGTTCCACTCCCTTTAGGAAGTGTCTTACCCCCAATAGACATGTGAGCCTGATAAGTTTGTATTTGGACGCCAACCCATGGGGCATCTTCATCCGTTTGCGTCTCTTCGGAGCCTTCTGACGGTTGCTTTTGTCTGTTTGTTTCTTTGCCCTAGTCGCTCTCATCCTCCCTATTGCCATCAGAATCGTTGGAGTCCGATGAATAGACAACAAGGAGATGCTTCCCTCTCTCTTTTGCTGCTGTAGAGGACTTGCCATGCTGATTTGAAGCTCTAGCTTCTTCTGTGTGGAATTCACCGAGCTTGTGAAGTTCCAGCTTCAGTTGCTGTACCTTTGAGTCATTGGCCATCCGGCCCCTCTAGATATGCAATCCTAGCCATTTGTTTTGATCTTGCATGGTAGCACCTAGTAGGGAAAATGACAAAATGAGCCCCTTTAACCTTTAAATAGGTTTTTTTGAGATTTGGGCCCTTTCACACTATGCGGCCAATTGAGTGAAACTCAAATAAATCAATTGAATTTAACAACTAAACCTGGATCATGCGGAAGGCTGACGCGATGCCCAAACACTGCCTTTTCGATATTTAGTGGCATGCCAAGCTTCATGGCCCAGGGACGCTCGCGAGTGTTTCCACTTCTCGGATGCTGCAGTACGGGAGGTGATGCGTAACTGCTTTGCTAACATCGATTCTCTTGATTTCTCAATAGTACGAGTTCTCTCAAAGGTGTGCCTAAAAAACTAGCTAAACATCTCTTGGAGATAGTTGGAGTGTGAAGTACCACCACCATGCCGAGTATTCTTGAAGTAGACTCCTTTTGCTCGATAGTGGGACTTCTCCATGCCTTGTGTACATATATCAAGTGAACCATAGTGGTCTAGGAAGTATGCACCATGCAGATAGAGAATGTGCTAAAACAGCCAAAAAGGAGATAATCGAATAGAAAAGTTGCATTTTCAAACATTGCATATGTATTAAGTCCGTTAAAACATACCATGTAGTGTGTAATCTTGCTTTCAGACCATCTGTCCTTAGCGGCCTTTGTGAATTCATAAAACACCTTCTTGAACGCCTCTCACTGCTCAACGGTGGTGCTTGAAAGGTTCATCAATTGCACAACCTTTTGAATGGATGACCATACTAGCTTGCGTTGGTTAGCAACCTCCACATTGGGATCTTTGTCCGTTGTGCATGAACACAAATCTTTCCACAACTCCCACCGCTTCTCACTTGCTAGATCGACACTTGCCTTGGATACCTACGTTGGGGACTTTGACATCTTCTTGAAAAATTGACATGCCTTGGCTCCATTCATGGAAACCTTTTGTGCCACCTCATATGTCTTCTCCCTACAAGTCTCTACTACAATGTTCACCCTTGATCGGTGACATCCAATCTCATTAAGGAGCGTCTCCACCCCCTGCAAGGAGTCTTTTGACCGTTGAAGGGGCTTCATTGTGAAATCATAATCAATGTGATGCTTTAGGATCCTATCAAATATTCACATAAACGCATGCAATGTACAAAAGTGAACATTGTTGAGGGAGAAGGGAATTATGGGGTTCCACCCAGGATCTTTGCTATCCCTATTGGGCACCTGCAACATATCACATGAAAGAACAGAAGTTTGCCACTCCCTATTTATATGGTCATCATTATCTTCGTCCTGACCTTCCACTTGAGTTCCTCGACTTGTCTTGTGCCCTTTCGTACAGAATGGACAGGGAAGTAAAGAATTTGCACCTTATTTGCATCCAAGCATGCACTTTATGGTCTTTAGATCACCACCTAAATGCCATTCAACATCAAACTCCCCACGTCCTGGAGCCATGAGCTTCTCACCGTTTATTTGAGATTTAATGACCTCTATGATCCATGGGATTCTACTGAAAATCCATGCAAGGACTTCATGTGTCTCTTTCGGAACTTCAATTGCACCAAGCCACCATATATCCTTCTCTGATTGCACACTAAAAGAGGGCTTTGTTGCTTCACTCGAGCTGCAAGATTGCTTGGCATAAGCTAGGGCTTCATTCATAAGCGTGATGCTCATTCTCTCCAACTTTCTCCCTTTAACAATTACACACTCATCCAACTTCAGCACGAACACAAGCTTGCCTTCAAGAACTACCAACAACATAAAGCCTCAGAATGCATGTTATGACACATCATAGAGCATGTAGGAAACTCTAAACGAACCTGCATCACTCAAATTGTAGAAAACAGCCATGGACTGCTGCAATCGTATCAAGTCCACAAAGATATTGTTGAATTTGGTGTAAACAAACCCTTCGGTCCGCAACACACTGTTAGAAATAGCACCGCTTCCCTTCCTGCGGCCCTTCCTTCCTTGTGATTTGCTACGGAGCGGCTGAAGAGGCATCGTGTCTTCAATATACAAGTAGTCCCCTAATCGGTGAACAACATCTTCATTTGACACCTTCTTGGCAATCTGCACTCTGTGAGGAAGTGGGAATAGGTTTTACGTGACTCCTCGACTTCTTAATGCATCCCAACAGCATCACAAATATCCTGAACATCTAGATCAGTGACAATATTAGAAAATTCACTAAGAACTCTCTTAGTGATTGTGTCTTTCAAGTGTTTTGCCTCTGGAGCATCAAGCATCCCAATAAAATCCTCTTTGTTGAAACAAGAACGAAGTAAAGTAGCCCTAGCTGACGCATTCTCGCCGCCGCACGTTTCTTGGACGAAGTTCCTATTGCCCAAAACAACAATGATGAGCCGTATTAGACTTGAACAACATGAGGGACAGAACATGTTACCTCATAGCTGTCACCCTTCATTTTCTTGCACCTCTGAATTTCGGGCAACTCTCATTTCTTCACCCTACCTCCCATGTCAGTACTCTTCATGTGTGAAAGAGTATCCTCAAGCTTTTTAACTACATTTTCCTTGGTTGTGATGGTGCTCTTTGCCTCCTCAATCGCACTAGTAGCTGTTTGCATCTGATCTTGAAGATTGTGGAAACTCCCATTGAGAAACTGCCAATGACGCAAGTAGATCTCGGACCGTGCAATCTCGTGTTTGTTAAGTCTCTTGCAGTAGCCCAACAAACCTTGCTCTCCATTTTCAACGTATTGCAATAGTGATGGAATGTTTGTAAAAGACGGATAAACAGTGAGAGAAGGATCCTTTGGATACAAGCATCCGTTTGTCCAGAGATCCACATTCTTCTCCCCTTGAGCGCGATGTTCGTTGGCTGAAGGTAATGTACCCAAGCATGTTTTCTTTGTCGGAACATACTCTTGAGGTAGGCGTAGGAAAAGCCCTGGAGACCTACTGCGTGAAGATCTTGCTGGGACATTGGTCACGTCTTCAAGAGGCATTGTAGGATGGAGAGATGGAGCTTGAAGGATGGAGAGATAGAGCTTGTAGGATGGAGAGATGGAGCTTGAAGGATGGAGAGATGGGTGTTTAGGTGCAGCAGCAGGTGCAGGTGCAAGGGGGATGGGTGTAGGAGAGGAGCTTAGATTAGGAGGGAAAGTTTTCAATTTTGGAGGGAATTTCCTAAAAGTTTTGGAGGGAGTCAAAAAATGTTGAATTATGATTAATTTAACTTAAAAATCTTCTTTTTATTATGTGTATATGTTGGGGGTACTTTTTAGGGGGAAATAGAGTTTTTTTGAAAGTTTTTGAAAAAAGTCATTTTTTTAACCTCTTTGACCCACGGATTTGCTTAGGTGGCATGAGAGAGTTAAGAGGCCACTTCCAAGTTGGCCAAAAAGCTAGAGAGAGAAGACCCCCTACCCCCCTACTTTTCAAATGGTTTAGCCCCCCCTTCCCTACTTTTTAAATGGTTACCCCCCTTCCCCCTACCTTTTTAGGGGTCAAAGGTGGAGGAGACCCTACCAAAATAGCCCCATTCAAAGCCTTTGTCCCCCTTAATCTTGGCAGGCTTCCTTTAAATTATGGATTCTTACAAGGCCCATGGAGAGTCCATTTTTTTCCTAATGCTTGATTCTATTATTTCTAACATGCCCAAGGTGGATGATACATCTATACCAAAGTATGGTGATGTGCACCTTGAGCAAGCTTGCAACAGTGAGAATGAAAAAATGCCTACTCCAACCATACAACCTACTTCAAAAGAGATTAAAATGTTTGCTCAAGAGCCATTTCCATTTGTTGCTACTTCACCTAGTACAAATGTTGAGAAGTCCATACTCACAATTATTTTGGACTTAAATGGTCTGCTATTGAAACGTTCCCCTTAGCCATCCTCAACCACCAATCAATGAAACTATATCCAAAAAGATATATTATACTTAGGCCAGGTTGCATCCCTTTCTCGAAGACTATATTACAAAGGTTAATGTTGCAATTTGGTCGACGGCTACTAGGAACAACGTGCTTCAAATTCTTAAAGCACTAGAGAGCTTAGCAAAAGGTACATTGTCTTTCTTTGCAATTTGGAATCAAGAATGTTGCTACACTTGTCAAAGCAATAAACTATTTAGACCTGACAATCCAACCGTTGCGGCAATGTTCAAGCCTCTAGCTAAAATTGCCATGGGGTATGAATGTGACCCACAAAGAACAATGCTTATTGATGACTCTCCTTACAAGGGATGCATATACCCTACAAGCAATTGTATTTTTCCATCCCAATCTGATGGTGAAAATTTGGTTGACAATATTCACTTGGAGGAGTTGCTTCCCTACTTGATTAGGTTGGATGAGGTAAGGGATGTGCAGAATTTCATTGCCTCTAATTGTTACAGATAGCTAGCATTGACAAATGAAAGTGAATATAAAGAAATCAAAGAGAATTGGAAGCAAAAAAATGATGCTTGGTCAGCCAAGGTGTTCTTTACAAGAAGGATAACTCCTGCAAAATATGACAAAGGTGAAGCTATCCTTGAAAGCAAACACAATCGATCAAGTGAGAAAACTGACAACAATGACATCAGACAAGCCCAAATACAAGAGATACTGAAAAAGCAAGGTACAGTTGTTGAAATCATGAAGGCACCACAATTGATTAATTTAGCTAGGCAATTGGGATGTACTGCAAAGGGGCCATTGAAGGCAACCACTACAAAGGCTTATATAAACAAATTCAAAGTTGAAAACAATCTTCTAAGGCTAAATAAAACACACCCCTAAGGTACCTTTTATGACTTGAGCCTTGTTTCACATACTTGAATATACATGTGCATGGTGTCAATTTTTTCTTTTTGTTTCTTCTTGCAGATCTCAATTTTGTTTTTCTAGATATTCCATGGAGCAATCTTGGACAGGTGGTGGACCTTTTGGTAAAGCCCCTTATCACAATTTCTTCGTGCACTGAGAAGGAAAACATTTAAGAAAGAGCCTAAGAGGTTGGACAGGTGGTGGACCTTGCACCTTTTCTCCCATTCCTAATCGAGTCTAGCTATACACCACTATATTGTATGAAGTGTAGCTTGGACAAGTGGTATACCTTAACAAAACAAGAGACCCCTCATCATCAAGCCTAGTTTGGACCTATGGTAGATCTTACTTTTCTCCGATTCAGAGTGGAACCTAGCCTAGCCAGGTGGTAGACCTTACTTTTTTCCATGCTTCAAAGAAGCATAGCTTGGAGAAATGGTGAAGATTTGTAAGGTTTTCACTTGGGATTTCTTTATAGCAATGAGTAAGTTGAAGATGGACTTTAGCATCTAATAGTACCATAGTGTAGAAAATGTAGAAACTATTTGTATTCTTTGAAACGTAATAAATTTCTTGCTTTTCAATTGTAGAGTCATCACAACAAGAAAGTGGGTCGACTATCTGTAGGCATGATTTGAAGGAAGGTTTTGAAGCACCCGACCAACCTCATCCAAGGCCTTGTCGTTTATATCAATCACCTCCTTGTCACGTGTCACTTGCTGTCAAGAATATCAAAAGAGTGCTTGTTTTGGACCTTGAAGGAATGCTTTTGAATACAGTTGAAACAAAACATGGAGATTCTATGCCATCTTGGGCTCAACACATGCGTCTTGTGGAGGACAAAGATGAAGTTTATCATGCAGTGCACCTAGACGCAGAAATGTTTTTGGATTTTTGTGGTGAATACTTTGAGCTGTGGATATGGAGTTGCTATAACCTAACAAGAGTGCAACACATCACACAAAATATGTTTCCCAAAGCATTATAGCAAGTTCAAGATCTTTATGAGTAACAAGTGTTACCAAAATCCAAACATCATGTTAGGATTTAGAATGGTTTATTATAAAAACTTGAGAAATATTTGGAAGATGTTTGAGGACTTGGATGCAAAGAATACCTTGATTTTTTATGATAGTCCATATAGTATGATGTGGAATATGCCAGGAACATATCTTATATTTCCAAAGATGTGGAGGCAAACACCTAAGAAGCTTCAAATATTTTTGCAAGAAACAATTATTCCATGGTTACTTGGATAGTTGTATGCAAGAGACAAGAGAGATTATACTCGTAAATCAATATAGTGATCTTGAGACAAACCATGTCCTCCATGTGTACATGTCAAGGTGATAACATTAAAGAAGGTTGACAATGATCCTTTTTATGGCGAGATGATGTGTCCTTTTAGTATGACGTGTATTTGTATTACTATATAATTCAAAGGTTATTTTTAAACAAAGATGTGTCAATTTGATGAACACTTGCATGGAGTTCACCCTATGCTAAGGGGACTTTCATGTATTCTATAGGGTATCATATTATAAAGAAAATTATTTGTACACGCAGTGCACCCTTCTCTAAGAGGACTTCCACATATTACTCCAGTGTATGCTATTATAAGGAGAATCCTATGTGATGGATTGTTCTCTGTTCTAAGGAAATTGTAATGGAGTGCAGTCTACTCTAAGAGGACTTCCATGTATTACTAGAGTGTATCCAATTAAAAGGATAATCCAATGTAATGAAAAAGAACCCTCGTTTAGAAAAAAAATGTGCCAATGAACTATACCGTAGTCTAAGGGGACTTCACTATATTACTAAAGTGTATTCAAGTCTAAGGAGATTTCAATGTAGTTATAGATTGCACCTTGTTTTGTGGGACTCATTTCACTAGTTATGGTTGTATTTCATCATGATATATTAAAAAAAAATAAAAAAAATCTCTTTATCAATTCTATATTATGTCATCTCAAGGTTGCATCAATTTGTAACTAGGAGAAATTTATGTTTGATATCAAAATAAACCTTATAAATATGGAATGGAGAATTCATAGATGTGCAAGAAATATCTTGGGTCTTGACACGCATGTTTGCCTAAAACATTTATTTTTGTGTCCTTCATATAAAATAGTTTTAGAACCTACAAGTCTTCGAAAGGAAAAATATAAAGTCTAATTGTTTGCATTGGGAGAAAATAAATCATGAACTTCGAATTGTGTGAGAGACCTTGTTTGTGGAGAAAAATGTTTGAATTAAGAATGGCTATTTTACATCCTCCATGTAAGAGAGTTTTGGAAACTAAAATATGCCGATATGAAAACCATTTGAGTCTAAGTGCATGTATTGAGATGTCAATGTATGCATGCATATCTTTATTAGGGTCTAGGTATAATTGGATGCTTTTGAACATTGACTTTTCCAATTTGGTATAAATTAACATATTTAATGTTTTCTTGTGGGTACTATTTATTTCATTATATATGTTTTTATCCTAATTTCTTGAACTTCAAATAAAAACCTCTATGTTGCAATGGAGAAGTACTTAGAGAAATTTTTATGTAAACACATTTGTTTACCCTTTCACTAATTGTAGCTTAGATAAAAAGTGGACTTTGCATTGCTCCATAGCCTATCCTAGACAAATGCACCTCAAAACTAGCCCTCCTATGTTGCAATTGAAATATGCTACACATTTTATAAATGGCTCGTACCTTAAATGAAGAATTTCTAGATTCGAGGTGTGTGTTGATTTGATGTCATGCACAAGTGGGTTTATTTCTCAATGGGTGCTAGCTTGGACAAGTGGTAGAACTTGAACTAAAAATTCAGGTACTCCATTTGACCTTAGCTTGAACAAGTTATGGGCCTTCAAACTAATGTCTCCATGTTAAGATAAGTTGTAGGTAGGACAATAGAGTCTAAACAATGACAATGGAATCAATGTACTAGTCTCTTGATGGTGCAACCACCCAAAACCATAATTTTTCTTGGCCAATGTTTCTTTCAAATGTTTAGTCTAGTAGAAAATATCAACACCTTGTACATGATAAATTGAAAGTTTTCCAATCTGGGAATTGGGATTTTCCCACTTTAACTAATATGGTCTTTATCTTTTTTTATGTCACTTATGCAACAACTATCCATTAGATGTTACTTAAGTAATGCTATATCGTTTCTCTCTAATGAAAGTCGGGACCTTGGAGCTCACAACCATTGATTCCACATTTCACAAAGCTCTCTCTCTCTCTCTACCTACTTCCAGAAGTCTCTCTATATGTGAGACCTAGAGGAACTACCTTGAGGATTCTCTATCCTAACACCCTTTATATAAGCCCTTGGCCATTGAGATTCAGAATCCCCTTGCCGGACCTAGAAGTCAGCCCTTGGCTTGGGTCCATGATCCCCCTGGGTTTGCCTTGGCATTACATTACTCCCCCTTGGAGAAGGGTTTTTATCCTCAAAAACAAAAGTGGTGATATTTTCATAAGAACATTAGTGTTTTTTGCAGTGGAATCCTTCATGGATATAGCTATTTGTATGACTGGAGTATGGTTCAATAGGAGGTTTAATAAAATCAAGAAGACCATCTTGATTTTCTATGATGTTGTACCTTTGTAACCACCTTGTGTAACTGGCCCATATCCAACATAGCATATAGACTCCATTTAGAACTTACTTGAGTATACTAAATGAGTTATCACAACTAAGATGTACCCAAAAGAGTACATCTTTTCACTTTTCATGAAAGTAATTGGCTGATGTAACTCATCAACAAAGTATAATTCCTTGACTTTTTATCATATTTATCAATAAACAACCCCACCATAACTAGTGTTCAAAGTTGACTTAAACATGAGGAAACTAAACTTAGTCGCAAACATGCTTTGCCTTATGGTAATAAAAGTCCAACTAGAGAGATATCCTTTCCAATTGGATTGCTTGGTGCTGACGTACACGCTTAGCATATCCTTTAGCACAATATTAACAATGGTAATCTACTTATCCTCTCTAGATGACTGATAGTATTGATATGTGTTTCCCCATTTTTTACAAACAATCCTCCAAAATGACTAGTAAATAGAGATCACAATTCCTTGCAATTGTGTTGATTAATCAACAACCTTGTAAACAACCAGCTTGGTTAGAGTTAATGAGATAATCTAAAAGCACCCAAACTGAGCCATGACCTCTATTTGTGCTTGGTAGATATCCACAATTAATCTCAAGAGATATTGCACATACCACGTGAAATGCTTAAGAAGCTACTAATGTCATGAATGTGCATGCCGCTCAAAATCAGCCTTTACTAAACATTAGGGCCCATAACACCTGTATGCATGCATTTAGCAAAAACAAATCCAAATCTACATATCCAAAATCGTATTTGCCAATGCCTATGGCTTATGTTGTGGTTTTGGCTCACAGAAAAAGAACTAAAGACTTTTTAAATGAAAAATGTGCCAACATATTTGGACTGTAATAGAATGTGAAAATCCATCACATCTAGGTACTAGATAAACTAGTTCATTCACTGAACATAACTTTGCTACGTATATAAACAACCATTCGTTAAGGTTTTTTAACAATACATGTAACTTTAACAAGTCTTACTAAGTATCTGACAATGTTTTGCCACCGAAATTGTTCCTGATACAATGTGCTAAAAGTAGTCTAGTAAACGGGTTTGACCACCACCAAGAGACTTTATCATGACACATAATTAAAAGAAAAGGTGCCAGTGTTAATCCAAAGACTTGTAATCTTCACATGTGGAATATGTCTCAAATAAGGATGTTTAAAAGAAGAACACCCTACAAGTATGAGATGTACTTGTGTGTGGAGGTAATTGTAAACACTATGAAACATGAATGAGAGGTACCTTCTTTATTCTTGCTCCACACTAACTAAACCAAACTCCATGAGTTCCTAGACCATGGTATCCCATGCCACAAAAGGTGCCAAACAAAACCCTACATGTAGGGCGATAACTGCATAATGTGGATACGTATTTTGGACACTACGAGCAAAAATACTTTGCTCTTACATGACCGTGTCATGTCGCTAAAGAGAAAAATGCATGAAAGCATAGAAGCATATATATCCTACTTGAAAAAAATCAATCAAAACATATTAAAAAATAAAACCAAATCAGATGCGTACCTGGAGGTTGAACATAGTGTTCACTTACCCGTAGTCAAATGCACATGACTAAATCTCTCACCTGAGAAGGCCTAGAAACACTAATTGAAAATATTATGAAAATCAAGTAATATTGCACTAGTAAACCCAAGGAGAAGAGAATGATTCCTAACACCCCAAACAATGTAGTCATATTAGATTTTCTTGGGTTTGCAAAGAGAGATTACCTATTGGGAAGCTCTCCTAATATATTCATGTTGTCCCATGGATTATTCACTTGATAGAGAGACCATGCCTACTTGTTATCCACAAAAGGAATCATATGTATTACCAGCATCATGTGCACAAAAACTGCTCGATGTGTAGTATATACATTGATCACAATCAAATATACGAGCCTCAACTCTTTCTAAACAGAGTAGCTGATGTTATGGCAAAAGCGTAAAACATGCCTTAGTGGAATGAGTTCACAATACTGGAAGAATAATAGAAGAATAGTGTGATAATCCATTGACTTCAATGACGGTCTCGACAATGTGAGAAAATACCATATGTGCCTTGCACGGTTTATGTAGCCTGGCTTGAACCCGTTTGCCATGCACTTGTCTTTGTGAGTTCAACTTGTGCTTGTCTAATTTGACTACGAGGTTTAAAGAAATTTACCATCTTCGTGCTTTAGCTCAAGTGCTTGTGCCTTATATGTGCATAAAATCATTTGCATGCCTCATGCCTTTACTTTTTCCTATTGGAAATATGTTGAGAAGATACAAAACTTGTCAACTCCTATTTTCACAGCTTGTCGACCATATTTATATGTTGACACTTTGCCCTCAGATTTTGGCACCTTTTCGACTCTTGAAAGATGAACCTCTTGGTACGCTCCTTGTGGTTGCCCCTTTTAGCCTTATGTTAATGTCCTTTCCTTGTCACTAGTGGGCTAGATACCTCTTTGTGTGTCCATCCAATTTCTTTAATGGAAATTGGGGCGTCCCAACTTGCCTTGCAATTGTGATGTTGTTTCCACCTCCAAGGACGACATGCAAAAAATATGATGCCTTACCTACTTGGCCACGATTGCAATGGGCACTCCAAGGTTAGGAGTTTGAGCATACATCCGCAAACTTATGCATGACCAAGCAAGGGACATAGGGCACCCAAAAGCTCAAAAAAAATAAAAAACGGTGAAAAACTCTATAGAGAGCTACTGATGACAAAACAAAGGAGATGATGATAGCACCCTTATTGGGCCTTTTCTACCAAAGCTGGAGAAAAACGGGTTTTTCTACCCACTCTAGCATAAGTAGGTAGAGATATTCTACACGAGATTTGGTAGTGGTCAATCTGCCTCCCCTTTCAGCTAAAGCTGTGTTTCCATGTTACTTCCCCATCTTTGTTGAGCCTACCATACACGAGAAAGAAAGAAAGACAGAGAGAGAGAGAGAGAGAGAGAGAGAGAGAGAGAGAGAGAGAGAGAGAGAGAGAGAGAGAGAGAGAGAGAGAGAGAGAGAGAGAGAGATCTTGCTTTTATGCGTCTTTTGAACTTTTTTGTTTTCTTTCCATGCAATTGTAAAAATTTGATGTGAGGGGTTTTGACACATCTTTATCATGTACTCCACAATCCTTTCCATACCCATAATCTCAATTGGAAGAGATCCCGAATCAAGAAGTAGGAGCATATATGGTGTTTGTGTCTTAGCTTGGAGAAAGTTTGTAAGAAAATGCTTTTGGACATTCTAACTCTTTCCAAGTAGATTTTGAGAGCTCCCACCCCACACTTCAACTCCATAAAGCAGAACCAGTGTCACCAATGCATCAAAAAAATACTTCTTAAGAACCCAAAACTTGATGTTTCCCACAGTACACATGTTCTCAAAGGTATAATATGCTCTCTTTCCCACTTTCAAATGATGCATTGCACATTCATGCCAATTGTGATTGGACGGAACCTCAAGGCCAAGGTACTTAAAGCTCTCAACAACTTCAAGTGTCTCATTGTTGTACACAATGCATGGCTTCTCCTTATGGTTGGTTTTCACAAGCATAACCTTTGTTTTGGATTCATTCACAATGAGCCTAGTATGAAAGCAAAAGTTCTCAAGGACAACCATAAGATTTTTTCCATCTTCTAAAGTGTGTCCTAGAAGTACTACATCGTCCGCATACAACAAACCATGATTACTGCATTGCAAATACTGACCTCTTCAATGCCTTCTTCTTGCATAAATTCAAGTACCATTTGTTCCAATTGACCAATGCATAGACCAAAGAGAGTTGGTGACAATGGACATCCTTGTTTAACACTAGGTTGGTAATGGGACACTTTTATGTCTTGGGACACTTTTATGTCCTGTTAAGTGACCATTTTCCTTGAATTATGTCAAGAGTTTCAAAATGAATTTTGAGGTGCTATCTATCTAGAAATTTGTCTCATGAGCTGAAAAAAACTTGACATTTTTTTGGAATATCAATTCCATCTTTAACCTTGTCCTTGCACAACATTTCACAACCTAAACTGTGTGAAAAAACGGGTCCTGTTTTTGGCTTTTTTCAACTTTTTTGCAACTATACCACTCTAGAATTCATGTTTGTGAGGTCTATAATGCTAGAGAACTATCTTTAGTAGTCCTCAACACGTCCTGATTCTTCTAGGGAGAAATAAATATTAAAGTTGTAAGTTATGACCAAATTACAAAAATTATCAAATCCTATTTTTTAGCCAATTTTAGCTCTTCTATGATTTTTTTGGTGGCTTTCATGATATCCAAATGTAGTTTTGATTTGCTATGTCCCATATTGTAACATAAAGCTAATATTCCTTGAGTTTTTGGGCACCTAATACCCTATTTTTCATAGTACACAACGATGGCTGGTTTTTTCTATTATAGAAGAAAACAAAACATTCTAGTATATCAAGTATAGCTTTTTCAATATTGCTAGTTTTTTGTGACAACTATATGCATTTTGTAAGTAGTAACCATATCTAGTCATAAGGATCAAATTTGGCTAGATATTCAATAGTTTCTATAGGATTCTAGAACTCATAATGTTGAACCCAGTTTTTTCATGTTTGCTGTATTTAGCACTTCATCTTTGTCCCCAAGATTCCCCTTCGTAAGAGATGTATTATTATTTTGACATGCTCCATGGCTCCTTATGAACCTAAAGGACAATAGGGAACTAAGAAAACATGCATATATTATTTTTATTCAGCGTGGCTATAGAAACTTTGATGATAGGTTTGCAGAATGGTAAAAATTCAACTTTTTTGTACCTATTTCTTTTGGAAAAACAAAAAATAGCGAGTGAGAAGCAATCATATGTTCTAATCACCAACCCATTGAAGTTAACAAGGGAATTTATCTCAAGTCCTACAAAAATTCCTAATCTTATTTTTATACAAAAAAACGTAAGAAATGACTGTTTTGATGAAAATGTATTGGTCCATCAACTTTGGAGGCTTGGTGTGACCAAAAGATGAGAAATTTTACAAGTCTCTTATTTTTTCCATGTGTAGTAGGCCTTCAACTATAACCTCATGAAAGGATTTTACAAAATGAGTGGATCTACTATGGTTTTGGAGGTTTTTTTCAAAACCCTGAAAGGACACTTTTATGTCCTGTTAGGTTACCAACCTAGTGTTAACCCCAATAGTGCTTACAAAAATTTCTAAATTTTTTCTTCCCATGCGCAATTGACAAATCACCTTCTCATAGATTCGAGAAACCACAACCATAAACTCACTTGGCACTTGTAGTTCGTCCATCCTTCTCCACAAATTGTTACATGGAATCATATCAAAGGATTTCTTAAAGTCCACAAAACAAAAATACAATCGCTTTTCTTTCAACCGAGTTTCCTCCTTGAGAACACGAAGAGTCACAAGATGATCAATGGTGCTATGGTATCGATGAAAACCCGCTTGTCCTTTTGCATGCCTGCCATTCTCTTCAGCCCAATCACTCAATTTCATCTCCATTATGCACCCAAACAAACCTTCCATAAGAGACCCAATCATTATAGTTCGGTAGTTGTTTACATTCTTTACATCTCTTCCTTTATGCAAAGGCTCAACCATGTTGAAGTGTAAGGTTGAACATATCACACATCCACTCATGGGTAAAATCTCCCGTCCATTTGATCATCTTCGGCTTTATACCTTGAAGATCTCCTACTTTGCGAGTGGCCAACTTTTCGAGCCCACCGCATACATCCTCAATAGTAATTGAACTTTTTCAGCATTTGGTTGCTCATATAATTGCCTACAATGTGTGTACATATCCAGAAGACTCAAGTTACGAAAATTCTCAACCCGCTTGCCCCCCAAGTTTCTCCAAAGTCTTTCAGATGCATGTGCCTTTTCTTGGACTAGAAAAAGTTGTTTCTTTACTTCCCATCTTCTTCTCTTCTTTTGAATCAATGCCTTGTATGTATATAAATGACTTTGATAGTTGTCTTTGTCCATAGCTGCATCAAGCTTTATATATATCAAGGAGTTTCTAGCATTTTGACATTCTTAATCAGATCACCTTTTACGTCATTTACCATTGTTGATACCATGGAGATGCCTTATGGAAAATCACTCTTCGGCACAAGAACAAATAAATTTCTTGAAAGATTCCCACTTAGTTTCCAATGGTGCATCATATTGAAGTTTTGTCATCCATAATTTTTGCTCAACCATTACAATGTACATTGGTGTCCATTTGAAATCCATACATAGTGATAATTTCTCTTTCCTTTGGCTGAGATTATCATGCTTAGTTGCTTCTCGACATGAAAGGTCACTACATAAGGTCTGATGGTTGGATTTCAGGGTCCATTGGCCACACATAAAACTCTTTATGCAATACATGATGACTTCGGAGAGTAGCATATAGTCAATCACACTGTTCCCATTATGTTTCCTTCACGTAAATCCATTTGTTTCACTCCACAAAGATACACCATTGGAAATGAGCATACCCGTGCTATTACACATGTGTAGAAGCAACTTTCCATAGTGATCTGGCTCTTTCTTATCCATTGAAGTATGATCATACAAGTGCACTTCCTCCAGCTCCCTTGAAATGTATGGCATATCAAATTGTTGAGTATCATGTTGCAATGTTTTTATGTGATCATTCATATCTGAAATACAATAACATCACCTTCACCTTTGAAATAATAAATGTCCTCTTCTAAATCAAAAAATGGTTGATCTCTATCCATGAAAGCACAAAAGGGGGAATCATGATGAGGAATGTAGCAACCGGCTACAAAAATGGGTGCTCTTTTTGGTATCATAATTTTCATCCATACATAACGTTTGTACTTTTCATCTTTCACAATTGATACAAAATCTTCCGATCCTTTCTTAACCATACATGCTACACCTCCTTGCCCTCTTCGTTGCTTGAGATTCTTTGAGCACATCAATGAATGTACATTGTAATTCTCCAAGTTGTTAATCCTTCATATCATGCTCCCAAGTTTCAGCAAGAAGTACAACCTCAGCTTTGCCAATTAGTTCATCAATGCCAATTCCCGCATTCCATGGGTATCCATTACAATTCCAAAAGCATAGTTTCAATCGTAACTCGGTCTCATAGGTCACGCATCCCTATTTGCTCAAGAGAATGACCAATTGTATGCACCTTGCTAGGGGAGAGAGAGAGAGAGAGAGAGTAGCATGCAAAGCTCATGTATCACCACGACCCTAGAGAGAGAAAGAGAAAGAGAAAGATATATATATATATATATATATATATATATATATATATATATATATAGAGAGAGAGAGAGAGAGAGAGAGAGAGAGAGAGAGAGAGAGAAGCCATACACCATGTAAAGCTCATGCATAACCATGACCCTTCCCCTTCCCAGAGGATGCTCTACCACTTTGATACCAGTGTGAGACCCAGAGGAACTGCCATAAGGATTCTCCTCGGTGCCCTACCACCCTTTACATAATCCCTTGGCTATTTAGATGTAAAATCCCCTGTATACACCTAATAATTGGCCCTTGGCCTCGGTCCGTTACCCCCTTGGGTTTTCCATTGGCATTACACTATACACACACACAATGCTTCTCTCTCTCTCTCTCTCTCTCTCTCTCTCTCTCTCTCTCTCTCTCTCTCTCTTTGGGGCAATCTTTTTTTCTATATTATATTTTTATATATTTTACATTGACTTCTACAATCTCTGCATGAACTCTTGCATCTGCCTTTGGATAGATTTTAGGCAATGCCAGATAGTCTTCAAGAAGTCTAGTTTTTATCTGAGTCCATGGCAAGGTGTGACCAAAGGAATATTGATTTGAAAAATTTGAGTTTCTCGCATTCCAAATAAAGAACGGCATCCAAATTCTAACATGCATCAAACAAGCCTACATGCCAATGTTCTCATATTAAATTAGTCCAAATACCATCTCAAATTTAATAATCTTTACATTCCAATGCAACATACACATACCTTGCAGAGCTTGCCACCATGATCTTACAATACCACAATTTAGAAAGATGTGTTTCATAGTTTCTCTCTCTCTCTCTCTCTCTCTCTCTCTCTCTCTCTCTCTCTCTCTCTCTCTCTCTCTCTCTCTCTCTCTCTCTCTCTCTCTCTCTCTCTCTACCTACCTACCTACACACACAAAATCATGTTCAATAGAAATGTTTGAAGTGGAAAGTGCACACTTGTGATCATTCTACATACACTATAGCAAAAAAAAATTGGTGATTTTGTGCAAAAAACAAAAAGTACAAATGATGTGAACAAGCAAAAACAACTAAAATTTATTGAATATGAAAATTTTACTAAAATTTTACTAGTAGATTGGAACTAGCTAAAGGAAACAAAATATGTAGATCAGTAATGTATATACACATGAATTTCAACATGTGTGCATGATCAATCTATCTAAAATACAACAAAATGCTACTGTTGACTATACATAGTATTGAACCCGTTGTCTCTCTCTCTCTCTCTCTCTCTCTCTCTCTCTCTCTCTCTCTCTCTCAGTACATGGTGGTGTTTGGTAAGATGATGCAGTACATGCCCACTCCTTGTTTATCTTCCTACCTTGCTCCTCCTCTCTGGCGCAACAAGCTCAAGATCTCTCTCATTGTAAACCTCTTGCTATATTATTAAAAATAAAGTTAAAATGATTGAGAATTAAAAAAATGAAAATCATTTTAGCTTGAAAAGGCAACTCGAAGCTACAAATATTGAAAGGGTTCTTTGTAGGGCATTCTAGGTCACCCTCTTGATCTCTATTGTTGTTAGGGCTTGATTGTAGTCTTTAGTCTACAAAAAAATAGATATAATTTTTAGGTTTATAATTATTCTCATTTACATCATCCTTAAAATTATTCTATGAAACCAAAAGTGGTATGAAGTGTTTGCCTATGCAACCCAAATGGGACATGTGGCCGCTCCCCACCCTAGCCTCTACTACCTTTTAAATTGAATTCATAAAATATAGAATGATATTATAGTTACATTACATGTGAATGTATATAAGTAATTCCATTTTGGATTCAAGTCGTAAGTTAGCATACCTTATTATGCAAGAATGCTACTCACAACCACCTCTTGCATCGAAAGTGGGTCTATGACTCCTAATGGTATCCCATAGGTCTCTTATTTTTAGGGACCATAACATACTTGCTGTTTGTGTTTACAACAAGAGAAAACAATGTGATAATTAAGTTCTATATTGATTATTATTTTTCTATATTAGTAAGAAGAAATAATATACTATTTTAGTTTTATATTAATCAATGCTTTACACTACTTTAGTCAAATGAAGTTTAACCATTGCCTCCATATTATAACCATGGAGGTCACACTTATATGATGGGACATGTAGAAGAGCCATTTACACCTTCAAAAATTGAACATCTTATTCTAAAGAGAAGTGGATTCAATGTTGGTGCAATAAACAACAAGGCTTACATCAAAGGATGTAGCGTCGGTGTTGTTCACATGAGCTAGATTGGGGTGTTTGTGCAAATGGACTAATGCCCACACACATGTTCTTATTTCCAAATTGCTTTTGTTTAGATTCTTATAGCTGGGTAAGTAAAAAATACAAATAATATTTCACATGTATGGGTATGCATCTCTAGTTCATGAGGATGCTATATATAATTAATTAGTTTATGATTCTCCACATGGCACAGTCATACAATCCAAGAATTGAAAATGGATGTCTTGTGAAATCCTTTGCCTCCTAGCTTTGAGAGAAAAACATAAAGGGCAATTATGCATTGCCAATCATCTACAATCTTTAGTCGAGATGTATAATCACAAAAACCATGGTGGATGGCATGGAGGATCTCTTCCTAGAGATGGAAAGCTTTTAACTTTTGAGGTGCTCATTAACTATATGATAGCTCCTTCTAGCATTTTGGACTAAAGAAATGGCATATTTATTGTAGAAAATCTACAGTCTTACCACATTCAAAGGTGACCCTTATGTGCTCTTGTGGACCTATATTATATATATATATATATATATATATATATATATATATATATATATATATGTGGGGTCCTTGGCATCACTTACTGTCTACATCCATAGCATGACCAATTATAGTTTGTGTCTGAATGCAGTCTCCCTTTCAAATGGAGGCATTATGTATGCAAAAATCCAAAGACTTTCTATAAATGTTAGACTATATACACATGGAAACATAACTAGCCCAATCAATAGTAGTCAACAAATGAATGCAAGAACCAATTACACATTTGTGGAATGCAAAAATAGGCATGAACCAGAATATATGAGTAGAGATGTTCCATGATTTATGCTTATAAACGCCATTAGATCATTATGTGTTGATGTTGAACCATTAGTGAGCTACAAATTTCATACAGTTGAAGGAGTGTCTCCATCATTAGATTAAATATATAGATGTGTAAACACAAAACATGCACTTGTGGATTCTGTATCCAATTTTTGAAGGGTATACGTCTATACTCAATAGTATTTTGTTTTCTGTATAATCCATTTGTTTTTTATTTAATTGATTAGCATTGTAGAATACCTTTTAGCACAAGATTAATACTTGTAAACTACCTGTAGATGAGTGGTAGTACTAAGTTGTGTTTCCCAACCATTTACAAATAGTCGTCTAGGAATGGCTGGTAGACTTGGGTCATAAATTTTTTTATTTTCTGAGAAAAAGATCCTTCTATTAGTTAATGGAAACTGCCCATAGGGCTACATCCACCTTTGCAAGAGAGGGCTACAACAAGCATGATGGGGAGACTCTCCCAATGAAAAGCTAGCATATATACAATGAGGCTAAATCAGGAGATGGGAGGAGGGAAGAGCCACATAGGTGGATAGTAGTGCCATCTGAGCACCCCCTGGACTATGGTGTAGAAAGGCCAAGAGCGCCAAAGTCGAAGCAAAGCCTTGCGGCGCTCCCGCATGCGATCGGAGCTACCCTGTAGTCCCTCAAGCTGTCCTCTGAGGGTATGGATCAGCTCTAGCCAAAAGTCACGAACAATCTCTGCTGGTGGCACAGGGCGAACCTCAAAGATGCGAAAACAACGGGCCCGCCAGATGAACCAAAGTGTCAGGCCACTGATGAGCTCCCAACACTCCTCTCTCTCACTGCACCACTCCTGTGGAGTAAGCTCTGTAGCAGACTGAAGTGTAGGTCGCCCCCCCTGCATCACTATCATCCTGCTAGTGGAAGATAGCTCAAACTGAAGTGCCGGACCCGTGAGTGTGGACCAGGTTGCTGCCCCCCAAGTGTACTGTTTAGCCATGGAGAGAGCAGGCATCAGCTGAAGAACTCGTAGCCACACTTGCTGGGCCGAGGGACAGTCCCAAAGACAATGACGCTAACTCTCCACCAATTGGTCACAGGCTGCACATGCGGCCGAGAGACCACTATGCACAAGCCAACTCCCTACTGATGTGGCTCTCTGTGAAACCAGCCAGTGAAACAAAGTGACGCGCCTCGGCTGTCTGGAGTCCCACAGCCTCTGCCAAAAGGCTGCCAAGAACTCGACTGTGAGGCCCTCCTCTTGCCAATGACGTGCTACAGCGGGGCGGGCCTCTCTCTGTGTTGGAATTATATGACGTCCAAGCCAAACTGTGTATTGAAAGAAGGGGACTTCTTGGCGGTCTGTAGAAGAGAAGGGGTCCCTACATAGCCACTCACCAGGATCCCAATGTACTTGTGCCAGTGGACAACACTCCCAAGATCATAGCCTCTAGTGTCCAGTCTCAAGAGCTGTTCGGTCAGGGTCTATGACGCAAGTCCTCCCATAGATGTCCACAACTCGGATCCTCTAGAAACAACACTATGCTACCTATGGGGCCTCTACTACAACTCGCTGTAATTGTCCCCCACCCTGAAGCTCAAAGAACAGGGCTGGGACAGTCTTTGAGGAGGCCTTGAATGAAATGAGAACCTCCAGTCGTGTGAAGGCTCCCATCGACCGGGGTGCTACTGGCTCGAGAGGCGTGAGCCACTCAGATGGAATTGACTTTGAGATGTCTTCATACATACTCTGCACCCCTCTCATGCCTCGTAGCTAGAAACCCTGCACCTCCTCTGACAAACCTGTGAACTCTAGCTAGTCACCTAGAGAGCGCGCTGGACTTGCTGCCATGGGACCCCAAGAAACATGAGGCCGACTCCCAACCAAGTGGCCTCTCTGAGTGCTAACCATGGGGTTCTAGACGAGGGGCTGCCATAGGCGCTCCTCTCTGCACGTCGATTGTCTCTGCTCTAGGCCATGCCGTAAGAGCTCCCAAGATCGAAGCAAACTCACAGCAAAGCGGTCCTCTAGTCTCCTGCTCAAACCAACTCGGCGCAACTCTGTAAAGATCCATCTGGTCGAAGGTTGCCAAGGCCTCCTGACTGAGGCATCGTGGCACGAAGCCTCTGTAGCAAGAACTTCTTCCAGGGCTCCTCGCCTGGAAGAAGTCCTCTGACAACGAACTTCCCAAGAAGGGCTCTGCTCTGATGTGCTAGATCAATGATCCCAAGCCCTCCCTGAGAACAAGGAAGTGTGATGACCGACCAAGCCACCTTGGCTCGGGAAATTTGAGTGTCACGACCTGACCAAAGAAAGTTTCTGATCAGCCTCTCTACCTGGCTGATACAAGAACTCGAGAAGATCCAGCAAGAAGTGATGTACCACATAGTTGCCAACAACACCTGGTTGGCAACTACTACTCTACCAGCCAGCAAAAGTCGTGCTGAGTTCCAATGTAACATCTTTCTCCTGATGGACAGGAGAAGAGGAGCAATCTGCTGCTTGGGGGACAAGTCCAAACCAACTTGACAACCCAAGTACCGAACTGCAGTCCTAGGGGGAATCCACCTAAAGTCCTCTCCTGGCATCCAATCTGGCAAAGGAGCACTGCCAACTGAGAAAGCCACTATCTTTCTCCAGTTGATTAGTGCGGCCGATGCACAACAGAAGGTATCCAAATCCTACTCACATCTGTGTAGATTGGCCTCCTGGCCCGCTAAGTACAAGGCTGAGTCGTCGGCAAACTCAGCGTCCAGAAGCTCATCTCCTCGAATAGGGAGTGCTAAGCCCCTCAGACCAACCTGCTGTGACACCAAAAATTTGCTCATCACCTCCGCATAGAACAAAAAGAGAAAGGGGGCAAGAGGACAACTCTGTCTGACCGATCATGTGAGCATGAAGCGCTCACCTCTACCTCCTGCCAAAAGCACCTGATTGTGAGTCTCTCTGTACAAAGCTGACACCCCTCTAGTCCAAGCATCTAAGAAGCCCATCCTGCGCAGAGTGCCCTCTAGAAATTCCCAGTCAACTCTATCGTATGCCTTCTCAAAACCGAGAAGAAGAATCACAAGGTCCTCCCCACGGAGCCGTGCCAGAGCAGAAGCCTCCCAGAAAGTGAAGATGTTGTCAAGGATACTGCGTTCCTTGACAAAACCCGTCTGAGTCCCATGTATAAGGCTCTCCAAAAGTGGATGAATCCTCAAACTCAGAGCCTTGGCAAGAATTTTGTAGGTTGAGCTGAGGATGGTGATGGGGCGCTACTATCGAATCTCATCCAAGGAGCCATCCTCCTTTGGAATGAGGTAAATCAGGCCCTCACTCATGCTATCCAGCATCATTGCTATGTGTAGAATGTACTGAAAGTCACTACAAAGATCTGGGCCAAGCATGTCCCAGTACTCCAAGAAGAAGCTCGGAGTTAGCCCATCCTCACGTGGATAGCTACCACGAGGGAGGGCCCTAAGAGCCGTGTGCAGCTCCTCAAGCTGAAGAGGCATCTCTAGCCTCTAGCACATCTCCTCAGTCACAAGACAAGGAATCTGTGCCCAAACCTACTCCCTACATGCATCATGCCGCTCTGATTGGGGCTGAGCCGACAGTAACTCATTGTAAAAGTCAGTAGCAACTGCACGCGTATCCTCGGGCTCACAAACAAATGACCCATCGGGTCTCCTCAGCTCATTGACCTTGGCATGCGAGTGCCGAGATCCCACTGTCTCAAAAAAAGCACCTGTCACTCTGTCACCCACCTGAGTCCACTGAGATGCCTGCCGGTGAAAGGCAAACTCATGACGCGTCTCCTCTGTGCAAGCAAGCTCTTGTTGAGCCTGCTATAAATGCTCCTCCAACCATGGACTATCTAGATACTGCTCCTGCATCCTCTCTAGTGAAGCAATGCCTCGTCTTAGACACTTCTCCTCCTCTCTCGCTGCAGCCCGTCGAGCCAGAGACTCCTGGAGAAAAAAGTGGCTAAGCTGAGCTAGGCCTAAGGCCACTTTGTCTAAAGGTAGAGCCTGGCTGTCCATGCCCTCTGTCAAGAGAGCCTCTACCCTCTCTTTGAGTGCTGAGTCCAAGAAGACCCTCTATGGGATGCGAAGCATCATGCTCCCACTTCTCTACGTGTCTGGCACTGTGAGGATCACTGGTGCATGGTCCGAGAAGGATGTCCTTGCCAGGATGCCCACTGATCCCCCCAAGTCACTGAAGTGGTCACTAGTGTAAAAGCGATCTATCCACGATAGATTCACTCCTCCCACTCTGCGGTCCGATCTAGAGAAGGCAAGACTTGCTGGAGGCCTCACAAAGCCAGAGTGTTGCCATGTATCCGAGACCCTCAAAGTCATACACAACCTCCCCCAAGCTGCTAGCTTGACTCCATGCACAGTAGCATGGCTGCCTCCAATCCTATCAGAAGGGTCCTCCAACATGGTGAAGTCCCCTCCTACACACCAATGGTCATCCTGTGGCAAGGACTCAAAAATATGTGACCAAAACTCTGCACGAGCACTCGCCACATTGGGCGCATAGATGTTCAGGAAGCCCACAAGGCCACCCTGAACCTGCATAGTAGTCCACCGAGCCTTGCCTGGCACAATAATCCCTCTGCCCACAATGGCCTGCTGCAATGAGTCCGCAAGAGTCATGCATACCCCACCTTGGATGCCTCCAGGTCCAAAAGCAGCTGACCAAAAGGTATCATATCGTCCGCGCAAAATCTAGCCACATCGCCGAATGTGGCTCTCAGATAGATGGTGCTCCTGAAGCATAAGGAGATCAACCTCTCCTCCCACAAGGCAACGCTGAAGCTCTTGACGCAATCGTCCCCGCTATCACTGAAATTGGGGCCCACCTAGTCTCTGCACATTCCACGAGACGATCCTCATGGGGATCGAGAAAGAATAGATGTTGTCGCAGCAGCAATATGTGCTATCTTTGAGGCTGCCTTGGATGGGGAGTAATCCGCATCCGAGCGTCCTCTAGATAGGCGAGATTGCAGTGAGTGCCTAGACCAAGCCCAAGGAGAGCGAGCCATGCGTAAAGCAGCCTCCTTTGTACATAGCAAGGCAAACACTACGTATCAACAAAAAAGTACACCACAATGTGCCTACATCTTGCTGAGTCTGGGGGTGTCACCGCAAACTTGGCCAGTGGCCACAAAGTGTGTAGCAAATCTGTAACTCCAAGTTCTCCCATGTGGTGAGAGAACTCGAGAACCTGTGTATGCACCCATCCCACCACTGAGTCGAGGGACCACTTTGTCCCGACCCTACCACAGAGGGGGAAGGAGAAACCAACTGCTGAGTCCAAGGACTCTATCCCCCTAGCGGCGAGGAACAAAGCATGGACCCTGAAGCAGGCTGCCTCGTGGTCTGTTGCGGAATTGCCAAGAAAGCGAGTGAACCCGTAGTCAAAGAAATCCCTGCGGCATCGGAGGTCAATGCTCGTCAGACCATTAGGGATAGCTGCAAGGGAAGATGTCTAAATCTGCAGAGGGGGCCTCAAGAAGGGCTGACCCTCTCTCGCTAGGCGACTCGTGGCAAAGGCACTGCCAAGATATCTCCTAGCCGCCGGCGAATAAGGACCCGTTTTTTCACACAGTTTAGGTTCAAAAATGTTGTGCAAGAGTAAGGTTAATGGGATCGATACTCCAAAAAAAAATGCTAAGTTTTTTTCAGCTCATAAGGCAACTTTGTGGATATATAGCACCTACAAATTCATTTTCATACTCTTCAAATAATTCAAGCAAAACGGTCACTTAACATGACACAAAAGTTTCCAAGGACATAAAAGTGTCCTATTACCATTCTAGTGTTAAGGAGTTTAACATGGATCTAGTACTTTGCACAAGCACAAGGCTACTTTACTTCACTTGAGATAGAAACTAAACTAAACATAATGAAAGAGACATGTAGATCGAGAGAGACAAAGAGAGACAGAGAGAAATGTTGGGTTGATCTGATACAAAAACACTGGGCTAATCTAGGGACGATGTACCTTGGCTTCAAATTTTGTCGTTCCATGTTGACTCTCTCTCTCTCTCTCTCTCTTTCTCTCTCTCTCTCTCTCTCTCTCTATCTATCTATCTCTCTCTCTCTCTCTCTCTCTCTCTCTCTCTCTCTCTATCTATCTATCTCTCCCCCCCAAGCTAGTTATTTGAAGGCTTTATTTGTGTGCTGCTATTGATCTTCTCCTTTAGAGTTTCCATGCCTATAACACTCCTATCAAAGCTCAGATGATTCTTCTTCTAAGTAAAATCTGATCCTAGGTTCTTGTGTGGACATCTCATCCTTACAAAGCCCCTAACATACTCACAATAAGATATAATCATCTCATTCATATGGAAATCTTGATGCAATAGAATCATGTGCACTTCTCATTCACTTAGCGTTTAGATCTAGATATCATTGACTCGAATAGATATCTAGATGCATCAAGTTCAAATCATTCATCAAACAAAATGCTGCATGCATTTGATCTTTCTTTACATGTCTCTAACAATACACACATGAAATAGAACATGGCTTTAGTTCAATAAAAGTAATTTCCAATTTAATGTACATATTTTCACAAAGTCGTCCCATAAAAAATTGTCAACTATTAGTATCCCCTAAATCTTAAAAAGGAATTATTGACTTTATTCAATCTAGGCAATGTCTGACAAAAAGGTGGACTAGATCCCCTCTTGTGTAGGATGCACCATACCAAATTCTATATGATAATACATTGGTACCTTTTGGTACTTACACGGCAAGTAATCCAAAAGCATCAAGGTCCATCTCAAATTGAAGAGAATCTACAAGGTTCTCTTACATACTGAAAGGGGCATTGGTCTTTGGGGCTTGTGCTTCTTAGCTTGGAAATCCGTTATGCCATGTTGATTCTCTCTCTCTCTCTCTCTCTCTCTCTCTCTCTCTCTCTCTCTCTCCAAGTCCAATTATTTGTAGTTTTTGTTTGTGTCTTGCTTTTGACTTTCTTGGTTGGAGTTTCCAAGCCTTTAGCAATTGGCATGTAATTTAGTGGACACATCAACTTCAATCTAGAATGCCTACAATGCCACATACTTGAATAAGGCACATGTAGAGAAGAGAGGATATCATCCCACTCTCAAGGTGAGTCCAAAAAAAAGTCTAGCAAAAAGGAACACACATCAATGTTGAGATTGCAACTAAGAAGACCAGATCTCTATAAGATAAGAACAAGGTGTTATATAAAGTCATCCAATAGGTCCATATCTCACTCTTCCATAAGTCTCCAAAAGTGTGTAATCCTTCATAGGATTCACATATCTCTTATCCTTGGAATACTTGATTATTCTTTTCATGCATGTGTCAAATCTATAGTTGACATTTGTACTTATCTCTGTCAAAATATTTTGAAACGTTAGTAAAAGGGATCGATACCAGTGTGATAGACTTGGAAACTCCATATTAAAGATCAATAGCAACACATAAACATTAATTGCAAATAATTAAACTAAACATGAAGAGAGAGAGAGAGAGAGGATAGTTGACAGAAAATTGTGGAGTTTGATCTCCCAATGCACTCACCCCAAAGACACACACACACACCCCCCCAAAAAACTCAACTCAAAAGAGGAGAATTCCTGATGTTTAGATACAACTGAGCTTGGACCAACACCAATGGGGAAAATAGCTCACACAGTATGGGTAAAATATGCTAGATACAATCACAAATTGGAGAAGAAGCTTCGCTCATAGGAGAAACTTACACAACCAAAAAAGCAGAAAAATAGTGAATAATTTGGAAAAATGGACAGCGCCATCGCATCCGGAATGGCCCAAAACCCCATTCTGCAATGTCAAAGTGCTCAAATCCAACCTCGGATGAGCAATTTATGGGCAAAACAGGCTCCAAAAATAGCAAAAACACAGTTGCGGCTGTTCCTCCTCTTCTCTCCACGTTTTTTATGGTCCTCTCTCTGGTTTTTTAGTTCCCACACTTAGCTTAATTACTTGGGCACCCTTGGTCTTTTAGTTGACCTCAAATGGACCCCGAACACGCCAAAAACTGACCTCGCAGTGCATAGTTGTCACCTTTTTGCATCATCCGTACACCTGGCACTGAGCTTTTTTCCAATAATGCATCCCGCCACCACCTGAAGTGGCCCCAAAATATGATCCTCATGATGAACTTTCTGCATAATTATCACAAGAAAACACCCACGTTGTGTCCATACTTATCCATGTGCAAGTATTGACCCCATTCGACCTCCTGACGCCACTAGATGCCATCTGACACACATGCTTACCTCATAACGTGGGCTTGCTAGAAACTCCTCATCAATATATAAAAAACACAGTGGTACGGGTGATAGTGAAAAACTATGCACTATGTACATGATCTCCTACCTGTACACATTTGGGCCCCACGTAACCACCTAGCTCTGGAAAATGGGCAAACCTTTATTCGATGCACCATGCATGTGTATGTACATATGCACAATCAATTCTTCCAAAAAACTCCTGACCTAATTTGTCCATCCCCTAGCCTGCTAGATCTTTTTGCTGCTGCTGCTAGATCAGCAATAGCAAAAAGAGATATGAGACTCGCCGCGTCACAGATCTCCTCATCCTTCACATACATCGCTTGCTCCACTGAAAACTCATCTTGCTCCACCATCATTAACCTAGCATGATATAATTTAAGACGCAATCCATTTATCCTTGACTTATGTAGTATTCCATCCAAGTTAGCCAGCTGATATGTACCATTCGAGAAACACTCCACTACCTTGAAAGGGACTTCCCACTTAATTTGAAACTTCTTTTGGAAGGTGTTGTCCAACTTACCGTTGTAGTGCAAAACCAAGTCATGCTTCTTGATACCCTTACTTTTGACCTTTTCATTTATTTTTGCCAAAGGCTTATCCTGCATCTACCCATAATGTTCCAATGCACTCATCCTATCCAATTGAACCTCTTGTAATTGTAAGAGCCTCTCTTTGAATGCATCACTAGGCTGTCCAAGCAACTTCTCTATTATCTTGACCGTAGGCAACTCTACTTCCACAGGCAATAGTGATTCCTTTCCATATATTAAATGAAACGGAGTAAACCCTGTGCCTGTCTTCATCGAAGTACGGTAAGCCCTTAATGCACTAGGAAATTCCAAATCCCAATTCTTTCCTTGGTGCTCTGTCACTTTTGAAATAATTTGTACCAACTTACCATTGAATCGTTCATTTAAGCCATTACAGTGCGGGTAATAAGAAGTGGTATGCTGGTGCCTAATCTTCATCTTTGCACATAAAAAGTCTAGCAGTTTAGCTCTAAATCCTGGCCCCTTATCTAAAAGTAGCTCCAATGGCACCCAAACTTGCAACATATTTCATCATACACAAATTTTCCCACATCCTTTGCAATGATTTGTTTTACTGCTATAGCCTTTGCCCATCTAGAGAGATAGTCCACTGTAGTCAAAATATAGCTTTTTCCCCTGCTTGTGATAGGTAATGGGCCTATTGCATCAATCCTCCACTTTTCAAACACATCAAATGCCATAATGGTTTTTTAGAGCTCTGGCTTCAACACTCTCTTCCCAAATGCTTGACACCTATTGCAAGACCTACACCAATGGTGAACATCCTTGTGCAAACTAGGCCATACATACCCCTCTTGCAAGATCTTATGCAAGGTGATCTTTAGAGAAAAATGTCCGCCACATATTCCTTCATGATTCTCTTCCAATACTCTATAAATCTCCTCCCGCCAAGGTACACGTCTCAACACGAGATCAGCCCCTTTCATGTATAAGACATCACCAATAAATTTGTACCTATATGCTCTACGCACAAATTCATACTTCTTAGACTTATGAATGTCCTTTGGAATGATTCCTGTTAGCAAAAACTCCTCTTCTTGAGCCAAACTTTCCCGGCCATGATAAAGAGGTAAATTGGTCCTCAACACAAATAGCTCCCCAATCATGCTATGAGATGATTCATGTGCCTCTCCATTTAGAACACGTTCAATGTGTCTGATGCTCCATGCTTCGAACTTTTTTCACAGGCCTTTAATTTTGAAACACATTTCCTTCAATGAGTTGTTCTTGCTCTTCCACACACCCAGCACTTGCTTCACAACTAACAAGGCATCATCTTTTATGATCAACCTTCTAATTCCATGCTTCAAACAAATGTGTAATCCGGATTCGAACGTAGCATATTCAACCTCATTGTTACTATGCGCATCCAATTTGAACCCTCTTGCATATTAGCTTCTCCTCTGGATCATAAAGTGCTATACCCCCTAAAGCTGCATCATGGCTCTTTCTGTATGAGCCATCAAAGAACAACACATGTGCATTACTGATCTGTGGCACTTCTTCAACTACCCTTCTCACCACCTCTTCCTTAACAAGAAGGGGATTCTCCTTGTAAGTCAACAAATCAGCTAGTGTCGCTCTTGTATTGTCTTCCACTAGAAAAGAGAACTCAAACACTTGTAACTCAATTATACATTTCTTCACCACATTTTACATGTAAGTGCCATTAATTAAATGTGGCAAAAAGGCATAACTTGTCAAGAAAACAAAAGGTCATGGTAGCAAGTAATGACGAAATCATCGACAAGCAAATATTACACTGGCCATCACTAGCTCTACTTCCGATGATTTTATCTCTGCTACCAACTTCACTCGGCTTGCACAATACACTGGCCTCATATAATGGCTGCCCTTCCCCTTTTGCAATAGCATGGCTCCAATGGAATCATCCCCTGCTGATGGATTTACCTAAAAAACTTTCTCCCAATCAAGAGCCTGGATGGCTGACAATCCCCCTAACACTTCTTTCACCTCTTGAAACACTTCTTCACACTTGTGATCCCATTGCAATGGATCCTGCTTTGCCACTTGTTGTAATGGATAAAGGAGCTGTGAAGATAATGGAATGGACCACGCCATGTACTTTACTTTGTGTATAAAGGTTGCCAATATCTTTGTACTCGTAGGTGATGGAAGAAGAATAATAGACTTAACCTTGTCTGGATCAACCTCAATGCCATTTTTTGACACCATATGGCCCTGCTAGATGACATTTCTTTGGATTTAGTTGTCCTCCACATTCATCATATCGTCATCTACAACTTCTCATGGTGTTCAGCCCTACTACTGTAGACACAGAAGTCGTCCATAAAAGCCTTAACACAAATGCCAATGAATGGTGCCAATACCCAATTTCTTTGTACTCGTAGGTGATGGAAGAAGAATAATAGACTTAACCTTGTCTGGATCAACCTCAATGCCATTTTTTGACACCATATGGCCCTGCTAGATGACATTTCTTTGGATTTAGTTGTCCTCCACATTCATCATATCATCATCTACAACTTCTCATGGTGTTCAGCCCTACTACTGTAGACACAGAAGTCGTCCATAAAAGCCTTAACACAAATGCCAATGAATGCTCTCTCTTTATAGAAAGATGGTCCATTTGTCAACCCAAATGGCAATACCGTGTAGCAATAGCAGCCTCGTGGCATAATAAAAGTTGTCTTTGTTAATAAAAGTTGTCTTTGTTCGGTCTTTAAGAGCAATCTTCAATTTAAAGAAGCCTGAAAAACCATCACACACACTATACCTCTCATAACCTGCCACTGAATCTAAGATCTGATCGATGAATGGAAGAGGGTATGGGTTATTCTTAGTGGTTGAATTTAAGGGTTTAAAATCTACACAAATCCTCCACTTCCCATCCTTCTTTGGATTGACTACTGTTGGACTCACCCATTATGTGGTTCCACTGGGACTATGAACCCTGACTTGAATAACTTGTCCACCTCTTCCCGCAAGGCTTCCATCCGCTCTTGACCCATCCTTCTTAGCCTTTTTCGCACTGGCCTAGCACCTTCTTTCAGCTCTTTATGCATCTCTTTGCCCTCGACCCCTCTGATCTCTTCATATGAAGTAATGAACAAATCAGGAAAACTAGCCAGCATGTGCTAATACATCTCCTTCTCCATAGTTGAGAGGTCTCCACTGATCATTTGTGTCATCAATTCTTGATTCTTTGATAATTTGACCTTGGTTTGCATTATCCCTTCAATCACTTCATAAGGCCCTTCACTTTCATCTTCAACCTCATTTGCAAATGCAACTAAACCAGACTCGTGGATTCCTTTGTCCATCAAAAGAAATGCAACATCAGCATCCTCATCACTACTAGTAGTACAATCATTGTCCTCATTAGACACTGTGGAATAGTCTTCATCACTAGACTCATCCTCATCTTCATAAAGCTTCTCCAATTGTTTCCTTGTGTCCATATTATATAGCTTCTTGGAACCTGTCTTTCCGTAGAGGCTAATCGTACCACGTCACCAATCTTGAACAGATCCCACTGCACGTAACCATGGTCTGCCCAGTATAATAGGATATGCTCCCAAACCCGCTGGCATCATATGAAAATCCACCATTGCCTTTGCATCATATGCCTCCAGTTCTAAGCTCTTTACAACGCGCAAACAGTTTACTTTTTTATGGTTTGCCAATCTGATCCGGAAGCCTGACACCCCACTCACTGTAAGACCCGTCTTCTCAACGCATGAGTGTGTTATGACACATATTTGGGCTCCACCATCCACATAACCTGGTCCTAGATTTTTCTTTTGTGCCACACATCTACTATTGGACAAATGTCTGGTAGCTCGTCCATCGCCAACACCTTCACTCAACCTCTCTCTGGTCCTTTCTCCATTGGGTTAACCATCCTCTTCCACTGTTGCTTTAGCTTACACACCATCAAGTCATACCTTAATTGCCCATCCCCTAGTGGAAAATATGAAACATGAAGCTTGCGACGAGCCCTCCTTTTCCTCTTGGCCTTGACATCCTCGACTTCATGACTCTTTCCCTTCTTCTTACTAGGACCAGGGCACTTCTTCCTTCCTTGTCCTCTGTGGTCCTCTTCCCAAGAGGCATCACTAATGTATCCTCTAGCTTTGAAGCCTTCTCCAAGGTGACTACACTTATCACTTTCGTCTTTCCCTTTTCCTCCTGGGTTAACCCACTGGTTCCTTCTTCTCCCTTGATTTCAATTCCATAATCATTTGATCTAGTTAGCACCTGTCTTGGCAATGGATACATGTCTCCCCCATCCTTGGTGGCTTATCACATTGTGGGCTGATGTGTCCCAACTCTCCACAATTATAACATGTGGGCATCTACCTCTAGAACCTACCATTGCTTTGTCCTACACCATTCCTGGGCCTTTCTTCACCTCCTGGCTGATTTGCAAACCTCCCTCGACTTTGATTATTTACCACTTGACCTAGCATGTTTAGGCTGAGATTCTTCATTAAATCTACCACTTGTCTCATGTCTTGCCTTAGCCCATCATCTTGCACTGCTATAGTGACCACTGCTGGCATAACCTGAGGAGTAACAGAAACCACTGGTTCATGATGAACCCCTGGCATGCGACCTTGTAAAGACTCCATAGGCTGAAATTCAGACCTCATGGGCAAAGACTCCACCCCTAACTGGCTCATTTTCCTCAGATTCCAATTTTTGTTCCTCATTACCTCCAATGCATCCTCATATGTCTTAGGCTTCTTTGCTCCACTCTCCAATGTATATTCTCCCAAAGACCAGCCAAGAACCTGTCCTTCTTCATCATGTCAGGCGGCAATACTTGTGGTGCTAAGGCCTTGCACATCCTCTCCCATGCCAATGAAAACTTATGTATGTACGCATCTACTGGCTCACCTTCCTTCTGCACCAAACCTAGTGCTTCTTGCCACACTTTGTCAGGATCTTATGTCTTCACAAACTCCACTTCCAATCCATGCCTTAGATTGTCCCAACTCAATCTTACAGGTGGATCAGCCACACGCAACTCCTCTTCAAATGCTTTGGACCAAACTCGTGCATAACTCTTCAAACAATTTGGAGAAGGCGTAACATCTGCGTCGGGTCATGGATCTGGTTGCTAATGCAGGCAACCTCCATATTTTCCAAAAATTCTTCCACATCTTCATCACTTTTTCCATGAAACTTCGGATAAGAGAAATCCATGGCTAGCCAACCTACGATGCTTTGAGAACCCCTTCGAACACACGTGAAAGAACCCAAAAATTCTTCCACATCTTCATCACTTCTTCCACATCTTCATCACTTCTTCCATGAAACTCCGGATAAGAGAAAGCCATGGCTAACCAACCTACGATGCTTTGAGAACCCCTTCGAACACACGTGAAAGAACCCAAAACTTTTTACTGACTCAATTTCTAGAAACTTCAATGGAGCTTGTCTTTAGATAAAGAAAAACACATGCACATCAAATGACTTTTCATAGTTGATCATCAGAATTACAACAGGCAAAGGACATTCGAGTATCTCTCTTAATCTTCTTGGCCCGAATATAAAGACTATGCGCTACTGGAAAAAAATCTTACTTGACACATGCACATTTATCTGGATTCTTTGAGTTAAATGAAAAGGAGTGAATTGAGGGCCATTTTGATCATCCATTAAAGTCAACCATGCAGCTCCCAAGAAAGCACACTTGTCTTATCCTCTGATTTTGCCAAAATTTCAGTAGCAGAAAAACATAAATGGCTCAAAAGACCAAAAAACCAGTATCATAACTTGGAAATTTTTTGGCAGAGTTTTCCTAGAAGTAGAGCAGTAAGAACCCAAAATATAGATTGTATATGTATGTGAAATCGTAGGAGCCGACATTCAAAATGGACCATGGTGCTCAGAATTATGCCTTGGTGAGTGTGTGGGCAACATGTACAACCTTAATGGAGAGGATGAGGAGGTTGTTAAAGGTTACAAATTTGTAGAGGTACACCGTCAAACTCATCAAAAAAAGAGACACTATGTGTACGAATTTATAAAAAGGTAATTAATTGGATGTTTATCAACAAAATATGAGCCTATAAATATAGAGTGAATTAATATTGTGTAGTCTAATCCTATTGTTTGAGGGTTCCATTGGGTGATAGGTAAGTAAATTGTGTTGCCTGCTAAATAGTGCCAGCAAACTGGCTCTAGAAGAGGGGTCCTACTATTATCACAGGCTTATGACATCTTAGTGACAAAATGGTATACTTACATGCACAAAATATGCATACATGCATAATTTATATAAAATGAGATTAAACTTGTGTGATCATCCTATGTGAGTTTGCCAAGAAGAGTCCTCGTCTATGTGTATAGGTCTCAACATTGTCTCCTATAGCCTCCAAGTTGTTAGGCGTTCTAGGTACCCTATGATGTCTTCTGCTATCTTCTCCCTCACAATGTTGGTAGAACATTAAGAGTCCCTTCAAGGCTAGCAGTAGCCCCACTGGACTTGATGTAGTGGCCATAAAAATGACCTCTTTAGAAAATTTAGGTTTTAGACAACCGTTTGGTTTGAATTAAGATTAGAGAGAAAATAGATTGCAAAAACTAAACATCCACTTAACAATACCTCAAAAATAACCTTTCTAAGAGAATTTGCATGGCTCCTAAGCTCTAAGAGCAAACCAGAAGGAATCAAAGTGGAGATTTCTCTTGAGTTAGCAAACAAGAAGACAACAAACATCAAGCATGAAAAAAATATACTAGATTTATTATTGGAATTTTCTTGCTACTTTTCTTACTTTTACTTTGCTACTTTTGCTTTTTCTTATTACCATTGGAACTAAAGGAAGACAAACCGTTGGAACTCTTTGAAGACAATTGGGTTATCCTTGAAACAAAAATGCATTAGCCACATGCTTTTTGGATGTGTTAGCCATGTCTTTGTGTTTGTATTCCACTCTGTTGAGATTCCCTGCTAGACATTTTCCAAAATCTAAAGGCTCTACAAAAAATCTTACTCTCATCACGCATACTCAAGGGGTTTAAGGATCTTGACACCGATCTACTATTTTGCACATACATAAGGTTACTTTACTTCACTTAAGAGAAAAACTAAACTAAACACAATGTGTGTGTGCATGTGTGTGTGTGTTTGAATTTTAATAAATACACACCAAGGAACAAGACGTTCAAAAGAAGACTGTCTAAAGATGTCTAGGCAAAGATTACTACAGAAACAACTCACTCTTTTATACAAAAGTATCATAATTATCCCAATTGAATCATCAAGTGTTTTCAAAGACGGACTGCAGCAAGCTAAACCTTTTTAAGCCAAGATAGGATTCTCACCTGCATCCATATAGTCAAGAAAACAGATATGTTAGACTTGGCTACGTATGGCAGGCTTCAAGAACCTATCAAATGTTATCGATGATGAAATTAAAAATTATTAGACTAGCTACTTCTCTATATATTAAAGTAGATAATATCTCAAGTTTTTTTCTACATACAAAGTACTCTTGCCAGAATTGTTTTAAAAGAACTTCTTCTTTACAATAAGCATTTACTGTGAAAAAGTCGACTACTCCATATCATTCTACGTACTACTTTAGCTAAACAATGTATGGAAAAAACCCCCAGGTTTAGGCTAGCCATCAAGAACAAGAGTATAATGGGTAATCTCCTAATTTTTAATGGGCTTCTTCATCTATCGGCACACATTAAGTACCATAAAGAAATTTTCATTGGTATCAAAATGGCAGCTAGATTATTATGGGTAATCTCCTAATTTTTAATGGGATTCTTCATCTATCAGCACACATTACGTACCATAAAGACATTTTCATTGGTATCAAAATAGCAGCTAGATTATTTTCCTAGAGAAGTATCAGTCAGAGCCACAAAAAATGGAGCTATTTTTTAATGGTAAAAATACACTCAAGTCACCCCTTAATCGTTGCACTCAATGCTGCTGTTTATTTCCCCTTGCTATGCCATCGCTAAACCCCCCCTTCCTAGCACTACCCCTCGCCCTCGCCAGCCCCCGCTGCCCCGCCTGCCCCCCCATTGTCTATGCTCGACCGCCTGTTGCCCCCCCGTTTTGCGCTACCCCTCCCGCTGCCGCTTGTGCACCCGCACTTCCCCACCTCTTCCCCCCCCCCCCCCCCCCCCCCCCCCCCCCCCCCCCCCCCCCCTTCTTCCCTCTTGCTTTCCCTTTTTCCCAAAGCTTCCTGCAAATTGTCTCTTGTAGCTCTGACTTTTTTGGACAGTGCTCGGTGCACTCATTTGCAGATTCTCCCCGCCCCCTGTTCTCTCGCCACAGCAGTAGACACAGATGGAGGCTCCAGCTCTGCCACCAAGGGACTCGTCTGAAGCCCCCTTGCCCAACCCCGCTGAGCCCACCATTCGACTTTCTCTTTCTTGACAGAGAAAACGAGCCTAGCCGTAGAGGTAGAGCGCTTGCAGGTGACTTCTGTCATATGCAAGATTCTCGGCATCCAACCTAGCAGAGGAGAGCTGCGTGACCTTCTCCAAGCTCGCCTTCTCGCAGAGGTGGACAAGATCTTGGACGTACAGATACTTGAACCAGGTTACTATCAGATTGAGTTTGAGACCTGCAAGATGGCATCCAAGGTCATCGCCATGAGTCCACTGACCATCTGAGCAGCACGTGCCCACTTTCGACAGTGGAGACATGGTTTCGACCCTACTTTGGATGTTCTTGTAGAGGAGGCAAACATCCCCATCTCTGTTTCCTTTTCAGGTTTGCGGAGGGAGTACTTACCACTTCTGTCCAGGATTGGCTCAGCCATTGGGACGGTCCTGGAGACACCTTGCACGACAGCCTCAGTAGCTGCCAAGGTGGTTGGCATTCCCTCAGTTCGCGTTTTGGTCAGAGACACTCACACACTCCCGAAGGTTATTCTTCTTTCTCGGGTGAGTGGGGGTTGGATTAGATAGAGTATACAGTATTCGGGCTCCCAAACCAGTGCTTCATTTGTCGACATATGGGCCATCTAGCGAAGGCCTGTCCACAGAGGAGGCCTTGACCTACACCACAGCCTCAGCCCCAGCCTGCAAAGGCTGGCCAACAGACACAGACAGAGACACAACGCACACATCCAGAGTCACCCTCTGAGCCTAGGGCTCTAGCAAAGGAGGGATGGAATCAGGCTCATGGTAGACGATGATAGGGGCCACAACGAGAGCCTGGAACTCAGAGTGGTCCTCAGGTTCCTACTCAGTAGTAGTGGGTTCCAATGGGGAATCCTTGTGGTCCTCTTGAGCAGGATGAGGTCCCTGCTCCAGCTCCCATCCCAGCTTCACCCTCGACAGCCCCTCCCCCCACAGAGTGCCCCCCCTCTTCCTCATCCGCCCCTCTCCTCCTGCTCCTGCCACCTCTTCCCCCCGCACCTCTACCTCTGTCGCTCCCTCTCACCCCTCTTCTCCACCGCTCCCCCCAGCTCCTTCTCCCCCCCCTCCTGCTTTAGTTTCACAGTCAAAACAGGGGGCAGGGCTTCTCCAGCGGCTAGCAGATCTCTTGGCAGCACCCTTGCCACGAGTCGCTTAGGGAGAGAGGGACAGTATTTCTTGCAGCCCCCTCTGTAGGTATAGACATCTTCTCTTGCATCTATCTCTCGTGGTGTGACAAGCATTCACATTCGGCACTGATGGGAATTCTTAGACTACAGCTTAACTCATTTTCTTGACGACCCCTAAGTAGACCATCAGGCAGCCTGCTTCAGGGTCCATGTTCTGCTCCTTGCTGCCAGGGGTACAGAGGCCTTGGACTCAGCGGTTGGCTTCTCCTTCCCCCTCTATGGCTGAGAGAGACAGAGTGGACTCTTGACTCAGTGTTGGGATGGTTGCACACATAGATCCTAGAGTTCTCTCACCACATGGGAGAACTAGAAGTTACAGATAGGCTCCAAACTTTGTGGCCATTGGCCAAGTTTGCGGTGACACCTCCAGACTCAGCAGGATGTAGACACATTGTGATTTACTTCTATGCCGATACATAGTGCTTGTCATGCTATGTATACATTCATGAGGACTCCTGGATAGAGGAGGTTGCTTTACGTACGGCTTGCTCTGCTTGGGCTTGGGCCAGGCACTCGATGCAGTCACGCCTATCTAGAGGACGCTCGGATGTGGATTACTCCCCATCCAAGCCAGCCTCGACGATAGCCCATCTAGCAGTTGTGGCAGCATCTATTCTCTCTTGATCCCCATGAGGATTGTCTCATGGAATGTGGAGGGACTAGGTGGGCCCCAGTTTCAGCATCAGCGGGGCCGAATTTGTCAGGAGCTTCAGCGTTGCATTGTGCGAGGACAGATTGATCTCCTTATGCTTCAAGAGCACCATTTGTGTGAGACCCGCATTAGACATTGTGGTCAGCTCTTGCGTTGTGAGCGGGATGGAAACACACAAAACGCCTCTATAATGACCCGGAACACACTCTTGGGATGATACAAACACACACTATGGGGCACCACTCAGCTTATACAACCCACCTGGCTGAGACAGGGAACACACCTATGGAGTGAGAGGAGAGAGACTACCAATTTACCCACTCCACATAGAGACACACACACACACACACACACACACACAAAAACCTCATCTCAAAAGAGGATAATTTCTGATGTTTAGACACAACTGAGCTTGGGCCAACACCAATGGGATAAATAGATCTCACAATATGGGTAAATATGCCAGATACAATCACAAATTGAAGAAGAAGCTTCGCTCATAGGAGAAACTTACACAGCCAAAACAGCACAAAAAAAGTGAAGAATTTGGCAAAATGGACAGTGCCATCGCGTCCGGAACGGCCCAAAACCCTAGTCTACAATGTCAAAGTGCTCAAATCCGACCTCGGATCCGCAGTTTATACCCAAAACAGGCTCCAAAAACAGCAAAAACACAGTTGCGGTTGTTCCTCCTCTTCTTTCCACGTTTTTTCTGGTCCTCTCTCTGGTTTTTCAGTTCCCACACTTAGCTTTATTACTTGGGCACCCTTGGCCTTTTAGCTGACCTCAAATGGATCCCAAACAGGCCAAAAACTGACCTCATAGTGCATAGTTGTCACCTTTTTGCATCATCCGTACACCTGGATCTCAGTTTTTCGCCAATAATGCATCCCGCCACCACATGAAGTGGCCCCAAAATATGGTCCTCATTATGATATTTCTGTATAATTATCACAAGAAAACACCCACATTGTGTCCGTACTTATCCATCTGCAAGTATTGACCCCATTCGACCTCCCGACGCCACTAGATTCCATCTGACGCAACTCCTTACCTCATGTCGTTCGCCTGTGGATAGCTTCCTTGAGAAGTTTTAGGCGCTAGAAACTCCTCATTATTATAGAAAAAACACATTGGTACTAGTGATAGTGAAAAATGATGCACTATGCACATGTTGTCCTATCTGTACACATGTGGGCCCCACCTAACCACCTGGCTCTGGAAAATGGGCAAACCTTTATTTGATGCACCATGATTTTGTATGTACATATGTACAATCACTTCTTCCAAAAAACTCCCGACAGCATGAATGATATGATACTTTTTGGTCAGCTGCTTTTGGACCTGGAGGCATCCGGGGTGGAGTATGTATGACTTTTGCGGACTCTTTACAGCAGGCCATTGTGGGCAGAGGGATTATTGTGCCAGGCACAGCTCAGTGGATATCTATGCAAGTTCAGGGTGGCCTAGTGGGTTTCCTTAACATCTATGTATCCAATGTGGTGAGTGCTCGTGCAGAGTTTTGGTCACAGATAGTTGAGTCTCTGCCGCATAACATTGGTGCATAGGAGGGGACTTCAACATGCTGGAGGACCCTTCTGATAGGATTGGTGGTAGCGATGCTACTGTGCATGCAGTTGAGTTGGTAGCTTGGGAGAGGTTTTGTATGACTCTGAGGGTCTCGGATGTTTGGGAGCACTTTGGTTTTGTGAGACCCCCAAACAGCCTTGCCTTCTCTCAATCGGACTGCGGAGTGGGAGGAGTGAATCTATCGTGGATAGATCGCTTCTACACTAGTGACCACTTCACTAACTTGGGAGGGATAGTGGGCATCGTGGCAGGTTCCTCCTTCTCGGACCATGCACCAGTGATCCTCACAGTGGCAGACAGGCAGAGGAGTGGGAGCACGATGCTTCGCATCCCAGAGAGGGTCTTGTTGGACTCAGCACTCAAAGAGAGGGTAGAGGCTCTCTGGTCAGAGGGCTTGGATAGGCAGGATTCTCCTGCTGACAGAGTGGCCTCAGGCCTAGCTCAGCTAAGGCGTTTTTTTTGGAGGAAACTCTGGCGCGCTGGGTTGCAGCGAGAGAGGCAGAGGAGCATCTCAGATAGGGCATTGCTTCATTACAGAGGATGGAGGAGTAGCATCCAGATAGTCCTTGGTTGGAGGAGCAGTTACAATAGGCTCGACAGGAGCTTGCTAGCACAGAGGAGAGGCGACATGAGTTTTCTTTCCACCGACAGGCATCTTAGTGGACTAGGTGGGCGACAGAGTGACTGGTGCTATCTTTGAGGCAGTGGGACCTCGGCACACGTACGCCAAGGTCAGTCAGTTGAGGAGGCCCGACGGGTCAGCTGCTTTTGAGCCTGAGGATATGCGTGTAGTTGCTATTGACTTTTACCGTGATTTACTGTCTACAGAGTCCCAGTCAGAGCGTTAGGATGCATGCAGGGAGAAAGTTTGGGCACAGATGCCTTGTCTTGTGAATGAGGAGATGCATCAGAGGCTTGAGTTTCCACTTTAGCTTGAGGAGCTACACATGGCTCTTAGGGACCTCCCCCGTGGTAGCTGTCAAGGTGAGGATGGGTTGACTCCCAGGAGTCATGCCTGATAGCATGAGTGAGGGCCTGATCTACCTCATTCGCAAGGAGGGTGGCTCCTTGGATGAGATTCAATAGTGGCGCCCCATTACCATCCTAAACTCAGCCTACAAAATTCTTACCAAGGTTTTGAGTTTGAGGATTCAACCACTTCTAGAGAGCCTTATACATGGGACTCAGATAGGTTTTGTCAAGGAACGCAATATCCTTGACAACGTCTTTACTTTTTGGGAGGCTTTAACCCTGGCACGGCTCCGTGGTAAGGAACTCCTGATTCTGCTTCTCAATTTTGAGAAGGCCTACAAAAGAGTTGACTGGGAATTTCTAGAGAGCATTCTACACAGGATGGGCTTCCCAGATTCTTGGATCAGAGGGGTGTCTGCTTTGTACAGACAAGCTCATAGTCAGGTACTCTTGGCAGGAGGTAGAGGTGATCGCTTCATGCTTACACGCTCGGTAAGACAGGGCTCTCCTCTTGCCCCCTTCCTCTTTCTATTCTATGCGGAGGTAATGAAGAGGTTTTTGGTGTCGTAGTAGGTTGGTCTACGAGGCCTAGCACTTCCTATTTGGGAGGATGAGCTACTGGACGGTGAGTTTGCCGATGACTCAGCATTGTACTTGGATGGCTAGGAGGCCAACCTTCACAGGTGTGAGCAGTCTCTAGAGACCTTCTATTGCGCATCAAGCACACTGATCAACTGGAGAAAGACAGTGGCTTTCTCGATTGGTAGTTCTCCTGTGCCAGATTCGATGCCAGGAGAGGGTTTTAGGTGGATTCCCCCAGGGCCTGCAGTTCGGTACTTGGGTTGTCAGGTTCGTTTGGACTTGTCTTCCAAGCAGCAAATTGCTCTCCTTTTCCTGTCTACCAGGAGAAAGTTTTTACACTGGAGCTCAGCACGACTTTCTTTGGCTAGCAGAGTAGTAGTTGCCAACCAGGTGTTGTTGGTGACTATGTGGTACATCACTTCCTGCTAGATCTTCTCGAGCTCTTGTATCAGCTAGGTAGAGAGGCTGATCTGGCACCTCTTTTGGTCACCACGTGACACTTAGATAGCCCGAGCCAAAGTGGCTTGGTAGGTCATCACTCTTCCTTGTTCACAGGGAGGGCTTGGGATCATTCATCCAACACAGCAGAGCATAGCCCTTCTTGGGAAGTTCATCGTCAGAGGAATTCTTCCAAGTGAGGAGCCCTGGAAGGAGTTCTTACTACAGCGGTTTATTGCTAGGGTGCCTCAGGCAGGAGGCCCTTGGCAACCTTCAACCAGATGGATCTTTACAGAGATGCGCATAGCTAGTTTGAGCAAGAGACTGGAGGACCTCTTTGCTGTGAGTTTGCTTCGATCTTGGGAGCACTTGCGGCATGGCCTGGAGCAGCGACAACCTACGTGCATGGAGGAGCGTCTACAACAGCACCTCGTCTGGAACCCCATGGTTAGCACTTAGGGAGGCCACTTGGTTGGTAGTCCGCCTCATGTTTCCTAGGGTCCCATGGCAGCAGGTCCAGCGTGCTCTTTAGGTGACTGGCTAAAGTTTACAAGTTTGTCAGAGGAGGTGCGGGGTCTCCAGCTACTACAGGGCATGAGAGGGGTGCAGAGCATGCGGGAGGACATCTCAGAGTCAGTTCCAGTTGAGTGGATCACGCCTCTCGAGCCAGTAGCACCCTGGTGGATGGGAGCCTTCACGCGACTCAAGATTCTCATCTCAGTCATGGCCTGCTCAGAGACTATCCCGACCCTTTTCTTTGAGCTTCAGGGTAGGGGACGCCTTCAAAGAGTTGGAGTAGAGGGCCCACAGGTAGCACAGTGCTATTTTTAGAGGATCTAAGTAGTGGGAATCTGTGGGAGGACCTGTGTCATAGACCCTCACCCAATAGCTCTTAAGTCTGGACACTCGAGGCTGTGGAATTAGGTGTGTTGTCTATTGGCATGAGTACAGTGGGATCCTGGTGAGTGGCTATGGAGGTATCCATTCTCTTCTGTGGACCACCCAGGAGTCCCTTTCTTTCAGTACATTGTTCGTCTGGGACGTCATATACTAGCATCCCAAAGAGAGGCCCGCTCCGCTGTAGCATCTCATTGGCAGGAGGAGGGTCTCAGAGCTGAATTCTTGGCAGCATTTTAGGAGAGTTTGAGGCATTCTAGACAGCCTAGGAGAGTCACCTTGTTTCAATGGCTGGTTGCACAGAGAGCTACAGCAGTTGGGAGCATCGCTAGTGCATAGTGGTCTCTTGGCCACATGTGCATCTTGTGACCATCTTGTGGAGAGTTAGCGTCGCTGTCTTTAGGACTATCCCTTGACCCAGCAGGTGTGCCTACGAGTTCTTTGGTTGATTCCTGCTCTCTCCATGGCTTGACAGTATACTTGGGGAGCAGCGGCTTGGTCCACCCTCATAGGCCCGACACTTCAGTATGAGCTATCTTCCACCAATAGGATAATAGTGATGCAGGAGGGGCGACCTACACTCCAGCCTGCTACAGGGCTTACTCCACAGGAGTGGTGCAGTGAGAGAGATCAGTTTTGGGAGCTCATCAGTGGACTGACACTCTGGTTCATTTGGCGGGCCCGTTGCTTCCGCCTCTTTGAGGCTCGCCCTGTGCCACCAGCAGAGACTGTTCGTGATTTTTGGCTAGAACTGATTCACACTCTCAGAGGACAACTCCAGGGACTACAGGGCAGCTCCGATTGCATGGGGGAGCGTAGAGAGTCTTTCCTTCAACTCTGGCATCCTGGGCCTTTCTACACCATAGTCCAGGGTGTACTCCGATGGCACTACCGACCACCTGCGTGGCTTTTCCCTCCCCCCATTTCTTGATCTAGCCCCATTGTACATATGCTGGTTTTTTCATTGGGAGAGTCTCCCATCATGGTTGTTGTAGCCCTCTCTTGAAGAGGTGGTTGTAGCCCTATGGGTAGTTTCAGTAACTAATAGAAGGATCTTTTTCTGGGAAAAAAAAGTCACCCCTTAATCAGTGTCAAAGTGATCCATCAATAAGGTATTATTGAGATAACAACCAAAGTTTTAGATAGTACATTCTCAAGATCGCTGAGCAGGCCAGAAGTACAACTATTTAGAATTATGTCATATTTAGCCAGAAAAATTCCAACTTGTTTTGTGCTTAAGCCATAATTCACTTATTTGATCTTTTATTCCTACTAAACCACAAAGACCAAGTGAGCAGATTTGCCTAGATCATAAAAGAGATTTTCTCGAAAATTTCAAGTAAAACTTCAACTCCTCAGTGCTAAAGAACACATATATAGATCCAGTAAAACTCCTCAGTGCTAAATAACCACAATTTCTAGTAAAACCACAACTCCTCAGGTTAGAATTTTTGCAAGTCAAAGGAAACAGTCTCCCCATATCACAATACCATAACATACTCAGGTAGTAAAGCACCAAAAACCAGATTAGTACCCATATGTCGATCAGAATTTATGCCGACTTTCATTAAAGTATCAAAACCAGATTTTGTATAAAGTTTGCATATATTATTAAGACAACATCACCACCAAGAACTACATGAAGTGGAATATGTAAGTTTGAATATGGTTTCAGAAAAACTAGATATAAGCCAGACATCCAAGCAACGGGTTGAAGGTCCGATTTTTTGTAAGTCAAAACAGTCTCCCCCATATCACAATACTATAACACACTTAGGTAGTAAAGCACCAAAAACTAGATCAGTATCCATATGTCGATCAGAATTTATGCCAATTTTCAATAAATCATCAAAACTAGAGTATATATGTATGTAATCAGTACCAGGACAAGCCGTCTATTGACGTGTGAATATAAGTACCTAGGTTATCATACCATAGTCCTTAGCTAAAGAGAAATTCCCAATGAACGATTGCTTCAGCAAAAAGTGAGGTTTTTTAAAGAATTAGTAAAAAATCAAATATGTGATACATTGCTCTTGTGTGTTTGCAACACAACTCTGCAATAAAAAGAAATCAAAGCGAGCGAAACTTGCGAGAGAGGATAGAGATCAAAGATGTGGTTTGGGGGGGGGGGGGGGGGGGGGGGGGGGGGGGGGGGTTGGGTGGGTAGAAACAAAAGCATGTATTACACCACACGCGTTTCGCTTAATAAGCTCTTCAGTGGTGTAAACAATAGGAGGTTATGGAGGGGGTATAAATAGTGAGGTGTGGCTCAAAAAAAATTCAATCAGGTACTGTAATAGAGAGGGGTAGTACCCATTGAATGACAGATAATGACCACTCTTTAAGAGGGTACCTTACCAAAAAAGGGAGGGAAAGGAAGAGTGTTGGTAGGGTAATAAATTTTTTGCATGGGCTGCTAAAAAGAAGTGGCCAAAAATGGACAAAAGGGAAAAAAATTTCAAGTGTGTTGACTCCTTCTAGGGAATGGGTGTAGTTATTTAGAGGGGTTGCACAAAATCAAGAGGTCAAAGATTATCGAATTAAGCTGAAGTAGGGTTTAGTCAAAAGTGGAGGGTGGAAATCCCATTACCTTGGGGGGGGGGGGGGGGGGGGGGGGGGGGGAGAGGAAGGTTTAGAGAGAAAAGTGCCGAGAATGGGCGCATTCGTCCAACATATCAAGGGTTTAGGTAAATGTACGAGGTCGGTGTTGGATTTAAGTAGCTTAGTGAGGGGTTTGACAATGGAATGGGGCAAATTGAGATGGCGTATTAGAGGTGAGAAAGGAATCTTGATGATGGTTGGAGCGGCCTTAGTTTTGGACACAGATTGGAGGAGAGAAGGTCTCAAGTTATAGGAAAGGTATAGGAAGCAAGCTTCAAAAGGGGAGAGGGATACCCCTTCGCTCTTAGTCTAGCAAAGAAAAGGTTACGAATGGAGATAAAGCCTGAAAGGGAGCTTTCTCTAATAATGTATCTCCGAAGCTCTGAGAGAATAAAAGCGATCTTTTGGTGCGTAGGGTGCCAAGATTGCCAAGGGATGTAATTATAAGAGTTAAGGCTTTTTTGATAGCAATGGGTATCTAAGAACCCATGAGCGCCAAAAAAGGGTCCCTTGAAGAAGTGAATATCCAGAATAAAAGCTTCTTGTGAGGATGTTGTAACGGATATTTTGATATGTTCTTGGAGAGGGTGTCCATACTTCTGGAGGAGCTTGTTTAGGCTAGAGAGAGGACCGTCCCATATTCCAAAGGCATCATCCACAAATCTCTTTAAATAGAGAAGGGAAGGGGAAGAAAGGAGGTTCAAGCCCTCTTCTAAAAAGCAAAGAAAAAGGCAAGCATAAACCACCGCAAAGTTTGACCCCATCGCGGTGCCCTTAATTTGGTGCCAAAATTGTCCATTGAAAGAGAGATAATGGTGGTTGAGGATAAGAGAGGCTAAGGATAATATAAAGTGGCTCTTAGGGGAAGGGAAGAACCCCTTCATGGAATGCTTAAGGGCAAAGAGGCCATCATGTATGGGGATACTGGGATACAGAGACTCCACATCAAAGGTGAAGAGGATAATGTTGGGAGAAAAATAAATAGAAGCTAGGTTCAAAAAGAGAGAGTCAGAGTCCTTCAAGTGTTGTATTTTGGTCAAAAGAATGGGGTAAAGCTGTGCATGGAGCCATTTAGAGGCATTCTCCAAAATGTAGCCTTTGTACGAACAAATGGGGCGGCCAATAAGGATGGGTTTGTGGATTTTTGGTAAAAGAAAGAAGGGGCAAGGTTTTGGGTTTTCATGCAAGGAGGAGAGGATGAAAGCTCTTTCGTTGCTAGGAAGAAGAGGGTAATTGGTGACAATTGATGAAAGGAGGGAGAGCAAAAAAGGTAAGGGGGGTGTGGAGATTTTGGAGTAGGTGAAAGGGTCCATGAGATGACGCAGGGCTTCAGAGAAATACCAAGACCTAGAGAGGACTACGGGACCCAAATTCTTATCCGCAGGTTTGATAATGATGCTACAATCCTTTCTTAATGTTGAGATGGAGTTCATTAAAAGAGGTTTATAGTGAAAAGGAGGAAGAGAGGAGAGAATATTCCTAAAGAGAGAAGAGGTAAACTCAAAGGTTTGGCTAAGAGAAGTGGAGGGCGAGGGAGGATTCCAAAGAGGATTAGAGATAGAGAAAGGGGAGGGCGGAAGAGAGGGTTCATTTTTAAAGAACATTTTGAGTTGTAAAATTCTTTCTAAATTGGAGTAAGCTTGAAGAAAAGAGGAGAGGGGGGGAGGGGGAGAGGGAGGGAAGTAATTGAGACCCAGGCCTACAAGCCTTCCTTCGGAGTGGGAGAGAGGACTATTGGAGAGATTATGGTAGGAGAGGTTGGTAACCCTATGTTCAAGTGAAAACATAGTAATTTTGCTAAGAGACAAAATCTTAAAAAGGTGGGGGTTAGTGAGGGGGAGCCAAAATTTACAACGTTTCCTACCCGAGTAGGGGGAGTGGGAAAGGAGAGGAAATATACACGGAGGAGGGGTCCAAACATGGGGAAAGAGAGGGGCTTGAGAGAAGAGCAAATGGACCCAAGTGGTAGGGTGCTCCTTCCCTACTGCACTCTCCTCCATTGCAAGTTTTTTTAAGTTCTAGGCAAACTGTGCTTAGGGTGGAGTGGCTTGGATTGTGGAGTGAGAGAGTTGAGGGGATAATTGGGGGTTTTGAGTAGAGAGGGTAGGGGCACGATGTTGGATGAGGATGAAGATGGAAAGGAGTTCTTTGGAGTGTTTAAAATGGGAGGATTGTAAGAGGGAGAAGTAGAGCACGGGTGGCCTAAAGGAGGCGAGGTTTTAGGCTTTTTCAAAGGTTGATGGGCCAAGCTCTCATGGGGGGTTTCAATCAAAGGGGAGGGCTTCTTGAAGTTTTGGCGAGTGGTATTCCCATGTGAGTTTACCTTTGGAGGGAAGGGTTTGTAGGGTTTAGAGCGGTGGGAGTTGTTGGCGGGCTTCTTTCGGGGGGTGAAAGAAGCTTTTTCATCTGTGTGGTGACTTCATGAAGCACCGATTCTCCCACCGTTTCCTCCTTAGGCAACGACTCCACTTCTTCCAAGATGGAGGATTGGGTTCCCTTCCTAGCAATGTGTGCCGCTGTGGTCAAGGAGGAGGCCAAATGAGCTTGGAGAATTTCATTTTGAAGATGTGCATCAAAATCGTTGAGGGAGGTTTGCTTCCAAAGCAAGAGTTGATTAGCCCAAGTCGCGGGTTGCACTCTTGGGAAAGAGATGGTTTCCAGCTTTTTGGTGAGGTCCGCTAGCCTCTCTTCCACAAGATCGCGGTAATCATCAAAGGATTTTTGGAGGTTATTGACAAGCAACTCTTGAGCTTGTATGTAAGCTTTAGTGCAATCCAATTGGAATTGGATATTGAGAGCGTTAAGCTTGGCGCTTAAGAGTGCTTGAGCGTGAGCGTCTTCTCAAAAAAGGAGATTTTCTCAAAAATTTCAAGTAAAACTTCAATTCCTCAGTGCTAAAGAACACATATATAGATACAGTAAAACTCCTCAGTGCTAAATAACCACAATTTCTAGTAAAACCACAACTCCTCAGGTTAGAATTTTTGCAAGTCAAAGGAAACAGTCTCCCCATATCACAATACCATAACATACTCAGGTAGTAAAGCACCAAAAACCAGATTAGTACCCATATGTCGATCAGAATTTATGCCGACTTTCATTAAAGTATCAAAACTAGATTGTGTATAAAGTTTGCATATATTATTAAGACAACATCACCACCAAGAACTACATGAAGTGGAATATGTAAGTTTGAATATGGTTTCAAAAAAACTAGATATAAGCCAGACATCCAAGCAACGGGTTGAAGGTCCGATTTTTTGTAAGTCAAAATAGTCTCCCCCATATCACAATACTATAACACACTTAGGTAGTAAAGCACCAAAAACTAGATCAGTATCCATGTGTCGATCAGAATTTATGCCAATTTTCAGTAAATCATCAAAACTAGAGTATATATGTATGTAATCATTACCAAAACAAGCCCTCTATTGATGTGTGAATATAAGTACCTAGGTTATCATACCATAGTCCTTAGCTAAAGAGAAATTCCCAATGAACAATTGCTTCAGCAAAAAGTGAGGTTTTTTAAAGAATTAGTAAAAAATCAAATATGTGATACATTGCTCTTGTGTGTTTGCAACACAACTCTTTTGTTCAAGCCCGAAAGAAGTAAAACTTTCCAAAAAGGATATCTATTTGAATTAAAAATAATAGATGAACTATCAGCCCAGAGAAGTACTAGCCAGAGTCAGAGAGGTATTAGCTAGAGCCAGAGCTAGAGCCACCCATAAAGCAGGCCACCTCAAACCATACCTATACATAGACATTGTAATAGAGTAGGATCAAGTCCAAAGAAATTGCTAGCCACATCCAGAGACCTAGATTTTAAAAAAAACCCCAGAGAAATGTGTTGTAGAACATATCACCTATCTAGACACAAATATCAGAAGACATCTACTATTGAAGCATAGATATCAAATCCTAGTTAGCAATTCAAGGCCACCAAGCTTCCCATTTTACAATACCATACCCACCTCAGATAGCATGTTATGCAAGAAACCAATTTTCCAGAATCTTTCATGATAAGCAACCAAAACTACTACAGAGACTGCATAAATTAGATCTAATAAATTCTCAAGTAAAGTGAGCAAGATTGGAGACTAGCAAAACCAGTCTCTTTCAACAATCAATAGGGGCATAAGATATCTCTTTCAATATTCTAAAGTAAGAAAAACCTACCATAATCATCGAGCAAAGCAAGAAATTATCTAAAAACTAAGATTTTGAGTGAAATATAGAACCTATGAGCAGAAGTAATCGCAAAATAATTTCAAAAGTTCCAGGAGAAATCCAAGTACAATTTTTCATCTTTCTCTCTCATTCCCCCTTTCTTTAACCAGTACAATCAAGTTGCCCATCTCAAGTCATTTATAATGTTGCATGGGATGGGACATATCAAAAACCCAATGCCCAAAACCTAAATGATAGCTGCTTTTCCTGTATGCTAAAAGGCAACAGACAAACCCAAGTCTAAATAAAGGGAAGAGCCCCTCACCTTAATATAGGGGTAGTGGATGGGTATGTGTTAGTAAAGAAGCATGCCAGCAATCGTCACCCAAACAACATGCCAGGTGTGGCCACACCCTGCAAGCCATCCACTATGTGCAATCCACACTGAGATCATGAGCGGGCACTAAAGAGGAGGAGATATTATGAAATGGCTGAGCTACATGCCTCGCCATACCACCAGCATCCTCAGAAAGGGAAGGAGATTGGTGGTGACAGATAGTGAATAGAATTCCTCGCAATGGTTTAAGCCAGGAGGCACCATACAAGGAAGGGGGTAACATTTACCCTTTAAGGTTAGAACCTCAAGGGATTGTTCTCATTGTTTTACTTTCTAAGGGTTAAATTCACAAGGGACTGATCGCACTGAGTTAAGCTACTAGAGGTACTCCTTAGACCATACTAACCAAGACAACATAATGGACAGGTCCACTTAGCCATTGTATTCTGCATAGCAAAAGTTATGAGTTATCATTATGGGAGGTGTATAGTAAAGCATAAGGTAAATTCCCATAAGGCAACAAATCAAGTTTAAATTGAGTGCCTATGGTTGGATGTCATAGTTTTTAACCAGATATAGTGATTCAAAGCACAATAAAAACCCCTCCAAATGCTATCATGGTCACATGGTGTGACCAAGCGTGAGTGTGTGTGTGTGTGTATGTGTACGTGTGTTTAAGAATGATTTATCTAACAATAGTTTAATTTCACAAACTATTGAACCAAATAGGACTAGAGACCAGTCAATGTGTAAATAAGAAAACCTTATGTATACATTAGATACCAAGTAGATAAATTTCAGACTACATTGATATTTAAACATGATACTGACATATAGTGTATTATATGTTACTATGAAAGGATCATATACAAGGGTTATCTATCACTAATCAAAATAACCAAACAATGCATCATCTTGTCTTATCACTGCAATTGTCGTTGTAATCCCAAGGAAAGAATCTCTTACCTGTGTTAATGTTGACAAAAGTTAACAGTGATAACCACAAATTTTAAAAGGTCATCAACTTGACCGGAAGAGGAACTGAAGGAATTCCAACCCATCCCTTTGGATTGGGTAGGCCAAGTTTACATAGTTAGTCTGGTCCATTACAAGGTGTTATCCCAACCAAATGATAGATAGAAAGAGGTTTGTGTGTGCCAATAGGACTAAATTATATACACATCACATTCCTAAAACAACCATCTGATTAATTAAATACATTGTCTGGTACATAGTCAAAGAGTAGCAGCTAGTCTAAGGTAATAGACCTATATGATAAATGTACTTGACCAGATTAGGAGCCGTGGCCCCAACCCAGCTCTTTGGATTAGGTGGTTCAAGTCAAAAAAAATTAGCAGGTCTAGGACCATTGTATGGTTCAATAGTTTATGAAATCAAACTATTGTTAGATTATACATTCTTAAACACACACACACTTGTCAAAGAGTAGCAGCTAGTCTAAGGTAATAGACCTATATGATAAATGTACTTGACCAGACTAGGAGCCGTGGCCCCAACCCAGCTCTTTGGATTAGGTGGTTCAAGTAAAAAAAAATTAGCAGGTCTAGGACCATTGTATGGTGCTAACCCAACCAAAGGCTAGCTAGAAACAAGTGTGTGTGTGTTTAAGAATGTATAATCTAACAATAGTTTGATTTCATAAACTATTGAACCATACAATGGGACTAAAGACCAGCCAATGTGTAAGTAACCACATATTATGTATACATTAGATACCAAGTAGATAGAGTTAAGATTATATTGATATTTAGATCTCATATTGACATATAGTGTACTACATCTTATTATCAAAGAATCATATACAACGGTTATCTATCACTAATAAAAATAACCAAACGGTGGACGATCTTCATTTATTGCTGCATTTGTTGTTGTAATTCCAAGGAAAGAATCTCTTTAGTAGAGTATCCACTGAAGAGAGTGTGAATCAAGGTGATCACTTGGGAACTATCTTTGAAGAAGTCTCAGACACTTATTTCAACTCAGCATCTAAAATGTCTTCCTATTCAACCTAGTGAGGAATCGGAATGACAGTACCATATAAGCACATACTCACCTTTTATATGACTAATGTCCATGGAGCTCATGTTTACCTGGATGAAGAGTATGCCATTCACATTAAGGAACATGACATACTGTTTGAAGAGGAAATCAGAGCAAACAAACAAGGAAAAATATAAATGGATAAAAACGGGACTGAGTATGTAAAAGTTGAAAATCTTGATGTGATACACAAATGGGGGTTATAAGTGAATACCTTAATTCCATATATGGTGGCAAAGAAGGTCCACAAACTTTGGAATTCAAGGGATATGATCAATTTGATCTAAAAATTTTGAAGCAGATTAGCACGGATAATCCTAGGATTAGAGTCTATTGTTGGGAGGATAGGAACATCAAGGATCTTTTATGGACCTCATGCCAGATCAATGCAGTTAACACCCATGAAGATCATCTATATCTTCAAGATCAAAGTCAAGGGTTCAACTGATCTACCATCTCACCTATTTAGAGATTGTATATAACAATAACTTTGTTATGATGATTCTTGAGGAGGTAGAATAGATGAGATACCAAGGTTACTCTATAAGAGACTAGATATTGGACCAAGGACCAGAAACTATTCTAAGAAAGGAACTCTGAGAGAGATATTTTGGGAGAAATGTTAAAAACCCCAAACCTACCTCACCAAGAAGAAAACCAAGTGACATTAAAGCCAATCCAAGGCTACATGAGTCACTATCTCCAACAGATTGGTTTGAAGGACTCAAGACAAGACCAATTGCCAGAAGAGTTGGAGCTAAGCCAAACAGACATGTGAAACCAACTAAGTTTCAAAAATGGGTCAAAAAATACAGTGGATCTGGGGATCCATATGACCAGTTAGCTAGCTTTAATGCAAGTGCTAAGAGTAGAACACATATTTAATTTCCACACTCAATTTGAGGGATTTGGAATAAATTTAGAAGAAAAATCTTTGACATGGTTTGAAAACATTCCACCAAGGTCAATCATGGATTTAAATACATTATGTCATGGATTTGTACCTGCATGTTCCAAAATTGGGATCATACATGATACACTACCTCAAATTTATAGCTTTGAACAGAAACAAGGTGAGTCTTCTAGGGATTGTGCAACTAGGATGAAGCAATACATTGCAAAGATGCACATAATTAGAAATACCAGCAGAAGAAAGATTATTGTCATTGTTTCTAGAAGGATTTCTAAACAAAGAACTTCATGCTATACTGTATAGCAAGAAGCATATGACCCTGGAAGAGTGTGTATCAGATGCTATTGACATGGGAGACAATTATGATATTTTCAATGAAGAAGATGTCCCTAAGGATACTCAGAGTGAGAAAATAGCATCCAAAAAAACAAAGCAAGTGGGAAGAGCTATTGCAGCACCACTTACATCCATAGAAGACATGCTCAAAAGGATGAACAAATGATGAATAATATGCAAAAAGCACCTATGAGAGGACCAGGACAAGGGATACGTCAACAAGGACAACCAATTAGGCCACCAAAATGGTGTGTGATTGAGGCTAAATGGACCAACCATGAGACCAATGTGTGCTATGACCGACCAAAGTACGATGGAGATATTCAATATGTGCCCATGAGTCCACAAGGAAAACCCATGTACATATATCAGCCTAATATGGCCCCAATACAAAGACCACCGATGGGAATGGAAAGACCACAACCAGTGTTGGATCAAAAACCTCCATATCCTGGACATAATGTTGTGCCTGTAAAGTACATGCATTCATAAGAAGTCATAGATGAACAAGAACTAGTGCTTGTTACACCTTATGTTGAGCCTAGCCCATCTATAATAATCCCAGAAGGGGAATGGTATAATTGACATCCACCTTCAATGGAAGAACCTGTGACTTATGCTACACCAGAGTTTACACCGATGTACTATGTAGCTAATTAAGGTGTTAGACCTCCAATGGTAAGACCCATGATTAAGACAAGGACTAGAAACTACCATAATTGTGGTGGAGATGATCATTGGAAAAATAAATGCCCAAAACTTGACAAAAAAATTAAGCCAGTTGAATCTTTTTGTACAAAATATTGCAAAAAGGGTGGACACTCTTCTGAAGACTACCCAAAAAAAATTTTAAGCAAAGGAAAAGCAGTGGGGAATGTAGTCTAAGTGATACCTAGAAGCTCTTTGGAAAGTGAACCTATTGTTCCAATCAAGGTGATCACTAGAGCCCAAGCTAAGAAAAAGATACATAACTTCTTTGATGAATCAAAGAATACTAAAAATTCTTCTCAAAAGACCAAGAAAAGAAGAAGTCAAGGGTATGAGATGAAACAGAAATAAAAGGATGAAATTGAGGAAAAACCCAAGAAACTATTCCAAGAAAAAGTAAAACAAATGGAAGTGAAATCAAGAAAACCACAATAAAATTTGGAGGATCAATTTTGGTAAACAAATTTTTTGAGCCAATCAATGTAGCCCTGGAATCTTTCCAAGCGAGACTTAAAGCACGCCAAAATATAAAAAACAAATGGAAAAACTATCCTTCTCCAGATATGGTAGCAGCTAAGCTTGAAGCTTATCAAAATTTGGTAAGAATTACTTAAGAAATGTTGGAAAACCCTAAACCCAAGCTTGAGGGTATAGCCAAATCTGAGGAGCTTGTGATAGAAACCAATAAAGAGAAATCAGAAGTGGTGGTAGAACCCCACCTTGAAACTAAACAGCCAAAACTCATAGTGCCTGACAGTGAAGATGCTTTAGATGGATTTTCGGTCCTGGAGGAAGACTCGCCACATGAAATTTATGGGAAAAAAAGAGAGAGCTTAATGATGGGAGCATAGCTTTGAAATCAACTCCTATAGAGAAATTCTGGTTAGACAATTTACCTCCTGATATGGACAGTGATATACAATCCTTGTATGGGGATTGCGAAAGCATTAGGAATGTCTAAACCATTGACTCTAAAAACATTACCCTCTTACTTGGGAGACAACGAAGATGAGTCCATAGTGTGTAAAGCCACCCAGGTAAAAAGAGCAAAACAAATCCTAGAGGTAGAGAACATCCATTCAATTATGTCAACAACTAGTGTATTCTTACCTTGTGAGAACTGTTAAAAATTAGACCATATTTTATACAAAACTCTAGAGAGGTGGGGATAATAGGGTTGAGCGCAAAAAAATTGGGTAAATTGAAACATGAAATGGAGATTAAATCCGTCCCTATGAACAAAGATGGAGAATACTACAAAGTGGAAGAAGGAAACACAACTCTTTCGGTAAGATATAATGACATAGAAACCATGGAAATACTGGAAAGTGGAGCTGGCATAGCCATAGCCATAAAAGAAATATGGGAATCATGAGAAAAATTGGCCATTAGAAAAACTCGAATGAAATCACAATTGGCTAATGGACACATAGAAAAACCCCTAGGACTCCTTGCAAAAGTGATAGTTAGTTCCCGTGGAATTGATTATCAACATATTTTTGCGATAGTGGACTTTGTAAAGAAACTTAACTATGAATCATCTTGGGAAGGCCATTCATGCAACAAGTATAGCTCATTCAAGATTTGGAAAACAATTATCCGTATTTGAAGCAAGTGGGATCAATCACAAGGGTTAATATGAAAGATTACACTTATAGAGATGTAATTAAAACACCCATTCAAGGATTTGACTCACTCTCTTCAGTTGAATCAAAGCTTCCATCATGGCTAAACAAAGACACACCTATTTTGATGTGTGGAGCTTTAAAAAAATGATAGTTTAAAACGAGAAGAATGTATCTTAGAAAGGGATTGCACAAATGAGGCATATGTACCTGAATCCTTTCCGGAGCATTTGTTTGAGCCATATGAGTGCACTCAAATTTTGGCAGCAATGGATGGTGTGTGAACTTTACTTCTATGCCTACTCAATTTTTCAATGAGGATGGTTATGACATAATTCCCATACAAATGATCTCAACCATTCACATCGAAGATGAAGTTTAGGAACCCAAGGACTTATTGAAAGCTCAATAAGTCTTTTGAGACCTCTATTATGATGCTATTGAATCAATTTGAAGAACATCCGACTACATGTGATGATTTTGGGTCAGAAAAAGAACATGTTAGAGCCCAACTACTCTTAAAAGGAGAGGAAGAAAAGTTTTTTGACTTTCCAAACCAAAAACCAAGAAGACAAAAATGGTATAGAAGAAAAAGAGACACAAAAAACTTGAAATATATACCTATGCCATTAGTTTCTAGCAGAACACAATTTCTTACACAAATAGATTCACATGATTGTGTCAAAGACAAAATCATGGATAGATATCCTATAGACAACAAACAAGGAGCATCAAAAACATCAAGAAAAATGAAAAAAGAAACTCAATCAAAACCTAAACACCGCAATGATGAATTATCCATGACACAAGTTGAACAAAAGAAAAAATATCAAGATTTGAAGAAAACTCAAAAGGAGATGTATACCACTGAAATGGAAATAACAGAAGAAGAGAGTAAAGATGTAATGAATGTTCCATCCCATTACAAGAAATACATCCTCCAAGACCGAAAGGTCATAGTAGAACAATCTATAAGGGAACTAAGAAAACAAGGTGAGTCATATGAAGGACCTAAAAATGCAAAGAAAATAGATCTAGCTGAACTAGGAGAAGAGCCTAGAGGTAAAGACTTGACTGAAGAAGAAGAAGAGCTTTTGATAATCTTACTGAAAAAAAACCGAGATAATTTTTCTTGTTCTTATAAATATCTCAAGGGTATTGATCTAGAATTCTGTCAACATACCATACCTGTGAGAGATGATGGGAAACCAAGTAGACAAAGTCCATATACTTATAATGAAACATTTGCCAAAAAGATCAAAGAAGAGATAGAGAAGCTCAAGGAAGATGAATTCTTCTATGAAATCAAACACACTTATTGGGTGAATCCAATTGTGGTGATACCCAAGAAAAATGGAAAATTAAGAGTGTGTGTCAAACTCAAAAAAGTGAATTCAACCACCATTAGAGATAACTACCCTCTTTCAATCACCAATCATGTTCTAGAATAAGTTGCAAGAAAAGAAGCTTGAAGCTTTCTAGACGGCTTTGTGAGGTACAATCAACTCCCAAAGATCAACATAAAATTTACTTTGCAACTGAATGGGGTATTTTTGCCTATAGGTTTATGCATTTTGGGCTAGCTATTCTCCTGCCACGTTTCAAAGATTGATGAACCATGTTTTCAAAGGATACCTTAGGAATTTCTTGGAAGTATATATGGATGATCTATGTGTACATTTATCAATTCCAGATGATCATTTTGAGAATCTTAAAAAGGTATAAAAAAAATGTAGACTTTATAAGACTTTCTTAAATCTTGAAAAGTGCGCCGTTATGGACATACAAGAAGAAATTATTGGATATGTAGTGTCTAAAAACGGCATAGCGACCGATATAGATAACATTCATGCTATTGTTGAATTGCCTAAACCAACAACTGTCAAGGGAGTTCAAGCTTTCATGGGACATTGTGGATATTACAGACGATTTACTTACATGTATGCTATAATCGTAAAACTTGTGCTAAAAGATATGCTACAAGCATATGTTAGCATAGAATATGCTAATCAATTAATAAAAATGGCAAATTGATTAGAGAAAAAAGAGAATAGTATTGAGTATAGACGTATACATTTCAAAAATTGGATACATAATCCACAAGTGCATGTTTTGTGTCTACACATCTATATATTTAATCTAGGGATGGAGACACTCCTTCAACACTATGAAATTTGTATTTCACTAATGGTTCAATATAAGCATATAATGATCTAATGGCATTTATAAGAATAAATCATTCCACAAAATTGCAATTGGTTCTTGCATTTCTTTGTTGATTACTACTACTAATTGGGTTGGTTATGTTTCCATGTGTATATGGCCCACCATTTACATGAAGTTTTTGGATTTTTGCATACAGAATGCCTCCATTTGCAAGGGAGACTCCATTGAGGCATGCTATGGATGTAGAGAGTAAGTGATGCCAAGGACCCCATATATATATATATATATGTATATATGGATATATTAATATATATATGTATATATATATATATATATATATATATATAGATAATATGGGTCCACAAGAGCACATAATGGTCACCTTTGAATGTGGTAAGACTTGTAGATTTTTTGCAGTAAATAGGCCATTTCTTCTATCCAAAATGCTAGAAGGAGATATCATATAATGAGCACCTCAAAAGGTTAAAAACTTTCCATCTCTAGGAAGAGATCTTCCATGCCATCCCCCATAGTTTTGTGATCATACATCTCCATTAAAGACCTTAGACCATCTCCACTAAAGACCACTAAAGACCGGTCATGGTAAATTTATCAGATTGTGGAAGATAAGGTGGACATTTTTGAGAGAATTGTCCAAGAAATCTAGACATTGGGGAAACATCAACTGCAAAGTGAATGCTAATTTGTTTTTAAAAATAGCCTTTTTGTGTAATTGTAATTAATTATCTATCTTGGGAGAGTAGTAAATGTTGCCAGTCTTTATGTAAGCAACATAGACGTTCGTGCAGCTAAAGTTGGTCGAAGCTAGCAAGTGGTCTATGCCAGGCAAAGGGTCCAGTCGAGTGCAATGCAGGAGGCTAGGGTAGAGGCCAAGGCCCTTGGGAGCCAAAGGGTAGCTGGAATGTATGCTTTAAGCGGCTTTTTAGGCCAAAAGTGCAGCGGAATGGTCCAGATGGGGTGGTAGATGAAGATATCCGAAATGCCAAGTCAAAGCTCTAGAATGTAGATTTTAGCATGCTCTAGAAGCCGGTCTAGATGACTCGTCAAACAGAGCCTGGGTGTGCAAGATATTGCGTTTTAAAGGAAGAGTGTGTAGCAGATCGGCGACGGACAGGGTAGCTGGGGACAGGTGGCCCGGGCTGATGTCAGTGCATACATGTGTAGAGTTTGAGTTGTGGAGCATGCCTGTCTTCTCGAATTGCAAATCAGAGCTCTGGATAGCAAGTTAAGGTGAGTTGAAGATTTTTTGGGGGCCGGGTCTGAGCCCAATTGCATGCATTGGAGGATGTGCCATTTGGCAGTTTTTGGGCCTCGCCAAGATTCTCGATGATGGTGTGCACTATGTGGAGTTAGTCAAAATCAATCGTGTGTGATTATGAGCCCCAAGCATTGAGTTCCGGCCTAGGAAGAAAAGGGAATATTTGACATGGGAATGTATGCAGATAATTTTCTTGGTTTTTGGCGGCTTCAAATAACGAGCACAGGGGATTCAGAAGACAAAGAGATCTACACAACCCAGGGCCGACAAAATGGGAAATTGGCACAGTTTTACTGCTCAGTGATTGGGTCATTGAGTGCCAGTTGGCATGCAAGGGGGGAAAGTGGGCTCTTTATGGGAGTGTTTGAAAAAAGTTTGCAAAGGCCTTGAGGGCTCAAGGGTTCGGAAGCTGCCACGTGGCCTAGCGGGTTAACCCACATGCAGAAAAGAGAGAGAAGATTCCGCCCTATATGGGCTGGGGGTAAAGCCCTTGGTAAAGCATCACATGAATGCTCTTGGAGATCACAGCGATGGCGGACCGTCTTGCTGGCGCTACAGCAGGGAGTGCGCGGCCCATCAGGGCGCTGCATGGGAGGATTTTGGCGAAGCGGGGTGGGGAAGGTGGCGCGTCCACGTGTGAGAGAGTTTGCGGAGGTGATGATGTGGCGCACCCAGCATGGGTAGTTACCATGGCCCCCATGGGGTCCCAAAATTTTAAAGGAGAGAGAGGGGTAATAGCGATATCACTATTTCCTCCCCCCCTCAGGTAAGAGAACAATCCCGCGGTAGGAAGCATAGAGAGAGAGAGAGAGAGAGAGAGAGAGAGAGAGAGAGAGAGAGAGAGAGAGAGAGAGAGAGAGAGAGAGAGAATTGGGAGGCCTTCAAATGATGCAAATCAAGGCCAAGTGGCCGGACAAAAGGGAAGACCAAAGGAGCAAGGGTAGAGCAAAGGCCGGGCACACCAAAGAGGGGACCAAATGAAAAGAGTAAAAGTGCAAAGAGGAGCTCCAAAGGGTAAAAATTAAAAAAAAAAAGAAAAAGCCAAGAGGCAATGGCGACATCGGTAATGCCCCCCCCCCTCCCCCCCAAGTGCAAAGAGTAAAGAAGAGAGAGATAGAGCAAGGCGATGCCCCTTCCCAAAAATTACCAATTCAAGGTGCCAAGTGGACCAATTAAATTGTAAAATTCCCAAATTAAAGGCCCCCCCTATAAAAGTAAAAAATGAATCAAGTTTGGGGCTTTTTCTTGGCCTGCAAAGTAGAGTTCTCTAGCAAGCTAGCCCCTTTGTAACTTTTGCTTGAAACTGGCCATGGTGATGGTATTGCAAGCCTGTGTATATTTGTTTTGAGGTGCAATTAAGCCATAGTTGCCTCCCATGATGTTGTTTTCCCTTCCCCTCTTCTCTTTCTCCTGGTTTCATGTCCCTCCTTGGTGCCGGTTGTGTCGAAGTGTGTGCCCCCCCGGACCGACGGTGTTTTGAGTGAGAGAGTGAGATTGAGCGTCTGTGTGTGTGTGTAAGGGTGGAGACAGGCAGTGGTAGTAGGTGAATCTTGTGTGGTGGTTTGTAGAGTGTGTGAGAAGTGGCAATTGAGCAGGTGGTGGTCCGCTAGTGTAGAGTGTTTCTTTGAAGGTGTTTTCCGAGAGGATAAGGGTGTTGTAAATACCCTTAGCTATAGAGAGGCCCTTGTGTTTGTGTTGGGCGTGTTCCTCATTCCCCCTCTCCATCTTCTGGTGCCCCCACAGAGGAGTACACCGATTGCTCCTAGTTGGTCGAAAAGAAGCGTTTTTTCGTGTTGGAAGTCATGGCAGCTAGAAGCTATGGACCGATTTTCACAGGAGAAGAGAGCCCTGACGAGTGGATGTCAAATTTTGAGTTGTACATGTTATCTTTGCATATGCCAAACGAGGATAGCAAAATGCAGACTTTTCCTTTGGTGATGCGTGGTAGAGCTAAAGCATGGTACGATGCATTGGAAGGTGAGACGAAGCAAGCATGGCCGGCTCTACGGACAAGGTTTCTTCACGACTTTCGCAAAGAGAATTCCCCAGTCGAGATGGATGCAAAGCTGAAGGCGCTTAAGCAAGACATATGTGAAGAGTTCAATTTGTTTTTGGATCATTTTGAAGAGTGTTGGGCAGAGTTAGTGGCAGCCATGTAGTTGGTTAATGGAGACTACTTCATGCTAGACAAATTCATGGCGTGTCTGCATTCCAACATGAGAGAGGAAGTTGATTTTGAGATCCCAGAGAATTACAATGATGCGGTAGCCATTGCACGATCAAAGAGCAGAAAGATAAAAAAGAAGATAGAGCAAGGCGTGTCAGGCTAGGAGAAGAGTCGAAGAGAGACTCCACACAAAGATAATTATGGAAACCGGGGTGTAGCTATTGTGCCGCAAAATTGGGTGTGCACGGTGCAAAACTTATCCAAGAAAATGCAGGAGTTGCGGCTCAGTGTCATGGATAGAGGATAGCCAAGAGGAGCAAGGGATAGGGCACGGCCACTACTAGGTAGGTGTTATAATCGTGGAGAAGAAGGGCACTATGATCCCGATTGTCCTCAACGGCTTTTTGGCAGAGGTCGAGGTCAAGGACAATACAACGGTCCAAGAGAGCAAGCGGTGGAGAATCCTATGCAGCTAGCTCCACAAAACGGAGGTGAGGTCCCAAGAGTAAACATCATAGGGGTGGATAAACAAGATGTCAAAGTTTTAGCCAATAAGAGAGCAAGAGCTGAGAGGGAGAGAGAGATAGAGCGGCAAACTAGAGCTCGCAAGGACAGAGAGAAGGTTTACAAAGGCAGAGAGCATCCTAAACCTAGCAAAAGAAGGAGGCCTCGCAAGATCAAACAGGCGGATTTCCAGCTAGGGCGTGGCTATCTCGAGTACAATCTAGTGAGTGATGTTCAAAATCAAAAAGCAAATATTATGTTTGGTCAGTTGTTAGCTTCAATACCAAAGTTAAGGAGGCAGTGGTCTGCACGTGTTAGCACCAGGCTGCCGAGAGCTAAGGGAAATGTGCAAGCAGTGCAAAACATGGCGTTGAGGGTAGGTAGCCCCACTGATGTTCTTCCATTGGTGGATGCAATTATAGAGAAGAGGATGCAGGTACAAGCCTACATAGACGGTGGAGCACATGTTTGTGTCATGATGGAAGCATCCATGAAAGAGACGGGAGTCAAGGCAGTGGTCCAATGTGTGGATGAGGATGGCTAATCATACTAAAGCCAGGTGTCTGGGTGTAGTGCAAGATGTGAAGGTCAAGGTGATGGACATAGAGTGCCTAATCAAATTTTTTGTGATGAAGGCAGGGGATAATTCTTATCCAATCCTTTTGGGTAGGCCATGGATTTTGGCGATAGGTGCAAAGCAAGATTGGGAGAGCAAAGTGTTCACTTTGCCTGACAAAGAGAGAGGCAGACAAATTGTGCTTTATTTGAAGACCAAGGAGAGTAGTTCTCGTCCCATGGCAGTTAAAGATGAGGGCGACACGACAAGCTATGAGTACGAGACAGAGACGGGATATGATGAAGGCTATACTAGCACAGAGGAAGAGGAGAGCGAGGATGATATGTTGAAGATAGATGCAGCCTTCTTCGGAGTCACCATAGACGACTCTCCCCTTAAAGAAGAAGGTATGCATTCTCAAGCTCATGGTTTAAGCATAGAGGAGGTTTCAAGCATGCTGAGTGAAGATTTAACCAAGGGTGAAAAGGAGGGCTATGTTCAACTGTGTGAGTCCTATTCAAATCTGTTTGCAGCGGAGTACAAGCATTTGCGAGGTGCAAAGGGGGTGGATCACAAGATTGTTCTTAAGGAGGGACTAAGCCTAGAGCACAGAAGCTGAGAAGATTAGGGGAAATTCAAAAGGAATCCCTTTGGCAAGAGATCAATAAGCTACTGGATGCAGGCACTCATATATCCTGTGAAGGAATCAGAGTGGGTCTCGCTAGTGGTCATAACCTCTAAGAAGAATGGGAAATGGAGAGTGTGTGTCGACTACAAGCCATTGAATGTTGTGACCAAGAGGAATCACTACCCCTTGCCGTTTGAAAGTGAAATCCTAAACCTGGTGGCTGGGCATGAGAGATACTCTATTATGGATGGCTTTTTGGGATATTTTCAGATAGGGATTGCACTTGAAGACCAGCTAAAGACCACATTCATATCTCCATGGGGTTGTTTCGCTTATTGCAGGATGCCGTTCGGATTGGTAAATGCATATGCCACCTTCCAAGGTTGGATGAATAGGGTATTTGGTCCATACCTAGGCCGTTTTATTAGGGTCTTCATGGATGATATCGGTTGCTACAGTTCAAGATTAGAGCACTTGTTGAAGCTCCAATTATGCTTTCAAAGGCTCGATGAAGAAGGAGGTCAGCTGAATCCCAAGAACTGCAAGCTAGCACAGCCTTGAGCGCAGCTATTAGGTCATGTGGTGTCGCAAAACGGTATAGAAGCTGATCCCCAGAAGGTGAATGTATTGGTGTAAATGGAGACGCCATCAGATGCTCAAGGTTTGGCTTCATTTGTTCATAAGTTGAAGTATTTGTCACGTTTCTTTTGGATGCTGTCACAATATGTGCATCCTCTTCAAAAGAGGGCTCAGCAAGTGCATGGTTATGAGTGGGATGGAGAAGCTCAACAGGCTTTTGATAGAGTCAAAGAGATTTTGTGTCAGTTACCAGCGGTGTGTCCTCCCAATCAAGAGGACGACTTCTATGTGTCTATGACGGTGGGCATAGTTGCTGTTGGAGTGGTTCTATTGCAAAAGGTAGGAAGAAGCTACAAGCCGATATATTTTGATAGCAGGGTGATTAGCCCAGGAGAGACTACCTACACCAAGGCTCTGGTCTTGAAGTTCAAAATCCATTTGATTGTGCGTAAGTTTTTTGTGTTGACGGCTAATAATTTATTGCCAATTTGAAGCCAGGAAGAAGGATTATGAAGTGGGTCTTGGAGCTACAGGAGTTCGAGTTTGAGTTCAAGGTAGATCACACGAGTCGGTCTCACTTGGCAGACATTCTTGTCAGCAAGGCCATCGATTTGTTGGCCTATCCAAGAGTGGTGCGAGATGAAGCTAAGGAGGAACCCGAATTGGAAGATGCTGTTACAATGTGGTTCGATGGAGCATATCGAAGGGTAGTGCAGAAGGCAGGAGGAGGTGTGGTGATACACTACCCACACGGTGTCGTGCTGTGACATGTACATAGTGGGAACACATGCTACAAGAGTTATCTTGTAACTTTTTAGATACATAATTATATTTCCTATAATGTACATATGCATATGTAAGTATAAAAATAAGCTTTCTATCTCATCTTATTATTTATCTCAAGGGTAATGTATTCTTACTTTACCATCAAAAAATACTATGGGAAAAGTGTCAATAGCTCCGCCTCTTTAACTTGGGGCAAAAAGCATTGATTCTTTATTTCTACTATTTCATTATCATCTCACACCCTAGCTAGATCCTATATCTAGGGTAAACTCCAATATATATATATTCTATGTATTTTTTATACTTTTATTATATTTCTTTTTAAATAGCTACTAGGAGAGAATCAAATCCTAGTGGGACACTAGGTGGCATGATTTCAAAGATACACTTATTTTAATGCATTATTGCAAGCATGGTTACAAAACTTTGTCAAGGAGAAATGTCATGCTTTCATATGGCATGAGGTGTCCTTGGGAATTAAATGAAAGTCAAGGCTAAGGAGACCACATGAAGACTTTTGCTGCCATAAATGGACCCTATTTTGATGAATTTTTTACACAAGGTTCCAATCTGAATTGGAGAATGATTTTAAAATGAAAATCGTAGCTAATGAGCTGAAGTTTCTGCCCATATTTTTATTTTTTTATTTAGAGCTACGGTTGAGGAGATATGATCAAAATACTGGACCCCAGTCTGCCCACATCATGCAGGGACAGCTCATTTCCAACTTTTCCAATTCCTGTTCACACTGGCTCCTCTCTTCTTGTGTAAACCCTTGTGGGTTCCCTTCACCTATAAAAGGGGACCTCTTCTTCCTTGGAAAGAACTCAAGCATTCAAGCCATTGATGAGAGGAATTCTTGAGGGAGTGAGTAGTAATGCTTAATTGTACTTAGCCATTAACATAAGCCCAAGCCTACACTTTCTCCTAGAGGGAGACTAGCCATTCTTGCAACAAGCTAACCTTGGAAGATCAACTCTAATCAAAGAAGGTCTTGCACTTGGTGTATCAATCAAAGTGGAATTATCCACTCTTCTTCTCTCTCCCATCAATAATGGTGCCGAAGGGTTTCAAGTAAGATGTGTTCTACATTGATGTTTTCTTGATTTCTTGTTGTTTTCATTTTCATCTCTAATCCAACATATATATATATATGTATCTAATCTCATCTCCTTAACCAAACCTATCTCTCTCATTCTTAGTAATTCATCCTCTCTAGGTTCTCTTTGCTACAGGTACATCTCTCCCCGCAGTATCCTTATTGCCTACGGGCAAGAATAGGGCTTGGGAGGGAAACTTCTCATCTCTTCACTTCTCTCATATCTACATTTCTCACATAATATCCTAGATGAATAACCCACATGATGATCATTTCTATCGCTTTCACTCTGTACGATCTATTAGAATTAACGTATGGATTAGCCGAAAAATACACTTTCAACAACGTATAGTGTTTCTCTTTGGCCCAGAAAGGCTTAATGAAATACTTCTATCACCGGATCCCATCATACTACCTCTCATAGACTATAATTTTTCTTTTGATGTAAGCGTAGTTATCTTGCTATGAACCAAGAGGATTTGTACACACAATTAATCCCAATCACTAGACAAAATATATATATTATGGTAAGCACAAAACTACAATTCCAAAGAACAATTCGTAGCCTATTTGGTCAGCCAAGATTGAATGCCATTAACTCATCCATTAACCCTTTCATATTACCCATGATATGATATGACCATAGCCTTGATGTTTTCATCTTCGTATTGTTTTGACATTCTCTTTTGCGTTCTTTCTTTGTGTGTGTGAATGCAAGAGAGAAAGAGTGAGTCTTCTTTGATTGCACTTCTTTCTAAACCCTAGTCTTCATGGAATCTATGGTTTAACTCCTTCATATAGTTTTTGTTGAGTTCTCTCACAAACTCTCACAGCCATAAGCCTGGTGCTTTCCTGGCAAGACCGCAAATTTCTTGACAACGGCAAAGCTATATTCTTGAAAGTGTATGATCTAGAGGATGTCCACACCAATAATGAGGCGGAGCATCTCACTCTACATTTGGGTTTAAAGCAGTGCATAGAATTCGGCATTTCAAGGTTGGTGGTGAAGGCAGATGCATTGCTAGTCATCAAGCAATTGTTAGGCCAATGGCAGGCAAAGCGCAATTCTTTGAATCATTGGTTCTTTTCCATCAAGAAGATGTTGAAGTCTTTTGAAGAAGTCCAATTCAAGCATGTGAGGAGAGAGAAGAATCAAGAGGCGGATCAGCTAGCAAGTAGCAAAGTGCAGGTGCATGTTGCAGGTTTATATGTGGCCCCAGCCACTTATGCAGGTAGGGAGGCTCTGAAAGATATTGAAGGCTTTTTGAGTACAAGGAAATGTTCAGAAGGTTTATCCAAGCTACCAAAGAAAAGAGTGGTGCAAAAGGCCCGTAAATTCACACTAGTAGGTGAAGATGTCATGAACTATGGGCGTGACGGAGTGCTTAGAAGGGTGCTATACAAAGAGGAGATAGGAATTGTGCTGGAGCAATGCCACAAAGAGAGTGGGCACCAGGGCAACGAACAAGTTTTATTTCAAGTACTTAGAGCATGCTTTTGGTGGTCTTCCATTGTGAAGGACGCGCATTACTGGTGCAAGACGTGCCATGAGTGTCAGACTATAGGTGAAAGATGACTGGTAGCGGAGTCACATGGCACCATCATCCCACAAAGCGCTTTTGATAAGTGGGGTCTGGATGCTATAAGCCCTCTCCCAAAGTCTACAAGTGGTAATAAGTATGTGGTGGTAGCCATTGACTACCTTACAAGGTGGGTCTAGGCCAGAGCAATGAAGGAAGTAAATGATAATGTAGTGGCTCAGTTCATGTTTGATACTATCTGTTGCTGCTTTGGTGTTTCATGGGTGTTAGTTTCTGATAGGGTCAGGGGTTTAGAATCAAGCTCATGAGTGCATTATTGGAAGCGTTAAAGATTCAGCATAGGTTTTCCTCACCCTATCACCCCCAATGCAATGGTCTAGTCGAGAGTGCTAATGGTCAAATTGTCAAGATGTTAACGAAGTACGTGTATAAGCAGGAAGCTGAGTGGGAAGAAAATCTAGAGAAGTGTCTGTGGGTGTATAGGACATCCTATAAAGTGGCCACAAACTTCACTCCATTCGAGCTTGTCTATGGTAAGGAGGCGGTGTTCCCAGTGCATGAACAGCTAGGTGCTTTAAAGGGTATGTGGCGTGTCAATGCCACCCAACAAGGAGTTCTATAGGATCGGATAGCCAGCTTGGAGGCTTTGCAGATGGACAGAGAGGTAGTGGCAGGCTATTATGTGAAGCAGAGAGAGAAGCGGGTTGCCAAATTCAATCAGAACCTGCCGGAGAAGAAGATAGAGGAAGGAGACCTGATCATGAAATATGAAAGCTACCTAGATTTCACATTCCAAAATAAGTTCAAGAAGAAATGGGCAGGTCCATATAAAGTACGAAAGGCCTTTCCGAATGGGATGTATCAACTGGTAAGGGCAAGTGGCAAGCTTCTTAGGAACAGAGTGAATGGTGTGTGGCTTAAATTGTATTCACTACAAGAGGCTATTCATATTAGCGACGCTCAAAAAAAAAATTCCCGGCGTCGCTATGAGCGTCGCAAATTTACTTGTAAATTTGAGACACTCATAGTGACGCTCATAGCGACGCTGGTTGGGCTAAAAAAATAACAGAGAGCACCCAAAAACTCAGATCTCAGATCTGAGTTTTTCGGCGCCCTCAAGCAAGAGCAGGGAACGCTCTCCCTCTCTCTCTCTCTCTTTCTTCACCACACACACACATACACACACACGAGGAGAGGAAGGAGAGCCAGGTATGCTCCTTCCCTCTCCTCACTCTCATGTTCCCTTCCCCTCTTTCTCTCTCCCTCCCTCTCTCTCTCTCTCTCTCTCTCTCTCTCTCTCACACACACACACACACACATAGTGTTTTTGAGAGAGAGAGAGAGAGAGAGAAAGAGAACAAATATAAACAAAAAGGCACACACACATACATAAACAAAGAATGCACACAGACATTGAGAGATGAAAAGAGAGAGAGAGCATGCATAAACAAAAAACGCACACATTGAGAGAGGAAAAGACAGAGAGAACATGCATAAACAAAAAACGCACACATTGAGAGAGGAAAAGAGAGAGAAAACATGCATAAACAAAAAAACGCACACACATTGAGAGAGAAAGAGAGAGAAACTAATTTAACATCGTGGAAACTAATTAAAATTAAAAGACCTAAAGATCTAGCTGACGAGGAGTTGAACTCAAGACCAATTATTCAAGAGGGAAATGGCATAACCAATCTATCATACTTGGCATGGGTGATAGAAAGGTTATACCATTTATCTCTTTTTATTGGCACACACATCCACACACGCGCACACACACAAGAAGAAGAGAGTTATAACGTCGTAGGAAACTATCCTAAAAGACATTAATTAACACTAGGTTGGTAATGGGACACTTTTATGTCCTGGGACACTTTTATGTCCTGTTAAGTGACCATTTTCCTTGAATTATGTCAAGAGTTTCAAAATGGATTTTAAGGTGCTATCTATCTAGAAAGTTGTCTCATGAGCTGAAAAAAACTTGACATTTTTTTGGAATATCAATTCCATCTTTAACCTTGTCCTTGCACAACATTTCACAACCTAAACTGTGTGAAAAAACGGGTCCTGTTTTTGGCTTTTTTCAACTTTTTTTTTCCCGAGAAAAAGATCCTTCTATTAGTTAATGAAAGCTGCCCATAGGACTACATCCACCTTTACAAGAGAGGGCTACAACAAACATGATGGGGAGACTCTCCCAATGAAAAAACAGCATATATACAATGGGGCTAAATCAAGAGATGGGAGGAGGGAAAAACCACACAGGTGGACAATAGTGCCATCTGAGCACCCCCTGGACCATGGAGTAAAACGGCCCAGGGCGCCAGAGATGAAGGAAAGCCTCGTGGCGCTCCCGCATGCGGTCGGAGCTGCCCTGTAGTCCCTCAAGCTGTCCTCTGAGAGTGTGGATCAGCTCTAGCCAAAAGTCACGAACAGTCTCCGCTGGTGGTACAGCGAGCCTCAAAGATGCGGAAACAACGGGCCCGCCAGATGAACCAGAGAGCTAGGCCGCTGATGAGCTCCCAACACTCCGCTCTCTCACTGCTCCACTCCTGTGGAGTAATTTTTTTTTTTCAACTTTTTGCAACTATACCACTCTAGAATTCATGTTTGTGAGGTCTATAATGCTAGAGAACTATCTTTAGTAGTCCTCAACATGTCGTGATGCTTCTAGGGAGAATTAAATGTTAAAGTTGTAAGTTATGACCAAATTACAAAAATTGTCAAATCTTGTTTTTTAGCCAATTTTAGCTCTTCTATGATTTTTTTGGTGGCTTTCATGATATCCAAATGTAGTTTTGATTTTCTATGTCCCATATTGTAACATAAAGCTAATATTCCTTGAGTTTTTGGGTACCTAATACCCTATTTTGCATAGTACACAACGATGGTTGGTTTTTTCTATTATAGAAGAAAACAAAACATTCTAGTATATCAAGTATAGCTTTTTCAATATTGCTAATTTCTTGTGACAACTATATGAATTTTGTAGGTAGTAACCATATCTAGTCATAAGGATCAAATTTGGCTAGATATTCAATAGTTTCTATGGGATTCTACAACTCATAATGTTGAACCCAATTTTTTCATGTTTACTGTATTTAGCACTTCATCTTTGTCCCCAAGATTCCCCTTGGTAAGAGATCTATTATTCTTTTGACATGATCCATGGCTCCTTATGAACCTAAAGGACAATAGGGAACTAAGAAAACATGCATATATTATTTGTATTCAGCGTGGCTATAGAAACTTTGATGATAGGTTTGCAGAATGGTAAAAATTCAACTTTTTTGTACCTATTTCTTTTGGCAAAACAAAAAATAGTGAGTGAGAAGCAATCATATGTTCTGATCACCAACCCATTGAAGTTAACAAGGGAATTTATCTCAAGTCCTACAAAAATCCCTAATCTTATTTTTATACAAAAAAACGTAAGAAATGAATGTTTTGATGAAAATGTACTGGTCCATCAACTTTGGAGGCTTGGTGTGACCAAAAGATGAGAAATTTTACAAGTCTCTTATTTTTTCCATGTGTAGTAGGCCTTGAACTATAACCTCATGAAAGGATTTTACAAAATGAGTGGATCTACTATGGTTTTGGAGGTTTTTTTCAAAACCCTGAAAGGACACTTTTATGTCCTCTTAGGTTACCAACCTAGTGTTAAAGATTAGGTTAGATGTAGACTTACGTTAAATTAGATTTAGGTTTATTTAAGTTAAATTAGATTAGATTTAGGTTTATTTTTAGTTAGATTTATGTTTATTTACGTTAGATTTAGATTTACGTTATATTAGATTAGATTTAGGTCTCCATAGACTGTGATGCCTGCATGAAGCGGGTGAAGAAAGACCTCAATGGAATATAGGGTATTGCTACCTTCACTCATGGTGGGCTCCGTCGATCCAAAAGTACTGGTGAAATGTCTTCAGAAGATAGGGAAGAAGGTGGATCTTCAGGGCGGCAAGAGTCACTACATCCCCCACAATGACCATCTAGACAACCTCTAGTCATTCAACAGCAACTTCAAAGTTAGTAACAAGAGCAAGAACGGTCCAAAGGGCCAATTGCTGTTGTCAGATGTGGATGGAGATGAGGTAGCGTCACCGCCGGAAGTTAACTCTCACATCTTTAGTGATGAGAATGCAAACTCTTGCCGAGTTATGTGAAAAATAAGTTTTAAGGTTCTTATAATCCCTGTTAGTTTAGTTCTTTGTTTTTAATATAACATAATTTACGTTAGATTTAGATTTATGCTATATTAGATTAGACTTAGGTTTATTTAGGTTTATCCACACACACACACACACACACACAAGAAGAAGAGAGTTTTAACGTTGTAAGAAACTATCCCAAAAGACGTTAAAGATTAGGTTAGATGTAGACTTACGTTAAATTAGATTTAGGTTTATTTTTAGTTAGATTTACGTTTATTTAGATTTACGCTTATTTACGTTAGATCGAGTCCACGCAAGAATTACTTACGGTTTAGGGTTTAGAGTTAGACGAACAGTGAAAAGATCTACTGTGAAAAGATGTTAAGATGTTGTGAAGTGCTACAGCTAGAGAAGAGGCAAAGAGGTTTTTTCCACTATATGCAGTATCATGTAGACGTGGGTCTGTAGATTTCTTGTACCGACAAATATAGGTATTAACCAATAAAGAAGAGATTATAACCCGGTGGTTCTGATCTCCGTGCACCTCTAGACCGAGGTGTGCGGGGATTGGACATGACTAGAGAATGTGAGGTAGAGAGAGAGAGAGAGAGAGAGAGAGAGATAAGATGAAGAATGCCAATAGAATATTAAATTTGTTGTCCAGGTTATAAGATTTTTATCCTCATTATGAGTAGTGACGAGGATGTGGGACCGTCCAACCGAAACACCTATCTCTAAACGAGGGTCTTATGTCCTTGTAATCAATGCAAGCATGCTGTGCGACGGACAAGACGTGTTTCTTTGCAGCACGTTTGCGAATTTGGTGAGTTCGATCCATCTATTATAGATCGAGTTGTTGCCAATTATAACTCGTCGAACTCTGACGCTGGCCAACAAGCAGCAATCTTGCAACCCAATAGACATGTTCACAGGCGCTTTGGTCAAGCAGCATATGTGAGGCCACAAGATGTAGCCTCTGACAGCTCGGGGGATGATCATGCAGAGCACATTCCCAACGAGGCAATGTTTGAGCCCGAGATTGATGAAATGATCGAGACGATCATGGATTCAGAAAGGCTTATCTATGATGATATGAAAGGTGAAGCCGATACGCCATTGTATAATGGAGCACGTATGTCTAGATTGAAAGCACTCCTGGTTCTTCTCAACATGCAGGCAAAGTTTGGATGGAGTGACACTAGCGTCACATCGCTTTTCAGGTGATCTATTACAATTAGTTTACTTTAATAAAACTCTAAATGTATAATGATCTCATAGATTTTCACACGATTGTATCGTATTTTTATGTTGTGTAGATTGCTTAAAGAGCACATACTACCAGCTGACAATGTGATGCCAGATTCCCGAGATGAAGCAAGAAAGATTTTGCAAAACTTGGGGATGGATTACAATTCTATCCACGCTTGTCCTAATGACTGCATTCTTTTCAGAGGGGAATACATAGACATGGAGAAGTGTCCGAAATGTGATTCCGGAAGATATCGAGTAGATCTCCACGGGACAAAAATTCCACAAAAGGTTTTGAGACATTTTCCTCTGCTTCCTCGCATCAAGCATTTCTTCGAATGTAAGTCCATGGCCGCCCTAGCATCATGGCATGAGGAGAATAAATCTTCGGATGGTGTGCTACGAATTCCTGCAGATTGCCCAGCCTGGAAACATATAGATGGAACATGGTCCGATTTTGCCGGAGAAGCTCGAAATTTGTGCTTAGGCCTGGCTATGGATGGCGTAAATCCATTTGGTCAAAGATCAACATCTTACAGTGTATGGCCCGTTGTCATCGTCAACTACAACATTCCCCCGTGGTTGACTACGAAGAAGGGGAACCTATGGCTAAGCTTGATTGTGCCAGGGCGATATAAAGTGGAGAATATGGATGTGTATCTTCGTCCACTATTGGAAGAGCTACAACAATTGTGGATTGGCATAGAGGTGGTGGATATGAGCCGACACACAGGATGACAGAATGCTTTGATCAGAGGCATTCTAATGTGGACCATGCATGACTATCCCGGGCTAACAGAATGCTCAGGTGATCTATTGACACTCCTCACTCAGACACTGTAAATCTTGTTTTTTCCCATAGTTGATCTATTATCATGTGTATACATGCAAGGCTTCAAACAAGCGGATACAGAGCATGTGTCACATGTGGACCTAGACTGAATGCATGTAGGGCGCCCTCACTGAAGAAGAAAATCTACGAAGGTCATCAAGCGTATCTTCCAGAGAATCATGTGTTACGCGATGGCTTTCTGGGAAGAGAGCCACCAAGGATGTCTGCACAAGCATGGTTAGAGCAGAAGGAGATGTGCGTTGACGGATTGCCTCCAGGGATGAAGAGACTATCTCTATGGTACGAGTTACCATACTGGCCCCGACTCATGATCAATCACTTGCTCAATCCAATGCACATATTCAAGAATGTGGGTAATCTACTATGGGACCATCTGACCAGCAAGAAAGATACTTTGGGAGCCAGAGTTGACCTTAGAAATGTGGATCGTATGGAGCAATATTGGCCGCAAACAACGTCTGATGGATCGATAAAACTCCCTAAAGCACCATGGATTTTCACAGGAGCCCAAGAACGCAAAGTAAAAGAGACCATTCGATCTTTGCGGACCCCCACTGGCGTAATGCACTCGCTCCGAACGTGTTTTACTAAAGAAGGAAAGCTTACCGGTTTGAAGTCACACGATTGGCATAAAATGTGTCAGGTACGTTCATAGTGGACTTTGATATCATTACCAAACTAAATGCTGCGGAGCTTGTGTGCATGTTTGTAACCAAGGATATGACAAACCATTCTAAAATCAGCAAGAAAATCATCAACATCTTCCTCTGGATTTCCGAAGAATATTGGGATATCATCAAAGGTATAGCGTGTCATATTCTCTCAATGCTAGAACCACACAAAGATTAGTTCCAAACAATCATCAACTAACTACACAAAGTTTTGAAAGGTCTTTCAGCATGAATTCTAGATTCTTATGTGAAAATGTTTTTTTCCTTTTCTAGATCAATTTTTGTTTCCTTGAAATTAAACTCGGTCATACATGTTTTCATGATTCATATAATCTACTTGATTATACTGAAATTCAAGCATTCATGCAATACAACAACAATAAGCACACAATCGCTCCTCCGTGGGGGCACCAAAATTGAGGCGGTCCGGGGCGGGCAACAAGAGAGGAGACCTCTAAACACCCCTCAAGGCTCCCGTGCTGCTCAATTGGGGCTGGGGCAACCACAAGCACAACACAACAACAAACCCACAACCAAACCCAAACAAGATAGGGGCACCACCTAGTTATGGTATGCGAACTAGGACGCAAGAGAGATTTTGGCACAACCAAGAAGATGCACCACACAACACACACAAACAACCTCACACCAAGACACACACAAACTGGACCAGAGAGAGCTAGAGCAAAGGGAAGAGAGAGAGAAAAGGATCTTTGCGTAATACCTTATTTGTGACTTGCAAATGGAGATGGTTCGTTATGATGCTATCGTAGAACTTGTATAAACTCACTCAATGCTTAGTGATTGCTAAAACATTGCCAAAACACACACACACTGTCTTAGGGTGTGGGAGACCTCTCACCACAATACCCTCTTACAATGGACACAAAATTGGCAATGAAAAACACACTAAAACACTTTCTAAAATCAAGATCAACCGATAAAAACTCAAATACACAAGTCACCTTGAATTCACCAAACCGTATTGCACAAATGGAAGGACGAAGATTTGAACGTCGAATCACGCCTTTGATGCACCAAACCTCAATTTATTGATGATGAAGGAGCATATACAATAGTGGTTTTGAGGTTTGTAGAACTCACGCTCTCTCACTTGCAATGTGTAGCTTGAAGGCTTCTCTCACACCAAGAGTGAAGCTCACACCAAGAGTGAAGCTCACAAGTGGTTGCTACACCTAAGTCTCTCCTCACGCATAGAGTGTTGGGGTGGTATGTGAGATGTTGGAGGTTTTTTTACAAGAAGGAGAGGGGTCTATTTATAGGTTGGAGACCCCTCATAAAGATTATTGGAAATCCTAATTTACAAGCTAACAAATCAGGATTATGATCTTTTTGAGTATCAAAACATTGTGGGCCTTCTTTGTCTGCTTGAGTCATGGGTGTGGGCTCAAAAGAGAGCATTATTGATGGTAGATAAGGTGAAAGTAAGTAAGGAGAGAGAAAGAGAGAGAGAGAGAGAGAGAGAGAGAGAGAGAGTTACAATACACATGTCTTGAGGTGAGGTGTCTTTTATGGTTAGGTCAATGCTATTTTGTGTTAGTATGTTAGTCGTTAGTAATCACTAGAAATTTAATGTTACATTTACAATGGGTAGAGTGAGTTGGTTTGATGAAGGAAGAGGGGTGAATTAAAAGAGAATCATTGAGATGGTGAAGCTTTGAAGAAGCTTGAACTCACCCTTGTGTAGATTGTGGAAAAAATGACCGCTGGTCTTCTTCTTCTTCTTCGCTTCTTTACGTCGCCGCCACGGTTGACCACCAGGATGAAAAGAGGATTTGTTGATGAAAAATCCTCAATTTGCAGAAGTTATCATGGTTAAGATGCTGAATTTTAGATATTTTTAGGAGAGGTAAATGAAATTGTAACATAGAAGCAAAAGAGAGAGACATGGAGAGGCTGTATGTATGTAGAGGTTCATAAAAGAACTATAGGGATGAGAGAGAAGGGTAATGGTGAAGAGGGTGGGAGAAGCCATGAAAATTGCAGGTTTGAGTGAGGGAAGGAGAGGGAGGGATGGGTAAGAGTGAGTAGGTGTGTGGAAGGGTGAGAGAAGACTAAGGGCTACTTGTGAGAAAAGTGGGCAGACTGGGCCCCCTCAAAACATTATAGCTCACCGCTGGTGGCTCCAAAATTCATGAAAAAATTTGAGCTGATTACTTAGAGCGTGGGCTACATTTTCTCTTTTGACCACCACTCCAAATTCGGAGTGGAGATAGGTGCCAAAATTCTCACCAAAAAGCCTGTTTTTTATGTCTGCAAAAGTCTTTTAGTGGCCCCCTCCTTTGTTGAATTTGTACAATGCATCCAAGAGTGAGCCCCTCCTTTGTCATATTATAATACAAAGCATCCAAGTTGCCCTTGACCCATGCATGGAGGAGGATTATTGGTGAATAAAGAAATATATACATGGTGGGACTAGTGTATGGACTATTCATGGACTTTAGCTCAATGAGCACATGGTGTTAGAATAATGAGTAAAAATAATAATAATAATATGGAGGAGTTATGGATATGGAAAGATATTGGAATCATATGATATGGTCCCTCCTTGAATTATTTTGGGTGAAAGAGGAAAAGGTATGCAAGTAAATAATATAATAAAAGTAACCAATTAGTAGAAATCAATTTTTTGTTTTCACGAGGGTGAGGGTGAAAATGTGGGAGTGATTTGTATAAAGGAAAAATATGAGGTTAGAGTATGTACAATATTGGCAAAAAAAATATAATTATGGTGAAAGAGAATGAAAGAAGGTGTACATAGGTTTAATAAAACACACACCTAAGTAGAATATTTAAATAAAATACCAAAATAATTATAAAAAATCCCTATATTTAGGCCATATATACAATGAAATATTTACACACAAAGAGGCCATAATATACTTTTTTTTTTTTTTTTTTGGCCTCAACTAGCCCAGTGACTAGCTAGCTGAGGGTTTTTAAGAAGATATGGGAAAAGCCCCCTAACTCACACACGCCTATGTACAATGAAATGGTAGGGATAGCCGTAGCGTTTGGGTGAATTTGGTAGGGTGGAGTAACTTACTATGGCAATTATGGAGAGCCGAAAAACGGCTATCAGTATTATTGACATGGTAGAGCCAGGTACCGGGCTTGTCAGTCCAATAGGAATGGTTAAGAGTGATCGCCGATGAGAGGCGCGCTCTAAAACTGGAAGTATAACGTTTGGGTAAGATTGGCTAAGTGTGGGCACCCAAGTGTGAATGGATCGAGCTCATAGTAAAGTCAACTAAACCTAAAATTCACTCATTCTCTCATTTGTGCAATAGAAGAGTGCTCTTGCTCCATCTCCATCTTCTTCTTCTTCTTCTCCTTGTGTTTGTGTGTATGTGTGAGAGAGAGAGAGAGGGAGAGAGAGAGAGTGTGAAATCGAGCATTGTGATGGCGGCGTGGCGGCGGCAAAGCGGTTGAGCGTGGAGAATTAGCAGCGGCTCCTTCTTCTTTGCGGCAAGGAATCCTCCATGAAGCAAGCGTAGAGCGGTGAGTGACACACCATCGCCTTCTTTGAGATTACTAGACTAGGCTTTTTGTGTGCCTGGAGCCATTTGTGGCTCCCACATGGTGTATTGGTAAGTTCCTTGCATTGACACGTGCGACATACGCGCACATTTTTGGCGCCGCTGTCGGGGATTGCCATACACTAAGCTTGAATGGCACTCTATCCTTCTTTTGTGGTGCAGTTTCTATTGTAGGAAAGGTAAGGAAGGAGGGTGTGTGTGTTGAGAAGAGGGATTTGGTGTTATACTATGTGTTTTTTTGTTAATGGTCTTTTCAAAGGTACTGTGTTTATTCTCTGTGTATTAAGGTTGTTAGTTTTCTTTGTTAATGGAGTTTTCAAAGGTACTGTGTTTATTCTCTGTGTACTAAGGTTGTTAGTTTTTTGTGTACAGTAAGTAGGAAGTAGATCTGTGAGAGTTAATAGAGTGTTTTAGTGTGTAACAGTAGGTGTATTAGTTAGAAGTAGGTAGATAGAGTGTGTGTGCTCTCGCGCAGGCCGCGGCGACCTTATCCTTTTTTTTATTAAAAAAATTAAAAAAAATTTAAAGGTAGGACCGGGATCGGAAATATCTCCCAGACCCAAGCCCAAACCCAAGCCCAAGCTCACGCTCAGGCCTAGGCCTCAGTCGCCTTTTAAAAAAACGAATTTTAGCTTCACACGTAGCTAAAAATCGATTTTTTGAAGACCAACGGAACGTCAGATGCTTGAAAATTGTGCTGTAAAGCATACAGCGACCCTCTAAGTGATACTCTCATTTCGAGCAATCACACACTTTAATTAAAAAAATCAAACATTAAAAAACATTAAAAACATAAAAAAACGAGTGAACACGGAGGCTTAAAAAAGGTAAGCGGTTAACCTTCGAGGTTATTTGCCGATGTTTGTAGGGTGCCAAAGGAGCATGCATCTGCGCTCTAGTCGTGTGCTAGAGATGGAGCAACTAGAGAGAATTTTGACTTACGCGAGTTCTCAATATCCACGTACTTTAGGTTCTGGACCCTCGGCGGGGACCCAAGGTAGTACAAACCAAGATCCAAACATAGTGGCTAGTGACTCTTCCTCTGACTACGACATCATGGAGGGTTTCCCAATGCCTAATCCCAATAGCTCGAGACAATACATGCATGCCATGGGTCTTCCATCTGAGCCGAGTGTGCTTAGCCGCCTGAAGGAAACCTTTAGTAGAGCCACTCACTCCAAACATGGAGCTAATGATGTAAATGAGGGGGGTGGGGAAGTAAATTCTCCATTCGTGACAAACGTAGACCCTATACCATTAGAGAATGTGCACGTGAATACTTCATTCACTCCACCTCCTGACACTTCAGAGTTATTTCTCTCCGAGGTCATATTACCTGATGGTAGAAGCCTTACCGAAGTGCAAGAGGTTGAGTGATATATCCTTGCAGCGAGGGAAAAGGAAGTTGAGGGCTTACGCAAGACGGAGTAACGAAGAGAGTTAAAAGCAAAATCTCCTATGTCAATATACTTGCTAAGAGATCAATCAAGTGCTCCTGATTTAGCAACCGCTAAGGGCCAACCCCTAGAAAGCAACATTGCATCTAGCTCAAAGGACACCCCTAGCACCTCAATCCTAGATGGAGTGTTCCTAAATGAGAACTGGAAGTACAAACTAAAAACGGAAACTCTGACCGAGCTATACATAGATCACACCTATCACGTGGGTTGGTTAGATGTCCTACAATCCACAATGGGCCCTACTAGTGTGGAGGATCAACAACAAGGAGTTTGTGAGGTCATCCATAGGGTCATTGAGTTAGAGAGACAGAACAATGGGATCAACATGCCTTCAACGGGTCTCACGAGATTCTTGGATACAAAGAAAGCTAAACAACCGACCTTATCGCAAATGGAGACTCCCTCGGTAAGTCCGATGGATCCCCCATATGTTGTTTCTCCAGGGGTCTCATTACAATCTGAGCCCACAAGTGATAGCTTCACCTTTCCAAGTCTAGCTCATCTTTCCCTTGATGACACGACGTCTACCATGCCTACCCCAATGATGGACATGCGGGGAAACACGCCATTGACCTCATTTGTTATTAAAGCACCACTACATGGTAGCTCAATGCCTGCAACAGTACCTACAAGTGTGTACCAATCCTATGCACCTATGGGTCATCACACTCATGTAGTCCCTTCCCCTCCCATTGTTTCAACTACCTATGCTCCACAACCACAATACACACATTCTTATTTCCATGGGACTATACCGGCTAGCATTAGCATGTCACATCCGACGTCTGCTATGCCTAGGGCCACCCATATGAACTATGGACCACCATTTGCTAAAATATCGTACCCAACGTGGAACTCAAGGGCTTCCTATGCGCCAAGCCCAATGCCAATACCTACTCCACATGTAGTCTCGGGAGCGCCTTCACCCACGGTGCCTGTTCATTTAGGTGACTTGGTAACATTTGCTCAAGCTATAGGTCGATCTATTGCTAAGAATATGCGTAACACACCTGATAGAGAGCCTAGAAGTAAGGTAGTACAAATAGCCAAGCTCACACAAAAATTTAGTGGACACGGGGATGTGAGAAATCATATCGAAGTGTTTGAAAAAATATGCGGTTCTCTAGGGGAACACAATAACCTACATAAGAGCAATGATTTAAGCCTAACCTTAAGTGGAAAGGCTGGGGATTGGTGTAGAACCCTAAGGGTGGAAGAAAAAATGATTTACCCTACTCTTAGGAGACTGTTCTTAAAAGAATACATACGAGAGGGAGTGCTTTGGGGTGTAGCCTCTTAGCTCCAAAAAGCCCAACGAGAGGAAGGAGAGTCGGTGAGAGACTTTATAAGTCGCTTGAAGCATTTGAATTCTCGTTGTAATCCAAATGAGCGCTTCAACAATAACCAATTGCTTGATAGATTCAATAGGGGATTACGACATGAGGATATCTACAATGGCCTACTCATTAGAGGTATCACCACTTGGGCAGCAGTCACCACCAATACGATCCAATTGGAGGATAATTTAATGATTCAAGGAGAAAGAGTGTCTGTTGAGACTAAATCTATTAGCTCGCAAGCATCAGGGCATCAACCAATGACCCTAAAGCCTATTGCTAAGGAGCCCAAGATATCTGAAATGACTTTAGCAGATCTCACCAAGGCTATTCAAGAGAGTCTTAGAGACAATCGTGCTCCGTAAAACAATCATATGTATCCAAGAAGGGAGCAACAATGGTGCTCAGTATGCTATGGACCGCATAGTACAAGTGAATGCCCTACTTTTAGAGTAAAATTCAATGGAATCTGCAATGCCTGTGGGTGGTATGTTCATCAAGCTAAGGATTGCATAGTATTTAAGCGCGCAATGGCCAACAAACCAACCTTAGCATGGACAGACACACATCGACTGCCTGCATTGATGCCGGCCCCACCTCTTGAGCAAACAGCATAACACATGGTCCCTAGGGCCCAAAATGTTGTTCAAACAACACCCTTACCACCTCCAATGCTAGGAACGCAACCACCACATTCGAGAATCACTTATGTGAATCAAGTGGGTTGTGAGTCATCTATTTATTGTTTGGAAGGCTGTGAGGAAGATATAGATCCTAATATCGCCCATGGGATAGATGTGCTTGAAGAAAGTCCACAATACTACATGGAGGACTATTGGGGACAAGTCAAATCTGTATATCAAGTAGCTGCTCTTGCGGCAGGAGGCCGAAATATCAATTACACTGCTAAGAGACCACCTCTTCAATGCTAAGAGTGTGGAGGTCCACATCGTGTAGCCCATTGTCCTATTAGGCTACAAAATAATGCCACACTAATGCAAACCAATCAAGCGAGCACGTCTACAATGCCGATACTCATGTGTAATCAATGTGGCATAGATCATTTGATTGCCCAATGTCCAAATAATCCAAATGCACCGAAGATCACGCCATTAAACTTGATTGAAGTTACCGAGAACCATCACAAAGTACACCTGCGGTACCAGTAAACGTACTCACACGATCGATGCTCCAAAAAGAAAACTATATCCTTGAGGAAAGAGACATGGCATCAATTGCCCAATCTCAGAAAAAGAAGAAAACACGAAGAAAGAAACGCAAAAAGCAGCGAAGTCAGACCCCAGTTCAAAGACCAACATAGGGACCGGTGATGACCCCGTATATATGAACGATGCTGAAGAAGATTATGATTCAGGTGAAACCATGGAGACCAAAACGACCACTAACATAGAAACCAACAAGGAAGATCTTCATGAGCCACAATGGCCAGGATCCAAAAAGAAGATAGGAACTTACCGAAACCCTATAGAGGAGATTGAGCGAGTCAAGCAATTAAGGAGTTTGGTAGAAGATACCCAAAGGGATCTAGAACCAGCACCTAGGAAGATCCAGATTACAGACACCATGTTCCCTACGCAGCAACAACCTCACCAAGTCCATAGACCCTTAGAAATACCTAGTGTCATCGAAGAAGAAAGTGACTTAAAGTCATGGGAAAGTGGGCGTACTCACTTCTTGATGGAAAGAATGTTTACAGAGGGACTACTTGATCCTACCGAAGAAATGGAGATCCCATCTTCCCCACGTCAAGGGACTGAATTCCAAAAGGTGTCGTTAAACATTTCCAAATTGATGGATTTCATGTCTTCAGAAGTTAGAACCACCATCATGTCCAAACTACATAAAGACCCTGAGCTAGTCTCAGCTCTTTGAGCCTTCCTCAATGGAGAACTGAAGTTTGGGCTACCACAATTTGGACAGATGGATGGATCTGAGGAGATGCCAATAGAGGAGGAACACTTAGATCCACAACCCAACCTAGATGAGAACCTTGTTATAGAAATACATGTTAACAAGTTGGGACAATACTTTGAGGGTGATGAATCCAATGCGACCATACCAATCACTACTAAGGGATTAACTGTGAAGGGAATCCTTGATGGTGGTGCTGGGGTTAGCATTGTGACAAAAAATTGTTGGGAAACTATGGGAAGACCTCACCTTGCGACCACAACCATAGTAGTGAAGATGGCCAACTATTGTTAAACCTATTGGGATGCTAGAAGATCTCAAGATCAAGGTCTTTGGACATAAAATAAGGATTACCTTTATTGTTATGGATTTCTCCAAACACACTATGGCATCGGAGATGATCTTAGGACGTCCTTTCATGAGGGAAGCAAAAATGGTGCATGACTGGTCCAAAAACCATGTCTACCTACAGTTCCAAGATTCTGTCATTCGAGTGGATCTTGTGATGGGTCGAGCACATCCTCTAGGAAATAGGTTTATAATTGATCATAGATCTGACACAACAGCTCACTCGGCCCCATTGCAGTATTGTTACACGTGTAAAGCAAACACTGATGTTGGGGAAGATCCTCCTTATATGGATGTACTACCTGGGATGATTGAGTCAGACAATGTGGATTGGGTCCACCTAGCAGCAACCATAGATACTTGGGGAAATAGGGGGACAACTTGGGTAACACCTAAGGGGGATGAAATGCATGTAGCCTTAAATATGCTACAAGCAATGCATATAGCTTCTGACAAGACTCATCCTAATATAATGAAGGAAACATACAAGTGGGTCCCTAAAGCTTCTTTAGCAACCATAGCTAGTGCTAAAAAACAGAAGCCTTGTAAGAAACGTTCCACTTGCTCCACAAAATGTAAGAAAACGTGGCGCTCGATCCCTAAACAATTATTGGAAGCCCAAGGCTACTATCAAGGAAATGATCAAACTTGGGTGCCAAAACGTAGATTGTGTTCTTACCTGTCACCTGATCCATATGAACCCAATCCTGTAGCTCCAAAACATATCGACAATTGCGGAAAGAAAAAAATCAAAGAATGCTACACACCCGCTCTAGAGCTAGTTTGGGTACCAAAGAAAGAACAATTTGTTCCACCTAGCTCAAGAAGGGGGGAGTCCCATGAGGCTTCTAGCTCCTCATGTAATGCATCCATAGAGGTAAAAGCTTCTCCACAGCTTCCACCTACAATAGTGGACCTCCATAAAGCTACAAAGGAATCCACATCTCCCACTTTTCAAGAATCACCTAATGAACCACTTCAAGTCCGATCCTGGGAGAGTACCTTACCACCCTTGCAACTCGATGAGGCACCTAAGGTAATAGAAAACTACTGGAAAAAATCCCCACCTATTACATACTGGAACAATTGGTTTCAGAGGGTGATGAGCTCATTTCAAATGGCATGATCTATCCAAGGAAGGGGGGAGTGTTTGCTAACATCCATCATTCACTTGCTTCCCTCTCAACCTTCTTTCCCTGACCTCTCAATCACCAATCTTAGGGAATGTACATATAAAGCCTTATACTCACAAAAAACAAAAATAATAAAGAGCAATAGAAATTAGCAAGCAAGTATCCACAACAAAAGTCAAAACATTGACCCAGACCTACACATTCACATCCGGTACACTGAAACAGAAACCTATGTCATAAAACACCTTTGATCCTCATCACTCGAGTGATGAAGGGTAGGCAGAATTAGTATAATAGGAGTGTTTCTGTTTTAGAGTTGAGTGACTGGCAAAGTTACTTTTTTCCACTGATGTGCCTCCTAGAGGTATTCTTTGTGTTTCTTAGTGTGTACAGGAACGTGTTGCTGCTGTTAGGATTTGGACCTTCATGGAATCTTTCTCTCATCCACTTTTCAAATCAAGCGCGATCATCAACACAAACAGGGGTTTCTTGTCCATTAGCATTGCCCTTATCTTTTTTTTGCATCCATGTTTTTTTGCTTTGATTGTGATTGGTAGCATAATATCCGGCACATTTTCTTAGAATCAAACATTAAATTCAATGTAATTTTTTGTCATAATCACTTGTTTATGTTTAAAAATCAAGCAGTCCAACTAAGCTAGTTTGACCAAGCTAGGTGTTGGAGATCTTCTCTTAATACCATGGGGAATGCCTTCATAATAATCAATGGTTACTTAGGTTCTTAATCCGATTTAGGCAGCATTGTGTGAAATTTACTAGGGATTTTTAGTGGGCTTAGTCCCTATTGACCTTTAGCTTAAGGATTATAAAGGGGGTTTCCTAGTGTGAAGAGCTTGGGGAGGTGTAACAGTGATATATGACCCCCCAAAGTTACAAAATTAAAATGCTGAAAATGAACAAACAAAAAATCAAAGTGCCACAATGTAAAACCTTAAGGTGGAAGAGAAATCTTAGCTTGATTGGGTACTTCACTCACATGTATCGCCTATGGTACTAGAGCCCTAGAGGTTCCCAGAGTGGGCGCTTTTCCTTGAAAAGCAAAAAACCCAAGGCATACAAAATAAGCACACACATCAAAATTGAATCACTGTGAAAAGACTTTGGGGAGTCAAAGAGAAGGTAATCAGTCAGGCGATGATTTCATGAGAAATTTCTTTTATTGTAGCTTAACTACAAGGTTTTCTAGGTATAGCCTCTAGGTAGTCCTCGAACATGAAATTCTTGGCTCTCGCAATTAAACAACTTAATTGAACAGAGAAAATTAAGAATCTTACCCATGGTATTAATAGTCGATCTCTAGTGTTGGGATTAAAGCCCAAGTGGCCTCTTATGCGGATATGGCCGGCCGCCCGCCTAACTCACTTACCTCTAACTCTTTGTATATACTCACATATACTTTGTGAATACTAAGGTATTGGGAGATAACCCTTCTAACAGTTCTCTGCGTACTGTACTGTGTAAGCTCACTGTGTGTGTGTGTGTGTGAGAGAGTCGACCCACGCTCCGCTCCGCGACTTCAATTGGTATCAGAGCCTTGGTTCAATGCGGATTTGCGCAATCACGCGCGCGCACTTTTCCGGCAGATTCTGGATCCGGAGTTCGAAAATTCACACTCGGCGTTCCGGGAGCGTTTCCAGCAGGCGACTTGGGGTTTTACCTCCCTTTCGAAGCCGTTTATGCCCTCAGAATTTCGTTTTGTGCACTACAGCAGAAGATAGATTTCAGCCGCAAAGAAATCCGTCTTGTGTAGATTGGCAAGCAGGAGGCGGTCGACATCAATATCGGCATCGACATACATCACTTATTAGTCTTCAGAGCATCATCTATAGACCAGGTACACATATATATCATCAGATATATATATTGCAGTCTGCATTGCTACTTCTTGTGCTTGCCAGGTTCCAGGGGAGGTGTGGCCATACGACGGCTTGACACCACTGGCATGTATTGTAGATTGATGTACTGTGATTGTGGGTCTGCTAGTTGTGAGTCACGCTAGCAGACAGACCGCCGCAGTGGTCATAGGACAGTGATTGGTCTATTATAGGATGTATGCTAGTTCTGGGCAGTTTGCTGAGTCATCTGAGAGGGTCGTGTATGAGGTTTTTTGAAGCCAAGCACTGGGGGCTGGGTTACCCAGTGTGAGGTGGATTAGGTTGCCGGAGTTTCCCTCTACACGCATCCTCTTCGGCGACTTTTATCCCTTAGGATGTATGACTTTGTGTAGACACTCGATTGCATCTTATGCGTCAGGCCGTTGAGGCATTGTTTAGGGTTCAGTCTTGAGACAGATACAGGTTCTGCCATGGCCCAGAGAGGAGACAGTGTATGCTTATAGGATAGCATATTACAAAGATTTTTTAGATTTGTCACTGGTCAGCTATTTATGATTTTTTTTTGAGCTATCTTTTGGTTCCCAGAGCTCAGTTCACAGGGGAGACCCTGTCAAAATTTTTCAAAATACTGACAGTTCCTGAGGAGAGGTGTTCAGCTTGTTGATTACAGCTTGTTTACTGTGTACAGAGGCTAGTTTACAGAGGAAACTCTGCCGGATTTTTCTCAAGAGTAAGCAGTTTGGCAGATATGGCATCTTCTCAAAGTGAGACTCTTTACAACATAAAGAAGCTGGATGGCACAAACTTTCCATTCTGGAAGAAGCAGATTTGGTAGGTTTTGGTGCAAAAAAAACAAGTGAAGCCATTGAAGCTCAAAGGGGAGAGACCAGAAGGTATGGCTGAAGATGAGTGGGAAGAGCTTGACGAGTTAGCTTGTTCCACAATCATGCTGACACTGGCAGAAAATGTTTACTTCAACGTAGCAGAAGAGACTACAGCGTATGGCATATGGCAAAAGCTATGTGGTATGTACGAGAAACAAAGTGCTGCTTCTCAGGTTTACTGGCTCAAGAAATTGGTGGATTTGAAGATGAAGGAAGGGACAGCCATGTCAAATCATCTAAATTAATTTCACACAATTTTCAGCCAGTTAACAGCACAGGAGATAGTCTTTCCAGATTCAGTGAAGGCTATGTTTCTCTTAATCACTTTGCCAGATAGTTGGGATACTTTTCGTACAGCGTTAAGTAATTCTGTCGCGCCAGAAGGTCTTACAAGTGCCAATGTAGAAGGCAGCTTGCTCACAGAGGAAGTGAACAGGAAGAACATTGACAAAGGCAAAGGCAATAGTGCTTTGGTCGTTCGAGGGAGACAACAGTTTAAAGAGAAGAAGGGTAAGAAGGCACAAAACCGAAGTAAGTCTCGTGATTCGAAGTCAAAGGATGACATAGAATGCTACCATTGTGGCAAGAAGGGTCACATGAAGCGAGACTGTACGAAGTGGAAACAAGAAAAAGGAAAAACAAAGAGTTCTGAGCAAGATGAAAAGAAGAGTTCAGTGAAGATTGAAGAGGTGAATGTCACAGGATCTGGTTCAGACAGTGATTCTGGTATAGCAGCTGGTGACATCTTCCTTACAAGCAATCTTGATTCTGTATTCTTGACTACAGAGGATGGACATGCTATGAGTGATTGGATTATCAACTCAGGGGCATCTTTACATGTTTCTCCACACAAAGAGTGGTTTACATCATATGTGGCTACTAAAGATTATGTCAGACTTGGCAATGAGCAGGTTTGTGACATACTTGGAGTGGGAGATGTGCAGTTGAAGTTTCAGAATGGCTCTTCTTTATGGCTCAAGAATGTCAGACATGTTCCAGCAATCCGAAAGAGCTTGATTAGTACACGGAAGTTGGATGATGCGGGTTATGTGACAGTTTTTGGGAACAGCGCTTGGAAGATCTCCAAAGGTTCGATGACTGTAGCACATGGCAGCAAGTAAGGAACTCTGTACACTTTACATGTTTCAGAGGTTAAAAACCATGTAATTAATGTGATTGAGCGGCCAAGTGTGTCACTGTGGCATCGTAGGTTGGGACATATGTAAAAAAGAGGAATGGAAATACTTTCTCATTATGGTTATTTGCCTGGCTTTTCATTTCAAGATTTTGAGTTTTGTGAGCATTGTGTTTATGGTAAGCAAACACAGGAACCGCACAGATCAAAGAGGAATCATAGGGACGAACGGTTAGCTCTTGTACACAATGATCTATGCGGACCAATGCCTAGTTTTTCACTAGGGGGAGCAGCGTACTTTTGTACATTCATAGATGACTATTCTCGCAAAGTATGGGTTTACTTCTTGAAGCACAAGGATGAGGTGCTCAAGGTCTTCAAGACATTCTTTCAGCTGGTGGAGAATCAGAGTGGTCAGAAGCTGAAGTGCTTGAGAACTGACAATGGTGGAGAGTACGTTTCCAAAGCTTTTCAAGACTTTTGTGAAGCAAAAGGGATTAAGCGGGAACTTACTGCACCATATAATCCTTCACAGAATGGGGTTGCAGAACGTATGAATAGGACCATACAAGAGAAGGTCAGAAGCATGTAGTCAAATGCTTAGTTGCCTGATGGATTTTGGGCGGAAGTAGTGGCTACAACAGTCCATTTGATCAACAGGTCTCCTAGTAGGGTTCTGGATAAGATTGCAGTGGCCGAGATGCTATGGATAGGCAAGGCACCTTTGTATAAGCATCTCAGAGTCTTTGGTTGTGAAGCTTATAGCCATATTCCTAAGGAGTTCAGAAATAAGTTAGAACCAAAGAGCAAGAAGTGTATATTTCTTGGCTACGTAGAATCGGGCGAGATGGGTTACCGGCTTTGGGATCCTGAGTCCAGAAAGCTTATTCGTAGCAATGATGTGCATTTCAATGAAGCCAAGTTTCACGCTAAGCCAGAGAAGACAGAGGAGATCAGAAGAGTTGTCTTCAGGGAAGATGGACCTAGTGCTAGCACATCAAGAGAGCATGGTCAGGCTCAGGAATAGCCTATAGTGGCTAGAGAGGCAGAATCAATTGTGGTGAGACGTTCTGAGCGTGTCTCCAAACCACCTGATCGCTATGTGCCATCTCTAAATTATGTCATGCTCACAGATTGCGGAGAACCATCTTGTTACAAGGAAGCATTACAAGTGGTTGACTCGAAAAAATGGCAGTTGGCCATGCAGTCAGAGATGACAGCTCTGCATAAAAACCAGACATGGAAGTTGGTTAAATTACCACAGGGCAAAAAGGCTCTACCTTGTAAATGGGTTTACAGGTATAAGATCACCGCTCATGATAGTCAGCCAAAGTACAAAGCAAGGCTTGTTGCCAAGGGCTTTAAGCAAGAACAAGGCATTGACTTTGATGAAGTCTTCTCTCCAGTGGTCAAGATGACTACATTGAGATGCTTTCTTGCATTGGTTGCTATATTGGATTTGGTGTTGCACCAAATGGATGTCAAGACAGTGTTCTTGCATGGTGATTTAGATGTGGAAATTTACATGCAGCAGCCAGAAGGGTTTGTTGAGAAAGGCATGGAACATTTGGTATGCCAGTTGTTAAAGAGTCTTTATGGCTTAAAACAATCACCGAGGGCATGGTACCATAAGTTCCACCAGTTTATGCTTTCTCAAGGCTACAAACGTAGTGAGTTCGATCACTGTCTATATACAAAGAAGGCTAAGGATGGCAATTGGCTGATCCTTATTTTGTATGTGGATGACATGTTGATTGCTAGTAACCACTTGGAAGAAATTTCAGCTTTGAAGTCAAAGATGGAAAAATCGTTTGACATGAAAGACATGGGTGAGGCAAGTCATATACTTGGTATGCGCATTGAGAGAGACAGATCAAAGAAGTTGATTTGGTTATCTCAAACAGAGTATATTGACAAGGTTTTGCAACGTTTCAATATGGAGAAGGGAAAGGCATTGCGTGTTCCATTGCCACCATATGTGAAACTTAGCAAACAAGATTGTCCTGTGTCTGAGGAAGAAAAGGCTGAAATGGATAAGATTCCATATGCGTCTGCAGTGGGTAGTTTGATGTATGCAACGATTGCTACACGTCCGGATATTGCATTTGCAGTGGGAGTGGTTAGCAGATATATGTCAAATCTCGGCAAGAAACATTGGGAGGCAGTGAAAGGTATCATGAGATACTTAAAACATACAAAGAGTATGCGCATATGCTATGGTAGTCAGGATTTGAGTGTCAGAGGATACACTGACTCAGATTATGCAGGAGACTTGGATAAGAGGAGATCTACATCAGGCTATGTCTTTACATTGGCTGGAGGTGCCATATCATGGCGATCTCGATTACAAGATTGTGTTACGCAGTCTACTACAGAAGCTGAGTATGTTGCAGCAAATGAGGCATGCAAAGAAGCTATTTGGCTTGGTAGATTGGTTGCAGACTTGGGAATCAAAGTAGATATGCTAGAGTTATATTGTGATAGTCAAAGTGCTATACAATTGGCAAAGAATCCAGTGTTCCATTCGAAGACTAAGCATATTGATGTCAAATATCACTTCATTAGGGAAGTACTTGAAGACAAGCAGATACAACTGCTGAAGATCCACACCAAGGACAATCCTACTGATCTACTCACAAAGGGACTTCCAGGAGAGGGCTTTGTGCATTGTCGTGAGTTATTGGGCATTGGATAGATGGTAGCCATGTAAATCTTTGTACATTTATGTTCATAGATTTACAATTACTTAAAGTGCCACATTGGACTTTAAGTGGGAGGTTGTTGGGATTAAAGCCCAAGTGGCCTCTTATGCGGATATGGCCGGCCGCCCGCCTAACTCACTTACCTCTAACTCTTTGTATATACTCACATATACTTTGTGAATACTAAGGTATTGGGAGATAACCCTTCTAACAGTTCTCTGTGTACTGTACTATGTAAGGTCACTGTGTGTGTGTGTGTGTGAGAGAGTCGACCACGCTCCGCTCCACGACTTCATCTAGTGCCTTTCGATCGTTAAATTAGCGACCCCAGACTTGTTTAATTTTTTACCTTTACATCTGTTTATGCATTTGATTATATTGCAATTTAATGTTTATTGCTGACAAATTGTTTAAAATTTTGTTACCAATCAATTTGTCTGCCTAAAACTGCATATGCTTTTTAATCGCTTATGAGAATGCAATTACTGTGCCAATGTTGTTTGATTTTGTAGTAACTGAAGAAGGCTAACGACATTCATCTCAAATGCTCTTCCACCTTGACGAACGAGCTTCAACTCAATAGCTTTCGAGGACCGAATCTACATCAGGAAGGGGGGCATTTTAACCCTCACAGCTCACAGACACCCTATCACCTACGATGGACATTGTGATATTTACTTTCTAGAGCCAGGTATCGGGCTTGTCGGTCCAATAGGAATGGTTAAGAGTGATCGCCGATGAGAGGCGCACTCTAAAACTGAAAGTATAACGTTTGGGTAAGATTGGCTAAGTGTGGGCGCCCAAGTGTGAATGGGGAGAGCTCATATAAAAGTCAACTAAACCTGAAATTCACTCATTCTCTCATTTGTGCAATAGAAGAGTGCTCTTGCTCCATCTCCATCTTCTTCTTCTTCATCTCCTTGTGTGTGTGTGTATGCATGAGAGAGAGAGAGAGAGTGCGATCGAGCATTGCGACGACGGCACGGTGGCGACGAAGCGGTTGGGCGTGGCGAAGCGGCGGTTCCTTCTTCTTCGCGGCAAGGAATCCTCCACGAAGCAAGCGTAGAGCGGTGAGTGACACACCATCGCCTTCTTTGAGCTTACTAGTTTAGGCTTGTTGTGTGCTTGGAGCCATTTGTCGCTCGCACACGGTGTATCGGCAAGTTCTTTGCATTGACACGTGCGACATACGTGCACAACTTAATAGGCCGAAAGTGCAACGGAATGGTCCAGATGGGGTGGCAGATGAGGATTTCCAAAATGCCAAGTCAAAGCTCTAGAATGTAGAGTTCAGCGTGCTCTAGAAGCCGTCCACACGACTCGTCAAACGGAGCCCCGTAGTTCCCACGGCCCATGGGGTCCCAAAATTTTAAAGAAGAGAGAGGGGGCAATAGCGATATCGCTATTGCCTCCCCCCTCAGGTAAGAGAAGGATCCTGCGGTAGGAAGCATAGAGAGAGAGAGAGAGAGAGAGAGAGAGAGAGAGAGAGAGAGAGAGAGAGATAGAATTAGGAGGCCTCCAAATGGTGCAAAGCAAGGCCAAATGGCCGGACAAAAGGGAAGACCAAAGGAGCAAGGGCAGAGCAAAGGCCGGGCGAACCAAAGAGGGGACCAAATGAAAAGAGGAAAAGTACAAAGAGGAGCTCCAAAGAGTAAAAGTGAAAGGTAAATTTTTTTTTTAAAAAAAAAAGCCAAGAGGCGATAGTGACATTGCTAATGCCCCCCCCCTTCCTCCCCCAAGTGCAAAGAGTAAAGAAGAGAGAGATAGAGCAAGGCGGTACCCCTTCCCAAAAATTGCCAAATTCAAGGTGCCAAGTGGACCAATTAAATTGTAAAATTCCCAAATTAAAGGACCCCCCTATAAAAGTAAAAAATGAATCAAATTTGGGGCTTTTTCTTGGCCTTGCGGAATGCGGTTTGAAGCCTGCAAAGTGGAGTTCTCTAGCAAGCTAGCCCCTTTGTAACTTTTGCTTGAAACTGACCATGGTGATGGCATTGCAAGCCTGTGTATATGTTTTTTGAAGTGCAATTAAGACACAGTTGCCTCCCGTGCTATTGTTTCCCCTTCCCCTCTTCTCTTTCTCTTGCTTTCATGTCCCTCCTCGGTGCCGGCTATGTGGAAGTGTGTGCCCCCCCGGACCGATGGTGTTTTGAGTGAGAGAGTGAGATTGAGTGTCTCTGTGTGTGTAAGGGTGGAGACAGGCAGTGGTAGTAGGTGAATCTTGTGTGGTGGTTTGTAGAGTGTGTGAGTAGTGGCAATTGAGCACGCGGTGGTCCGCTAGTGTAGAGTGTTTCTTTGAAGGTGTTTTCCGAGAGGATAGGGGTGCTGTGAATACCTTCAGCTATAGAGAGGCCCTTGTGTTTGTGATGGGCATGTTCCCCATTCCCCCTCTCCAACGTGTGATAGGCTCATTACCTACCTATTGAGGGTTTTCCAAATAAGTTAAATTGAGTATGTTAAATGTTTTTTTGGTCTACCATTCAAGTCAATTTAGTGAATTTATGTGCATTTTACCAAATTAGTCCTTAGAGACAGCCATGCAAACACAACTTCAACCCTAGCCTTGATTTATTTTCTTTGCATTTTTTTTTCAACTCATATTATATAATGGGCATATTTCGTTGAGTGGGTTTTCTATTTAGACATCTAAATAGATGTTGACTTATTTTTTTACAAAATCCTTTTAAAGCCACAAAAGTGGCTATTCTTTTATAGGACTAGTGTTAAAGAATATGGAGAGGGATACAATCATATATGTGCTAATGAAGTGCATAATGGAGAAAGTATACAATGATGATCATGCCATGACTCTCTATAATTGGTCTTTCTAGTATGGCCTCAATGTTCTCCATGGTCAGCTCTCAAGTAAGGCATGCTTGATGTCACTCAATGATGCTCATTTCATGAGGTCTCTAATTGGTCTTCTAGTATGTCCTCCATGTCCTCCGTGGTTAGCTCTCAAGGAAGGCATGCTTGATGTCACTCAATGATGCTCGGTAGCCTCCAATCTCACATCCACACAAGAATCATGAGCAACCAAGATGCATGGCTTATCAAGAAGAATACCAAATGAGGGTGTGACTAGGTAGCTTGTGGTGGGCCGTCTTGAGTAGTCCCACTGTAAAAAGTAGTGATCTGACTCTGCATGGATCCCCTATGTGTAGGTACTCTACTCCTAAGGGTTCTCTCTCCAAGTCTATGGATCTCGAGCAAGAAGATAGTAAGGCGCTTCTAATCATAGTAATGTATGATGTGGGATAAAGGGCCAAAGTTATCTATGTATAAGCAATAAAATTGCTTGGGGTATGATCTGCATTGGCGTAAATAATGCTCTTCTGTCTCTTGCTCTTGCTTGAAAAATTGGCATAATCTCTCTTGTAGCGGGCCATCCTGAGTAGTCCCACTGTGAAAAGTAGTGATTTGACTCTACATGGATCCTCTATGTGTAGGTCATGTGATCCTAAGGGTAGTCTCTTTGAGTACACAAATCTCCAACAAGAAGAGATGTAGGCACCTTTGATCATAGTTATCCATGATACAAGAAAAGAGGCCAATACCCTCTATGTAAAACACACGTGGAACTCATAGTATGTTGTGCATTGGTAGATATAATTATCCTCTATTTCTCACACTCTCTAGAAAACCTAGCATAATCTCTCCTCTAGGGGACCATGTCAAGTAGTCTCACTATAAAGAGTAGTGATCTGACTCTGCATGGATCCTATATGTGTAGGTTCTCTACTCCTTAGAGTAGTCTCTCTGAGTCTAAATATCTCTAGCAAGAAGAGACCTAGACACTTTTGATTGTAGTAATTTAATATGTGGAATAAGTGGACAAATCCCTTCTTCTATAAGCAATGAGTATCTCATAGTATGGTGAGAATTGGCAGATATAATGCTCCTCTATCACTAGATCTCTCCTAAAAGCCCAACATAATATCTCATTGGGGGTACGCCTCTTTCTTGGACAAGTCTATCTCTAATTGGTGAGATGAGGTCCATTGGTGATAAAAAACACATGTAATGCCATGAGATAGGTGAGTCTACATATACCGTGGGTGTGAGATAAACCCATCATCTACTGTACTAACAAGATGGTCAAGATAATAAAAACCATCTTTATCTCCAACCAATGTGATAGAGATAGGCAAGTCCTCCTAGAATATAGCCAGATGAGACCATGTCTAATAATTTTACGAATCTCTAAATGTGTGAGGTTGGTGAGGGTGCAGCTAGGGAATACTAAAAATATCACATCTTTCTAGTATAAATCCATATAAGTCAAACCACAATGCTATGTATGCGATGTGCCCGCGCACGCGTGCGCGCGCACACACACACACACACACACACACACACACACACATAGAGAGAGAGAGAGAGAGAGAGACCAAAGTCAATCTACGAGAAAAATCAAATATATATGCATGTGTCATTTATAAATAAAGAGATATATATATATATATATATATATATATATATATATATATATATATATATATATATATGTATATGCTCATGTGTGTGTCCTTTATAGATAAATATATATATCTATATATTCTCATGTGTGTGTCCTTTATACAGAAAGATATATATATATATATATATATATATATATATATGCTCATGTGTGTGTGGTGTATGGGTGTGCTGGAGCATATATTAGTACCTAGTTCTTGCTTGGGATGTTACATTATTTAGTTAATAGTGTGCATGATGAAGGTGGTGCTTATATTGTCTTGTGGATGGCTTATACCATGAGTGTATACCTTGCACTTTTCTTTAGAGGAAAATTTGGGATGAACCTAGATTCTTCTAGGTGTATTTTTTAGTCATATAGCAAACATACACACTTTACAATTGTGAGTTTTTGTCTAGGGTATGACAAGCTGATAATGTCCCAATTCGTATGCCCTATCAACTATCATATTTTTGTGTTGATCTTTCTTCCTTAATGCCTCTACTAGTGCTAAGCTTTATTATGGTTGAGTCTACCTTGCATCTTTGGAGTTACGATATGAACTAGTACGCAGATCTTTACATTGATGTATGCTTGTGTGTAGATATATGCAAGCCATATATAGTTACCAAGAAACTCCATTTGGGGCTTATTTGATTGGAAAAACTGTTTCCAAACACTACAAGAGGCTATTCATATTAGCGACGTTCACACAGCGACGCTCAAAAAAAAAAATCCCGGCGTCGCTATGAGCGTCGCAAATTTACAAAGAAATTTGCGACGCTCATAGCGACGCCGGCTGGGCTAAAAAAATAACCGAGCGCGCCCAAAACCTCAGATCTCATATCTGAGTTTTTCGGCGCCCTCAAGCAAGGAGCAGGTAACGCTTTCCCTCACTCTCTCTCTCTCTCTCTCTCTCTCTCTCTCTCTCTCTTTTTCTTCTCCACACACACACACACACACACACACGAGGAGAGGAAGGAGAGCCAGGTATGCTCCTTCCCTCTCCTCATTCTCATGTTCCCTTCCCCTCTTTCTCTCTCCCTCTCTCTCTCTCTCACATACACACATAGTGTTTTTGAGAGAGAGAGAGAGAGAGAGAGAGAGAGAGAGTACAAACAAAAACAAAAACGCACACACACATACATAAACAAAGAATGCACACACACATTGAGAGAGAAAAAGAGAGAGAGAGCATGCATAAACAAAAAACGCACGCATTGAGAGAGGAAAAGAGAAAGAGAACATGCATAAACAAAAAACGCACACATTGAGAGAGGAAAAGAGAGAGAAAACATGCATACGATCCAAAAAAACGCACACACATTGAGAGAGAAACTAATTTAACGTCGTAGGAAACTAATTAAAATTAAAAGACCTAAAGATCTAGCCGACGAGGAGTTGAACTCAAGACCTATTATTCAAGAAGGAAATGGAATAATCAATCTATCATACTTGGCATGGGTGATAGAAAGGTTATACCATTTATCTCTTTTTATTGGCACACACATCCACACACGCGCACACACACAAGAAGAAGAGAGTTATAACGTTGTAGGAAACTATCTTAAAAGACGTTAAAGATTAGGTTATATGTAGACTTACATTAAATTAGATTTAGGTTTATTTTTAACAAGATTTACGTTTATTTACGCTAGATTCAGATTTACGTTATATTAGATTAGATTTAGGTCTCAATAGACTGCGATGCCTGCATGAAGCGGGTGAAGAAAGCCCTCAATGGAATATAGGGTATTGTTGCCTTCACTCATGGTGGGCTCCGTCGATCCAAAAGTACTGGTGAAATGTCTTCAGAAGATAGGGAAGAAGGTGGATCTTCAGGGCGGCAAGAGTCACTACATCCCCGACACAATGACTATCTAGACAACCTCTAGTCATTCAACAGCAACTTCAAAGTTAGTAACAAGAGCAAGAACGGTCTAAAGGGCCAATTGCTGTCGTCAGATGTGGATGGAGATGAGGCAGCGTCACCGCCGGAAGTTAACTCTCACATCTTTAGTGATGAGAATGCCAACTCTTGCCGAGTTATGTGAAAAATTATGTGTTAAATCAGTTTTAAGGTTCTTATCATCCCTGTTAGTTTAGTTCTTTGTTTTTAATATAACATAATTTACGTTAGATTTAGATTTATGTTATATTAGATTAGACTTAGGTTTATTTAGGTTTACCCACACACACACACACACACACACACACAAGAAGAAGAGAGTTTTAACATCGTAGGAAACTATCCCAAAAGACGTTAAAGATTAGGTTAGATGTAGACTTACATTAAATTAGATTTAGGTTTATTTTTAGTTAGATTTACGTTTATTTAGATTTACGCTTATTTACGTTAGATCGAGTCCACGCAAGAATTACTTACGGTTTAGGGTTTAGAGTTAGACGAACAGTGAAAAGATCTACTGTGAAAAGATGTTAAGATGCTGTGAAGTGCTACAGCTAGAGAAGAGGCAAAGGGGTTTTGTCCACTACATGCAGTATCATGTAGACGTGGGTGTGTAGATTTCTTGTACCCACAAATATAGGTATTGACCAATAAAGACGAGATTATAACCCGGTGGTTCTGATCCCCGTGCACCTCTAGACCGAGGTGTGCGGGGATTGGACATGACTAGAGAATGTGAGGTAAAGAGAGAGAGAGAGAGAGAGAGAGAGAGAGAGAGAGAGAGAGAGAGAGGACGAAGAATGCCAATAGAATATTAAATTTGTTGTCCAGGTTATAAGTTTTTTATCCTCATTATGAGTAGCGACGAGGATGTGGGACTGTCCAACCGAAACACCTATCTCTCAACGAGGGTCTTATGTCCTTGTAATCAATGCAAGCATGCTGTGCGATGGACAAGACGTGTTTCTTTGCAGCACGTTCGCGAATTTGGCGAGTTCGATCCATCTATTATAGATCGAGTTGTTGCCAATTATAACTCGTCGGACTCTGACGCTGGCCAACAAGCAGCAATCTTGCAACCCAATAGACGTGTTCGCAGGCGCTTTGGTCAAGCAGCATATGTGAGGCCAAAGATGTAGCCTCTGACAGCTCGGGGGATGATCATGCAGAGCACATTCCCGACGAGGCAATGTTTGAGCCCGAGATTGATGAAATGATCGAGACGATCATGGATTCAGAAAGGCTTATCTATGATGATATGAAAAGTGAAGCCAATACGCCATTGTATAATGGAGCACGTATGTCTAGATTGAAAGCACTCCTGGTTCTTCTCAACATGCAGGCAAAGTTTGGATGGAGTGACACTAGCGTCACAGCGCTTTTCAGGTGATCTATTACAACTAGTTTACTTTAATAAAACTCTAAATGTATAATGATCTCATAGATTTTTACACAACTGTATCATATTTTTATGTTGTGTAGATTGCTGAAAGAGCACATACTACCAGCTGACAATGTGATGCCAGATTCCCGAGATGAAGCAAGAAAGATTTTGCGAAACTTGGGGATGGATTACAATTCTATCCATGCTTGTACTAATGACTGCATTCTTTTCAGAGGGGAATACATAGACATGGAGAAGTGTCCGAAATGTGATTCCAAAAGATATCGAGTAGATCTCCACGGGACAAAAATTCCACAAAAGGTTTTGCGACATTTTCCTCTGCTTCCTCGCATCAAGCATTTCTTCGAATGTAAGTCCATGGCCGCCCTAGCATCATGGCATGAGGAGAATAAATCTTCGGATGGTGTGCTACGAATTCCTGCAGATTGCGTAGCGTGGAAACATATAGATGGAACATGGTCGGATTTTGCCAGGGAAGCTCGAAATTAGCGCTTAGGCCTGGCTATGGGTGGAACGAATCGACAAAAAGCGTTTTACTCAAGATTGTGGAATCATGGCAAAATTTGAACAGTCTAGTCGACGAAGTTCCTCTGATGCAGATCCTGTGGTGGCAAAACTCACTTACTTCGGCACGCTGCAAGAGATTTTGAGGATCGATTACAGAGGATTTTTTGTCGACTTGTTTGACGTGCAATGGTTCAAGATAATCATGGAGGGTCGCAACGCTACTGTGCGTAGAGGAGAGTCTGGTTTTCTTGAGGTGGATTCTACTAAGAAATGGACTGACCTAAGAGACACTTTCGTACTACCCGAGCATTGTGAACAAGTAAGTATGTAAATAGTTAACATCCCCCTTTTACAAGTTATGCGCTTGAAAGCTCTCATGTAAGTTATGTGGCTCTGGCAGGTAATATTTCATCCTACAAAGTCTACATCAAACTGGTGGTACGTCATAGAGGTAGCCCCTCGTAGTGCAAGGACGTATGAAGGCTACCATGTGCCAATCACAACGACATCAATGGAGGAGATCAGAGAAGATGCTCAATCAGAAGCCGCTGCGGTGGTGCCAGACGAGCATCAAGATGCTACTACTCTATATGGGGTGCATGCAGAGGAGCTACAAAATGAAATAGAGGATATGTGTTTAAACGGAGAGCTCTATATAGATATAGGAAGTTATGCTGAGTTATGCGAGGATGACAGAGAGATCTCTTAAAGCCACAAATATTGTATTTGAACAATTTTGCTCCGTGTTGTAAAAGCTCTGGCTCTCTAAGTACCTTCCATGGTGTATAACGCTCTTTTCTACTCGCGCTCACATCTTTTGATTGAAAATTCTGAGTTTTCGACTTGCCTCTTCTATCACTCAATTCATTGCGTCATTGTATTTATATGCGTCATTACGTCATTGTATTTAATGGTCTTTGCGTCATTGTCTACTCTATTCATTCAATATTAAGTTTAAATATTCGTGTGTTTAATGCAGGTATGGATGATGAGGAGTTTCTTTCTTCTTTGTCACCGCAGCAGAGACAGTGGTACGTGGAGCGTCATCGCTCTGGCGCATCATCGCGCGTTCCTACTCCATCCGCATCTCCCTCTCTTTCGGAGCATTCGGTGCACTCCGAAGCTTCGGCGTCGACGAGACGAGCTTCACACTCGTCTAGACACCGGCGCTCTAGTGGTGGCGGTGGCGGTTGTTGTGGGGATTCCGCCACCGATGTCTCCACACCGCCTCGTGTTTGACGAGGCTCTTTATCCTCCCCTTCTTTGCCCGCCCCCACACCAGCCACAGCATCGCCATCTACGCCAGGTTTTGCACGGCTGACTGTTCCTAGAAGCTACACACCTCTACCTACTCCACCAGGAGCCACCCCACTCGACACTCCTCGCTTCGGGGCCCAGACGCCGGTGGAGACACCTGACGTCCGTACCCCGATCGACACGCCGCTAGAGACCCCTGCCGGGACACCCAGGTTCACGCGTCACCGGCCAGAGGGCTTGTCTTACTCCGTCGACATCAGCGGCGGCATCATCATGGATGATGACGGCAAGAAGGTGATCTCACGCATGCATGGTCTTTGCTCTCAGCTGTTTAGACACTACATACTAAACAAATGGAGTGAAGTACCAAGTGATTTAAAAAACAGAGTCATCAGCATACTTCATGATGAGTTTCCCATTCCAACACGGGATCAGCGCTTCAATGAAGACCTGATGAAGATTCGAATGCGCGAATACTGCAAACACAAGCGTTCCGAAGTGCAAAAAGCAATCAAGAATGGGTGGAACAGGCCAGATTGGTTGGCCAAAGAAGATTGGAAGAATATGAAGAAAGCAGCGCGCGAGAATCCTGACAAGTGGAAGCAACAAAAGGATGCAGCCAGAGCGCGAGTAGAGGCAGGGAGCTCACACCACTTGGGGAGCAGTGGATGGGCATCATTTGAGACCGATTTTGTAAGTGTTTTCACATTGCTCTTTATGTTCGATAGTTTAGGGCTTATGAGTTTTTTAATTCTAACATAATGAAATCTTTGTATGTTTTGACAGTGGTCGATGACAGGACGTGATCCCACACCGTACGAGCGCGAGTACGCAGGCAGGAAGGGCTTAAACGCCCTGATGGACATTCTCAGTTCTCGCGGAAGCATGGTTAGTATTAGGGTTTACTCTTTTTTATTTTTTGTATTCTTTTATAAATGTCGTTATATGTTTATACTTACTGAAAGCTGTCTTATTGTCTTTTTTTGCAGAATCTGACAGATACGCCGCTTGGACGCGATGAGACGTCTCACTAGACGACGTCAGTTTAGCCGTAGCTAGATAGCATTAGTTTAGGGTTTCTCATAGCTTATGTATCATGAGACGGATTTTATACGTCTTTTTGAACCATGTATATTATTACATTTGTCACCGCAGTTCCTTTTGCCAATCAATTCTTTATGCCTATGATGTTGTACAATTGTCATTATTACATTTGCCAATCAATTCATTTTGCCTATGATGTGTACAATTGTCAATTTTGCAAACAATGCGTCTTGTGGGTGACTATTTTGGGTCTATTATCTACCCTTGCACTTTTTTTAAAAAGTGAATCAAGTACAATATGGTTGATGGGTGGCAGGGCATTCAATGCCCTGCCACCCAAAAAAAAATTCTCTCGGGCGTCGCTATTTATGGCTCTGTAGCGTCGCTATGAGCGTCGCTATAGTCTTATGTGTAAACGTCGCTATAATCGTCGCTATGTGCGTCGCTATATAGCGACGCTTTTAGCGACGCATATAGCAATGCTCTCCTAGCGACGGTTTTAGCGACGCCGGGGGTTATAAAAACCCAGTGTATTTCCGTCGCTAACAGTGTCACAAGAGCACACAACCTCTTGTAGTGAAAGTCCCCCATTTTTTATTTTTCTTTTATCATTTATTCAAGGATTTTTCTAAATATTTCATACACAATATATCTTAAAAATGCCATTTCTTGTTTTTCTTATGTCGTTTCTTCAAGGATTTCTAAACATTTCTTACACAATCTATCTTTAAAAAGCCCTTTCTAAACTATTTCAGTAAAATGAGTGAGCCCGCCGCTTTTGTCTTTGATGTCCTTGCATCTCTCATTCCCATTCCAATTTCTAGTAACTACGGTGGGAGCATATATTACTACCAAATTCTACATCCACTTTTCGGCACTCATGATGTTAGAGGGGATGTCAAAGTATTTAGTAAATATTATGCATGCTGCTCTTATATACTTGGACACAACAAGTTAAAGATCAATAGCAACACACAAACAAAAATTGTAACTAACTTAATAAAACTTAAATAGAGGGAGAGAGAAGAGGAGAGTTGTACCATTGTGAAGCAATACAAAATAAATATTGGAAGGGGCACCAGCCTTTAGAAAAAGTGCATCTAGTTATTGAACTCCTTAGTTTTGTGTTAACTCTCTCTCTCTCTCTCTCTCTCTCTCTCTCTCTCTCTATAATGTTTAATTATCTCTAGTTTATGTTCATGTGCTACTATTGATCTTTAGCTTATATTGTTCAAGTCTATCACAGTGGTATCAAAGCCCTTTTCCAAGGAGTCAAGAGATTTTGTCAGACCTAAGTAGAGATACCAATTTATAGATTTGACACGTGCATGAAAGGAATGATCAAGTACTCCTATGACCTAAAATATGTGAATCACATGGAGGATTATGCACTTGGTAAGGCTCACTCTAGATGGTGTGAGGCCATCCATTCTCCTCTCAAGTCGGTGATCAAGTAGAAAGGCAAATCCAAGTGCAAAAAAAGTGTGTTTGTGTTGAGGATGACATAAATTTTTCTTTATTTTTTGATAGTTCCAATAGTTTGTGTTCCTCTAGTTCTAGTGAGGGTGAGAAGAATCCATAAAACAATGTAAAACCAAGAAAACTAGATCCAAGAAAAATCCTAAAAATCATAAAAAGAAATCTAAGAGTTCAAAGGAGTAGAACTTGCCCTCTTCTACCATTTTAGACAATGAAAAAATGTGAAAGAAGAGAAAGGATGGAGGTCAAGTAGTCAAGTTGGACATGTTTTCAAGATACAAGGACACCCATCTCCTAGATTTGGTTCTAGATTCCACACAAATATATTTCATTCCAAATATACATACACTAGAAGATCTGGTACATGCTATTGTATAAATTGTAGTTATCCATGGTCTACGTGTTCTCCCTCTAGGAGGGGATACGGAGCCAGTTTGGGAGTTAATTTCCATAGAATACTTTCTATTAGTTTAGTGGTTCCATGTGTAGGGGCGAGGAGTGATAGTCTAATGGTTGACTTACTAAAGTGCCTTGTGCGTCTCTTGTAGAGTTTGGGTGCATGATCTCTTATCATCTTAGCTACAATCTCAACATTGATTTGTGTTCGCTTCTATTAGATGTTTTTTCAGATTCACTTTGAGAGTGGGGTGATATTCTCTCTTCTCCATAGGTTCCTTTTTGTGTATATGGCATTGTAGGTGTTCTAGATTCAAGGCGAGGTGACCACTAGATTGCAAGCTAGGTTTTAAAGGCTTGTACACTCAAAGAAGGAAGGTCAATAGCAAGATATGAGCAAAAACTACAAATAATTGAACATGAATAGAGAGAGAGAGAGAGAGAGAGAGAGAGAGAGAGATAGAGAGAGAGAGAGAGAAGGTATTTAGACAAATTTATCTTTTGAAAGCCATATTGAACCATGGAACAAGACAATCAATATTTGCAACCACCCAATTGAAATTAGTCCAAGCATTTTGAGTACATTAGATGCCATGATAGTAGTGATGAAAAAGGAGGGTTTTCAAGAGACTATGTCTTCTCCAAGATGTGTGTGTTTCTCTGCAATCCTAATTCCAACAATTGGTATCAGCGTAAGTTGCATCCTCCCGGGCTTAGTCGCTAGCAGCTCCAGTACATGCCTGCTCATTTTCTCTGATTGGGTGAGCTTTGGCAAGCTTTTGCAGGTCAAGAAAAATTTCTAGAAAACTTGAACAGCTTACTTTGCTTAGATTTCTGATTCGGGTTCATTTTGGCCTTCGTTTGCGCTACAGGCAAGTACTGCACATGCTATTTGTCATTTTATGCACAATTTCTATCATTGCTGTTTTTTGCATAACAGGTGCCTTACAGTCTTCTATGGTTTGTGCTATATAGCACGTGTTGTTTCTTCTTTGTTTTTCCTCTTTTTGGGCAGTTTTCACATCAAGTGCAACCTTTACCATGGCTGACAACAACATAGATGTGTTCAAGATGTTTGCTGCTGAGGACAGATTGGATGGGGAGAATTATCCTATGTGGGCCTACATGATGCAACATGTTCTTTTGTCAAAGGGAATCTAGAATATTGTGCAGGGCATTGATGTACGTCCTAGTTCTAAGGATGCAGGTGATGTTGATGATGTGGTAGGTCTTGCTGCAAGGATTGTTGCTATTAGAGTCGTTTTGCCTACATTAGAACAATCTCGTTGGGATGTAAAGGATGCGTAGGCTCATGCATTGATTGTGTTGTCTGTGAAGCGCACCATTTCTCACATTCATTCAGCAAAATCTGCAAAACAGGGTTGGGATATTTTGGCTGGTCTTTATGCAAGTTGCAATGAGGCGAAAATTGCTTTGTTGCATAAATAGCTGGAGTTGAAGATTATGCATGAGGAAGATGACATGGATACTTTCCTTTCCTGGTGTCAAGGATATCAATGAGCAGCTTGTTTTTGAAGGTGGTCATTTCAAATAGTTCCCTTGTGCAGATTGTTCTTGATGCCTTACCAGATTCTTACCAGACTTTTGCTAGTACCTGGAGACTTATGACCCAAGGAAATCCTAAAGTTGTCAAGTTTGATACATTGCAAGAGTCACTTTCTAGTAAAAATAGGACTAGACAGCGTGCAATTGAATAGGCTTTTATTGTTTCTCAAAGAAAGGGTGGTAACAATGCAACCATTTCTTATGGTTCTTCTACGAGTGGCAAAACTTCTGTTCCCAATGCTTCTACTGGCAACACTTTATCGGGAAATTCTGGTTATAAGGGCAAAAAGAAGATGTCTTTCCATTATCATAAAGCTAATGATCACTTGATCAAGCAATGTCCCAATTTGAAGGCCAAAGAGGCTAAGAAGAAAGAGGGTGGTTCCACTGCAAATGCTGGTTCCAATATGAATGCAGCCATTGTTGAGTCTTCTGTGAAAGGAGACCGTGATGCTAATGTTGATGCAGAATGGGCTTTTAGTGCAGAGTGTACTTACAGTCTAGTTATCCATGATGCATGCATGTAAGTTGTTGCAGATTCACATGTGTGGTATTTTGACTGTGGTGCTACAAATCACATTACCTCACATCGTGAATTGTTCACCTCTCTTGAGTCTGTCTCTCATGGGAATTTAGTCACTTGTGCCAACAATGCCTCTTATCCGGTTCAGGGAGTTGGAAAGATTGTGCTTACTGCTGCAAATGGCAGTTCTTTCACACTTGTTGATGCACTTTATGTACCTGGGATCAAGAAGAATTTTTAATCTATATCTGCACTTGCTAGACATGGACTTGTAGTCAAATTTGTGGATGAAAAATGTACAACTCATGGTCTCATCTTTGGTGATGAAATTGTTTCATCTGGCCTTTTATGCCATGGGCTATATAAGCTCACTTTGTATGACAAGTGTGGAAAAATTTTTGCAAATGCGGTTGCAGATTCAAGGGCTATTTCAGATGTAAAACTTTGGCATGCACATTTTGGTCATTTGAATTTTTCCAGTTTGCTGCGTTTGCAAAAATCTGATATGGTTGCTTCGTTGCAACCTCTTGAAGCACCTGTCAAACATGTTTGTGAAGGTTGTTATTTTGGGTAAAATGGAGTGTTCTAAGTTTCCAAACGATGGTTCAGTTAGGGCCACATGCAGGTTGCAGCTTGTGCATACTGATGTTTGTGGGCCCATGCAAATTGCGTCCTTGGACAACTACCTTTAATTCATGACTTTCTTTGATGAGTACTCCAGGCACGCATGGGTATTTCCGCTTAAAGCAAAGTAGAAAGTTTTTATGTGCTTCAAATAATTTTTGGCTATGGCTGAAAATGTTTGCAGTCTATTACTCCATATGAAGCATGGTATGATAAAAAGCCTTCTATTGAGCACATGCGTGTTTTTGGTTGTTTGGCATATGCTTTGGTGCCACAAACACAGTGAAGAATATTGGATGATAAGGTTGTTCAATGTATTTTTGTTGGTTATAATGCTGAAAGAAAAGGCTATAGGTTGTATCATCCCAAACAATGCATATTCTGGTTTCACGGGATGTAGTATTTGTGGAAGATTTTGTTCTGCCCTTCTTGTCATGTACTAGAGATAGTAAATTAAGCTCACAGAACATTTATGACACTTTGTGGACTCTTTTCAGTGGTGAAAGTTTGAATGTAAATTCCAATGAGGCAAATGTTCAGCCTATGGGGGTTTCCAAAAATGTTACAGATCAACCTATTACTGATGCAGATGTACATGATGTACTTGATGAGGAACTTGATGAGGAGAGGGCTAGAAATGAGCAGGCTAGAGGTATGACAAAATGGCTGGTGCATACATTTCATGACATTAAATTGGATGCACCTTTGTCTAGTCATACTTGTTCACGCTCTAGTCATGCATCTTATGCATCAGATTGTTATGCTTTGACTGTGTCTAGCTTACATGATGTTGAGGAACCTTTGTCTTTCGATGAAGCACATAATTCAAAAAAATGGATGGTTGCCATGCAATCATAATATGATGCACTTATAGAAAATGACACATGGACTTTATGTGATTTGCCTCCTTGCAAAAGGGCCACTCGTATGAAGTGGGTTTACAAGTTGAAACGCAAGCCAGATGGTGAGATCGATCGCCATAAGCCATGACTTGTTGCAAAGGGTTATGCACAACAAAAATACATATATTTTGAAGAGACTTTTGTTGCCACTTTTTGTATGACTACTCTGCATTTTCTATGTGCATTGGCAGCTCATTTTGGTTGGGATGTACATCAATCAGACATTGTTACTGCTCTCTTGAATGGTGACATATTTGAGGAAGTTTATGTAACAAAGCCTCGCGGTTTTGTCAAGAAAGGACAAGAGGACAAAGTGTGAAGATGTAAGAAGGATTTGTATGAGTTGAAGCAATCTCCTCGTGCTTGGTATGAGAAAGCTGACAACCATTTGGTCAAACAAGGCTTTCGTAATAGTCCAACATAAAGCACATTGTATGTAAAGCGTGTGGGTGATGTACTTCTCATTGTGGTTGTTTATGTCAATGATTTGCCGATTGCTGGACCAAATGAGAGACATATTACTGAATTTAAGGGTGATTTGAATGCTACTTTCAAGATGAAAGATTTGTTGCTGTTGCATCGTTACTTGGGTATACATTTTAAGTAGTGTCATGGTGGTATTGCCTGGTGGCAGAAAAGTTACATAGAGACATTGTTATGTAAGTTTGGACTCGAGGATTGCAAACCTATTGCCACTCCCATGGAAATAGGTTTGAAGTTGAGTCTACATGATGCTGGTAATCTTGTTGATTTCACTATTTACCAAATTGTTGTTGGATGCCTCATTTATGTATGCAACACGAGGCCGGATATTGAGTTTACAGTCTCACAGCTCAACAGATTTATGCATAGCCTAGGGTCTAAGCATTGGCAGGCTGTCTAGAGGATTTTTTGCTACCTTAGTGGCACTTTACAGATTGGCTTTTTTTATCCCAAGAAAGGATCATTGCCGCCAGACTTACATGCTTTTTAGGACTTAGATTGCGCTAGTTGTTTTGACACGCGAGTGTCCACAAGTGGTTTTTGTTTCATGCTTGGCAGTTCATGTATATCATGGTTGAGCAAGAAGAAACCTACTGTGGCCACTTCTAGTTGTGAGGCTGGGTATAGGGTAGTCTTCACAGCTATAGTTGAGTGTGTATGGCTCCAATGCCTTATGGCTGATTTGGGTGTTGGACAGGACACTACCAACACTATCTACACTAACAATCAGAGTGCATTGGAAGTTGTGAGGAACCCACATTTTCATGGTTGCACAAAGCACATTGAGGTGCATTACCACTATGTCAAGGAGAGGTCAGCTTGGCCTATGTGTTAGCATAGGACAACCTTGCAAATCTTTTCACAAATGCATTTTCTCGTGAGAAGCTCGAAGATTTCCAGAAAGCTTTGGGCTTACTCCCTTTATTTCATGTCCTCAGGGGATGCCACTTTCCTTTACTCATGTGCCAGCTATCGTTCACCGCATCACTCCAGGGAGGGTATGTTACCATATACATGTGGTAGTGATGTGTGTGAACACAGTACGATCGCTGGGGCATTTTTTCTCCTCTTTAGGTGGTTTTTTCCCACGTGCATTGTATATACACCCATCACTCTAGGGCTATCTATCTTTCCATTGCACACTAAGTAACACACTCTCTATTGTGTGCCTTGAGATTCCTTCATCTTCTCCAAGTTGTGTGCATTTCTCTGCAACCCCAATTCCAACAAAACTGGCTAGAGATTATGCTCAATAAAGTTCTATAAACCTTAAAGAAGCATTTGAGGTAAATTTTCAAGAATCTGTAGAAACTCAGATTATTTACATTTTCTTTGCAAAAAATGTTTGTTTTAGGCCAAAAGTAAATAATTGTGATTATTTACTTTTAGCCCAAGGTTGATCAAAGTCGATACTAGAGACTCTATGCATGATTACAAACATCTTTTGTGAAGCCTCATGGAATATGGATCACAAAATAGACCAAAAACTTGAAAAAAACACAAATCTGTATTGATTGTTGAGAAATTGAGTCTAACTTGCTAAATCTTGTTGAAACTTGGTGAAACTTGACTCAGAGGATTATGTTGAAGTGTTTAACATGGGTGCATGCTCAGATGATTAAAATCATGCTAAAACTTGCTAGAAGTAAATAATCACGATTACTTAATTTTTTGTTTAATTTTCAAACTTTTTTGTGCAACTAAGCATACCACAAGTTCTATCATGTTGTATTGAGCACTCACATCAAATTTGGTAAGATTTGGATCTATAAAGTGGAAATTGTGGCCAGACTTCTATAGTAAATATGCAGACACAAAAAACTACTGACCAATTGAGTAGTGTTTATCCAAACTTGGTGAAACTTGGCTAGGAAGCTTAAGGTTAGTTGATTTACTTGGTTGTATCAACATTTTGGCAAAAAGATACAAAAAATTTCCCAGTAGTAAATAATCACAATTATTTACACCTACTCTAGAATTGAACATTTTTGCGCAATTGAGTATACCACAAGGTCAAGCATATCAAGTAGACTCCACATAAAAAATTTGGTGAAATTTGGTTCACAAAAGTGAGACTTAAGCCAGTGATAGCCATTTTTCGGCTCTCCATAATTGCCATACTAAGTTACTCCACCCTACCAAATTCACCCAAACGCTATGGCTATCCCTAACATTTCACTGTACATAGGCGTGTGTGAGTTAGGGGGCTTTTCCCATATCTTCTTAAAAACCCTCAGCTAGCTAGTCACTGGGCTAGGTGAGCCAAAAAAAATAAAAGTATATTATGGCCTCTTTGTGTGTAAATATTTCATTGTATATATGGCATAAATATAGGGATTTTTTATAATTATTTTGGTATTTTATATTTCTACTTAGGTGTGTGTTTTATTAAACCTATGTACACCTTCTTTCATCCTCTTACACCATAATTATATTTTTTGCCAATATGTACATACTCTAACCTCATATTTTTCCTTTATACAAATCACTCCCACATTTTCACCCTCACCCTCGTGAAAACAAAAAATTGATTTCTACTCATTGGTTACTTTTATTATATTATTTACTTGCATACCTTTTCCTCTTTCACCCAAAATAATTCAAGGAGGGACCATATCATATGATTCCAATATCTTTCCATATCCATAACTCCTCCATATTTTTATTATTATTTTTACTCATTATTCTAACACCATGTGCTCATTGAGCTAAAGTCCATGAATAGTCCATACACTAGTCCCACCATGTATATATTTCTTATTTCACCAATAATCCTCCTCCATGCATGGGTCAAGGGCAACTTGAATGCTTTGTATTATAATATGACAAAGGAGGGGCTCACTCTTGGATGCATTGTACAAATTCAACAAAGGAGGGGGCCACTAAAAGACTTTTGCAGGCATAAAAAACAGGCTTTTTGGTGAAAATTTTGGCACCTATCTCCACTCCGAATTTGGAGCGGTGGTCAAAAGAGAAAATGTAGCCCACGCTCTGAATAATCACCTCAAAGTTTTTCATGATTTTTGGAGCTACCAGCGGTGAGCTATGATTTTTTGAGTGGACCCCAGTCTGCCCACTTTTCTCACAAGTAGCCCTTAGTCTTCTCTCACCCTTCCACACACCTACTCACTCTTACATATCCCTCCCTCTCCTTCCCTCACTCAAACCTGCAATTTCCATAGCTTCTCCCACCCTCTTCACCATTACCCTTCTCTCTCATCCCTATAGTTCTTTTATGAACCTATACATACATACACCCTCTCCATGTCTCTCTCTATTGCTTCTATGTTACAATTTCATTTACCTCTCCTAAAATATCTAAAATTCAGCATCTTAACCATGATAACTTCTGCAAATTGAGGATTTTTCATCAACAAATCCTCTTTTCATCGTGGTGATCAACCGTGGCGGCGGCGTAAAGAAGCGAAGAAGAAGAAGAAGACCAACGGTCATTTTTTCCACAATCTACACAAGGGTGAGTTCAAGCTTCTTCAAAGCTTCACCATCTCAATGATTCTCTTTTAATTCACCCCTCTTCCTTCATCAAATCAACTCACTCTACCCATTGTAAATGTAACATTAACTTTCTAGTGATTACTAACGACTAACATACTAACACAAAATAGCATTGACCTAACCATAAAAGACACCTCACCTCAAGACATGTACAAAGTAACTCTCTCTCTCTCTCCTTACTTACTTTCACCTTATCTACCATCAATAATGCTCTCTTTTGAGCCCACACCCATGACTCAAGCAGACAAAGAAGGCCCGCAATGTTTTGATATTCAAAAAAATCATAATCCTGATTTGTTAGCTTGTAAATTAGGATTTCCAATAATATTTATGAGGGGTCTCCAACCTATAAATAGACCCCACTCCTTCTTGTAAAACAACCTCCAACATCTCACATAGCACCCCAACACTCTATGCGTGAGGAGAGACTTAGGTGTAGCAACCACTTGTGAGCTTCACTCTTGGTGTGAGAGAAGCCTTCAAGCTACACATTGCAAGTGAGAGAGCATGAGTTCCACAAATCTCAAAACCACTATTGTACATGCTCCTTCATCATCAATAAATCGAGGTTTGGTGCATCAAAGGCGTGATTCGACGTTCAAATCTTCGTCCTTCCATTTGTGTAATACGGTTTGGTGAATTCAAGGTGACTTGTGTATTTTGAGTTTTTATCGGTTGATCTTGATTTTAGAAAGTGTTTTAGTGTGTTTTTCATTGCCAGTTTTGTGTCCATTGTAAGAGGGTATTGTGGTGAGAGGTCTCCCACACCCTAAGACAGTGTGTGTGTGTTTTGGCAATGATTAGCAATCACTAAGCATTGAGTGAGTTTTGTACAAGTTCTACGATAGCATCATAACGAACCATCTCCATTTGCAAGTCACAAATAAGGTATTACGCAAGATCCTTTCCTCTCTCTCTTCCCTTTGCTCTAGCTCTCTCTGGTCCATTTCATGTGTGTCTTGGTGTGAGGTTGCTTGTGTGTGTTGTGTGGTGCATCTTCTTGGTTGTGCCAAAATTTCTCTTGCGTCCTAGTTCGCATACCATAACTAGGTGGTGCCCCTATCTTGTTTGGGTTTGGTTGTGGGTTTGTTGTTGTGTTGTGCTTGTGGTTGCCCCAGCCCCAATTGAGCAGCACGGGAGCCTTGAGGGGTGTTTAGAGGTCGCCTCTCTTGTTGCCCGCCCCGGACCGCCTCAATTTTGGTGCCCCCACTGAGGAAAGGCTTGTGTATCTTTTTGTGTAGGTTCAACCTTTAGCATAGTCAAGTAGGTTGCATGAATCACGAGAATTTGTATGATCCTTTCATTCCCATTGCAAGGCAAAAGGTACACATAATTGTTAGTACTAAGTTGCAATTTCAGCGAGTAATTCGTAGGATTTTAGGTCCTCTTAGGTTGGCCGAGATAAACGCTTCAGTAAACCCTTTTATTTTGCCTCTGATTAGGTACGACCTTAGTTTGGACGTCTATATTTTTGTTTTGTTTTGAGTATTAGGTCATGCATAGACCATGGATAATGGCCCAGGAATTGAGGTTTTCCCCTTCCATTTCACTCCACACATTAGAATAAACATTGCAATTAGTAGAAAAATCCATTTTCAACAACGTATGGTATTCATGTTTGGTGCCCAAAGAGTAGGAGAAATTCTCGCATCACCAAACCCTGTCATTCTACCTCTTATTGATTATCATAGGTCACTTGATGTGAATATTTTTATTTTGTTGTAGAATAGATTGCAATTTAGAAAATATTATTGTGTAAATCTTTTAAAGAAAGAAAAAACAAAAACGCGTCACTTTGAAATCAATTCAATGGAGAGCCAACGCCAAATGTCTCGATATCCTCTTTTCTTTGGAGAGCCTGGAGAGGATGCAGAATTATTTCTAGCGAATTTCAAGATGTCTTGCCGTATCAAGAGGATAGTAACTGATCAAGAACGTGTACAAATGTTTGAGGTGGTCCTTAGGAAAGATGCTAGCACTTGGTTTGACTCTTTGCCTGAGGAATTTAAAGAGAATTACACGGAAGTTTTGAATCGTTTCAAGAAATACTTCTTTGATCCCCAAAACACTCAGAAATTATGGCAAGACATTGTTTCTCATAAGCAAAAAGACTTAGATGACTACTGCTTGTACAAGCAAGAGTTCCTACGTCTTTGGGCTCTATGGATACGAAATGTTGCTAACCCTGGTGATGGTGCAGAATTTCTAAAGAAGGAGAGGTTCATAGCCGGACTCTTTCCTGACCTTAAGGTAAAAGTTGAGGCGGGTGCACCTGCTACCTTTGATGCAGCTGAAACTAGGGCTGCTGAGAAATATAGGAAACTCAAGTGCTTAAGGGGGGAGGTTCCAATAGAAGGTCTTAGACCCAAAGGTAAGTCACAAGCATCAACATCTAAGGAGCTTCCTGAGGTAACGGTTGAAGTGATTGAGAAGTTAAATGAATCCTTAAGCAGCCTGTCAATTCACCTTGCACAAGCCGTAGGTCCAAAGGGAGAAGCAAAGAAGTCTGAAGAGCGAGACCCACGACCTAGGAGAGTCTTGCAATGCTGGAATTGCGGAGAGTCTGGACATGGGATGTATAATTGTCCTTGGCCCCGTGGAGAGCCAGGGAGACCTAACTTGAATTACCCAGTGATGAATGCAGGAGAAGGAGCTGGTCAACAACCAAGGCTTCTACAAAGGCCAAATGGACCAAGACCACCTCCACAAGGGGTAGAAGGAGTTCCACCTTTGCCAGATCCAAATGTACATGTGGTAGAGGTGACAAATTCAAATGAGGTTGACATGGAAGCCAATGGCATTAAGCGTGGCCGACGAAAAGGTAAAGAGAAAGAAGGAGTCACATCACAGAGTGACCATGGACAAGGCAAGAAGGCAAAGGAAACCAAGGAAACCAAGAGGACTCGACGTCGTATCAACCTCCAAGACTTCCCTCTTGGACATGGTATGGCTCCGTACAACTTGTTGGAAGACATGAGAGGTAAGGGTCCTGATATTTCATGGCCTCAATTTCTTGCATTATGTCCACAAGTTAGGAGGGATTTAACAAGGGCAGTTAGCACTAGGAGAAAGGTAAAAGAGAGTGTGCCTGTTGTAAAAATTGCACAAGCTGAAATGAATGAGGACATTACACCAGTGCTAGACTGTTACATCAAAGGAAGATTGGTTAGGAAAGGTCTAGTGGATGGGGGTGCACAAATTTGCATCATGACAGAGGGACTCATGCAAAGACTAGGCATGCACATCCATGAGACACCTAAAATCAAAGTGAAAATGGCAAACAATAGCAAGGCTAGGTGCGTAGGAATTTGTAAAAACGTTTTTGTGGAGGCCTTTGGCATTAAGAAGGCAGTGGATTTTTATGTTATGTCGACCAAGGGAAGTGGTTATCCATTTATCCTAGGAAGACCATGGCTAATGAAAATGCGAGCTTTGCAGGATTGGGAGAGTGGGAAATTAATTTGCAGGAATGACAATCATAAGAAGGTTGTCTTTGACATGAAGGAGCAACGCCAAGAGGAGCTCCATGAAGAATCATCTCAAAGTGAGATGGAAGAAGGTTGGACCGATAGCACTTCAGAAGAAGAAAGTAGCAGCAGCATTACTGAAGAGGAGTCTTCCATCGAAGTCATGGGGGTAAGGTTTAAGCCAAGCAACCAAGAGACCTCTTGTCAAGGCTTGGAGGAGGTAGGTCCTCAAGAGAACGAAGGTGTTCAAGATGAAGGGATGCTGGAAGGTATGCTATCAACAACACTTACAAAGGATGAAAGAGAGGAGTTCAAATTTGTGCTAAGGAAGTTTCCTAGGCTTTTCGCTAAAGACTACACCGACGTGCGTGGGGTAGATGTTGTTCAACACAAGATTGAGTTAAAGCCTGAGGCCACACCTAAAGCTCAGAAGCTACGAAGGCTAGGAGTTATAAAGGAGCAGGCTCTACTCAAGGAGGTAAGAAAGCTTCTAGCAGCAGGTTTCATTTATCCAGTGGAGAATTCAGAGTGGGTCTCTCCTGTTGTTGTCACTCCTAAGAAAAACGGAAAGTGGAGGGTGTGTGTGGATTACCGTCCACTCAATGAGGCAACAAAAAGAGATCACTTTCCCCTCCCATTTCAGGATGAGATACTAAATGAGGTAGCTGGTCATGAGAAGTACACTGTGTGTGATGGCTACTCATGCTACTTTCAAATAGGTATCGCATTGGAAGATCAATTGAAAACAACCTTTATCACTCCTTGGGGTTGTTATGCTTTTAGAGTCATGCCATTTGGTCTGACAAATGCTCCTGCAACATTCCAACGTTTCATGAACATGGTGTTTCAAGCATTCTTTGGAAAGTCAATTAGGGTGTTCATTGATGATTTTTGCATTTATAGCTCAGAATCATTGCATCTACAAAGGGTAGAAGAAGGTTTAAAGAAGCTCTACGACATGGGAGGTCAACTCAACCCCGACAAGTGCCACATAGGTGAGGATGAAGTGATCTTGCTCGGTCACAAGGTTTCCTATAAAGGCATTGAGGTGGATCCTTCAAAGGCAAAGGCTCTTATTGAGCTCCCATCACCGAAGAGTCTTAAGGAGGTCATCTCTTTCATTCAGAAGGTGAAGTATATGTCACGCTTCATTCACTTAGCCTCGGAGTTGCTTCATCCTTTGCAAAAGTTGTCACAACAAGTAGAATTTGCATGGTCTGATGAGCTTGAAGAGTATTTTTGTAACATTAAAGTCATTTTGTCAGAGCTACCAACACTCATGCCTCCTTGTTGGGAGTACACCTTCTTTGTTAGCTCTAGTGTTGGAAGGGAAACAATTGGTGCTGTGTTGCTACAACAAGATCCCCACAGTACAAGGATGCAACCCATCTACTTTGCTAGTAGGGTCATGAATGCTTTGGAGAGAGACTACACAGAAGCAGAACTCATGATGCTTTCTCTCATGTTTGCGGTGAGAAAGTTTAGATCCTACCTACTACCAAAACCTTTTGAAATTCTCACTGCAGAAAATTTGTTCCCTTGGGTGTCATCTCAAATGAATCTTAGTACTAGGATCTCAAAGTGGATTATGGAGTTGCAAGGGTTCCAATACTCTTTCAAGGTAGAAGATAGTGTGCGTGCACAATTGGTAGGGATTCTCACTTATAGGGTACATGAGAAGGAAATTAAGGTGCCTCAAGTAAAGACCCTACCATTGCCACCACCAAAAAGTATTCCCAATGCTTTTACCTTGTTCTTTGATGGAGCTTTTCGACGAGCCACAGGGAAAGCAGGGGGAGGGCTAGTGTTGCTCAACCCAAGTGGAGAGGTGGTCACGAAAGAGAAGGTCAATCTACCAGGTTCAACTAGCAACAATGAAGCAGAATACGACACACTACTTCATGGTTTGAAGATGTGCATTGGCCAAGGGATAAAATGTCTCATGGTAAAAGGAGATGCACTTCTCATTGTTAAACAGATTTTAGGCATTTGGGCATGCAAGAATGAAAGCTTAAGGACAAAAGTTCATGCCATTCGTAGGATGTTTAATCAGTTTGAAGAAGTGCAACTATATCATATTCCGAGGAAGCAAAATGAAGATGCCGATTTACTTGCACAACAAACAGTTACATGTGTTGAGAGAGAAGTGCAGGTCATCATGGTGGCAGCAGCTGTCAAGCAACCGAGATACCAGGGATTGGAGTCATTGGCTCCCATTATCGGCTACATTTTGGAGGGTGAGTTTTCACAAGACTTCACGAAGGCTCAGAAGAGGAGACTCATGAAGAAGGAAAGTTTCTATCTCTTCCTAGAAGGCTCCCTCTATCAAAAAGGGAAGGATCAATTGTGCAGAAGAGTACCAACTATCGAGGAAATTCCAGCCATTCTAAAAGGTTTGCATGAAGAGGCATGTGGTGGTCATTTTTCCCAAGAATCAACTGTGAAGAAGATTTTGCTTGCGGGGTATGTTTGGCCAAGCTTGCATGTGGATGTTCAACATTGGTGTAAAAGCTGTCACAATTGTCAGATAAATGAAAATAGAAGGTTGGTGCATGGCCCGAGGCAAATAGTGCTTGCAAATGGACCCTTTGAAAAGTGGGGCATTGATGCTATGGGTCCTCTGCCTAGGACAAAAAATGGTAAACTCTACATTCTAGTGGCTGTAGACTATATGACTAGGTGGGTGGAAGCTCAAAGTGTGGCAAGAGTGAATGAGAGGACAGTTAGCAAGTTTGTGTACACTCACATTTGTTGCAGATTTGGCACACCTTTGGAGATTGTTTCTGATAATGGTCCAGGGTTTAGGAAGGGCTTGCTCACAGAAGTTTGTGAAGAGCTTCACATTCTACATCGTCATAGCACACCATACTACCCACAATCAAATGGTTTGGTGGAGAAGGCTAATGGTGTCATTGCAGGAATCATTAGAAAGATGGTGCAAAACAAGACAAAATTATGGGATGACTTCTTGGATGGTGCCTTGTGGGCATATCGAACCACATATAGGGAAGCCACGGAGTTCACACCATTTCACTTGGTCTATGGTCAAGAGGCTTTGCAGCCTATCGAGCTCAACATTCCAACAATGCGACTTCATGGCAAAGGAGCACAAGATGATCAAGAGGTATGGATGGATCGACTTCTTACATTAGTGAAGCTTGAGTGGAAAAGAGAAGCAGCATACGAGTGCTACAAGAGGAAAGCCACACAAGCGAAAGAAACGCACGACAAGAAACTGAAGGACAAAGGCATCAAGGAAGGAGAGCTTGTGCTAAGGTATGACAATCGACTTGACAATCGTTTTGATGCCAAGTTTGAAACTAGATGGCAAGGGCCATACATAGTCAAGAAGGCTTTCAATTCTAGTTACTATCAGCTTATGGACTTGAATGGTAAAGAGCACTCCAGGAAGGTAAACGGGTATCGCTTGAAGCCCTATTTGAGTCGCCTTCTACCAAAGGATCTACCAAAGATCTGTCCAAAGGCCGCTGTCTCATGTAAGTATTGTTACATGAAGCATGAGTGTAACTCCAGCCAAAATTCTGAGGGGCCAAACAATGAAGATCTCGTCAAGGACTCTGAAGCACTCTCTTTGGAAAAGATGCTCTATGATGGTACATGAATATACCATCATCCTGGGGGGAGGGCTATTGATAGCCATTTTTCGGCTCTCCATAATTGCCATACTAAGTTACTCCACCCTACCAAATTCACCCAAACGCTATGGCTATCCCTAACATTTCACTGTACATAGGCGTGTGTGAGTTAGGGGGCTTTTCCCATATCTTCTTAAAAACCCTCAGCTAGCTAGTCACTGGGCTAGGTGAGCCAAAAAAAATAAAAGTATATTATGGCCTCTTTGTGTGTAAATATTTCATTGTATATATGGCCTAAATATAGGGATTTTTTATAATTATTTTGGTATTTTATATTTCTACTTAGGTGTGTGTTTTATTAAACCTATGTACACCTTCTTTCATCCTCTTACACCATAATTATATTTTTTGCCAATATGTACATACTCTAACCTCATATTTTTCCTTTATACAAATCACTCCCACATTTTCACCCTCACCCTCGTGAAAACAAAAAATTGATTTCTACTCATTGGTTACTTTTATTATATTATTTACTTGCATACCTTTTCCTCTTTCACCCAAAATAATTCAAGGAGGGACCATATCATATGATTCCAATATCTTTCCATATCCATAACTCCTCCATATTTTTATTATTATTTTTACTCATTATTCTAACACCATGTGCTCATTGAGCTAAAGTCCATGAATAGTCCATACACTAGTCCCACCATGTATATATTTCTTATTTCACCAATAATCCTCCTCCATGCATGGGTCAAGGGCAACTTGAATGCTTTGTATTATAATATGACAAAGGAGGGGCTCACTCTTGGATGCATTGTACAAATTCAACAAAGGAGGGGGCCACTAAAAGACTTTTGCAGGCATAAAAAACAGGCTTTTTGGTGAAAATTTTGGCACCTATCTCCACTCCGAATTTGGAGCGGTGGTCAAAAGAGAAAATGTAGCCCACGCTCTGAATAATCACCTCAAAGTTTTTCATGATTTTTGGAGCTACCAGCGGTGAGCTATGATTTTTTGAGTGGACCCCAGTCTGCCCACTTTTCTCACAAGTAGCCCTTAGTCTTCTCTCACCCTTCCACACACCTACTCACTCTTACACATCCCTCCCTCTCCTTCCCTCACTCAAACCTGCAATTTCCATGGCTTCTCCCACCCTCTTCACCATTACCCTTCTCTCTCATCCCTATAGTTCTTTTATGAACCTATACATACATACACCCTCTCCATGTCTCTCTCTATTGCTTCTATGTTACAATTTCATTTACCTCTCCTAAAATATCTAAAATTCAGCATCTTAACCATGATAACTTCTGCAAATTGAGTATTTTTCATCAACAAATCCTCTTTTCATCGTGGTGATCAACCGTGGCGGCGGCGTAAAGAAGCGAAGAAGAAGAAGAAGACCAACGGTCATTTTTTCCACAATCTACACAAGGGTGAGTTCAAGCTTCTTCAAAGCTTCACCATCTCAATGATTCTCTTTTAATTCACCCCTCTTCCTTCATCAAATCAACTCACTCTACCCATTGTAAATGTAACATTAACTTTCTAGTGATTACTAACGACTAACATACTAACACAAAATAGCATTGACCTAACCATAAAAGACACCTCACCTCAAGACATGTACAAAGTAACTCTCTCTCTCTCCTTACTTACTTTCACCTTATCTACCATCAATAATGCTCTCTTTTGAGCCCACACCCATGACTCAAGCAGACAAAGAAGGCCCGCAATGTTTTGATATTCAAAAAAATCATAATCCTGATTTGTTAGCTTGTAAATTAGGATTTCCAATAATCTTTATGAGGGGTCTCCAACCTATAAATAGACCCCACTCCTTCTTGTAAAACAACCTCCAACATCTCACATAGCACCCCAACACTCTATGCGTGAGGAGAGACTTAGGTGTAGCAACCACTTGTGAGCTTCACTCTTGGTGTGAGAGAAGCCTTCAAGCTACACATTGCAAGTGAGAGAGCGTGAGTTCCACAAATCTCAAAACCACTATTGTACATGCTCCTTCATCATCAATAAATCGAGGTTTGGTGCATCAAAGGCGTGATTCGACGTTCAAATCTTCGTCCTTCCATTTGTGTAATACGGTTTGGTGAATTCAAGGTGACTTGTGTATTTTGAGTTTTTATCGGTTGATCTTGATTTTAGAAAGTGTTTTAGTGTGTTTTTCATTGCCAGTTTTGTGTCCATTGTAAGAGGGTATTGTGGTGAGAGGTCTCCCACACCCTAAGACAGCGTGTGTGTGTTTTGGCAATGATTAGCAATCACTAAGCATTGAGTGAGTTTTGTACAAGTTCTACGATAGCATCATAACGAACCATCTCCATTTGCAAGTCACAAATAAGGTATTACGCAAGATCCTTTCCTCTCTCTCTTCCCTTTGCTCTAGCTCTCTCTGGTCCATTTCATGTGTGTCTTGGTGTGAGGTTGCTTGTGTGTGTTGTGTGGTGCATCTTCTTGGTTGTGCCAAAATCTCTCTTGCGTCCTAGTTCGCATACCATAACTAGGTGGTGCCCCTATCTTGTTTGGGTTTGGCTGTGGGTTTGTTGTTGTGTTGTGCTTGTGGTTGCCCCACCCCCAATTGAGCAGCACGGGAGCCTTGAGGGGTGTTTAGAGGTCGCCTCTCTTGTTGCCCTCCCCGGACCGCCTCACCAGATTCTTGAAAACTGAGTCTACGGACACTAAACAGTTGATAACTTGGGTAAATCATGTTCAAACTCAGTGGAACTTGTCCAGAGACTACAACAAGGTGTCTATATTGAAAAACAAGCCTAAAAAGTGAGAAAATTTGAGAAAAGTAAATAATCATATCATTTACTTTTGAGCCTCAGAGACAAGATTTTGAAATTTTGAGCTTGTACAGTGTTAGAACAACATAATCCAAGGTCACTAGTCAAGTTTGGATTCCATCGGGTCCGAATTAGTATATATTAACTCAGTTTCCAGGTTGTAAATTATTCCTTTAGCTCTTTGCAAAGGTAGAATCTGGAAATCTCATTTGCCGATTCCCTTAGCTAGCTCAGATTGAAGTGATAAACATAGAGCAATCACAATAGTTAGCAAAAATTATACAGTCTTTGTGAGAAAATTGCTAACTTGGTGAAAACTGACATAGGAATCAGGTTGCAGGTAAAGAATTGAGAGCTTGACACGAGTTGCATTCAAGTCAAGTGGAAAAAATGGATAACAATTCAATCCGACAAAAAGTACTCTATTTAGGGCTTAACAAGTCTATACAAACCTTAGATTTGGTTGTATACTAGCAAATCAAAGCATATTTGGAGAGATTTCTAGTAGAGTATCCACCCAAAAGAGTGTGAATTGAGGTAATCACTTCGACACTATCTTTAAATAAGTCTCAGACACTTATTTAAACTCAACATCTAAAATGTCTTCCTATTCGACTCAGTCAAGAATCGGAACGACAGTATGATATAAGCACATACTCACATTTTATAAGACTAATGTCCATGGAGATTATGTTTACCTAGATGAAGAGTATTCCATTCGCATTGATGACCATGACATAGAGTTTGAAGAGGAAATAAGATCAAACAAACAAGGAAAAATATATATGGATAAAAACGGGACTTAGTATGTAAAAGTTGAAAATCCTAATGTGATAGACAAATGGGGGTTAGAAGTGAATACCATAATTCCAGATATGGTAGGAAAGAAGGTCCACCAACTTTAGAATTCAACGGATACAATCAAGTTGATCTAAAACCTTTGAAATGGATTAGCACAAATAATCCTAGGATAGGAGTGTATTGTTGGGAGGATAGGAATGTCAAGGAGCTTTTATGGACCTCTCATGCCAAATTAAGACAGTTAACACCCATAAAGATCATCTATATCTTCAAGATCAAAGACAAGGGTTTAACAAATCTACCATCTTACCTATTTAGGGATTGTTATAACAATAAATTTGTTATGATGAGTCCTAAGGAGGTAGAAAAAACCAGAGACCAAGGGTGCTCTATAAGAGACTGGATATTGGGCCAAGGACCAGAAACTATTCCAATAGAGGAACTCCGTGAGAGATCTTTTGGGAGCAATGTTAAAAAACCTGAACGTACCTCATAAAAAACAAAACCAAGTGCCATAAAAGCCAGTTCAGAGATGCATGAGTCACTATTTCCAACATATTGGGTGAAGGACTCAAGATAGGACCAACTGCTATAAGAGTTGGAGCTAAGACACATAGACAAGTCAGCCCAGCTAATTTTCAAAAATGGGTTTGAAATTATAGTGGATCTGGGGATCCATATGACCACTTAGCTAGCTTTAAGCAGGTGCTAAGAGAAGAATGCATATTTGATTTCCACACTCAATTTGAGGGATTTGGAATGACTTTATAAGGAAAAGCTTTGACATGGTTCAAAAACATTCCACCAAGGTCAGTCATGGATTTAAATACATTAACTCAAGGAATTTTGGCTGCATGTTCCAAAATTGGGATCAAATATAATAAGGTAGCTCAAATATGGTTAAGAAAGGACAGGAAGATTTTGTATCAATTGTGAAAGATGAAAAGTACAAATGTTATGTATGGCTGAAAATTATGACACCAAAAAGAGCACCCATTTTTGTAGCCGGTTGCTACATTCCTCATGGTGATTCTCCCTTCTATGCTGGCATGAATAGAGATCATCCATTTTTTGATTTGGAAGAGGATATTGATTATTTCAACGGTGAAGGTGATGTTATTGTATTTGGGGATATGAATGCTCACACAAAAACATTGCAACAGGATACTCAACAATTTGATATAATACCATCATTTCAAGGGAGTTGGAGGAAGTTCACTTGTATGATCGTACTTCAATGGATGAGAAAAAAGCCAGCTCACTATGAAAGTTACTTTTACACCTGTGTAATAGCACAGGTATGCTCATTGCCAATGGTGTATCTTTGTGGAGTGGAACCAATGGATTTACATGTAGAAAACATAATAGGGATAGTGTGATTGACTATTTGCTACTCTCCGAAGCCATCATGTATCACATAAAGAGTTTTATTTTTGGCCAATGGACCCCGGAATTAGACCATCGGACCTTATGTATTGACCTTGCATGTGGCCGAGATGTAACTAATCATGATAATCTCAGCCAAAGGGAGGAGAAATTATCACTATGTATGGATTTCAAATGGGCACCAATGTACATTGAAATGGTTTGGACAAAAGTTATGGATGACAAAGCTTCAATATGACACACCATTGGAAACAAAATGGGAAGCTTTCAAGAAAGTTATTTGTTCTTGTGCTAAAGAATGCTTTTCCATAAAGCATCTCCATGGTATCAACAAAGATAGATCATGCAAAAGGTGGTTTGATAAAAAATGTCAAGATGCTTGGAATTCCTTGATAAAACCTGATGCAACTATGGACAAAGACAACTACCAAAGTCATTTGCATAGATACAATGCATTGATTCAAAAGAAGAGAAGAATATGGGAAGTCAAGAAACAGCTTTTCTAAGTCCAAGAAAAGACACATGCATATGGCAGATTTTGGAGAAAGTTGAGGGGAAAAAAAGTTGAGATATTTGGTAACTTGATGAAGGGGATCGGGGAGCACCACAGACGGAGAGTGAGAGAGAGAGAAGGAGACACACACGATGTGGGTGGGGAGACTCCAAAGAGTGAGCAGCCCCCTATACACTTATGCTATGTATAAGGTATACAAGTCAGTGGGCGCCCAGACACTGGGCGGCCAGGCAAGGCACAGGCGCCTATACCCCAACAACCTCCCACTTAAAGGCGACTGTGCCTTTAAGCAAGGGAACCTAGTCTAAAGACTAAAAAAGGCGAGAGAAAACCGCTCTCAACCGATGCCCACTGGCTGGCTGTGATCGTGTGCATCCGGCTGTCCTGCTCCCGTGTAAGTCCATACACCACCAGACGTACTACACACGTACTGCAAGTATGTACGCAATACCTGCATATCTCCCTCGTGCACTATGCCATCATCAATCAACAAACGACTGACAACCCCAACTGCAAATGCTCCCACTGCAGCTGCGATATCCGGTCTCAAGATCAACATCTCATACATGAGACCACCGAATGCCGATGCAATGCTAGCGGGCCTTGCTAGCTCTACGGAGCATGCATCAACATATATATCCCTGGCAATAGGCATCTCTGACTGACAAGGCGTGTCAGCCACATGCATCTCCTGACTGTCCGCAAAAGACGCATCAACCTGTCGTGCAACCTCAGAGCAAACCAGCTGCTCTAGGTGTCTGCTGGAAGACATATCCTGCACAACTATATCCCCATGCTCACTGTCGAGCATAGAAAGGAATGACTGCATAATCGCTGACGTCTCAGCCTCCTCTGCAATCATCCACTGCAAACATGACCACTCAATCTGCTGTGACTCACTAGAGCTCTCATGCTCTAACTCCGTATGCATAGACTCTTGCACAACGTCCTCCTGTTGTGACTCACTAGAGCAAGACCGCTCTACCTGTCTATCCTGCATAGAAGTATCTCGCACAACTGACTCTCTGCTTTGCTCAGTCACTAGCAAAGCATGCATGTCTGACTCTGTCACCTCTCTGTGTGATTGCTCAAGTCGTGCCCCAACTGTGTGCACAACGAGCTCACTACTCTGCACTCCATGCAAAGCATCCTGCAACCCACAAGCAAAAGAGACTCGCCTGCTCTCTCGCTCTCTACCTGGCTGCGTGATCACAGAGACAACACCGTCTCTCGTGTGATCCACATGCAATGGGTAACGTGTACCACTCCTAGCACCTCTCGCAATCACTAGCAAACCCAAATGCATCACAAAATCTCGCTCTCGTAGCGAAATCTGACATCCACAATCTCTTAGCTGACCAATCGAGATCAAACTCACTGTCAAATCTGGTACATAGCGCACATGTCGTAACAAGTAAGATGCACCACTCGGTAATGATAGTCTCACATCTCCTGCACCTGCTATCGCATGCACCGATCCATCGGTCAAACGTACACTGCCAAGCATCCCGCTAGAATAGCTACAAAACCATGCACGATGCGGTGTGACATGAAACATAGCATCTGCGTCTAGCAACCACTGCGAAGGGAGTGCACTATCCACATGTATAGCATCTCGTGCATAGCTCGAGATAAAAGTGACATCCCCGTCACTAGTATACTCCGACACTACATGTGCCTCAACTATCAAAGCAACTGAGTCCATGGCATCACTACATACATCTCTGAAACTGCCATGTCTCCTACGATGTCGCATACGACGAAAACAGCGCCGTCTAACGTGTCCAGAATGACCACAATACCAACATGTCATTTGTCGGCGTGCTCGTGAATGTACATGTCTCACACGAGTCCGTGATGACTCAGATCTATCATACATATCATGTAATCTGCGCCAAAGTGCTCTCGAAGTAGTCTCATACATAACAAGAGCATATACAGATTCCGCAAGGTGCAAAGAGAGCGTAGATAGTGCCATCTCCTCTAGCTCCTGCCACTGATTGTCAGACATGTTTGAAGGTCTACCTGCATCACCACTCAATGGTCGATGCAACCCTCGCTGTGTCAATGCATCAAGCATACACTCTCTCCATGCCGCAAAGTCTGACCCATCAAACACGCGCATCTGTGAGAGGTCACAATCTGATCGATCACCTGTCTCTACCATGAGCACAATGTAGCAAACTAGAAAGCAAAACCACCTCACCAACAACACCTGAAAACTGTCTACCAATATGGCCAGAAACACAATGTAAAACCTGTGAGACACACTCCAAAATAGAGCTCCCGCAATGTCAATACAAGCCTCGCCTGCTCTAGTATCACACTGCAATCTGTGAGCTAATCACCAAGCCCACACTGTGCGGTATCGATGCATACACACGCACAAATCTCCCACCTGCAGAGAACACCGCACACAAATGCTGAGTGCAACCCGCAATCTCTACCTAGATCGCATAAATGATACGCATAAAACTCCTGGGAAAATTTCGCCAGAGTTTCGTCAGTAAAACGGCCACAAAACCAGTAACCAAACTGACTGCACGCTCAAAACCATGAGCAACCAAAGCGCATCAAATCACACTCCAAATGCATGCACCAATCTCCACATTTTGCATACATCATTGCAAACACCTGCAAATCTAGTACACAAATATCTGCTCTACCTGTGACTGCCAAAAAAACATGCTCAAGGCATACATTGCCGAGCTCAAAATGCAATCACATTAGTCTCCCTGAGCATCAAACCACATAAGGCATACATCGTATCCTCCCACCTGTGAGGAAACTTGCAGCAAATATCACTCTCACATCTGAGAGCAAGCCATGTGTGAAATCCTCGACACACAATAAACAATTGCTGCTGCAGAAAATTCAGCGTTCAGAATTTTAAAATTCTGATATGACGAGCGCGTCCGGAGCATGCCAAAACCCCAAGGTAGACTCCTGGATCACATGTATCCGAGTCCGAGTGTGCAAAATATGCCAAAAACACTGTTTTCGGCCCAAAAACGCAACAAAAACTTGCTGCTGTTGCAGAAATTTCAGAGGTCAAAATCAGCTCAAATGGACATCACCATTGCGTCCGGAGCGTGCCAAAACCCCAGGTTACACCTTAACCTTGCATAAATCGCATTCCGTATGCAAAAGTTATGCAAAAAACACTGTTTTTGGGGCCCGAAAAATGACCTGCGGAAATGAAAATCTGCATTCTTCCTGCAAGTATGGCTGCAAATAACCATACACACTTGCAATACACTCTTCCCTCAACCTTGGAAATTCTCCTCAAGCTTCCATGAGCACAGATCTGGTGTTTGCTCACCGATCTCAAGCTTCCACCGAAAGCGAGCTCACCATAGCCGAAAGCTCACTTCTCTGTAACACTCCATCTGTCGTGAAGCCAAAGCTCTGATACCAATTGAAGGGGATCGGGGAGCACCACAGACGGAGAGTGAGAGAGAGAGAAGGAGACACACACGATGTGGGTGGGGAGACTCCAAAGAGTGAGCAGCCCCCTATACACTTATGCTATGTATAAGGTATACAAGTCAGTGGGCGCCCAGACACTGGGCGGCCAGGCAAGGCACAGGCGCCTATACCCCAACACTTGAGTCTTGTGGATTTGTATGCACATTGTAGGCAATTATATGAGCAACCAAATGCTGAAAAAATACCATTTTATGGTTTACTCCCATGTATGTCCTCTTTTTTTACTATTGAAGATGTATGCGGTGGGCTTGAAAAGTTGGTCGTTCGCAAAGCGGGAAATCTTCCAGGTATCAAGCTGGAGATGATCAAATGGACTGGAGATTTTACCCATGAGCGGAGGTGTGATATGATCAACCTTGCACTTCAACATGGTATGCCTTATGATTGGAATACTAATTGGGTTAAGCATCTGCATAAAGAAGGAGATGCAAAGAATGTAAACAACTACCAGACTATAATGATTGGGTCTCTTATGGCGAAGTTGTTTGGATGCATAATGGAGATAAAATTGAGTGATTGGGCTGAAGAGAATGATTAGCGTGCAAAAGGAGAATCAGGTTTTTGTCATTGCCATAGCACCATTGATCGTCTTCTCACTCTTCATGTTCTCATGGAGGAAATTCGGTTGAAAGGCAAGCAATTGTATTGTTGTTTTGTGGACTTTAAGAAAGCCTTTGATATGATTCCACGTAAACAATTTGTGGAGAAGGATGGAAGAACTCCAAGTGCCAAGTGAGTTTATGCTTGCTATTTCTCAAATCTATGAGAAGGTGATGTGTCTATTGCACATGGGAAGAGGAATTTTAGAATCTTTTGTAAGCACTATTGGGGTTAAACAAGGATGTCCGTTATCACCAACTCTCTTTGGTCTATGCATCGATCAATTGGACCAAATGGTACTTGACTTTATGCAAGAAGAAGGAATTGAAGAGGTCACTATTTGCAATGCAGTAATCATGCTTTTGTTGTATGCAGATGATGTAGTGCTTCGATTCTAATACACACTTTAGAAGATATACAAAATCTTATAGTTGTCCTTGAGAAATTTTGCTTGCATAGTGGGCTGATTGTGAATGATTACAAAACAAAGATTATGCTTCTAAAAACCAACCATAAGGAGAATCCATGCATTGTATACAACAATGAGACACTTGAAGTTGTTGAGAGCTTTAAAAGTACCTTCTCCTGGAGGTTCCATCCAATCACAAGTGGCATGAATGTGCTATGTGCCATTTGGAAGCGGGAAAGAGAGGATATTATGAATTTGAGAACATGTGTAATGCAAGAAACATCAAGTGCTGGGTTCTCAAGAAGTACTTTTTGGATGCACTAGTGACACCTGTTCTTCTTTATGGAGTTGAAGTATGCGGCGGGAGCATCTCAAAGTCTACCTGGAAAGAGTTTGATAATGTTCAAAAGCATTTTCTTATAAACTTTCTCTAAGTTAAGACACAAACACCATATATGCTCCTACTTCTTGAGTCGGGATCTCTTCCTATTGAGGTTATGGGCATGGAAAGAGTGTTGGAGGTAATGATAAAGATGCGTCAAAACCCTTGGCATCGACTTCCTAAAATTGCATGGGAAGTAAGAAAAAAGTTCAAAAGACGCATAAACGCAAGATCTTGAGCACAAGATGGATGAAAGACATAAAGAAGTGGTTTGGGAGATGGGATGCATTACACTTGCTACATGATGCTTCAATTGAAACCCAAGTGAGTGAAGCTTTTCTATAATGCCAATGTATTACGGCTTGGGATAAATCCAATGGGTCACAATTCATTCATTACACCACCCATATTGCCCCCAATTACAAAACCATGTTCTTCATTGAATGAGAAAACCATACTCACACTTACATGCTTGACCCAATCCCCTTGTCAGTGATATGCACTATCGCATCCATTTGACTTAGCTCCCATTTCCTTTGATGGAAGACAGGGCATTGGGGTAATGAAGAAGAGTCAAATTGATTGTGCACATTATGCTCACTACAAGTTTGAGATTATGAGTACCACACACTACTAGAGTGCTCAACCTTTGGTCACATCTGCACTTGCTTCTCTCACATTTTCAGCCATGACTTAGACCTACACACTTTCCTCTCCCAGCCACAGTGTAGGCTCTCCATTGCGACTCTCATCACCAAAATTTTGGAGCATCAAGAGTCACTCATCAACCATACACATACTACATTACATGTAACTTTGATCCCATAGGTCAATTTGACCTCCAAGGATGATAATAAAATCTCTCTCTCTCTCTCTCTCTCTCTCTCTATATATATATATATATATATATATATATATTATCAAGTTCAGCTATTTGTAGTTTTTGCTCATATCTTGCTATTGACTTTCTTGCTTGGGTGATCGTGCCTACAAACTATCGCTACCTACACATTCTCCTATTCATCCGGTGTTTCATGTCAGCCGTTTACGTAAGCAATTACATGGGGATGACAATGTCATTGGCCAATAGATTCTGGTCTATTTTGTTGAACCTCCTACCTTACCGCATGATCTTGAACAAATTCTCAACTTTTATGATTTACATACGCGTCATCATGTATGTCGACAAGCATTAGTCAAGTGGAAAGATGGAACTGAGCAAGGTGCCACTTGGGAAAACATTAGTGTTTTTAAGAAGAAGTTTCCCACTTTTGTTTTTGAGGACAAAAACTCTTCCTTACGGGGGGAGTAATGTCAAGACAAGGGCAAGGCCAGGGCAAGGCCAGGGCCAAAGGCCAGACTAGGCAATTGGAAAGGGAATCCAGCTAGAGAAAAGAGCTATGAGCTTGGCCTATATAGTGGGAGGTTGGGAGGTGGATTCCAGGCAATAGTCTCCCCTAGTCTTTACAGTTGGGTCTCTTACCTTGGAGTTTTATCCACATTCTTCTTATTTTGACCACATGTTTGGTTGGATTTTCAACAATTCTTCTAATTTGATTGTACAAGTCACCTCCGTTGACAAAATATCCATAAATCCCTTGGAATCTACGGCCTTCCATGCTAAATGTCTATGGGACCTTGATGTCGGACTTTGCTTCATACACTCCCATGTAAGATGGTAGAGCCCTTTATGATTGTTTTCGGCTCTCTATGTAAATCTCTGAACTTACGTCTCCATAATATGATCGCAATTCTAGGTTCAATTTTGATCTTGCCTCAAATTCCCCTATGGGATCAGAAGGTAATGTGTCGCTTCCTTCTTTTACCTCTCTCACTACTCTTCATAACTCCTCTGGCCAATGGTCCTCCTCTATTGATACGTATGGAAAAAAGTCTCTAAAAGGTTAATATGTCATATCTGGAATAATGCTCTGGCTCTAATCCTAGTATTTCATCATTTGTCTTTTCTTGTGTTGGCTCGCTCTCACACATTCGCTCCATTTCTTGAGTTACCCTTTCTTGATGAGTAGGCTCTTGCACAGATGGAATGACTACACGTGGACTTGGCTTTTTCCTAGGATGTTCTTGCAGTACTAGTGATGCTTGAACCAACTTTTGGCACATTTCTAGTCTCTGTTTCTCTGATTCACCATATGGATATGTCATCCATCTTTTCTCTTGTCTTTGATTGTTTTTGAGCCTGCCTTCAAAAGGGTATCTAATGGTTCATTAGGCTTCTTGACCAACAATGGTCCTCTTGAACTAGCACTTCTCGGTTTCTCTTTTGTGGATGGCATTTCTAGAGGTTGAGATATCCTGTAAGAGGAGGTGCAAACCTTTCCTCATGTTGTCTTATCTTCTCTTTAACTTGGGCAAGACAAGGTTCAGCTAGGGATTTTTACATTTGTTCCCTACGTGCTTTCATCCTAGCCTTTCTAGCTTTCCAACTCTTCTGTTTGCTCTTGGTTTTACGACCAGGTGCATTGGTATTTGGTTCACCTGTCTCTGGACTCACATCAATTTTTGTTTTCTCTCTCTCTCAATTCTCAAAAATTCCTTTTGATTTTGTGCTCTCGTAATTACTTGAATTAGTACAACTTTTTTGTTTTTCAAGCTACTGGGTAGTTGAACAATCCTTGAGGTATTTGTTGTGCTCTTTATAACTCAGTCTAGTTCTTTTTGGATAGTTGAGTATCAAGTGAATGATGCCACAGTCAAGAAAATAGGCATCTATATGAGTGATCTCCATCTGAGGACATTGTTTGACCAAGTGGTTTGCACAGCTTTTGTGACAATTGGTCTCTAGTTGAGGACTTGCATTTCTTCTTAGATGTAAACAGGCTCTGACCTAGCTAAGATGCTATTTACAGTGAATCGCAATGTCCTTTTGTCTATCTCATACCTTCTTTCTTTGAGTCAAATTGCAAGAGGTGGAGGTTGTACCAGCCTTACCGCTCCATGTGTTTATCTCATCTTATTTCATTTTGAAGTGCAGTACCCACTTTGGTTGTTATAATGCATTGTAGTTGGTACTAGTGCTTTTTTATTTAGATGCTTCCATCATTGGTGTGTATCTCATGTCTACCAGCATTCTAGCACCTAGTAGTAGAGGTTGTCCTAAGACAGGTTGTGGCCTTGAAACTCATAGTGGACCTGGTACATCCCATGTCATGTATCTTGGTGGAGTAGGTGCTACTAGAACATGCTGTACATACCTCTCCATAGCATATTCCATGCTATAGTAGCACTCTTACCTCATATGGTTTGTTCATTTTCTCTCAATTTTGCACCACTTAGGCTCTCCCAGATCATACCTTACAAGAAGAGTTATCCTCTTGACTATGTTGTCGATAAACTTTTTTGGATCGATAGGTGCCATTGGTTTTTCAATGGACTCAGTCATCTCTGAATCACTATGCTGAGAAGATGTATCATCCTTTTTACTCCTAAATTCCTTTTCTTTATGTTCCTCGTAGTTATCCACCAGATAAAGAACTTCTTTGATCAATTCATTTAGCATCACAAACTCTTGTAAAAGAGTTTGCTTCCGCTGCGATAGTAGGGTCAAAACTTTCAGCATGGTTGGTTAAGCCTAAAGAACTGTGGATGTGTGGAGCTTCGCAATGTGAAAGCTTGAAGCGAGAGGAGTGTATTTTAGAAAGGAAATCAAAGATAATGATTATGTCTCAGAACCATTTCCTAAAGAATCATAAGAGCCACTAGAATGGGAAAAAATCTTGTCTACTTTGGATTTGTGTGCTATTCAAGACGGTCCAATAACAAAACTTTGTGATAAAGTTGGCTTTGATGTCATTCCTTATTTTGTGGTGAGTATGATCCTGGAAAGCAAAGAGAACCAGGCATCAACAAGTTCCCAAAATGAAGAGCAAACAAAGGAATGTTGTGAATCATAAGACAAAGAGAACGATGAGTTATATGACTCTTTAGAACACTTGGAGCTTTAAGAAGATGTTGACAAGAAAAATCTAGACAACCAAGCAGGTGACATGAACGATGCTTTAACCAAGCAGGTGACAAGAACGATGCTTTAACCAATGCACAATTTTACGATTATCCACATCAAAGATCCAGGAACCAATGTCACCATCGCTGCAATGATAAAGTGCATCAAAAGTGGATTCCAAAGTCTCCATTGGTGATGCAACTGCAACAAGCTTTCTCATACGCAGCTCCTATACAGGAAGAAAAGACTCATGCAGAAGGAAGACGGCCATGGAAATGAGTAACAATGTGCTAATCAAGTCCTTCCAAAAACTACAATCCAAGAGCAAAAAAACATTAACTTTCCATAACAAGCCAAACCAACAAGGGAAAGCATCGATATCAACCTTGATAATGATAGAAGCTAAATAGTGGGGAATCTTACGATTTTCCTTATCAACAACTTATGAGGATAGTAGCAATAGTGAAAGAAAAACAAGTTAGAACCAAAAAGTTTGACAAATTTAAACACTAAAGAGTTAATTTGGCCAAAAGCAGGTATGTATCAAGAAGATGAAATTCTCTGATGAAAAATCACAAGATCCAACACCAAAAGGAAAATAGTTGAAGTATGCAAGAATGGCTAAGAAAATCACAAAGTCACAAGCTCTTGCAACTCAAATGTGGCTTCCAAAGAAGTTGATTCAAGCACAAATAAGTCATGAGTTTCTTCAAACACAAACAAAGAAAGGACAGGTATGGGTTCCCAAACGAGCATCATCAGCAAAACAACCGGTAATCACAAAGAAGTGTGTCCGAAAAGAAACCAATAAAACTAATAATTGCCACCGTATAGCCACTTGAATTCTTTCAATTCCTCCTACGGCTACAATATAGTTAGAAGAGAGCAAGTCTCTCACTTCACCACTATATATTGCACAATGCTTATGGATAAGGAGATAAAGTGAATGCATTAAAAAAGCTCAAAAGAAAAATAACCAAAGACAACCAAAGAGGAGGTCCAAAACTCAATTGAGTAAGCTAAAACCTTTGAGAAAAAGTGGATTTTACAAACGTGTATGATTCCAAAGAAGTGATCCAAGCATAGAAAAATAGAGATAACATTTGGATCCCCAAACAAGCCAACCCTACAACATAGTTGTAAGAAACTAGGCAACTAGGCTCCTCAGGATCCTCCTCCCAACCTCCCTTTATAGGTGGGCTCCTAGCCCCTTGCCCTAGACGGATCCCCTGTCCACACTGCCTAGCCCGGCCCTTGGCCGTAGTCCTTGCCTAGTCTAGTTTTTAGGGTACAGGACCCGTGTCCTGACATTACTCCCCCCTTAAAGAAGAGTTTTCCTCCTCGAAAACAAAAGTGGGAAACTTCTTCTTAAGAACACTAATGTTTTCCCAAGTGGCACCTTCTTCAGGTCGGTCTTTCCACTTGATTAAGACTTTTTGTCGTACATGATGGCATGTACACAACTCATGATAATCCATAACACGTTCAGGTTCATGCGGTAACGTAGGAGGTTCAATGTAATCGACCAAAACCTGTTGGTCAATGACGTTGTTGTCCCCATGTAACCGCTTTCGTAAACGGCTAACATGAAACCCTGGATGAATGCGAGAGTGTGATGGTAGTAGTAGCTTGTAGGCACAATCACCAACTCGCTTGAGTATTTTGAAAGTCTGTTACATGTTCATCCCTAATGAAGGTTACGTGCCAACGTACTCTGTCAGCACACCTAGTAAGTCCTTGACGTATGAAAGTATTGACACAATCTTTAACCCCACCACAAGAGCTGTTCAAAGTCAAAAATCTCACTTAAGAAAATTCTAGAATAGGGAGAAAATCATCTATCTAGAAATGCGTTGTGCTAACGTATGCTCTTAGCATATCTTTTAGCACAAGATTACTCTTTGTAATCTACCTATCCCCTTGGATAACTGACAGTATTGAGGTGTGTTTTCCTCACGATTTACAGATAGTCGTCTCAGATGACTGGTAAACAGGAAACCATAGTAGTGGTTAACATTGGTGAAGAATGTCCGAAATAACCCTCGTGGTTAACTTGAAAAAATCCAGAAACGCCCATGACCTCTATTGGTGATTAGTGGATTCAAAAGTAATCTCATAGAGATAGTACACATAGAGTGCAAAACACTTCATAAGCAGCAATCTTAGGAATATGCATGCCGTTCCAAAGTAGACTTTGCTAGGCACTAGGGCCCATAACACCTAGGGTGCATGCATTTAGCAAAAACTAACTCGAACCTGTATATCCATAATGATCTTTGCCAATACTTATGGCAATTGTGATGCACCTAGCACGCATTAAAAGGAATGTAAATAGTTCTGAAAATAAACTAAATACTTTTAGTTGCAATCTTTTGCAAGCCTTGCTGAAACGTCTGAATCACAATAGAAGGTGAAACATTGGTCACTTCTAGGTATAGACAATGAAACTTTTTCATGAAAAACTTATAGCCTTGCTATATGTATAAACAACCATCTGTAATGTTGTTTAACAGTACTTGTACCTTAACAAGTCATTTTAAGTATCTGACAATTTCTGGCCACGAAATTGCTCCTTATACGTTGTGCTAAAAATGGTCTAGAAAACAGATGTGACCAGCACCTAGGGACTTTGTCGTGACACATAATTGAAATAATGGTGCCAATGTCAGTCCAGAGACTCATATTCTCCACATGTGGAATATGTCTCATGTAAGGATGTGTAAAAAAGAACATCCTTCAAGTAATATAAGAAATTAGGCAACTAGGCTCCTCAGGATCCTCCTCCCAACCTCCCTTTATAGGTGGGCTCCTAGCCCCTTTCCCTAGACGAATCCCCTGTCCACACTGCCTAGCCCGGCCCTTGGCCGTAGTCCTTGCCTAGCCTAGTTCTTAGGGTACAAGACCCGTGTCCTGACAATAGTCATGCAAACCCACTCCAAAGAAGGCACAACACAGCTATCAAGGTCATTACAATGGACTTTGGAAATTAGAACAAGGCACATTTGGCTACCAAAGAAGTTGGTCCAAAGGACATGCTAATTTTAAGAAGACATATAGATATTGAAGGTCAAGCTAGAACCCACTGCTGAGGAAGAATGCCAAATACAACAACCAACAATAAGGCTAAAATGGATCCCAAAGAAGCATCAAACATATAAGTAAACCGTCAAAAAAATTCTACAACCTTCAACCAAGAAAATGGCACAGGAGCTTCAATGACCATCAACTTTATTAGAATAGGAAGCCTTAGCAGAAAATACCAATAAGAAAATTGCTTATACCCAAATCTTGCACAACATAAATTTTGTCCATCCATTGACTATGTATGCATGATAGGGATACTTTACAAGGCTTGCATTGCCACAAATTTTAGTGGCCCAAGCACAACACATACACTTTTTGATACCCTATTGCCCATCAGGACTCCAAATAGGAGGTGGGGGGCATTCTAAATGCGGACCTAATATTATGAATATTAGAGGGCAATGTTTTGTGACCTGCATTGAAATTTTGTGTTTGATTGTGATAAAGTTTTGACAAAACTCAAGGAATATTCCCTTATAATAGCGTTCCAAGAGGAGTATAGGGACAAAAGTTATATATGAGTGCTAAGGACATGTATATGGCATTTATAATTTTGTTAGGATGATTTTGCTTCTTGTTAAGTTGATTCTTGGTTTTATTTTTTATTTTTTAATATTTTCTTTAGAAAAACATGGAAAAAATACATAATCTAGATGAAAAAAAGACTAAAGAGATTCTCGAGTAGTACAAAGAGAAGAAGGTATATGAAAATGATGAAACTTTACGAGGTATATCTCAAAATCCATATACATAAGGCTATAATGTCAGAGGTAAGAAAATAATGTTGACCAATCTTCAACAACAATATGAGGCAAAAAATGACTGAGAATGGTTATAAAACTTCACGATGGCCTACAAGAACAAAGAAAGTTGACGATGCGACTAAACAAAATCACCCATCAAGTGTAAATTCTCCTATCAAACACTTCACACAACTACAAGGCTGTATACAGGAAGTAGATATTTATACTATAAATCTTCTATCTTCTATGTGACTTAATGAATCCTAATGAACAAAAGGGAGTAACAATACTGACAAAGAAAAAAAGGGGGGGGGGGGGTGAGAAATGACAATTGAGTCATCTATTGTAGTAGATGTCTACAAGAGCAACCAGGGGTCAAGACAAATTCTGGTCATTAGTATTGGTTCTTCACGCTTAAAGGATGCTCAAGATATACTTCATTTGAAGTTGAACAGCCAGAAGGTGCCAGAGATACCCATTAGTTGTTTTCCAGAATGAAATCCAAAAGGCTAGCTTAGAAAGCCAAATACAAGTCCAAATCAAACCAAACTTTGTCAATAGGCTATGAAAAGAGAATACAAGCTAAGTGTAAAGAAAATTTGAAAAAGGATAGAATTATAACCCCTAGCCAAAGATGAAAATTTCCAAATCTGAAGCCATGATAGCCATCTACATACCATGTAAATCATGTATATGAGTTTTGGGGGCAAATGGAGAATGATAGCTCATAGATGGTCATCCATTGCAAATGATGTTAGATAAAACCTTTTTGAAACAAGTTACTAACTTGGGGAATTAATTGGGGTTTGTCAGGCTTGATGCAAAAACAAAGAAGTCCCCAATGAAGAAGAGCAGACACAAAAGGTAGACAATTGAAGACTCAAATCCTTGAGTCATTCCTGAAGTTATAGTAAGGCCGACAAGCACTAGAGATTCTGGTAAGGAGTTTACAGAGGCATTCAAAAGATAATGTATAAGAAGTGGAGCACCAAAAAAAAAAGCAAAAATGACAACAAAGACCGCACTAGCATTGTTAATCAGGTGGTCGTGTCAAGAATGGCATGAATTTGGAGGGGGGGACTGTTGACCCATGGGTCAATAGTACGACATAACTCAATTTTTTGACCAAAGCCTTATTTTTTGAGAGTTATGAACTGATGTCAAGTACGGTTCAAAACATCATTTGTAATGAGTAGCTACTCTAGTTGCAAAAGCCGGGGTGCAATGACACTTCCAACTTGTAAGCCATTTGACCCATTAAACTCTATTTTTGATCTATCCTATGGTAGCCTTGGTATATAAGGTACCTAGGTCATTTTGTAAGAAGAACCTTTATCCTAATCAAGGTATTGTGTTGTCCTCAACCATTACGAAGAGAATGGAGTCTAGGAGGGCCTCTTTATTTAGCAGTTTAAGGGAGTCAAACCTTTAGTATTAAGGAAGCAATCAAAGGAAAAATTGTGAGTTCAAAAAGGTAAAACGGCTAGTTTATTTGAATTCAAAAATTTTCCCCAAATAGAATTTAAAATCTAGCGAGCAAAAGAATATCATGTAGCATAGCTATGGAAATATCTTGACGTGTAGATTCTAGGTCGATAATCTCCACTCAAATCAGGGATCATTTGTAGGAGTTATGGAATGCCAAAAATCATAAATTTATCCTCTCCCTGTTTGGGGAGAAACTTGTGCATCCTTTGACCACTCTTACACCTCTCTTACACACCCACCATTCTTGCACACATGGAATGTATCTTTTCGTCCAGATGTTAATCACCTCCATACTCTCATGGACAATAAGGAGGCCCTCCTACACCCCATTCTCTTCCTAATGTGTGAGAGAGAAAAAGAGAGTGTAAGCTTCATCCTGACACTACTCCCTACTCGCTCATCGCATTGGAGCTTTAAATGCACCCTTGTGATAGTCTTGGAGAAATTTATGCAACAATGCAAATAAAGACGCCCTCCTAGACCCCATTCTCTTCCTAATGTGTGTGTGAGAGAGAAAAAGAGAGTGTAATCTTCATCCTGACGCTGCTCCTTGCTCGCTCATCACATTGGATCTTTGAATGTACCATTGTGATAGTCTTGGAGAAAGTTACACAACAAGTCTAAGCATTCTATGCGAAATGGAGCACACACGCTAACGCATCTACGATCTATTTTTTTTGTAATGTATCAAACAATGTCTGTTATTTTGAATGCAAGTAGTCATTAGAATCATGGCAACATAATCTAGACATAGGTACTCATAGATTTTCCATGTTGGGCACTTCCAAAACCTTGCTCTGCCTTCATACACGTCTGTAGAAGATGGGTTTGGAGTGAGGATTCTGAGTGTAGAGGCTTTAGGGAGGGTGTATCCTAGTGAGGGGATAGTGTTCCTTAAGTTTCAAACAATTTTGGTATGATTTGGTGAGTTTTTTTTCTCTTGTGTGTATGTGGGTTGGGTGGTGTAGTTGAGAGCAGTGAGATTCTTGATTTTGGTTTAGTTAAACTTCTAGAGTGTTCTATGTGTGCAATGGTTTCAACCTGACAACCTATAGATATTGCCTCCACATGCCTATCACGTCATATGTGTCCTCAATAGATATTGCCTCCCTGTGCCTATCATGTCATATGTATCCTCAATTGACATTATGTTGATCTGGGTAGTGTTGCATGTACTTTATAGGTGGTATGATATGCTCCCGCAACTTAGAGTACCATCCTTCTTCCGATTAAACAGAACATGAGTACTCCACGGAGAAACACTAGGTCAAATGAAGTCTTATTCAAGAAGTTGAGTAAGTTGATCTTTGAGCTCCACAAACTCAGATACTGACATTTTGTATGGTCTATATGCTTAGGTGGTAGCTATAGAAACTCTTTGAGAAATAAATCATCAAATTCTATTAGACATTTGGATTTAAGTGTGTTTGGCTTCTTCTCTATAGGATTAAGCTTTACTACATGAATAATTTCATTCTTTTTGTAACTCTTCATAAGTCTGGTAAAGCTCACTAGTTTAAGTTTACGTTTCCCTTGTTTCCTAGTAAACGTAGCTCTAGAGTTTTGGTTATTGACCAAAGTCAAGACCAAAGTCAAAGAAGCATCTTTACAATGTATGTGAGAATCATTGGTCTTAAGTCAATCTATTCCTAGGACTCCATCATAGATTCCTATAGATAAGACTCTAAAGTTTGCAAAAGTGTTGTGATTATTGAAAAAATTTCAAGTTTCCCATTGAAGTACAAGATCTAACCTTCTTACTCGTAGCTAATCCAATGTAAGGTTTGAATCAGGGTGTTCAGGCAAAATGAGGTTTCTAATGCACCTAGGAGATACAAAAGAATGTGTACCTATAATTAACCAATAGGGTAATATGGTTACCTTGATACTCTACTAAGGCTTGAATTACTAAAAATTGTTTATTCACTCCATGATTCTCAATTACAGCATGAACATAGGAATTTACTTGATTTCCTTTTCCTCTCTCACCTTGAGCTCTGTTAACTTGAGGTCTTCCTCGAGGTATTTGATTTCCTCCTCCTCCTCCTCCTAGACGAGGCTGAGGGTTAAAGTTATTTCAACTGTTGTTGTTGGAAGGTGGTTCGTTTTGGACAAGTGGTGGATTGCCTAGTCTAAAGCTCCCTTGGTTTTGAGGTTGTCTCTGATTTTGGTAAAATTTCTGATGATTGAAGTTCCATTGAGATGTAGGCGGTTTTTCAAAATTTCGATTTGGATTGAATTTTATGGGCTCATAATTTTCTACCAACCCTGTGAATCTTGAATTGTTAAATGGACAATCTCTGGATTGATGGTTGGGATTAATAAGTTATCTTCTTTGCTATGAATTTCTAGACCTTTGTTCCTCCTCGAGACGAGGTCTTTCAACTTCACAAACAAGAGCAGGTTTTGGTTTCCTCTTTTTGCTGTTGCATAATTCTATCTCAATAGGTTTTTCCGCATCAAGGAAATATACAAAGTTGGTAAGACGAAGACTCTGGAGTCTAGTCTTCATAGGATTATATAACCCTAACACAAAGCGAGATACCTTGAACTCTTCATTCATCCTTTCCAGAGCATACTTGATATGGGTCAAGAAATGTTGATGTATGATTCTAGATCTCTGGTTTCTTAAGCACAATCAAGAAACTTATTCATACGGTCGGAATGATAAACTTTGCTCTGATAGTTCTTCTTAAGCTGAGTCTTGAGATAATCCCAAGTTAATGCATTAGGTTGAACATCGCTCTCAGTGAAATACTCTCTCCACCAATGCTTGGCTGTCTTTTTTAATTTGAACTTAACAATAATAGCTTTGTTCTCTGCAGATGAATGAGCCAAATCAAAGTAATCATATATTCACTCAATCCAATATTCAAGAACTTTGCCTACATCTTTGTCTTCCTCGCTAAAGTTTCTAGATTGAGACTCGCAAAGCATAGCATTGATGTCCCTATAAATGTGGTTTGTTGAGAAGAATTAGGTGTATTGGTGTTAGCAGCAGCCGCATTTCCTCTAGGAATGGTAACTTACTACAAGATATCAACCAAGGTCATTCTTAGTACAATATCCTAGTCCTCTCAAAGTTCTTTTAGCAAAATAAAATAGACATTTGAGAATAAGACAAAAGAGTAAGAGAAATAATAATGAATTAAATCAATTTCTACATCGCAAAAATTTAGGGCTCCCAAAAAGCTACAAAGTTCATTGCCATTGGATGTGCCTTACAAAAGTCACTATTGCATCTAATCTTCTCATAGTCATCAAAGGTAACAATGACATTGTGAGGATTGTACCTAAGAATAGGTCCGTAGACTTTATTGAACCAGTTTTGGGGTACATAATAGAATCCTTTGCAGCCATTTTACTTCTTCCAAATTCTCATTTTAATTTTTCACAGAATCTGTATCTTTGATATAGCATGAGGACCTTCTTACTAAGAATGATCTCTTGGCTTGGTATGTTCGGAAGCGAGCACAGGTTAAGGTAAAGAACATATCCCTGTACTTTGACGTTGCCTTCTTAGATCTTTCCCTTAACCTAGATCTTGGGTCAACCATATACCTATCAGGTACTTGAGACCGATGGTCAGTTTGGGATTCAACATATAATTCCTATGCTACGTAAGTTTTTGTAACAACGTAGTCTCTAGCCCCCTTTGAAGCTCGAGTATAATCTTTAAAGATCTTACAGACGAAAAGAATGTAGTAGGGTATATCTTTCGTTTAGCACGATTTGAAAGATTGTTGAATAGTTTATAAAATAGAGCTTATATGAATGAGTTTGAGATATTAAGAGAGAACATATATTCTTTTTCTAAATAATACACTAAAGACGTATTTAATAAAAATTAATGAATAACAGATAGTCTGTCTATGTACTGTAAATTTGAGATTTTTATTAATATCAGTGTTTTATATTTATGTTTTCTAGCTTAAAATGCATGGATAGGCTTAAAATAAGTTGAAAAAGTAGTGGAGACCCAAAAATAGAGGTTTTATGAGTCACGACCTAAAAGATGCGTTTTCAGTCAAATAAAGACGTTTTTCGCAATTCTGTCCGCGTTGCCTTGTAGACCAGACCTATTCCCATCGTTTTGAGTACATGATTGCTCTGTTATGAGGTCGTTCGTATAAGTTATGATGAAAACAATCAGAAGGCAGCAGCAGTGTAGTATACACAAGAACAGGCAGACATATAGCATCATACAGCTCTCTCTGCTATCAACCAAGAAGTGGATTTGTTTCTTCATGGTAGAATATTGTAATTGAGATTATGAAGGTACATGATAATGTTTTTTTACTTTGATTATCATGCTGAATAGGTTGCACGAGTATGTTCTTTTGGCTATTTTGCAAGCGATGCAGAAAGCAATTTGTGAAACAGGATCTATGCAAAGTGTCATGATAAAAATCTAACATTTACGGATTGCTTAGCGATCACATTCTTATCTTATTCTCGCAGGTATACTTGGTGCAAAAATCGAGTTGATTGAATGTCCAAAAAGCGGCTATTTTGAGAAGTCGCAGGCTTTTCGAAGAAAAGAAAGATAAAAGTGCGACGGGTGGTGCGTTTGGGGATCATTCACAGATCTCCTCTTCTGCGAGTGCGAGTGCGAGTGAGACGCTGCATGCAAGCGGACTGAAGCTCGGGGGTGGTCGGGAGGTTCGAGCTCTGTACAAGGGAGTGCACCCATATTCAATTGCTCCTCTGTTGTATCAAAACTCTACAAAGATTCATCAATACAAAGATCTCTTTCTCTACCTTTTGCTGTCTATCTCTATTATTCTATTCCTGTGACAATTGGTATCAGAGAAAGCGGTTGATTCTGGACATGGAAGGATATGAGAGGAGGATGAATGAGCAAGAAGACTTGATTCGGCGACTACAAGAAGATCTGGAACAACTAAATTGGGAGCGTACTAAGGCTCTACGGGGCAAAGCAGCACAAGAGCCTGATATCTATGTGGACCTTTATGGCGAACATGAAGGCGAAAACCATGCTATTCCACCAGCAAACAATAATCATCGTGGCAGTGCTGGGATACCTCGCGGTGGTGATAGTGGTGATGGTGGGAACGATGATGGTGGACGTAGAGGTCATCAACGCGAAACAAAAACAATGACGATATGGGAGAAGCGACAACCAAATCATTCTTAACGAAGGCTAAGTTTAAAGAGTTTGATGGCATAAGAAAGATATACGAAGATTTAGAAACGTGGATTGAAGAACTCAAAGATTTGGATGATACTTTCAATATCGAGAACACGACCACCATACTTTCGAATGCTCGAGCAAGATGACTGATAAGACAACACTTACCAAAATGGCTCAATTGGAGACTTTTGGCAATGCGTACGATACACGTAAGTCATCTACCCCTTCTTTGTGATGTTTTATATCTTTGATACGTCCTTTGAAAGCTTCTGTGATTGAATTTATGCGTAAAAGTTGAGATTTAAATTTGAATTTCTTAATTGATTTGGATAGTATTCATTGCTTCTTATCGTCTAAATTGATTGAGAAATTAAACTTGAAATTAAATCGAGAAGTTAAAAGACTTTTGAACTTAACCAGTGGTAATAATAGTTTCACGAAAGAGTTCGTAGAGAATTTGTTTTTTTTCTTTGAAGAGTCGGAAGCATAAAAATGATTTCTATATCATAAACATTGAAATGCATGATGTTATCATTGATATCAGCTAGATGACTCAAAATCATGTTTTGATTGATTGTTAAGAAAGAAAAATATATCTTTAATGATTTGATGATGATAAGCCACACTCTTCGTGGAAAGAAAGAGATTCTAAAACTAGTTTTGGCCATGGAATTGATAAGGTGACTTAGATAAGAGTGTGAGACGTTTCTTGTGTTTGCTAATGAGATTAAAGAAGAATCTGGGGATAAACAGAAAGAGACAAATCCAAAATTTATAGAGGATATCTTACATGAATTTAAGGATGTGTTTTCGGACGATCTTCCTGGTATGCCTTCGCCTAGAGCCGTAGACCACGCCATAGATCTATATCTAAGAGAAACACCTTATTCAAGGGCTCCATGCAGGTTCAATATTGATGAGCTTAAAGAGCTCAAGATACAAATTGATGATCTTTTGAAAAAGGGTTTCATTAAACCTAGTGTATCTCCTTGGGGTAGTCCTGTGTTATTCCAAAAGAAAAAGGATGGTACATATAGGTTATGCATTGACTACAGGGGATTAAACAAATAGACCATTAAGAACAAATATCCTCTTCCTCACATAGATGAATTGCTTAGCCATTTGAGTGGTGCCATAATATTTTCAAAGGTCGACCTTCGTTCTGGCTACCATCAAATCCGCATCAAGGCCGAGGACATTCCAAAGACTGCTTTTCGTACACGTTATGGGCATTATGAATTTACAGTTCTTGCTTTTGGTTTGACTAATGCACCAATAGCTTTCATGTGCTTAATTAATAGTATTTTTCACTCGTATCTTGATGACTTCATTCTAGTATTCTTGGATGATATTTTTGTGTATTCTAAGAATGAAGAAGATCATGCATTGCATTTAAAGAAAACATTTGAAGTTTTGCGTGGCCATAAATTGTATGCCAAAGCAAGTAAGTGTTCTTTTGCAAAGGATCAGATTGTGTATTTGCGAAGAGTGATTTCTAAAGAGGGGATTCACATTGATCTCGATATAGTTAAGACTATTATGGAGCGGTCAACACCTAAGTCAGTAAGGGATGTAAGAAGCTTTATGGGTCTAGCACAATATGAGAGAGCACACATTAAAGATTTCTCTAAGATAGCAAGTCCTTTGACCGAATTGACCAAGGAAGACAAGGGTTTTGTGTGGACTTCTAGCTGTGAGACTACTTTTGAGACCTTGAAGGCTAAAATAGCGGAAAATTGTGTTTTAACAGTTCCTGAGATGGGCAAACCATTTGTTGTGTCCTGTGACGCTAGCGATGAACAATTAGGTTGTGTTTTGACACAAGAAGGAAGAGTGGTTGCATATGAGTCTAAAAAATTAAGACGACATGAATTGAACTATGCAACACATGATCTAGAATTGCTTGCTGTTGTTCATGCATTAAAGCATTGGCGTCATTTTTTGCTTGGTGTAAAATTTGAATTGCGTACTGATCATCAAAGCTTGAAGTATATTTTCACTCAGCCATTAAATATTGATGAGATGTATGAGAACAAATATCACTTGTATAACGGAAATCTGTATTATTATGACCGCTTGTATATTCCTGTAAATTCTACTTTTAAGAATCAATTTATGCATGAGTGTCATAATTCACCTTTTTCTGGTCATCCTGGATTGAATAAGGCATATGAAAAGATTAAAAGTTCATTCTTTTGGCCGCGTATGAAATTGGATGTTAAGAATTATGTGCGTGAATGCTTTCAATGTCAACAAGTTAAAATTGAACATAAGAGGATGCCTAGTGACCTTCAACCCTTAGACATTCCTTTACAGAAGTGGGAGTCTATATCCATGGACTTTATCATTAGACTTCCTACTACTCGTGGAGGGTATGATTCGATCTTTGTGGTGGTAGATAGACTCCCAAAACAAGCTCACTTCTTTCCTGTAAAAATAACTAATACTGCATTGACCATTGCACGCTTGTTTGTAAAAGAGATATTTTGTTTGCATGGCATGCCCAAGAGTATAGTGTCTGACAGAGATTCTAAGTTCACTTCTCATTTCTGGAGAGCGACTTTTGACTCTATAGGTACCCAGTTACGCATGTCTACTGCTTTTCATCCTCAAACTGATGGGGAAACGGAGAGAGTGAATCGTATTTTAGAAGATATGTTACGAATGTATGTCAATGAAAACCAATCTAATTGGAATGAATATCTGCCTTTGGTTGAATTTGCATATAACAGTTCATATCATTCATCTATTAGGATTACTCCATTTGAGGCAATGTGTGGCTATAATTGTCCCACACCTATTAATTTTCTTAACTCAAGGAATAAGGTAGAACTTTCACGTGAGATGCTTGAGAAAATGGATAACGAGTTGTCCAAAATCAGGGGAAATATTAGAGAAGCCCAAAAGAGACATAAACTGTATTATGACAAGAAACATCGGGTTGTGGAGTATGAAACTGGTGATATGGTTTTCTTAAAGGTTATTCCCGAGAAGTCTCATTTGATTCTTGGAAAGGATAAGAGATTGTCTCCACGATTTGCTAGGCCATTTAAAATTTTGAAGCGCATTGGTTCATTAGCTTACAAATTGGAAATGCCTTCTCATGTTAAAGTGCATCCTGTATTTCATGTGAGTTTATTGAAAAATTATGTTCCTAATGTGAATCATGTTTTACAAAACAACTCTAAGTTGAAATATGAAGGACCATTGATTGTAGAACCAGACTTAGTGCTAGATAGGTGTGTTAAACATTTGAGAAATAGAGACATTGTGGAAGTTTTGGTTAAGTGGCAAAACTATCAAGTAGAGGATGCATCATGGATTGATCTTTGTGTTTTGCAAAGAGAATTTCCCTCTCTTTCCAACTCTGAGGACATAGTTAATTTTGATAAGGGGAGAATGTAATAGGACTAATCTTTGAAGTATCTTAAAGTCAAAAAGAATGTAGTAGGGTATATCTTTCGTTTAGCACGATTTGAAAGATTGTTGAATAGTTTATAAAAAAGAGCTTATATGAATGAGTTTGAGATATTAAGAGAGAAAATATATTCTTTTTCTAAATAATACACTAAAGACGTATTAAATAAAAATTAATGAATAACAGATAGTCTATCTATGAACAATAAAATTGAGATTTTTATTGATATCAGTGTTTTATATTTATGTGTTCTAGCTTAAAATGCATGGATAGGCTTAAAATGAGTTGAAAAAGTAGTGGAGACCCAAAAATAGAGGTTTTATGAGTCGCGACCTAAAAGATGCGTTTTCAGCCAAATAAAGACGTTTTTCGCCATTCTGTCAACGATGCCTTGTAGATCAGACCTATTCCCGTCGTTTTGAGTACCTGGATTGCTCTCTTCTGAGATCGTTTGTAAAAGTTATGATGAAAACAAATAGAAGATAGTAGCAGTGTAGTATACACAAGAACAGGCAGACATACAGCATCATACAACTCTCCCTGCTATCAACCAAGAACTGGATTTGTCTCTTCATGGTAGACTATTGTAATTGAGATTATGAAGGTACATGATTATGTTTTTTTACTTTGATTATCATGCTGAATTGGTTGCACGAGTATGTTCTTTTGGCTATTTTGCAAGTGATGTAGAAAGCAATGTGTGAAACAGGATCTGTGCAAAGTGTCATGATAAAAATCTAACCTTTACGAATCGCTTAGCGATCATGTTCTTATCTTATTCTCGCAGGTATACTTGGTGCGAAAATCGAGTTGATTGAACGCCCAAAAAGCGGCTATTTTGAGAAGTCGCAGGCTTTTCGAAGAAAAGAAAGATAAAAGCACGACGGGTGGTGCGTTTGGGGATCATTCACAGATCTCCTTTTCTACGAGTGCGAGTGCGAGTCTGAGTGCGAGTGCGAGTGCGAGTGAGACGCTGCATGCAAGCGGACTGAAGCTCGGGGGTGGTCAGGAGGTTCAAGCTCTGTACAACGTAGTGCGCCCATATTCAATTGCTCCTCTGTTGTATCAAAACTCTACAAATATTCATCAATACAAAGATCTCTTTCTCTACCTTTTGCTGTCTATCTCTATTATTCTGTTCCTGTGACATCGAACCACTTCAACTCCCCATCGAACATTGAACCCGATCGTGTAGTTGAAAAAGACTATTCGTGCAAAAGCACTCTGGAGTTCATCTAGACGATTAAGAATATTCATCTAGAAAGAAGACACGGAGAGAGAATACTTAGGACACGAGTGGAAAAAATTTAAGTCTATGCTCTTTATTCATTAAAATCCACTTTTTATAATTTCATTAGAATATTAATTATTTTTTAGAGCCAACTCTCTGAATATTCTTTTAACTCTCATGACTGGTATTCTCTTAGACCTCCCACATGACAAGGTGGTCTATACTTATCTTCTAGATTTTATTTCCCTATGATAGTTGCAAGAGATTCAAACTTCTTGGAGACTTTGGGAATCCTTAGTATTTGGTAGTGCATTGCCAAGTTGTAGAACATATCTTCTACACCTAACCACATTTTAAGTTGAAGTAGCCTGAGGTTGGGAAAGGAGTCTCTTGACCTGTCATCAATAAAAAATTGACAAAATGGTTTTTGGTGACATGTAAGGTACCTATAATCAACACTCTTCTAGTAAGCTGTGTTTCCTATAGGGATTGGCAAGTCCACCCATCCACTTACGCTCTACTATGGATATAGATAATTTCACTTCGTGGGGGGAGAGCCTGAACACCTCTAACCTACCTGAGCTACACATAGGCTAAGGCTTCTTTTGCCTCCCTTCATGAATGAAATCTCTAAAAGGATCCCAAATATGAGTAGGTAGTAGGGTATCAACACCAATCATATCAATTTATGCACCATGCCTCTTTGATGCTCATCATTGATTATTTAGGTAAAGCAAGAGCAATATCCTCAACCTGTTGTCCGTGTAGATCATTCAACCTTGAATGGACTAACCGTGTAGATGAACCTAATAGACAAAGAAAAGAATACCTAGGAAACACCCTTGATCTAGCAAAGCCACATGCCAATAATCCTTTTATTTAAGTCTATATGATGTAGGTGATCCTAGTCTTGTAGAGACGCTGCATGAGTAACATAACACATGACCCTAATCACAATAGCATCTTCCATATGCACAAACAATCTTTTCCAAGCAGTCAGAATGTACATCGTCTCTATACTTACACGTCTACTATATACCATTCCCGAGAAGGTCACCTAATAAAAATCTAACCGTACACGTAAGTTGAACATAAGGGTATTTAAAGTTCTTGAAACTTACAAAAATATATATACAAAAGGTCATTACTTTTTTCAAATTTGAAAAAAAACTTACAGATTTTAAAAGAAAAGGGTACATTATATTCCTAGCAAAATTCACTGATAAGGTGTTTTAGAAACATGTCTTGAAGTCATGTGATATGGTAGTTTTACACATAGTGAACCCCCCGAGATACCATTCAAATCACTTCATGATCCAGTCCCAAAACCATAAACCATAATCCAATCACATCACATGGGTAAGCACTCTATCCAACTCAAGGTGATGCACAACCAACCGTGCATAATCACTTTAGAGTATAAGATGTTGCAAAAATTTCGGCAGCATAACCATATCCAAAAAAAAAATCCATGAACCACACCGGATTTCACAATAAAAAAAACAACCATACTCCATGACGGATCTTAGCCCTTGACCATAAACCATATTCACCCTAAAGAACCAACTCCCACATTTGGAGTTTAACATATCCATTGCAATCAAATTGAGCCCACACACATTGCCTTAAGACATGAACCTTTTATGCATAAAATAGGTCTGACGAGCAACTAAACATGATATCAAAATAAAATTTTCATAATATCCAATCATGAATAAGTGATGCACCATACCTGCACTTCACCCTTTTAGCAAATAGAGCTAGTTTTGACCTAGAATGGTGGAAAGCAATCATACACATACACATGATGTATCCACACCTATCGGTGAGGTTCAAAATATCAAATGGTATCATCCATATTCAGAAACATGATGAAAAATATATCCAACACTTAGGTCGACCATAAACCAAAACTTCACATGTATGCAAAAATCAACTTTTTGTCATTTTTGGATGCATACATAACACACAAATGAGAGTGTTTGACCTCAAACCAGTGCATCAACCTCAACTCTATAATATATACTAAAACCTTATCATATCACTTTGCCCATATAACACTCATGTAACAAAAAATAATATAGAAAGAAAGCCACTTTATTTATATTTGTCCGTACGGTTCGGGTTGACTAACCATATACCTTCACATAAATTTATGGACATCTAATACTTGAAATAAACTCACCAACACATACCATTAATTATATATAAACATCTCGGTCAACTCATGACGTCATATGGTACTCTCTCCCCCTTGGTAGCACCCCTACATGCATAGGTTTAACCCGGTTATGGAATACTCAATAACTCACATTTTCAAAGTGATAACGGAGACCTAAATACAATTATCATCAACTTTAAACAATATTTTTTTTCTAAGAGGGTTTGATCATCCGAGGAATCTTTACAGTGGTTCTCAAAGGATTTGGGGTCCAAAAATTTGACTAAGTACAGTGGATAGCAAGCTATTTTTTAATCATAACTCTTAGCTCGCGCAAGATTCTCACATGACACCCAAGAGAGAAAATGTTCTAAATGATGTGTTTATCTCAGGTTTAAAAAGTTTGGGTAGATTCATAACGGTTTGTGAGTTATAACCAAGACAATGTTCCTACCGCTTACATAATGTGAAACGAAAAGCGCTTTTTATGTACACACATGATCATAAACGCATCATATTCATAAATCAACGTGTTAAGCGTGATGAAATAAGAATGAAAAAACTTTACACACACTCAAAAAGTCCATGCATGCACTCATACACAAAAAAGAAACCACAAGGGGATATTTACTCAAAAAAACGAGAGATAGAGAGAGATAGAGAGAGAGAGAGAAGGGACTATGTAAGGCCTCTTGCTTTTCTGCAAGAGAATGGTGATGAGAGCTATGTAGAATTTCCACCACGAGAGCCTTTGGAGAGCGTGTACACCATAAAACGAGAGGAGATAGTAAGCAAGTAGAAAGAGAGTATTCTTCTTCTTCTTCTTCTTCTTTGTGTGAATGAGAGAGAAGAGTTTATAAAGATGGTGATGAAGAGCTTGCACCACTGCATATAATAGGTACGCATTGCATTGCAATTGACGACAAAAAACTAAGGCTTGCAGGCGAATTTATAGACATTGTGCTAGGCGATAGTGATGCCTAAGGCAAGCTACTAGTGCCCCCTCTGAGCCTGGATTAGCTGCAAACTTTTGGGAAAAGACTTTAGTTTTCTCTAAAAGCATGGCACAACTTTTGGTAGTCAGCTCTCCCACTTACCATTCTATTTTTATAATAAAAATTGAATGACCGACTAGTATTCTTGCAATTAATGAAACCGAGACTAGACTATGCCGCACTATGATGCCCAACATAATTATGAATTTTTTGGACTACCCGATGTATTCACGATAGTACTTTTTTATAAGAATAATTTCAGTAGAAATTTTGTTTAATCCCTTTTTTCTTCGAGTAGCTATTTTTAAATCCGACGAAGACTAAAAATAATATTTTTATATTTAGGTTATCCTAAAAAGCACGTTGCTTTTGAAAAATGTCAAAAAGAACAAAAAGATAAAAATAGCATTGAAAGCACAATTTTTTTCTAAAATTGAACCATGAGTTCCCCTCATCCACTAGAATAAGAAAGCAGACTCATTTTTCACTAAAAGACACTAAAAACCATGAAAAGCTTAAAAATAGTGTAAAAAGCGCTTGAAAAGCAGGTTTCTACAAAATCAAGCCATAGTGTCCCCGAAACTTGTAGATTAAGGATACGGCCTTGTTTTTGCAAAAAAGCTCCTAAAACAATAAAAAGCATGAAAAAAAGTGGATTTTTCCAAAACTGAACCAAATGTCTGTCTAACCTACTAAAACATGGAAACGGCCTTGCTTTTCACTTTAGAACCTTACAATACTATCAAACAAGCATTTTAAACCAAATCTGGCAAACTCGATAGTAGAATCTATTTTTCTTATTTTTTACAGAGACCCAAAATTTCAGGATCTTACAGTAATAATAGCAGCGATCAGTAGACTATCTAGGTCGGATTTTAGTTCAGGCAGTAGTGAAATTTAAAAGACATAACAATCATCGGCTAGATATAAATGACCAAATCATTAAGGGAATCTCGTTAATCATATAAAGATAGACCATTGCATGAATGACACATCACAAATGGTGCACATAAACTCGATGCAGGAAAGGAGTGGAGCATTCATGGTGAGAGTGTATATAACTATGCGGAGGGTGCACAATCCCTCACTTTATTTGCAAAGACTTGTCTGCGACTCGCTCCTTGGCTAGCAAAGCTTTCTCCACCTTCGTCTGTGGCAAAACCCCCAACAAATCAACCTTCTTCTTTTCTCACACCTACTCCTATACTGTGGTTGTTATTATACCAAAAACCCCGAGGTGCTCTTGTTTTGATTCTCTAACATCAACAAGTGAGTACTCTCTTTTCACACACAAAGTTTTGCACAACTCATGTATGGTAGACAAAAAGAGAAAATCTCTAAAAAGATGCAGGCAACCATGGATGAGATAACTACATAGACAATTGCATTGTTGATGTTAGTGGGAGCAAAAGTTTCATGTTCAATGCCTCACCATAAGATTGGAAAATATGTATTCTAGTAGTAACAATAGGAGCTTATCAAAATGTGGAATTCAGAGGCTGTGGTAGAAGTCACAAAGATACCCTTTGATGCAAAAATTATCCAATAGGTGGTGGATACTTTCAACCGTACAAGGGGACAACTGAGATTAATGAAAGAATAGTAGAGGTGATAGCACGCAAGCTATCCCATGCTCTCAATCTACTCTTTTTCCACCAGAGCCACCCCATGCATCATTGACGAGGTCATTAAGTTCTTGAAAGTGGATGCATCAGCTCAAAAAAAGAGGTCAAGGGATTCCAATGGCTGCATTAGAATGTTAATTGGTGTACAATTTATGTTGAAGCTACCAATCTCAAACCAAAATCCACATTATTTCTCTAAGACGTTATTCAGTATGCTACTGGCAAAAAATTGAATCCTAAGAGTGGGATCCGAAATATCAGCTAATTTTTGTACATCAGTACTATGCAAAAAACAACCAAAGTTAAGGCACAAACTTGTTCAAGGCATGGTATGCTTGAAAAAGTTCTCTATTGGGCTAGATGCATACCACCACATGTCACTTTTGAGAAAACCGTGCTTGATGAAGGCACTGGGAAGAAGCGAAATAGTCAATTGGACACTTCAAAATACCTTAAGACGAAGAAAAATCGATAAGTCAAATGCAAGCCCATATGAGAAGAAGAGGAAAACAAAAATATTTTTAGGATAGCTTGAGGCAAGAGCACCCTACAAATAAGAAATCTACGGACTCTCCAACAAAAAATGTAATTGACCTAGATAGCACTCTAGGGGAAAAGACATATAAAACCAATGGTCATACCAAGGAGACTAGACCAATAAGTCCATCCTAGGGTTAAACAACTACAAACCACACTACTCGAAGAGTTAGGTCTCTGCTAGCACATGTGAGGCTCAGATCATACATCAACTCAGTTGGTTCCACTAGATAGGTAACGATCGCTACAAAAGCAATCCTTGAAGGGGAGTTTGATCATAAAAAAGTCTCCTAGGAGACTTCATGAAACTAATCAAACTAGTTGAGATACAATTACAAAGGGTTGCATAGTTGCCATCTAGTTAGGATGGAATCCATTAGTGAATTCCATATGAGAAATGTTGGAGGCCCAAGGGTTAGTTTCTTGTTTAGAAATGATGGCTCTAAAGGAGGAACTACAACCCACTAATATCAAATTTCCCAAAATCAAACTGCCAGGACGAGCTCTACTCTCCAACAAAAGGTAGAGAGTCTGACAACTGATAATGCAGTAATGATAGAAGAAAAGAGAGATATTGAGCAAATGGCAAAAAGGTTCAAAAAAATGCTTAACAACAAGAGAGCCACTTTTAGTATGGTCAGTGAGAAACACAATATGATGAAAAGTCTATACTAGAGAAGTATATTTATCAATCCTTAGTTGATATCAAAGATACTAATGGAGATTTAACTTTGAATTATAGTGATCTTCAAAATATTGTTGTTTCTATCTAGTCTCACCTATAAGAAAAAGCTAAGGAAAAAAACACCACTTTGGTTAATGAAGCACTTATGAAATATATAAGGAGCTGGGATGAAGTCAATGAAGATTATGAAAAGGATGAAGAAGAAGACTCCAAGGATGATTTTGCAGGTCCCTGTGATTAAGGGGACAAGGACAAGAATGATGATGATGATAACCCACCTTCTCCTCCGTCACTAGGATCAGTAGTAGGGAGGACAAGGACCAATCGTGCACAAGGCTTAGATGAAAAGAGATATGGGTAAGCCGGGGTTAAGATACAAAGAAAAAAAAGCAGACTGGAGTTAGCCCACTACAAGAGTAAACCCAACAGAGTATTTACCGGTAACGATTATGTATGCAACAACTTGAATCAGTAATTCAAAGTCTGGATAAAGGTAAACCAATATTCTAGATTTAGATTTGAATTTGACCATAGATCCAAGCTTCTATATTGAATCGCTTACATTAAGTGAGTCTTATCAAATACCAAAGAAAAATTTATCAAACAATTGAGCAAACCAAGTGAGACACACACACACATAGAGGAGTATACAAAAATCTGGTGGATAACATGCGTGTAGTTTCTTATTATCTATTATGCATAGAGTATAGAATGATGTGTTAGTGATGGGTGTTACTAAGGAGATGGACGACTAACCATGTTCGCTTGCCTGGCCACAATGGCCTTTATCCCAATGGAGAGTAATTTTCAAGGAGATGAATAGAGTTTCATAGAGTGCTTTATAATGGCACACCTTGTACAGAGATTGAGAAGGGAGATATGGCACACCATGTAGCAAACAATCATGGGGGTAATAGAAACAGAGAGCATAGTTTGTTATGTCCAAAGGTACATGTACGTAAGCACTAAAATGTGTTGCAACTAACAAGTCTCATAGGGTGACTTTTTTTCCCTCATAAAAATTTCCACACCACTATATGAGATACATGTCGAAGTGCTAGACAAAAGGCACAATCTACATAATATGCCATCTCTCCATCGACAAAAAGAAAAAAATGCACACATTACATGAAGACACCCACAAGAAAATAGAGACTGCATAACAACTCCAACAATCCAAAGGCCACCCGTGAAGTTGTGCTTGCCCCAATTGCACATATTGAGTTGTCAGGCCTGCATTCTACTCTGGTGGATGACCACAATCCAACCACATGAGGTGATTCGAGATCTACAGCTACCTAATGCACACATAAAGGCTACATTACAATGGGAACCCTAAAATCTAACCTATCCATAGAGAAAAAATCTTAGTAGATTGTTGGGCGATACAAAACCACCCGAGCTAAGATTTTTCCCTCGCTTGATCACATGTGCATCAATTGGCTTTGATGTGGAGTCACCGAACTAAGCTTGCATAGATTCTTTGGCCTTGCACATGAGTTTGCATTCGTAGCTTGGACCCTCATTGTTGAAGAAAAAACACAATTAATGGTAGGAGTAACATACTTATGTGGCCGTGCACTACACATGGATAAGGATATGGAACCATGGAAGGTCTTCTGTGCTCAACGAGGGGGAAGATGGCACCATTGAGGCAATAGCCCTGCCAAAAGAAGCTTTGCGCAAATGAGCAACCATACAAAATCACTATTTCTATGCTCTCTGTATTAGTAGAGCTACTATTATAGGAGGGCTAAACACCAAGGATGCCATTGTAGAGCTTTGTGTTTATGAAACTTGTGAGGGGAGGCTACCTTGAGAAATTGATCTCTTTGCTTCTTCTACTGAACCCACAACTCTCTCCCATTCCGATCATTGCTTGAAATAGTCCCGTGTCAAGCTTCAAATTGGTTTACTGATTTTGTTCAATCTTTTTGGAGGTGTGACCTCCATTTAATTTCACCTCTTCCCAAATGGCCTACATGATTTGGAGCATGCAAATTTACTTGAGTCAATTGTGAGAGATAAACCCTTCAAAAGTTTTCTTCCTTATGTTTTGTGCCCCAAAGTTTTCCAAGTTTTGACACTTCTAGCCAAAAAATGTGCTCTCAAATCATTAGTTTAATTTTCCCAAAATAATGATTCTCCTCCTCTACAAAAAGTGCTCTCTTTTGCTCCCATGCACTCTCTCTTTGAATGATGAGTTCTCAAGTATATGCCAACATCCCATTCTCAAATAAGTGACTTTCATAGAGGACTTTGGAGGCAACTAAGAGAGAAAAAGGCTAAACGTTTTGGTATTGAGTCTATCTGAAGGTATCCTTTTTTCATAGTTTTCTCTTTTGAGTACAGCTTGGACCAATACAATAATTGCATACATTTAAGATGTCTACTATGGGGCTCGAGAGTGATGTTGTTCTAGGGAACCGTATGTGCCCAAGAGGAAATTTTCAAGATGTTTCACTTTCATCATGTGCATCTTGTGGAGGATTGGCCTACCATGGCGGCACCTATTTATGATATGTATCTAAGAGAGCTTCTACATTGGTAATTTGTGAGTTTTTTGTGGAGAACAAGAATGCCCAAATAGAGTTCTAGAAAATTCTTAATAAAGTTTTGTGGATATGATAAGCCTAAATCTAGACGATTTATGCCAGACAAAGCAAATGAAAACTAGATTGTAGTACTTATTAACCAAATTCATGAGCAATCAATTAGGTCTCCCTAATCTCAAAAAAATAAATATTATTTCAAAACATATTAAGTGCATAAGTGAAGGGTGAGTTTAGTAAATGAAAAGACAAATGAAGGTGAAAAGGTCAAAGATAAATGAAGATGAAAAGTCAAAAGACCCTTTGTGTCCATATAAATAGTTGTTTCTCTACTCTTTTATTTTTCCTTTAGCATTTTCTTTTAAGTTCTCTTTAGTGTTTCTCTCTTTCTCTCTCTCTCTCTCTCTCTCTCTCGCTCATAATGGTGTATTCATCTCTCTTAGGTAATATTGTTGCAAATCTATGTGCTTTGTCATTGCCTATTGTTACGTGTTATAGATTAGGGAGTGCATCTGCTAAAAACCTTGTGGATGTAATTCAATTAGCAATTCTAGAAATGCAAATACCTAGCCCATAGGTAAATAGAGATAAAAAAAGAAAAGTATGCAAAAACACGACGAATATTTATTGAATTGATGAAACGCTTGAAGAAGACAACCACATACTAGAGTTTGTTACTATCACAACCCTAGTCAACATTGTACCCCATAACAAACACGGATATTTTGTTTCTTTAAATTTGTGTGAAGAACAAAATCTTCCTTTAACTATTTGGAAAATTAGGTACACAAAGCCGGGCACAAAAATTACATGTCTTGGTGTGATCCCTGGAGAGAAACTACATCCTGGTAGGTTCATAAACATCAATTGAGCTAATATGTAAAATGGCATTCTTGCACCTTGCTTTTGGGGAAGGAGAAAATATTCAATTGTGGACACAAAACCAAGAGGAACTATGGAGGGATTCATATGGTTTTGCAACAATAGAAGCACTCATGCTTGGAACATGGATGAGATGATTATTGGACCTCTTGGACCTACCCAAGGATGTGGGTTATGAAAGAGAGGACCTATTTTTCTATCATGGACCATTGAGATGCTACAAAAAAATGGATTTGTACTACAAGGAAAAAACACGGCAAAATTTAGAGATGGAAAGCATAGAGATGGAGGTCAAAATTAACCAAGGACTTCCATAAGAGGATATAATTGAATGGAGGCATGTAATAAATGTTAGTAAGAGACGTTATATTGGTGCCAAATGCATCACATTTTTCATGTTAGCACTCGTGGTGGTTAGTTGAAACAGGGTGACTTATGCTGTGACCATTGCAAACTTCCCTTGTTGTACTTGTGAAGATTCTTTTAAAATAAAGAAATAAACAATAATTGATGGACGTGCCATGCAAACACAAGTACAATGTGTATTTTTGTGTCATTTGTGCATATGGGAAGTGGTATTGCGATTGGACTCATGTGTTATGTTTCTCATGCAAGCGCCGTTGCAAGGCTAGGATCACCTACATCCCTTAGCATTAGACTAAAGGGTCATTGACCTAAGGATTTGCTAGATCATGGGTGTTGCCCAGGTCTTCTTAGGGGTACACACCACCTCCCTTTACCCTTAAATTATATGATATCTTACCTAGAGCCTTTAATTTTTTTACGAATTCCTTTATTAAAATTGATAGTATAGTTACTTTTGTACTAACATACTATTGAAAAATTAGCTATCTACTCTAATAATGTTTTAATGTATAGAGCACATGCTTATTTGTACTCATTTTAGATATTTTTCTCAAAAAAAAATATTCCTTTTGTACCATTTATTATTGAAAATTTATATATCTACTCTAGTAATCACTCACTGCACTTTGCCCAAATACTTCTTTGTGATGGGTGCACAGTAATCAGTGCTCTCGGCATCGATGGAAGTCCTTAATTTGCAAGAAAAATTTGGTTGGAGCAATACAAGTGTAGATGCACTCCTTGGGTAAGTTCTATCCATGGCTTTTTATATATGGCTCTCACTCCATGACATGGCCTTGTATAAGTATTAGTAGTTTAATGGGCAAAATGCTTCCTAAAGATCACTAGATGCTTCCGTATTGCCAACGAGCTAGATCGTATGTCACTATACTTAGCATGGAGTATGAGTGCATCCATGCGTATGTCAACAATTGCATACTATACCGCAATGAGAACGTACATGCTACGTCATGTCCCGTGTGCGGGGAAGTACACTACAAGACCAGAGTCAGCGGGGCTCACCTACCCCGTAAGGTATTGAGACATTTTTCACTAATCCCTTTTATTTTAAAACATGTTTAAAAGTTAGTCTATCGTGGAGTTTCTCACGTGGCACGCCAACCACCACTCAAATGATGGAATGATACGTGTCCTTGCCAATTCACCTGCATAGAGGCACATAGGGACTCAATGGCCAAAGTTTTGGTTGGATCCTCAATACTTGAGTCTTGGGCTTGCAAGCGACGGTGTCAATCCTTTTGGCACCAAGTCCACTTCATGGAGCACTTGGATTGTGATGTTCATTAACTACAATACTCCACCATGGGAGACAACCAAGAAGGGAAGTATACTTCTTTTCTTGTTTGTGCCAGGGAAGTACAAGGTGGAAAATATGGATGTCTACCATGAGCCCCTCATCAAGGAGTTGGAGGAGTTATAGAGAGGTATCCCCATTGTAGATGTCTCACTTCCAAAGGAGAGAAGAGAAGCCCATCTGAGAGAAATCCCTATGTGGACCATCCATGACTATCCTGGGCCTGGGATATTTTTGGTATGTTATTTTCGTTCTTGTCTCTAGTTACCATTTTTAGTTTGAAGCTTCTCTCTAATGATGTGATATGTGGGCAGGGTTTTCTACATTGGGACACAATGCCTGTTGTACTTGCGAGCCATCATTGGTGACGGAGAGGCCAGATGCCTTGTGCAAGGTAATCTATCCAAACAACCATCATTTCTTACCCTAAGAGATTAGGGTGTAGAGAGACGCGTCAATATAGTAGATATAGAGGATGTAGAGTTTAGAGAAGGAGGACATGTAGAGTTTATGTAGAGAAGAAGGATCACCTCAAGCACCTTAGCCATCAAGAACCTCAAGCACCTTAGTCATCAAATATGGCAAGCACCTCAAGCACCTTAGTTATGAAGCACGACAAGCACCTGAAGCTTGGGCCGGGTTCCCACCTCAAGATCAATCCTACCTTACTTAAATTCAAAGGACTTTTAACACTAACCTTTGGAGGTTTTTAATGAAGCTAACCCTAAGGTCTTTAAGCTCCATTGGCTAGCCTTGCTCTTTGATAGATCATCTCTCATGATTTAGGCCCTTTTACCATCGGCTTTGTGTCGAGCTAAACCTGTAAGCACCTGTCTATATTCTAACCCTTGTTCTCATCTATTCTCCCACATTAAATGATGAGTTTAATATGAGAAAATCATTTGGGCTGGTTAGATATTAGATTTTATGACATAGAGATTAGGTAGATAGGGAGAATACATATAGAGTGAAGATAGAGAGTTTAGGTGTACAGAGAGAAATTGGGATATAGAGATTAGGTAGAGAGAGATATGGACAAAAAGGGTGTAGAGGAAGAGTAGAGAGAGATTAGGACGGAGATAGGAGTAGAGAGGTTGTAGATACAGAGAGGGAGGATATGTAGAGTGTAGAGATAGATAGAGGGAGTAGAGAGACTCTAGAGATTTACATCTATTTACCTCTCTCTATGTTTAGAGAATAGAGATAGAGATTAGGTAGAGAGTAGACAAACAAGGTTAGGATTTAGAAAGAGATTAGGTTGTAGAGAGAGATGTGGATAGAGTAGATAGAGAGAATGTAGAGATTAGGTAGGGAGGGAGGAGACATAGAGAGTAGAACTAAAGGGAGTGTAGATAGAGAGATTTGGTGTAGATACATCCTCTCTATTTACCTCTCTCTATCTCCCTCCTCTCTCTACAGCCTCTCTATCTCGGTGTGTAGTTTAGGTAGAGATTAGTGTACGTAGAAAGAGAGATAGATAGATGGTTAATAATATTTTATCTACTTCTCTCTCTCTCTCTCTCTCTAGAATATTAAAACCCTAGCCTTCTGTTTCTTGCATCATTCAAATTGGATGGCCCAGTGAGCATCTTCATCTTTGAAAAGTTGTATGGCGGAAACATACGCAATAATATGCGAGATAATATGTGCGATAATATACAAGGTAATAATTGTCGCTATATTATCGCTCCTATTATCACGTATATTGTTGTTAAATAACTACCACGTTGTTATTGGCATAAATGCCATATTTTCTCTTTTTATTTTCCTTTGTTAATCTGTGACAATGATAGTGGTTCTGGAGTTTTCCTCTTATAGTGAATATGACGGGATAATAGTCGCAAAAATATTTCCATGGATGTTATCGCATATATTACTGACAAACAAATATTGCGTGCTTTTCCACGGCTATTACCGCTCACGTGAATTTTTCTCTTTCTCTACTTAGATTCTTATAGTTATATGTATCAATTTTTTGTTCAATTTTTTATGAGAAATATCAAATGCTCTATAATTTTTTTAGGAAAATAGAAAGAAGTACTCGATTTGAATATTTTTTCTTTAAAGCATTACATGGTGATGCTAGAGGTAAATAACGGCGGTTATAGCCTCTCTCTCTGTCTCTCTCTCTCTCTCTCTCTCACACACACACACACACACACACATACACACACACACACACACACACACATACATAGCTATCTTCATGCATATTCTTTTGTGGTTGTTTGAAGAGTTATGGTTGCAAGTAGAGTCAACATTTTGTGTTGTGTGCAATGCAAGAGTGCTCTCGCTATTGTAGAATGCTTTAATAAAACAAGAGCTACTTTAATGTGCTCCTTCTTACTCAACATCTCTTCGCAGAAAAAGAGCTTGCCGCCACCACTGTGTAAAGCCTTTAAAATATGTAATAAATACAAGGATGCAGTTGCTCATTTGAAATGGGTGGAGTTTTGGGGGAGAAGAGTGTGAGCCTCTTCTATTTTGTGCAGGGTTGTCCACATCGGGCCACAATGTGTGTCCTACTTGTAGGCCATCATTCGTGACAAAGCTGCTAGATGCCTTGCGTAAGATAATTTATCCAAATAACTATCGTTTTATGTCTCAATACTAAATTTTTGTCTGTTTTTTATAAAAAATATCATGTTCTTTATTTTTCTAAGTAAAATAGAAAGAAGTATCCAAATTTGGATATTTTAGTGTCAAAGCAGGTAGGGCGTAATGTTTAAGGTAATCATAACGACAAATTATGAGGTAATAACAACGATAGTCAACATGGCAATATATGCGACAATCTTTAATTTATGAAAAACTCATTCTCGCCCCCCTCTTTCCTCTTTGGTCACCCCATTTTGGAATTGCTCGATCATGGTGAACTTTTTGAAAGTCTTGTAGTGGAGAAAGGGACACATATTACTTGTACATTCTCAATGTGCTATTGCATAAAGGACTATATCTAATTTCACGCTAAGGCCTATTAGGTCACTTAATAATTAGCCACACCTTTGGACCAATCGACAATTATCACCCATGGGTTATATGGATGCACGCTTGAAAATTGAAACCTTGCCCGCCCTTCCCCAGTGTTTTGCCGTGCACTTGCCTGGTAAACTTTGATGACCTCTTCCCACAGAAGACCATCTTGGTCAAGTATCCCTTTCCCAATGAAGGTCAAATTTGTACAAGGCCTTCTCCAGAAAGGGCAATCTCCCAAATGGCCGCCCTTCAAAGGTCAGATACTCATTGTTCCAAATGGAAGGGAAAATTTCCAAGTAGCCTTTAAAGGTTACTTACTCTACTAGTAGGTACTAGGGAGCGGAGGCCGGGGACTGGGGCTAGTGACCTATGCCACTACAAATGCCCGCTTAATTTAAAAGAACTGGGCCTGGTGACCATTTTCCTCTACCAATATGAAATTGTTGAATTGAAAGATATTATTTTTCATGCATGAACAATGTACTATTTCTCAGCGACTCGGGAGAAGCTTGGCACCCATAACATTCTGCAATATGGACTCTCTATGACTCTGTCTATCTAGTCTTGCTTTAGACTCTAGACCTTCGGTGGCGTTGGGCGAACTTGGGCCTGGTTGTGCAACAAGTCTATTGCCTGATTACTAGCTTTTGAGAGAAATAGACTCCTGATTGAGACTCGGGGAGAATTTTATCAGTGAGGTGCTCACTATTGAGTCAAGGCTGACTCAAGATTCATGTGGCAGTTGGACGGTGGAGTCTAGACACCTTAATGTAGAGGCTCTAGAGCTTGGGAAGAAATGAACAAATGCGAGGCTACCATACGATGGGAAAGGACTAATCTTCGTATTGTCACCTATTTCTTAGGAATGCAGAGGGTCATGCATGTGGAAAAAAATGGTGAATATGATCTACTGAATATGTATAAGGCTCTAGCTTGATTTGGTCCCTTAGCAGTGGGAAGCCCTCACGTCAACCATGAAATGATGCAAACCTTGCTGAAACTTCATCTAATGTAATTGTATTACCTGACTCGACCCAAGCAGATGCTTGCTCCAACTCACACCCCCCTGCGCGCACCTGCAAACCCACCCTCGCCATCGCTCCCACCTCCCCCCTCCTCCCTCGTGTTGCACACTACACTACCCATCGTTGTCCAGCCCTTCAACGCGCTGCTTGCTACCCTGCGTGCATCGGTATAGTGAGTCCTTGCGCCCCCCTTCTCCATTGTTACACGTGCCTGTCCCTTGGCCTCAGCCCTCCTCCTCCTCCCCGCCCCCTATTTCCTCTTTTTCTTTGCCTTTCGACTGCCTGTAGGCTGCTTTTTCGCCTGCCTGTAGGCTTGAGGTGGTCTCTGCTCCACCTCAAAGGGAATCCACGGAAGCCCCCTCACCTAACACCATGGAGTTGACCCTTTGACTCGCTCTTTTGCAAAAAGAGAAAGCGAGCTTGATTGTCAAAGTGGAGCACTTGCAAGCCACTTCGGTTTTCTGTAAGATTATTGGGAACTGGCTTGATCGGGGCGAGGTTTGGGATTTCCTGCAGGCCCATCTTCTCTCCAATGTGGGCAAGATCACAGATGTCCAAATCCTCAAAAGAGGGTACTACTAGGTCGAGTTCAAGCCTGCAGATATGACGATCAAGGTGATTTCAATGAGCCCACTTGGCATCAGAGCAGCTCGAGCTTACTTTTGATGTTGGCATCATGCTTTTGACCCTACTACAAATGTGCTTGAGGAGGAAGTAGACTTGCCAATCTCGGTTTGTTTCCAAGGCCTGAGGCGAGAGTATCATCCCCTCCTACCCAGGATTGGTTCCCTGTTTGGGACAGTTTTGGAGTCTCCACGCATGGCAGCTTCAGTTGTGGCCGTGGCCTCATGTCTACCTACTATGCGGGTTCTCCTTCGTGACACACACTCCCTCCCCAAGATGTTACTACTTCCTAGGGTGAGTAGGGGATGGATCAAATAGAGTGTGGAGTATTTGGGTCTCCCAAACCAGTGTTTCATTTGCATACAGATGGCCATATGGTAAAGGCCTGTCCTCATAGGAGACCTCGACCCACAGCGCATGCGCAGCCTCCCAAGGATGAGCATACCAAGCTGCCAAGTACACAGGATAAACGGGCTGGTACTTTGATAGAGACCAATGACCAGCCAGCTGATGGTTTGCAGCAGATGAGTGGCAGCCTCCATGAGCTAGGAGCTCATCCCACTGCTCCTCCTAGTGAACAACCTGTTGCATCTCAGCTGCACTAGGTTCCCACCGGGAACCATTTTGACCCCCTTCAACAAGACCTGCCTGAGGAGGCCCAATCCACTTCTGTTCGTCCATCACTACCTCCTCTTCCCTCAGTTGTTTCCACCCTGCCTCCCTCTCCTTCTTCCCCCCCAACCTCCACCTTCGTTCCCTGCCCCTCCTCTCTCCTCAATGGGACCCACAACCTCGTCTCTCGGCCCCTCCTCCACTCCTCCTCAGACGCAGGATACTAGTCATGCTTTTTTCACGAGGCGTTCTCTTGGTAGTGCTTTTGCTACGAGCCGTGTGGTTCATGAGGGACATCCCCACTTGAGGCCTCCGTTTTTGGTGCTCACTTCTCCCTTTGTAGCGATCCCCAGAGTTTTGGCCAGCTTCGACATTCGTAGACGTTGGGATTTTTTTGACTACAGATTCACTCGATTTCTGGGTCATTTCTCTTCTGACTTGGAGGAGGCCACCTTTTGAGTCCACCTCCTCTTTCTTGCAGCTAGAGGCAGTGAGGCCGTGGAAACAACAGTGGGTTTCTCCTTTCTCTTGTGTGGTAGGGATACCACATAGTGCACCCAGCACATAGTCCTAGACTCGCTCCAGACCCAGGCTACTGAGTTCTTGCATCACATAGGGGACTTAGCAGTGAGAGATCTGGTGCAGACACTTTGGCCTCTTGCCAAATTCAGCGTGAGACCTCCATATGCAGTGGATTGCACGCACATTGTGATGCACTTGTTTGCTGACACTTTGTGCCCTCGGTGTTATGTTTGTGTGCATGAGGATTCTTGGACAAAGTATGTAGACCTTTGGGCTGCACGCTTGGCTTGGTCTTGGGCGGGATAGTCACTTCTTGCACGCTTGTCTAGAGGTCGTTTGGATGCGGATTACTCCCCATCCAAATCGGCCTCAAAGATAGCAAGGTTGAATGTTGTTGTAGCATCTTTTTTCTCTCACTAACTTCATGAGGATCATCTCATGGAATGTGCTGGATTAGGAGGGCCCCAGTTAAGGTGTCAAAGGGGTCGGCTATGTCAGAAGCTGCAGAGATGACTTGTGGGTGGTGAGATTGACATTGTTATGCTGCATGAACATCATCTTTGTGAGAGCTGCATTTGGCGTTGTGGTCAAATTTTGCGTGGTCGCTATGAGACTTTTTGGTTAGCTGCTTTTGGACCTGGAGGCATCCAAGGTGGGGTATGTATGAACATTGCGGACTCTTTGCAACAGGCCATTGTGGGCAGAGGGATTTTTGTGCCAGGTAGGGCTCAGTGGATTACTATGCAGGTTCACGGTTGCCTGATGGGCTATCTACGTGTCCAATGTGGCGAGCGTACGTGCAGAGTTTTAGGCCCACATTGTAGAGTCTTTGCCCCAGGCAGAGCAATGGTGCATTGCGGGAGACCATCATGTTGGAAGACCCACTGACAGGGTTAGAGGTAGCCATACTACTCTGCATGGAGAGCAGATGGCCGCTTGGGAGAGTTTATGTATGACTTTGCGGGTTTCAGATGTGTGGCAACATTCTAGCTTTGTGAGGCCAACTGACAGCTTGGCCTTGTCTCCTTCGGGCCGTCGAGTAGGACGAGTGAACCTATCGCGAATAGATCGCTTCTACACTAGTGATCATTTCTGTGACTTGGGAGGGACTACAGTGGCATTTTGGCTGGGACTTCCTTTTTGGACCATGCACCAGTTATCCTTGCCAATGACTGATAGGCTGAGGAGGGGGAGCACGATGCTATGCTTCCAAGAGAGGGTCTTGTGGGACTCTACGCTCAGAGAGCAAGTGGAGGATCTTTAGACAAGAGCTTAGACGCACAAGACTCTTTTGCTGACAAAGTGGCCTCAGGCCTTGCTCAACTTAGTCAGATCTTTCTTCAAGAGTCTGCAACTCGCGTGGTTGTAGCGAGAGAGGAGGTGAAGCCCCTCCGACGGGGCGTTGCTTCCTAGCAGAGGATGTAGGAGCAATATCTAGAGAGTCCTTGGTTGAAGAAGTAGTGACAGCAGGCTTGCCAGGAACTCGTCGAAAGAGGAGAGGTGCAATGAGTTTGCTTTCCATTATCAGGCGTCTCAGTGGACCTAGGAGGTGACAGAGTGGCAGGTGCTTTCTTTGAGGTAGTGGGACCTTGGCATACGCATGCAAAGGTCAGGCAGTTGAGGATGCCCGATGGGTCAGTTGATTCAGAGCCAGAGGACATGCGTGTAGTTGCTACTAACTTTTACCATGCTCTACTATATGCAGATCCCAAGTAAGAGCATCAAGATGCATGCAAAGAGAAAGTGTGGGTTGGGATGCCTTGTCGTTTGAGTGACGAGATGCGTTAGAGGCTTGAGCTGCCTCTTCAGCTAGAGGAGCTGCACACGGCTCTTAGTGCACTTCCCATGGTAGCTGTCCTGTGAGGATGGCTTGACCCTGAACTTCTTCTTGGAGTACTAGGACTTTCCTATCTCAGATCTTTGTAGTGATTTTCAGTACATTTTTCACACAGGTGAGATGTTTGATAGCATGAGTGATGGCCTGATTTACCTCATTCCCAAGGAGGATGGCTCCTTGGATGAGATTTGATAGTGGCGCCCATCACCATCCTCATACACTTCTAGAGAGCCTTATACATGGGACTCAGACAGGTTTTGTGAAGAAGTATAATATTCTTGACAACATCTTTACTATTTGGGAGGCTTCTGCCCTCGCACGGCTCCGTGGTGAGGATTTGGTGATTCTTCTTTTCGATTTGAGAAGGCCTATGAAAGAGTTGACTGGGATTTTCTAGAGGGCACTCTACACAAGATGGGCTTCTCAAATGCTTGGATCCGAGTGGTGTCAGATTTGTACAGACGGGCATGCAGTCATGTGCTTTTAGCATTGGAGGTAGAGGTGATCGCCCTCTTGCCCTTTCCTCTTTCTGTTCTATGCTGAGGCGATGAGCAGGTTTATGGTTTCACAGCACGTTGGTTTACATGGCTTAGTGCTCCCTATTCGGGGAGATGAGCTACAAGACGCTGAGTTTGCAGAAGACTTAGCCTTGACCGCCAAGAGGCCAACCTACACAGGTGTGAGTAGGCTCTTGAGACTTTTTGTTGTGCATCTGGTGCACACATTAACTCGAGAAAAAATGTGGCTTTCTCGGTTAGTAGTGCTCCTACGCCAGATTGGACGCCAGGGGAGGGTTTTAGGTGGATTCCCCCAGGGACTATAGTTCGATACTTGGGCTCTGAGGTTGGCTTGGAATTGTCTCCCCAGTAGTAGTAGATTTCTCCCCTCCTTCTGTCTATCAGGAGGAACTTGTTACATTGGAGCTCCACATAACGTTCTATGGCAGGCAGAGTTGTAGTGGCCAACCAGGTGTTGTTGGCACTAGGTGATACATCACCTCTTGTTGGATCTTCTTGAGTTGTTGTATTATCCAGGTTGAGAGGTTGATCAAGAACTTTCTTTGGTCAGGGCGTGACACTCATATAGCCTAGGCCAAAGTGGCATGGCATGTCATCATCTTCCTTGTTCTCAGGGAGGGTTGGGAATCATAGACCCAGCACAGCAAAGCAGAGCCCCTTTTTGGGAAGTTCATCATCAGAGGACTTCTTCCAGGTGAGGAACCTTGGAAGGGGTTCTTGCTTCAGCGGATTTGTGCTAAGGTGCCTGAGGTTGGAGGCCCATGGATTCAAGTTATTGTTGCTCTTCCAAGACCCACCAAAGATAGATAGGTATTTATGGCTCTCTCTCTCTCTCTCTCTCTCTCTCTCTCTCTCTCTCTCTCTCTGTGTGTGTGTGTGTGTGTGTGTGTGTGTGTGTGTGTGTGTGTGTGTCTCTCTCTCTCTCTACAATATTAGAACCCTAGCCTTCTCTTTCTTGCATCATCTAAATTGGATGGCCCCGATAAGCATCTTTACTTTTGAAAAGCCACATGGCGGCAACATACACAGTAATATGTGAGATAATATACGACGTAATAACTACCACTATATTATCGCTCTTGTTATCACGCATATTGTTGTTAAATCAGTATCGCATCCGTTGTCGCTGCTATTGCCATAAACGCCATATTTTCTCTTTTTATTTTTCTTTGTTAATCTGCGGCAATGCTAGCGATTCTAGACTTTTTCTCTTATAGTGAATATGACGTGATAATAGTACTCGCAAAAATATTTCCACGACTATTCTCACATACATTACTGACAAACAAATATCGAGTGCTTTAACCCGGCTATTACCGCTCACGTAAATTTTTCTCTTTCTCGACTTAGGTTCTTATAGTCATAGTTATATGTATCAATTTTTTGTTCAGCTTTTTATGCGAAATATCAAATGCTCTATAATTGTTTGAGTAAAATAGAAAGAAGTACTCGATTCGAATACTTTTTCTCCAAAGCATTACATGGTGATGCTATAGGTAAATAACAATGGTTATAACCTCTCTCTCTCTCTCTCTCTCTCTCTCTCACTCTCATGCACACACACATACGTATTTTTCTTCACGTATATTCTTTTATGGTTGTTTGAAGAGTTATGGTTGCAAGTAGAGTCAACATTTTGTTTTGTTTGCAGTGCAAGAATGCTCCCGCTAGTTTAGAATGCTTTAATAAAACAAGAGCTTCTTTAATGTGCTCCTTACTCAGCATCTCTTCGCAGCAAGAGAGCTCGTCGCCACTACTGTGTAAAGCCTTCAGAATATGCGATGAATACAAGGATGCAATCTCTCATGTGAAATGTGTGGATTGTATGGGAGAAGAGTGTGAGCCTCTTCTGTTTCATGCATGGCTGTCCACATCGGGCCATAATGTGTGTTCTACTTGCAGGCCATCATTCATGACGGAGCCGCCAGATGCCTTGCATTAGATAATCTATCTGAATAAATATTGTTTTATATCTCAATACTAATTTTTTGTTTATTTTTTATGAAAAATATCATGTTCTTTATTTCTAAAAGTAAAATAGAAAGAAGTATCCAAATTTGGATATTTTAGCGTCAAAGCGGGTAGGGGTAATGTTTAAGGTAATCATAGCGACAAAATATGGGGTAATAACAACGATAGTCAACGTGGCAATATATGCGATAATCTTTAATTTATGAAAAACTCATTCTCGCCCCCCTCTTTTCTCTTTGGTCACCCCAGTTTGGACTCGCTTGCTACAAAACGGGGTAAATGATCCTAAACTTTTTGAAGTCTTGTAGTGGAGAAAGAGACACATATTCCTGGTACATTCTCAATGTGCTATTGCATAAAAAAGTAATGTATTTATTATATAACAAACCGATGTCAAATTAAAATGGATATATGGTTTGAAATGTTAAGGGATGTATGATTTGATTTCATCTGAGTGTTGAACGATAAACAAGGAGCTTCTGAATGAGCACTTAATTTGCATGCAGAAACATCATTTATAACATTTATTTTCTTGGCCAGGCATTCAGTAAATGATTTGCAAGAACTTAGGATGCATGCCGTTGACGATCGGCGGGCGTATATCGCCAAATGGAATGATTGGTGATGTCCTGATGGGAAGCAGCAACATCACCATTATAAGAATTAGGTGCCCCACATGTGGGGGGGTAATTTGTTATTTGAACGAAATTACACCTTCCACCTCACATCCACACATGATGGGAAAAGTAATTCGTTTTTTGAGTGGGGGGTAATCCAACTACAGCTCAAAAAGGTGCCCTGCCTTGTAGCTTATGTGAAATAACGTGCTTTGGGATTCTCCAACATCACTTTTGATTTGCCTTGAAATATTAAACAAGGGTTGTATATTGTTTTATTTAAAGGAATGTCACCCCATTTTGGACTCGCTTGCTACAAAACGGGGTAAATGATCCTGAACTTTTTGAAGTCTTGCAGTGGAGAAAGGGACACATATTCCAGGTACATTCTCAATGTGCTATTGCATAAAAAAGTAATGTATTTAATTGCACACTAAGGCACACCTTCAAACCAACTGCAAATTATATAACTAACCGGTGTCAAATTAAAATGGATATATGGTTTGAAATGTTAAGGGATGTATGATTTGATTTCATCGTGAGTGCTGAACGATAAACAAGGAGCTTGTGAATGAGCACTTAATTTGCATGCAGAAACATCATTTATAACATTTATTCTCTTGGCCAGGCATTTAGTACATGATTTGCAAGAACCCAGGATGCATGCCGTTGACGATCGGCGGGCGTATATCGCCAAATGGAATGATTGGTGATGTCCTGATGGGAAGCAACAACAGCAGCATTATTAGAATTAGGGCCCCCACATGTGGGGGGGGGGGGGGGGGGGGGGGTAATTTGTTATTTGAACGAAATTACACCTTCCACCTCACGTCCACACATGATGGGAAAAGTAATTCGTTTTTTGAGTGGGGGGTAATCCAACTGCACCTCAAAAAGGTGCCCAGCCTTGTAGGTTATGTGAAATAATGTGCTTTGGGATTGTGCAACATCACTTCGTTTTGCCTTGAAATATTAAACAAGGGTTGTATATTGTTTTATTTAAAGAAATAAAAGGCATGGAAAACTTTTGTAATGTGAAAATGTTTATTATAAGAGTGAACATCCATCACTTCACCTTTTCAAGGTCCACGTCCCTTCAACTTTATCTACGTGTGAGTGTGAGGAAGAATTGGTAGTGGACTGTCACAGGAACGGAATAATAGAGATAGGCAACAGAAGGTAGAGAAAAAAATCTTTGTATTGATGAATCTTTGTAGACTTTTGATACAACAGAGGAGCAATTGAATATGGGCGCACTTCGTTGTACGGAGCTCGAACCTCTTGACCACCCCCGAGCTTCAATTCGCTTGCATGCAGCGTCGCACTCTCACTCGCACTCGCACTCGCAGAAGAGGAGATCTGTGAATGATCCCCAAAAGCACCATCCGTTGTTCTTTAATCCTTCTTTTCCTCAAAAAGCATGCGGCTTCTCAAAATAGTCGCTTTTTAGGCGTTCAATCAACTCGATTTTTGCACCACGTATACCTGCGAGAATAAGATAAGAACGTGATCTCTAAGCGATCCGTAAAGGTTATATTTTTATCATGACACTTTGCACAGATCCGGTTTCACAAACTGATTTCTGCATCGCCTACAAAATAGTCAAAAGAACATACTCGTGCAACCAATTCAACATGATAATCAAAGTAGAAAAACATAATTATATACCTTCATAATCTCAATTGCAATACTCTACCATGAAGAAACAATCCACTTCTTGGTTGATAGTACGGAGAGCTGTATGATGTTGTATGTCTATCTGTCCCTGTGTATACTACACTGCTGCCGCCTTTTGTTTGTTTTCATCATAACTTCTACAAACGAACTCAGAACAAGGCAATCCAGGTACTTAAAACGACGGGAATAGGTTTGGTCTACAAGGCTTCGTGGACAGAATTGCGAAAAACGTCTCTTTTTGGGTAAAAACGCAACTTTTAGATCGCGACTCATAAAACCTCTATTTTTGGGTCTCCACTACTTTTACAACTTATTTTAAGCCTACCCATGCATTTTAAGCTAAAACACATAAATATAAAATATTGATATTAATAAAAATCTCAATTTTACTATTCATAGACAGACTATCTGTTATTCATTAATCTTTATCAAATTCGTCTTTAGTGTATTATTTAAAAAAAAGACTATATGTTCTCTCTTAATATCTCAACTCATTCGTATAAGCTCTATTTAATTGACTATTCAACAATCTTTCAAATCGTACTAACGAAAGATATGTCCTGCTACATTCTTTTCGACTTTAAGAACTTCAAAGACTAGTCCTATTACATGGACACAGCATGCAGACGTATGGCATAATGATTGGCCGGAAGATGGAGATCATCAAGAGTACTAGCACGTCTTTCTATGGTCATTGGTGATGTCTTGATAAAGGGGGGCAGCAAGAGCAGGAATATTAAAGGAAGTGAATCGATCATTATAGGCTGCAGCAGCAGGAATATCAAAGGAATTGAATCGATCATTATATCCTGCAGCAGCATCATAAAGGGTAGTGGATGCAGCATGCAAGCCCATGGCATAAAGGGTAGTAGCAACATAAAGGGTAGTGGACGCAGTAGGCAGGCGTATGGCATAATGATTGGCTGGCAGATGGAGATCATCAAGAGTACTAGCACATCTTTCTATGGTCATTGGTGATGTCCTGATAAAGGGGGGCAGCAACAACATAAAGGGTAGTGGACGTAGCACGCAGGTGTATGGCATAATAATTGGCTGGCAGATGGAGATCATCAAGAGTACTAGCACGTCTTTCTATGGTCATTGGTGATGTACTGATAAAGGGGGGCAGCAGCAACAGGAATATTAAAGGAAGTGAATCGATCATTATAGGCTGCAGCAGCAGCATAAAGGGTAGTGGACGCAGCACGCAGGCGCATGGCATAAGAATTGGTTAGCAGATGAATCACATCATCATGATTATTAGTACGCCTTGCACGCACCTGATTTAGATGAGAGTTCGTGATGATGCGGCGATCAAGCTCCAAATTAAGCAGAGAGAGTATCCGCTTCTATTATAAGTTGCAGAATATAGAAGCAGAGGTCGAGGAGGCAATGCTATGTGCAGGTGAGAGCGATACTACTGTTGTGGATTATCATTTGCTCTAGATAATGACCTTTTACAAATTTGTCGGCAAATCGCAAATTCCAACCATACACAAATCTCTCTTTCGAAACAGGTCAAGAGTTCACAAAAAATATTTCGTTGGGAAATATTCTTTTTCTGACCATACAAATTTTCCAAAGACTAAAGTTAAGAATATGGGCTAATTTTTTGTTTCCTTGTTTACTTGGTGAGCTTATTGCCCTTTTTTGGCTCTTTGAGCCCAGAATCACATCCTCGGCATGAAAAAACCACCACTTTAATGAAAAAAAAACCAGCACCGTGAAAAGTAGCACACATGTTTGTAAAGATGTAGCATTTTCTACATGTCCAGCTAAGTATTGCCAAGTAAGATGTGGTTTTGCAATTCTCTCACTCATACCAATGTCTTGTGTGCAATTTCCATCAAAGAAATTTTATGGACACACAAAGAGGTATCTAGCCCACTAGCCGACAAGGAAAGGGCATTAACAAAAGGCCAAAGGGGCAACCACAAGGAGCGTTGTCGAGAAATTTGCGGTCTTGCCAGGAAAGCACCGGGCTTATGGCTGTGAGAGTTTGTGAGAGAACTCAACAAAAACTATATGAAGGAGTTAAACCATAGATGCCATGAAGACTAGGGTTTGGAAAGAAGTGCAATCAAAGAAGACTCACTCTTTCTCTCTCACACACACACAAAGAAAGAACGCAAAAGAGAATGTCAAAACAATACGAAGATGAAAACATCAAGGCTATGGTCATATCGTATCATGGGTAATATGAAAGGGTTAATGGATGAGTTAATGGCATTCAATCTTGGCTGACCAAATAGGCTACAAATTGTTCTTTGGAATTGTAGTTTTGTGCTTACCATAATATATATATTTTGTCTAGTGATTGGGATTAATTGTGTGTACAAATCCTCTTGGTTCATAGCAAGATTACTACGCTTACATCAAAAGAAAAATTATAGTCTATGAGAGGTAGTATGATGGGATCCGGTGATAGAAGTATTTCATTGAGCCTTTCGGGACCGAAAAGAAACACTATACGTTGTTGAAAGTGTATTTTACGGCTAATCCATACGTTAATTCTAATAGATCGTACATAGTGAAAGCGATAGAAATTATCATCATGTGGGTTATTCATCTACGATAGTATGTGAGAAATGTAGATATGAGAGAAGTGAAGAGATGAGAAGTTTCCCTCCCAATCCCTATTCTTGCCCGTAAGCAATAAGGATACTACGGGGAGAGATGTACCTGTAGCAAAGAGAACCTAGAGAGGATGAACTACTAAGAATGAGAGAGATAGGTTTGGTTAAGGAGATGAGATTAGATACATATATATATGTTGGATTAGAGATGAAAATGAAAACAACAAGAAATCAAGAAAACATCAATGTAGAACACATCTTACTTGAAACCCTTCGGCACCATTATTGATGGAGAGAGAAGAAGAGTGGATAATTCCACTTTGATTGATACGCCAAGTACAACACCTTCTTTGATTAGAGTTGATCCTCCAAGGATGGCGTACAAGAATGGCTAGTTTTCCTCTAGGAGAAAGTGTAGGCTTGGGCTTATGTTAATGGAGCTAAGTACAATTAGGCATTACTACTCACTCCCTCAAGAACTCCTCTCCTCAATGGCTTGAATGCTTAAGTCCCTTTTCAAGGAAGAAGAGGTCCCCTTTTATAGGTGAAGGGAACCCCCAAGGGTTTACACAAGAAGAGAGGAGCCAGTGTGAATAGGAATTGGAAAAGTTAGAAATCAGCTATCCCTGCATGATGTGGGCAGAGTGGGGTCCAGTATTTTGATCATATCTCCTCAACCGTGGCTCCAAATAAAAAAGTAAAAATATGGGCAGAAACTTCAGCTCATTAGCTACGATTTTCATTTTAAAATCATTTTCCAATTTGGATTGGAACCTTGTGTAAAAAATTCATCAAAATAAGGTCCATTTCTGGCAGCAAAAGTCTTCATGTGGTCCCCTTAGCCTAAACTTTCATTTGATTCCAAAGGACACCTCATGCCATATGAAAGCATGACATTGCTCCTTGACAAAGTTTTGTAATCATGCTTGCAATAATGCATTAAAATAAGTGTATCTTTGAAATCATGCCACCTAGTGTCCCACTAGGATATGATTCCCTCCTAGTAGCTATTTAAAAAGAAATATAAGAAAAATATGAAAAATACATAGAATATATATATATTGGAGTTTACCCTAGATATAGGATCTAGCTAGGGTGTGAGATGATAATGAGATAGTAGAAATAAAGAATCAATGTTTTTTGCCCCAAGTTAAAGAGGCGGAGCTATTGATGCTTTTCCCATAGTATTTTCTGATGGTAAAGTAAGGATATGTTACCCTTGAGAAAAATAATAGGATGAGATAGAAGGCTTATTATTATACTTAAATATGCATATGTACATTATAGGAAAGATAATTATGTATCTAAAAAATTACAAGATAACTCTTGTAGCATGCGTTCCCACTATGTACGAGTCACAACACGACATCCACCCCCTCTAAACCTGCACATCCTCCGGCATGTGCCAACCTCATGGTAACTTGTGAAAGCAATTGTATCCCCTGTCATCCCATGACCTCCTCCAGGATCATATGGGTAACTCAAAAACTTATATTGTACTAAGCATTGAGATTCTCCGCATCTTTTAATTGCTCTCGGATCAGAAAGAATTGTTATATACATCTGTCTCCAAAACATTTGTAACAAATCTCCATTATGCGCAAAATCTTCATGACGTAGAGACATAAGTTCCTCATCCTCCTCTTCAAAAAACACTTCCAGGCTTCCTGTAATATACTTGAAAGATTTTTGAAACTGCACTTCAACCTTTTGACCAACCTGTAAATCCATATGTACCTCTTTCGCATAGAAGTCTGAATCTGCATCTTCATTCTCAAAAGAATCCTCTAGATAGCCTTTCTCAACATCGAGAGAAACCTCAGAAATGTGCATGGTAAACCTCTCATCAATTCTCTCACCTTTTACCAAATACCTCTCCAGCTTTATAGCATAAAACTTTGCATACCTCTCAAATATGGTGTCTAATTCTCTTTCCAAATCATCCTGGTAGGTATGCTCCCGGTCACTTGTAACCGACTGCCCAAAAACCTCCGTGGAGTTAGTCTCTGACACAATATCTTCACCCCTTCTTCGTTTTTGACTCATCGCTAAATTATCTTCAATTGAATCATGTCTCCACTCTTCTAGGCAGAACCCTTCTTCATTACATGGCTCTGGTGTCAGCGTAGAGCTAGCATCCTCTTCTTGCTTCAAGGCATCACAATGTATACCCTTCCTATCCATAGCAGATAGATGCTCACAAACCTGCTTGCAATTTATACCCTATGACACAAGACCTAAATCCCTTTTATGCCTCAGATATTGTTTGCATACCTGCAAGCAACCGAATTTCTTAGAACCCTGTATAGTAGGCACTTTATGGCAAGCATCTTTATTTGCATCTTCACACAGATAAGATATATCACCCCAATCACAGACCATATCCGAAGATGTTTCTTGCTCTTCTACTCTATCCTCTAATGTCACTTCAACGTGTATAGCATAACCAAACACTTTTCTATCTTTGATTTGTGAATCTTGAAGATTCATAGCTTCATCTGCAGAACCCCAATCCTCATGCAGAGAATCTGCATCTGTCATTCCTTCCTCTACCATGGAATTGTGAAAGCTTGCTGCATCTAGCTCTAAATAAGGCACAATTTCATGAGTCATCTGCATCACATCTGCTACTCCATATATACAAGACATACATATTACTTTGTCAATGCACTCCTCTTCTTCCACCTCGTCTAACTGAGGTACTTGACAATCCGCAATGCTACTAGCAGAGCTATACTCACAAAGGAAGATATTTTCAGTCACCCCCTCTAAATTAGCACTTTTGCAGCTAGGCATATCTATTTGGGTAGTACCACATGTATCAAACTCGCATAGGAAAGCATTGATAATGGCTTCTTCATCCTGGTATATGTCTTCAGTATAGGCATCCGACTCTTCTAAACTTGGTAATAGTTCCTGGATCTGCTCAAAAGTAGATTGTATCACATCACTAATATAGCCGTCTTCCACTTGTTTTCCCTTCACATCCTCTATCAAAACCATAGCATCCTCATCCTTGTATATACAGTAATGTGCATCTTCAAACGAATCAAAAGGAGCGTCCAAATCATCTATCATAGCCGACGAGTTTGCATCATCCTCTAAGTCGCTTTGAGCCATTTCAGGCACTTGGATAGCATCATGAGAGTCATTATCTTGAGATACGAAGGTTACAAGACCCAAACGTGCATAAATAGCTTCCACTATGTCTGCTTCATCTGCATATAATAAATTTGCATCTTGCAAAAGATATGCATCTATTACTGCTTCTAAATTAGCCTGTATGGATGTGTTGACACTTGCATGGCTTACAAGAGACACCAACTCTAGCTGGTCACATCCACTTCCACTCTGCTCCATCTCTTGGTCTTGATTTTCCAAGCATACCTGTGTTATAGCTGTAGAAAACTCATCCCAGCTGCTTGCATATACACTTGCATAGTCTTGAACTTGGTGCTTGAAATCATCACTCACAAGTTCAACAAATGCTGCAATCATCCGAGCTTCTGGAATTTCTTGAAGTCTCATCTCTGTCACATAGCACTCAAGATATCCTTCTGGATCATAGCCTTCGAATATCTTAAGCTCATTATATACCGATTGCATAGCGCTTTCAATCGCTTTTTGAATCCGGTCTTCTTCTTCAAGCCATTTGTATCTGTCTGCAAGCTCTTTCATTTCAGCATATAGCTGCTCCACTTTGCTAGCCATCTTTATGTACTCTCACCCCGGCTTGTTCACGTCGGGTTCACCAAAAATATGTCGAGAAATTTGCGGTCTTGCCGGGAAAGCACCGGGCTTATGTTTGTGAGAGTTTGTGAGAGAACTCAACAAAAACTATATGAAGGAGTTAAACCATAGATGCCATGAAGACTAGGGTTTGGAAAGAAGTGCAATCAAAGAAGACTCACTCTTTCTCTCTCACACACACACAAAGAAAGAACGCAAAAGAGAATGTCAAAACAATACGAAGATGAAAACATCAAGGCTATGGTCATATCGTATCATGGGTAATATGAAAGGGTTAATGGATGAGTTAATGGCATTCAATCTTGGCTGACCAAATAGGCTACAAATTGTTCTTTGGAATTGTAGTTTTGTGCTTACCATAATATATATATTTTGTCTAGTGATTGGGATTAATTGTGTGTACAAATCCTCTTGGTTCATAGCAAGATTACTACGCTTACATCAAAAGAAAAATTATAGTCTATGAGAGGTAGTATGAAGGGATCCGGTGATAGAAGTATTTCATTGAGCCTTTCGGGGCCGAAGAGAAACACTATACGTTGTTGAAAGTGTATTTTACGGCTAATCCATACGTTAATTGTAATAGATCGTACAGAGTGAAAGCGATAGAAATTATCATCATGTGGGTTATTCATCTACGATAGTATGTGAGAAATGTAGATATGAGAGAAGTGAAGAGATGAGAAGTTTCCCTCCCAAGCCGTATTCTTGCCCGTAAGCAATAAGGATACTACGGGGAGAGATGTACCTGTAGCAAAGAGAACCTAGAGAGGATGAACTACTAAGAATGAGAGAGATAGGTTTGGTTAAGGAGATGAGATTAGATACATATATATATGTTGGATTAGAGATGAAAATGAAAACAACAAGAAATCAAGGAAACATCAATGTAGAACACATCTTACTTGAAACCCTTCGGCACCATTATTGATGGAGAGAGAAGAAGAGTGGATAATTCCACTTTGATTGATACGCCAAGTACAACACCTTCTTTGATTAGAGTTGATCCTCCAAGGATGGCGTACAAGAATGGCTAGTTTTCCTCTAGGAGAAAGTGTAGGCTTGGGCTTATGTTAATGGAGCTAAGTACAATTAGGCATTACTACTCACTCCCTCAAGAACTCCTCTCCTCAATGGCTTGAATGCTTAAGTCCCTTTTCAAGGAAGAAGAGGTCCCCTTTTATAGGTGAAGGGAACCCCCAAGGGTTTACACAAGAAGAGAGGAGCCAGTGTGAATAGGAATTGGAAAAGTTAGAAATCAGCTATCCCTGCATGATGTGGGCAGAGTGGGGTCCAGTATTTTGATCATATCTCCTCAACCGTGGCTCCAAATAAAAAAGTAAAAATATGGGCAGAAACTTCAGCTCATTAGCTACGATTTTCATTTTAAAATCATTTTCCAATTTGGATTGGAACCTTGTGTAAAAAATTCATCAAAATAAGGTCCATTTCTGGCAGCAAAAGTCTTCATGTGGTCCCCTTAGCCTAAACTTTCATTTGATTCCAAAGGACACCTCATGCCATATGAAAGCATGACATTGCTCCTTGACAAAGTTTTGTAATCATGCTTGCAATAATGCATTAAAATAAGTGTATCTTTGAAATCATGCCACCTAGTGTCCCACTAGGATATGATTCCCTCCTAGTAGCTATTTAAAAAGAAATATAAGAAAAATATGAAAAATACATAGAATATATATATATTGGAGTTTACCCTAGATATAGGATCTAGCTAGGGTGTGAGATGATAATGAGATAGTAGAAATAAAGAATCAATGTTTTTTGCCCCAAGTTAAAGAGGCGGAGCTATTGATGCTTTTCCCATAGTATTTTCTGATGGTAAAGTAAGGATATGTTACCCTTGAGAAAAATAATAGGATGAGATAGAAGGCTTATTATTATACTTAAATATGCATATGTACATTATAGGAAAGATAATTATGTATCTAAAACATTACAAGATAACTCTTGTAGCATGCGTTCCCACTATGTACGTGTCACAACACGACAGCGTACCAAGAAGTTCATCTTTCAAGAGTCGACAAGGTGCCAAAAGCTGAGGACAAAGTGTCAACATTTAAATATGGTCGACAAGCTGTGAAAACATGAGTCGACAAGTTTTTGCATCTTCTCAACATATTTCCAAGAGGAACAAGTAAAGGCATGGGTACTTCGCGAGGCATGCAATTGATCTTATGCACATATAAGACACAAGCACAAGCGAAAGCATGAAGATGGTAAATCTCGTCAAATCTCGTATTCGGATTAGACAAGCACAAGTTTAACTCACAAAGACAAGTGCATGTCAAACGGGTTCAAGCCAGGCTACATAAACCGTGCAAGGCACATATGGTATCTGCCACATTGTGGAGACCATCATTGAAGCCAACGTCTTCTCACACTACTCTTCTACAATGCTTGCACTATTGTGAACTCATTCCACTAAGGCATGGTTTACGCTTTCTCCATAACATCAACTACTCTATTTAGAAAGAGTTGAGGTTGGTATATTTGATTGTGATCGCTGTATATACCTACAACATCGAGCAATTTCCGTGCACACGGTATTGGCAATACATATGATGACTTTTGCGGATAGCAAGTAGGCATGGCCTCGCTATCAAGCGAATATTCCATGGGACAACATGAATATATTAGGATAGCTCCCCAATAGGTACTCTCTTCTTGCAAACCCAAGAAATTCTAATATGACTATAATGTTTGGGGTGTTAAGAATCCTTGTCTTCTCTTTGGATTTACTGGTACAATATTACTTGATTTTCACAATATTTTCAATTAGTGTTGCTAGGCCTTCTCAGGTGGGAGATTTGGTCATGTGCATTTGACTATGGGTAAGTGAACACTATGTTCAACATCCAAGTACGCATTTGATTTGGATTTATTTTAGAATATGTTTTGATTAATTTTTTCCAAGTAGGATATATATACTTCTATGCTTTCATCCATTTTTCTCTTTAGAGACATGACACAGTCATGTGGAAGCAAAGTATTTTTGCTCGTAGTTTCAAAATACATTTCTACATTATGCAAATATCGACCTACATGTAGGGTTTTTTTGCCACATTTTGTCGCATGGGATACAACAATATGGTCTACAAACTCATGGATTTTTGTTTAGCAAGTGTGGAGCAATGATATGAAGGGTACCTCTCACTCATGTTGCATAGTGTTTACATTTACCTCCACACAAAAGTACATCTCGTACTTGTGGGACGTTATTCTTTCAAACATCCTTATTGAGACATATTTCACATGTGAAGAATACGAGTCTCTGGGATTAACACTAGCACATTTTCTTTGAATTATGTGTCGTGATAAAGTCCCTAGGTGTTGGTCAACTCCATTTAGTAAACCATTTTGAGCACATTGTATCAGGAACAATTTCGGTGGCAAAAAATTGTTAGATACTTAGTAAGACTTGTTAAAGTTACATGTATAGTTAAACAGCCTTAATGGATGGTTGTTTATATATGTAGCAAAGTTATGTTCAGTGAATGAACTAGTTTATTTGGTACCTGGATGTGATGGATTTTCACATTCTATTATGGTCCAAATATGCTGATACATTTTTCACGTAAAAAGTCTTTAGTTCTTTTCTTGTGAGACATGAACACAACATAAGCCATAAGCATTGGTAAATACAGATATGGATATGTAGATTTGGATCTGTTTTTGCCTAGGCGTTATGGGGCCTAATGTTTAGCAAAGACTGATTTGGAGAGGCATGCACATTCATGACATTAGTAGCTTCTAAAGCATTTTACGTAGTATGTGTCATATCTGTATGAGATTAATTATGGATCTACCAATCACCAATAGAGGTCATGGCTTAGTTTGGGTGCTTGTAGATTAGCTCATTAATTTTAACCAACCTGGTTGCTTCTAACATTGATGATTAATAATCAACATGTGCTTGTAGATTAGCTCATTAACTTTAACCAAGATAGTTTTTTCTAACGGTGTTGATTAATAATCAACACTGTTGCAAGGAATTGTAATCTCTATTTACCATTCATCATTTTGGAGGGCTGTCTATAAACGGTGGGAAAACACATATCAGTACTGCCAGTCATCCGAGAGGATAAGTAGATTACAAGTGTTAATCTTGTGCTAAAGGATATGCTAAGCATCCACGTCAGCACCAAGAAATACATTGGAAAGGATATCTCTCTAGTTGGAGTTTTCTTACCATAAGGCAAAGCATGTTTATGACTAAGTTTAGTCTCCTCCTCTTAAAGTCAACTTCTCAACTTTGAATGCCAATTATGGTAAGGTTGTTTATTGATGAAACATGATAAAAAGTCAAGAAATTATACTTTGTTTTGATGAGTTACATCAACCAACACTACAAGAGGTTGTGTGCTCTTGTGACGCTTTTAGCAATGGAAATACATTGGGTTTCTATAACCCCTGGCGTTGCTAAGAGCATCGCTAATAGCGTCGATACGGGAACGTCGCTATATGCGTTTCTATAACAGTCCCTATAAGCGTCGCTATATAGTGACGCCTATAGCGACGATTATCGCGACGTGTGAGGGCCATCTATAGCGACGCTGCAGAGCATTATATAGCGACGTTCATAGCGAAGCCCTGCTACCCATCAACCATAGCGGAAAATTTTTTCTGCCACCCATCAACCATATTGAATGTTTCATTAATTGATTCACCTTTGAAAAAAAGTGCAAAGGTAGATATAGACCCAAAATAGTCACCCACAAGACAATATAACCATTAACTCCATCATCCATAGTACGTATTGTTTGCAAAATAAAGATACAAAACTGACAAGCGTGAATTGATGAAAGTAAATCAATGACAATTGTACACAGGCAAAATCACTTTGATTGTTAAACTTTGCAAATGTAATAGTTACAAACCATTGTCATTATTGAAAAAATATACATGGTTTTCAAAAAGACGTATAAAAGTCCTCTCATGATACATAAGATATGACAAAAATAAACTAATGATATCTAGCTACAACTAAGCTGATGTCGTTTAATCAGACGTCTCATCGCGTCCAAGCGGCGTATCTGTCGGATTCTACAAAAAAAAACCATAAGACAGCTTTTTGTAAGTATAAACATATAGCGATGTTTATAAAACAGTACAACAAATAGAAAAGAGTAAACCCTAATAATAACCATGCCGCTCCGAGAACAGGGAATGTCCATAAGGGCGTTTAAGCCCTTCCTGCCTACGTACTCGTGCTCGTATGGTGCGGGATCATGTCCTGTCATTGACCACTGTCAAAACATACAAAGAATCCACTATGTTAGAATTTAAAAACCCATAAACCCTAAACTATCAAACATAGAGAGCAATGCAAAAACACTTACAAAATTGGCCTCAAATGATGCCCACCCGCCGCTCCCCAAGTGGTGCGAGCTCCCTGCCTCTACTCGCGCTTTGGCTGCCTCCTTTTGTTGCTTCCACTTGTCGGGATTCTCGCGCGCTGCTTCCTTCGCATTCTTCCAATCTTCTTTGGCTAGCCAATCTGGTCTGTTCCACCCATGCTTAATTGCTTTTTGCACTTCAGAACGGGAAACTCGTCATGAAGAATTCGAATGACTCTGTCTTTTAAATCATTCGGTACTTCACTCCAGGTGTTTAGTATGTAGTGTCTAAACACCTGAGAGCAAAGACCGCGCATGCACGAAATCACCTTCTTGCCTTCATCATCGAAGATGATGCCACTGCTGAAGTCTATGGAGTAAGGCAAGCCCTCTCGCCGCTGACGTGTGAACTTGGGTGTCCCGACAGGGGTCTCTAGCCGTGTGTCAACGGGGGTACGAACTTCAGGTGTCTTCACTGGAGTCTGAGCTATGAAGTGAGGAGTGACTCCTGAAGAAGTAGCTAGTGGTGTATAGCTGCTAGGAATGGCGGTCAGCCAAGCAAAACCTGGTGTCGATGGCAATGCCGTGGCTGGTGTCGGGGCGGGCGAAGAAGGGGAGGGTAAAGAGCCTCGTCGAACATGAGGCGGTGTCGAAGCATTGGTGGCGGCATCCCCAAAACAACCGCCACCGCCACAACTAGAGCGCAGATGCCTAGATGAGTCTGAAGATCGTCTTGTCGACACCAAAGCTTTGGAGCACGTTGAATGCTCCAAAACAGAGGGAGATGCGGATGGAGTAGGAACGCGCGATGGTGCACCAGAGCATTGATGCTTCACGTACCACTGTCTCTGCTAGGGTGACAAACAAGAAAGAAACTCCTCATCATCCATACCTGCATTAAACACACGAACATTTTAACTTAATATTGAATGAATGGAGTAGAAAACATGGATGCCTAGACGAGTCTGAAGATCGTCTTGTCGACACCGAAGCTTTGGAGCATGTTGAATGCTCCAAAACAGAGGGAGATGCGGATGGAGTAGGAACGCGCGATGGTGCACCAGAGCATTGACGCTTCACGTACCACTGTCTCTGCTAGGGTGACAAACAAGAAAGAAACTCCTCATCATCCATACCTGCATTAAACACACGAACATTTTAACTTAATATTGAATGAATGGAGTAGAAAACATAATCAAGTAGATAGAGAGAGAGAGAGAGAGAGAGAGAGAGAGAGGAGGAGGTGCTCGTCATACCTGCTTGTGAGAACATACCTAGAGCATACGTACCGGGAGTGGATTCAAACACCATTAAATACAATGACGCATATGAATACAATGACGCAATGATGCTTTCTTCTTCTATTCAACTTGAGTGATGGAAGAGGCAAGTCAATAACTCATAATTTTCAACTGAAAGAGAGAGAGAGAGAGAGAGAGAGAGAGAGAGAGAGAGAGAGAGAGAGCACACAATCAAATCTTGCAGTCAAAAAACCAAGTGGTGGAGCTACATGTGGCCATGGATTGCCCAGGATGTGAGCGCAAAATCAAAAGAGCATTATACAACATGGAAGGTACCTAGAGAGCCAAAGTTTTTACAACACGGAGCAAAACTGTTCAAAACGGAGAATCGTACAAGAACTTGAAGGTGCTTGTAGCTTTGGAATGTTCAAAGGCTAGCAACAATAGAACGCGTTCTTCTTCTATTCAACTTGAGTGATGGAAGAGGCAAGTCGATAACTCAAAATTTTGGATCGAAAGAGAGGGAGAGAGAGAGAGAGAGAGAGAGAGAGAGAGAGAGAGAGAGAGAGAGAGAGAGAGAGCACACAATCAAATATTGCAATCAAAAATCTAGGTGGTGGAGCTGCATGTGGCCATGGATTGCCCAGGATGTGAGTGCAAAATCAAAAGAGCATTATACAACATGGAAGGTACTTATAGAGCCAGAGTTTTTACAAAATGGAGCAAAATTGTTCAAATACAATATTTATAGCTTTAAGAGATCTCTCTCTCATCCTCGGATAGCTCAGCATAACTTCCTATATCTATATAGATCTCTATGTTTAAACAAATGTCCTCCGTTTCATTTTGTAGATCCTCTGCATGCACCCCATAGAGAGTAGCAGCTTGATGTTCTCCAATCTCCTCCATTGATGCCACTGTGATTGGCACATGGTAGCCTTCATACGTCCGTGCACTACGAGGGGCTACCTCTATGACGTACCACCAGTTTGATGCAGACTTTGTAGGATGAAATATCACATGCCAGAGACACAGAACTTACATTAGAGCTTCCAAGCACATAAATTCTAAAATGGGATGTTAACTATTTACATACTTACGTGTTCACAATGCTCGGTTAGTATGAAAGTGTCTCTTAGGTCGGTCCATTTCTTAGTTGAATCCACCTCAAGAAAACCAGACTCTCCTCTATGCACAGTAGCGTTGCGACCCTCCATGATTATCTTCAACCATTGCACGTTGAAAAAGTTGACAAGTAATCCTCTATAATCAATCCTCAAAATCTCTTGTAGCGTGCCGAAGTAAGTGAGTTCCGCCACCACAGGATCTGCATCACAGGATCGTCGTCGACTAGACTGCTCAAATTTTGCCATGATTCCACAATCTTGAGTAAAAGGGATTTTGTCGATCCGTTTCACACTAAAATGTCCACCGTTCGCTCTTGCTTTGCATCCTCATATTGTGCAATCCACTTTTGCATCACTTGGTTGATTTTAGCCTCTAGATCTTCCGTCATCTTCTTCTCAACACCGAGATTGGACATGACAATCCCAGATACGTGCTCATCATCTATGGTTCGCCATACCGCGTCCCGGGATTTATCAAATCCGTCTAGACACTCTCCAATGTACACTAGGGACTCTGATACCAGCCAACCTTCTGCCATGCTACCCTCCGGACGTTCCTTCTGACGCACATATCCCTTGAGCGTTTTCATGAAACGTTCTAAAAAGAACATCCATCTGGAATGTACTGTGCTAGCTATTTCCACCTCATCAAGTATGTGAAGAAGAAGATGCACCTGAATGGCTAGCATGGTAGTAGGAAAATGTTTCTCAAACATGCACACAACCTCCACAGCGTTTAGTTTGGTGAATGGTATGGAGTCTACGTTGATCTCCTTTTGTGAGATCCATTTCACCAACTTCGCAAGTTTGTAAATTGTGTTACGAACGTCAAGCGACAAACATCCGTCAATGGAAACCGGTAAAATAAACTGCAAAACATGTGCATCAATGATATTAAAGTCCACACACAAATTTCTTACCCAATTCCCACTATGATATATTCTACTATGAACATAACTGACACATTTTATGCCAGTCGTGTGACTTCAAATTGGTAAGCTTTCCTTCTTTAGTAAAACACGTTCGGAGCCAGTGAATTATGCCAGATCAAATGGTATCTTTTACTTCACTCTATATCCCCCCGGCACAATCAAGCTTAGCCATAGGTGCCCCTTCTGCGTAGTCAGCCACGGGGGAATGTTGTAGTTGACGATGACAACGGGCCATACATTGTTAGATGTTGATCTTTGACCAAATGGATGTACACCATCCATAGCCAGGACTAAGTGCAAATTCCGAGCTTCCCTAGCAAAATCCGACCATGTTCCATCTATATGTTTTCAGGCTGCGTAATCTGCAGGAATCCGTAGCATACCATCCAAAGATTTATTCTCCTCATGCCATGATGCTACGGTGGCCATGGACTTACGTTCAAAGAAATGCTTGATGGGAGAAAGCAGAGGAAAATGTCGCAAAACCTTTTACGGAATTTTTATTCCGTGGATCTACTCGATATCTCTCGGAATCACATTTCGGACACTTCTCCATGTCTATGTATTCCCCTCTGAAAAGAATGCAATCATTAGGACAAGCCTGGATTGAATTGTAACCCATCCCCAAGTTTCGCAGAATCTTTCTTCCTTCCTCTCGGGAATCTGGCATCACATTATCAGATGGTAGTATATGCTCTTTGAGCAATCTACACAACATAAAAATACGGTACAATTGTGTAAAAATCTATTAGATCATTATACATTTAGAGTTTTATTAAAGTAAACTAATTGTAATAGATCACCTGAAAAGCGATGTGACGCTAGTGTCACTCCATCCAAACTTTGCCTGCATGTTGAGAAGAACCAGGAGCGCTTTCAATCTAGACACACGTGCTCCATTATACAATGGCATATCGGCTTTGCTTTTCATATCATCATAGATAATCCTTTCTGAATCCATGATCGAGACATCGTCTCGATCATTTCATCAATCTCGGGCTCAAACATTGCCTCGTTGGGAATGTGGTCTGCATGATCATCCCACGAGTTGTCAGAGGCTACGTCTTGTGGCCTCACATATGCTGCTTGACCAAAGCGCCTGCGAACACGTCTATTGGGTTGCAAGATTGCTGCCTATTGGCCAACGTTAGAGTCTGACGAGTTATAATTGGCAACAATTCGATCTATAATAGATGGATCAAACTCAACAATTTCACGAACGTGCTGCAAAGAAACGCGTCTTGTCCATCGCACAGCATGCTTGCATTGATTACAAGGACATAAGATCCTCATTGAGAGATAGGTGTTTTGGTTGGACGACCCCACATCCTCGTCACTACTCATAATGAGGGTACAAATCTTATAACCTGGACAACAAATTTAATCTTCTATTTGCATTCTTTGTCTTATCTCTCTCTCTCTCTCTCTCTCTCTCTCTCTCTCTCTCTCTCTCTCTCTCTCTCTCTCTCTCTCTCTCTCTCTCTCTCTCTCTTTGTTCACACTGTAAACTACCTCACATTCTCTAGTCATGTCCAATCCCCGCACACCTCGGTCTAGAGGTGCACGGAGATCAGAACCACGGGGTTATAATCTCATCTTTATTGGTCAATGCCCATAGTTGTGGGTACAAGAAATCTAAACACCCACATCTACATGATAATGCATGTAGTGGACAAAACCCCTTTGCCTCTTCTCTAGCTGTAGCATTTCACAACATCTTAACACCTTTTCACAGTAGATCTTTTCACCGTTCCTCTAACTCTAATTTTTTAACCATAATCTCGAAGTTAGACTCTAATATAAAAACTCATTCCAAAATCTTATCTTAAATCTAACCTAATTGAACATGTGGTGATTCGCTCCATTGAAGGGTAAAAGACATACCAACGGGGCTACTATCTGTGTAGATGTGAATGGGCCTAACATATACAAATACTTCAATGCAAGAGTTTAATACTCTCACCTCTCCACCCCGTTGATCCATGACATAGGTGATGGGACAAAATCCTCCTCGAAGCTGGCCCAGCCGCCACTCCCCAGGTGATGGGATAATCCCGTCTTGATGCAAACTCTTGATGCGTCACTTTGCTGCCACCGTCTATCTGGATTGATTGTCCTCTCCTCCCTGATACTCCTCTCCTCATGTATTTGGGAGTGGTGGATGGGCCAATTTCGAGGAGGATTTTGTCCCATCACCTGCGTCATGGATCGACGGGGTGGAGAGGTGAGAGTATTAAACTCTTGCATTGAAGTATTTGTATATGTGAGGCCCATTCACATCTACTTTTCTAAAGGATGAGCCGATTGCAGCTTGTTCT